>NC_000074.6:86807747-87407747 GCF_000001635.26 Mus musculus
AACTCCTCAGTGGGCAGCTGTCATTTTATAAAATGTCACATGTCCCAGCCTGGAGAGTAACCCGTCACTAAGAAGCCACTGTACTTCAAATAGCCAGAGCTTCGGACATATACATAGAATTAAAACCTTTACACACAGTTCTTGGCAGAGTCATGACTCAGACTAGAAAGGCGCCAGCCCCTCCTTCCTGTGCCTCCTCTGCATGTGTTTCCCTTTCCTGAGCACCCACCGAAGCTGCCAGCTCAGCAACAAGTGGTGGCCTAGCACAGCATCTGGGCTGTTGCCATTTTTTCCTGGACAGTCGCATCAGAGACTCGGTTTAGGTGTTCGTTTTGTTCTTTGAACAGGTAACAGGCAGCAAGGGAACAGAACCGCAGGTCTCAATGCCACACATCAGACCCAGGAGCTGCTTGGGACAAAATGGAATTTTATTTATTTCAGAATTGAAAGTAAGTGGGCAAACGGAATTCACATGTGAACTTTCCCAATAGCTAACAGGTAAAAACAACTCAAATAAATGCCTGTCTGTGAATGAGCAGACTAATACTGAACTGAGGTATAGCCATCCATTCAATGGAGAATTACTCAGTCACAAAAAGAGGTCGGGTACTGTCACAGCTACCTCAACGTTGGCGTGCTGAGTGGAAGCAAAGGCACAGGGTGGCAGTATTGTGTCTTGTTGATGTGAAATATCATCAACAGAAACAGATGAAAGGCCAAGGGATTGGGAACTGGCTACTTCCTGTGTGTGGCTTGCTCTTGGTCTGATGGGAATGTTCTAGAGCTTGGCAGTGGTTGCACGAGAAAGTGCCAGGTGTTCGCAGTGGCACATTTCCTGTGAGATACATTTTTACCACAGAAAGTCTTCCTAGAAATCAAAAGATCATACTTTGTAAAAAGAGTTACCAAGATTTATTTCTTTTAGATTGTGTGATGACTATTTTGTCTGTATGTCTGTTCACCACGAGCATGCCTGGTGTCCTCAGAAGTCAGAAGAGAGCATCATATCCCATGGAACTGGAGTTACCGGCAGTTATAAATCACCGTGTGGGTGCTGGGATTGGAATCTGGATCTGCTGCAAGAGCAGCCAGTGCCCTTAGCCACTGAGCCATCGCTCCAGCCTCAGCCCCAGGTGACATGCATACCTGTTTCTTTCCCATTTCCATCTTCCTCTCTGGCATGCTGAAGAGATGTCTGGAGCCACAGCAGCTTTTTTGTAATAGAAAGAAGATACCCATGCACATAAAAGCTGTTCCACTAAGACCAGCAGAGGGAAGAAAATGCCTGGGTCCTTCTTGGCAGTTTGTGACAGCTGGACTAACAATAAAAGGATTTAGTAAATGACAAAAACAGGTCCTGTGTAAAGCTCTCTGGTCAGGCTTCTGTAATGTGAGAGTAGAAGCAATCACAACTACTAACGTTACAAGCATAATGGAAGAGGAAGTAAAAATAGGTACTGTATCCTGGTTTGTGTGCTGGTTAGTGCCATCAGCCTGATACAATCCCACATAGACCCCAGAAGGGGGAACCTCAGTTGAGTTGTTCTGGTGCATACGTTTAAAGACTACTTCTGGGGGGTGGTCACCCTGCCACCTCCTGGGGTTGGGAGGGGGCGCAGGGCGGGCCGGGGACAGGGAGGGTAGAGAAGAGGGTGGGGCCCGTAAGGAGGGCTCTCGGTTCGCCCCAGCTCCCTCAGACTGCCTCAGACTCATGACCCCTCTAGAGCCGAGGTGGTTCTGGGTTCCCATCTGCTTCCTGCTTCAAGATTCTTCACCCAGCCCCTCGGCAGGTGTGGCTACCTCAGGGATCTGGCTCTGAACCCACCGGCCACTTCTCAGAGCATCAGGTTTTCCATCTAGAAGGCACCCAGACTCACAATGCACGTTCTGTGGCTGAGCCCTGGGAGGCCCGCAGTCTCACTTTTCACACCAGCCTTCCGAATGAGGGGCCAAGAAGCAAACACCCAGTGAGGTCTGTGAGCAGCTGCCAGTAGGCAGACTCATCTGTTCATTTGCCAGCATCTGTGACAATCACTTTCCCTTTCCCATAGTTCAAGGCAATGGCTTTGGAACTGAAGCATGGTCTGGCCTGTGTCAAGTGCTCATCCCTGCCTTGGTAATGGTGGCCAGAAGAGGGTTGCAATACACCAGGCTTTTCATATCCCTGCCTAAAGTATGGGGACTGACTGTGGGCCCGGAAGCTCAGGGTTATCCTGCCCCAAAGAAGACATAAGCCTGGCTTCCCACCTACTTGGTAGACTGAGAGAGGAAGCTCACAAGTTCAAGGGCCACATGAGTAATTTTTGTGATACCCTGTCTCAAAGTAAAAATCAAAAGAGGCGGGACAGAGGGTGCTGGCCAGTAGGTGAGAGGTCCCGGCCTCTCACATATCTGTGGTGCTGCTTAGGTTTTTATCAGTTTAATACAGGTGGGGGCATCTGAGAAAAGGAACCTCAACTGAGAAAATGCCTCCATCAGATGGTGTTTTCTGGATTAATGATTGCTGTGGGAGGGTCCAGCCCACTGTGAGCGGTGCCACTCCTAGGCTGGAGGCCTGGGGTGTATAAGAAAGCCAACTGAGCAAGCCATAAGGATCAAAGCCAGTGGGCAGAGTTCCTCCATCATCTCTGTTAAAGTTCCTGTCTCCAGATTCCTGCCTTGGTTTCCCAAATAAGGCCAAATAAATCCTTTCCTCCTGAGTATCTTTTGGTCATGATGGTTTAACACAAATTATAGGAAACTAAGAGCTGCTGAGGAACAAGGGTTGCTCCTGTTTGCCTGATTGATGTGTCCTGATGTCTATTCACCTAGAGAGGCGGCCAGGCTTAGGGATGTAAAAAGTGTTATTAAGAACACATCCAGGGGGCAGGATGTCTCAGGAGTTAAGGATGTTCATTGGTTGGATCCTCAGGTTTGATCTTCAGCACCTACATGGCACATCAAAACTCCAGTGTCAGGAATCTGACACCTTCTTGCCTCCATGGGACACAGACAACATAACACCCATACAAAACATAAAAACAGAAAGAACACACAGTTCAGCTCAGACCTGTCCTATGAACCTGTACAACATACGTGTCTTAGCTTGCAGCCCACAGCAGGCTTGGTCCTCCCACATCAATCATTAATGACGAATACACCCCACAGACATGCCTACAGGGCAGTCTGGTGGAGGCAGTTCCTCACTTCAAGTTCCCTCTTCCAAGGTGACTCTAGTTTGTATCAAGTTGATGAGTTAACCAGCATACCTCCCTGCTTTCTCCAACAAGCCAAGTTCAGCTTGTCTCCTATCCTGCATGACCAAGAGTATTTTCGGGGCTAAGTAGCTTCTTTGGAGAAAGCAGCACTCCATGGATTGGGGGTGTTGTCTCAGGATGGGGCGTTTCTTTTTTGGCCAGACATCCCCCCCTCCCCGCCATTTGGTGGTGGTGGTGGGGTTCCAGGTAACTTCCTCACCATCTGGTCTGGTCTCACTGACTCAGTCTCTGAACACCATGTGGCCACTGTAGCCACGTCCTCAGGGCAGGTGATGGGAAATCGCTCCATGTTATTCCTTTTCAGGACAGAACCACCAAACCTCCGATCTGGCTTCCATTCTGTAAGTGGAGACTTGGCCCCTTTTCAGTTAGGCCTCCCACCCCTCAGGACCCTTGAAAATTGTATCCTTCATCATAGCTGACCATGTGGGAGGTGGGTTGGCTTCCAGGAATTCAGGCCTCCTCCCGTGACCCTCCAACCTTACTGAGGTCTTCTCCTTGTCCTTCCTTGACATTTTGCATAAAGGGTGGTCCCACAATCAGCAGAGGTGGCCATTCCAGCAAGGCCTGGTGATGCTGAGAGGTGAAGAATTAGGTGCCTCAGTCCACCTTCTCTAGCATAGGCATTCCAAATGTTCTATGTTCTGCAGCTCTGAGAACATCAAACGACACAAGTATAAGATTACATAGCACTTTGCTTCATGGAGTTATCAAACACATCGTATAAGAGCCATCTCGAGCTAAGCATATCAGGCATGCATGAAACAAAAGTCAGTTCCATGTTTACACTTGAACCCTCCTCAAGATACCTCACTATGGGGATGCTGAATATTTCAAGTATAAAACTGAAAGCATTTCTGTTCCTAAGCATTTGAATCAGGGATGCTCAGCCCAAGTATCCTTCCTCTTTCCACTGGGATATTTGAGACCATCACCTTGACTTAAAGAAATAGGACTAGCTAAGAGATGCTTTTTGAGCACTGTGGGAAGCCACATGTGCCGTTGCTGAGTGGCACTGACTACTGCTGGCCACCACGCATAAGATTGGACAAACAACCAATGTGTACATATGCAGTAAAGTTTTTTGCAAAGACACTGCCTGGCCCAGGCATGATAATGAGGTTCTGTAAGATACTGAGAGTATAACCAATCAGATGTGAGACATGCAAATGAGGTATGATAATGAGGTTCTGTAAGGTACTGAGAGTATAACCAATCAGATGTGAGACATGCAAATGAGGTATGATAATGAGGTTCTGTAAGGTACTGAGAGAGAGTAGCCAATCAGATGAGGAACATGCAAATGAGGGTTAGTGCATAACCAATCCGGGTGTAAGACACGCCCCTCCTAGGCCTATAAAAGCAGCACCAGTTCTGGGCTCGAAGTCTTTTCGCCTCTACAATCAAGGTCTCCCAATAAACGTGTGCAGAAGGATCCTGTTGCAGCGTCGTTCTTCCTGGCCAGTCGAGCGCGCGCAAGAGAGCACCTACTATGTGCCAAGGAATCCTGTTCTAAACTTTTCAGCTCCATTTGGGGACAAGAGATGAATAGAGGATGGGTTTGTTCTCATGGTCCTTCCTGGGCCTCCCTGTCCAGCCCCATACTATAACCAAGGAGCTTTCCAATGGGCCATCGCCCTATTTTACTCAATGGCCTTCAAGGGATCACCACTTAATTAGGCCACAGTCAAGACAATTTGCATGAGCTAGCAGAAATTCCTGACCCTTGACAGTGTAGTTCCTTCTGAGGTGTCTCCTCCTCAAGTGTGGCCTGAGATACTCTGACAGCTCATCTTTTCCTATATGTGACAGTGACAACAGGGAAGCTCTGCTATGACATCTCATAGGCCCCTGGGAGCTAGCCAGACTCCTTTTGGATTATCCAAGAGACCAAAGGCATAAGGGGGTGTTGGTGGGTGACCTGGGGTGATTGGTGAAGGAGGTGCTCTGTCCCAACCTGCAGCTCATGTCAGAGGCAGGCAGGAAAAATCAGGCAGCGCAGGTGGCAACAAGAGTTTATTAGGATCAGACACCCAGAACCTAGTAAACAATACTAGCACCTCTTGACCCATGCACAATCTGACAGCACCCCCACACACCCCAACCCCTCTTCCAGTTGCAGACTCAGGCAGTGGCCTACTTCCCCTTCAGAATCTTGTTCAGGGCCAAAGGAGGCTAAGTAGAAGATGGAGCCTATGGAGACTTGCATGGATGTGAGGATGGATGCTTCCAGGAATAGCTAAGGTCTGAGTTCTCAGTGGGAGTGATGGGACTAGACCTCCACTGACATAGACTTGGACTCCTACAAGACCCTAGATGTAGTCCTTGCCTGGGAAATAGAAGGCACTGGATCTCCAAAGCTGTGACACCTCAGACTTCTTATGTGAATGCCAAAGGTTTAACTGAAAGGACCCATGGGTTCAGGGTAAAGATATTGTTCAGGATACCACAGGAAGCATAGTTGAACTGAACCTGAGCCAAATGCTCCCAGGACTACAGGGTTGTCCGTGATGTATCAGCCTCTCTGAGCCATGGGGTGCTCATCTGTAAAACAGGAATAAGAACATGCAGCCCAGAGGGTGATTGTACCAATTAAATGAACTCATTCTTCTCTTTAGCAATGACTAATGGAAAGCTTTTGTAGGTGGGACCTAGCTACTCTCTCATTCTTGGAAATAAATTCCCAAATTGTAATTGGGAGCATTGCCACCCCAGAGTAGGGATGCTTTATCCATTTGTTTCTAGGGCATTCGTGGTGGTTAACGCTAAGGGGTCTGAGTGGAGGATGCTTCTATTGAAACCTCCAACACTTCTCTTAAGTCTGTACAAAGTGCCCATCGGGTGGCATCTACCTTTCCTCATACCTGTAACACCACCATTTCCTGACCCTGTGATGTATGAGGGTTGTGAGGGTTGGTTATTCATGCACAGGTCACTGGCCGTCTCTCTTCCTTTCAGCTCCTGCTCTGCCTCACAAGTATCCCCAAACCCTATCCTCAGGCTCAAGGCGACTTTGAAACCGGATCTCTTCTGATCTCCATGTCTGGCTGTTGCAATGATTCATCTTGATTGCCAAGGTGATTGGAGAAAGGTCTATGAGATCACTAAAACACCCCTCTGTGTGTCTCTGAAGATGTTTCTAGAAATGATTGACATGTCAGACAGTACCAGACAGGGAAGACCCAGGTTGAATGTGGGCCATGCTATCTGACAGCGTGGGAACTGAGATGGAATGGATGTGAAGAGAAGAAAGCTAGCCAATACACACAAGGTCTGCTTTTCCACAAAGAGTGCACCTACAGCTGCTGCTGTTGCCCATGGATGTCACTTCTAGCTTCTCCAGCCTCGTACCACAGACCCATGGCAGTGGCTCTCCAGAGGATTCCAGCCTTCATCTTCTGGGTGGGGCTGCATCACTGATTGCTCTCGTTCTGATGCTTCTTGAGCAGAGAAAGCAGCTAATAGATTCTCTGGCTTTCCAGCCTGCCAGAGAGCCAGGGGACTGACAAGCACCCCATGCTTACGCATGCTACCTTAATAAATCCCACTTTGTAACTGGAGGATTTGAAGGGAACAAAAAGAATGGAGCTGGGCATGGTGGCTCATGACCATAATCCCAGCACTTGGGAGAATGAGGTAGAAGTGTATGTAGTGAGTTCCAGGCCAGCCTAGTCTGCACATTGTCTTTCAGACTACAACTTGAGGCTTGAAAAAGGAGGAGGAGGAAGAGGAGGAGGAGGAGGAGGAGGAGGAGGAGGAGGAGGAGGAGAAGAAGAAGAAGAAGAAGAAGAAGAAGAAGAAGAAGAAGAAGAAGAAGAAGAAGAAGAAAATGACAATCATTTTATTTGAGGAACTTCTCTCTGTCAGGAGGGACAATGCACAAAGAAACAATAAACACCACAGATGGGGGTGAGAGCAAGGGGGTGGGACTGACTGAGAGATGGCCTAATGGGTAAGAGCGCTTGTTGCTCTTGCAGAAACTCGGGTTCAGTTTTAAGCACCCACATGGAAACTCACTACTGTCTGCAACTCAATTTCCATGGGAACAGATGCCTTCTTATGGCTTCCCAGGCACTACACACACACAGTGCACACACATACAGGTAGGCAAACAGTCATATACATGAAAATTGAAGAAGAGAGAGGCCAAGAGAGCACAGAGAGAGCATAGCTATTTGGAAATGGGAGAAAGAGGAGAGCGAAGAGAGGAGAGAGACAAGAGGCTTTCCTTTTTTGGAAAGGGGAGAAAGGGGAGAGGAGAAGAGGGGGAGGAGGGATGGGAGGGGGAGGGGGAGGGGAGGGGGAACGAGAGATGCTAGGGTAGCTGTGGTCAGAGAAAGGACAACATAGTTTGAGACAAGCCAGGGCCAGGCCAAACAAGCTACAGTGAATTCAGCCTTGCAGCTGCGTGAGAAGGAGATCAGGAGGCTTAGGCGGCTGAACAGAGCAGGTGCTGTAGGGTTATAGGCAGCCTTGCTCTCTGCCCTGACTCTGCCTGCAGAGATGTAAGCAAGCAAGCAGCCTTGGGGTCCTCCCAACACGGACAAGAGCCACAGTGGACCAACCTATGTTGGGGTTGGAGGATTCAGGCCTAAGGGGATCCCAGCTGTCTGCTCCCCCAAGACTGTTCCCCAAAATTGTGCCTAGGATGCCCCACATCTACACAGTTGCCATGGAAATTTGTTTGTTTCTGAGCTTTATGGCTGTGTCCTTCCTTTTCTTCCCTCCCCATCTGCTTCCTTCTTCTCTTTTATTTTATTTAAAATGTTTTTAAGAAAAAAGCTGGGCGTGGTGGCGCACACCTTTAATCCCAACACTCAGGAGGCAGAGGCAGGTGGTTTTCTGAGTTCGAGGCCAGCCTGGTCTACACAGTGAGTTCCAGGACAGCCAGGGCTACACAGAGAAACTCTGTCTCAAAAAACCAAAAAAAAAAAAAATTTAAAGAGAATTGATTTTTATTATTTTTATGTGCATTGTGTCTTGTAATCTATTACCTGGATGTGTCTGTGTGAGGGCGTCAGATGCCCTTGAAGCTGGAGGTAGAGTCTTGAGCTGTCATGTTGGTGCTAGGAATTGAAACAGGGTCCTCTGGAAAAGCAGCCAGTGCTCTTAACCACTGAGCCCATCTCTCCAGCTCCCTTTTATTCTATTTTTAATTGTGTGTTTGTATGCAGGTGTATCCTCAGGAGCTGGACTTATAGATGGCACTGATATGAGAGCTTGGGGAACATTTAGGTGGTAGGGTCTGCTATGAGTACCGGGAACTGAACTCAGGTCCTCCAAGAACAGTCACTCCTTCCACACAGACATCTCTCCAGCCACCCCCATCTCCTTCTTTCTCCCTTCTTTTTTAAATTAAAAATTTTACACTTGTATTTGATAGCCAAAAGAACAAAAAGTTTTTGTTTATTTGTTTTTGTTTTGGATGTAAAAGTAAAAACCTCTTGAAACTGGAGAAATGGCTTGGTGATTAAGAGCCCTTGCTGTTCTTACAGAGGTCCCAGATTCAATTCCCAGCACTCTCAAGGCAGCTCACAACTTTCTGTGACTCCAATTCCAGGTAATCCAAAGCCCTCTTCTGACCTCCTTAGGCATAAGGCATATGCACAGTGCACATACATACATGCAGGCAAAACAATCATAAACATAAAATAATGTTTAAAATATAAAAAAGGGAAAAAATCTAAGAAAACTAAATTAAAAACCTCTAAGCTGACACTATCCCTGAAATAACAGCCTTTCAGGGATCACTCGTGTTTTTCAAAATGTACATTTTTTAAAGTAAATATTTTGCTTTTGAGAATACATTTAGATTTGTGGGACACTGCTTAGTGAATACAGGTTTGCACGCTCTTTCTCGGGTTCCCTTTTCTGTTAGAAATGAGTCTCATCGTCAATGAACCAATCCTATACAGGTTTCCCAAAGATCTTTCTGTTTAAGGAGGCTGAAGCACATTTAGATAGCTTGTGTCCTGCAGCTTGTCACGGCTGTTGGCCATATGACACCCCCACTCCATGTGTGTTTAAGTTGTTGTTTGAAACAGGTCTTGCTTTGCAGCTCAGGATGGCCTTGAACTCTGCATTACCTTGGCTTTAGTCTCTGAGCTATTATGACTTTTCACCTTGCTGTTTCGTTTTGCTCAACTTTGACACAAGCTAGAATCATCTGGGAAGAGGAAACATCACTTGGGAAAATGTCTTCATCAAACTGGCCTGTGGGCAAATATATTAGGATTTCTATTGCTGTGAAGAGACACCATGACCATAGCAACTCTTATAAAGAATTCATTGGGGCTGGCTTACAGTTCAGAGGTTTAGTCCATTATCACCATGGCAGGAAGCATGGTGGCATGCAGGTAGACGTGGTGCTGGAGAGGGAGCTGAGAGTTCTACATCTGGATCAGCAGGCAGCAAGAAGAGAGAGACAGAGACACTGGGCCTGGCATCTGAAACCTCAAAGCCCACCCCCAGTGACACACCTCCTCCAGCAAGGCCACACCTCCTCCAACAAGGCCACACCTCCTCCAGCAAGGCCACACCTCCTAATAGTACCACTCCCTATGGGTCTATAGGGACTATTTTCGTTCAAACCACCACAGCAAGACTGTGGGGACATTTTCTTGATTAATAATTAATGTGAGAAGGTTCATCCTACTATAGGCAGTGCTACCCCTGGGCAGATGGTCCTGGGTTGTATAAGAAAATAAGCTGAGAGAGGTAGGGAGAATAAGCCAGTAAGTACAGCTTCTGCTTTAGTTCCTGCCCTGACTTCACTTTATGATAAACTCTAATCTCTAAGTTGCCCCAAGTTGCTTTTGGCCGTGGTGTTTATCATAGCACTAGAAAGTAACTGATTGTCATGGTTTGTATATGATTGGCCCAGGGAATGGCAGACACTATTTGGAGGTATAGCCTTGTTGGAATAGGTGTCACTGTGGGTATGGGCTTTATTTAAGACCCTCATCCTAGCTGCCTGGAAGTTGGTCTTCTGCTAGCATCCTTCAGATAAAGTTGTAGAACTCTCACCTCATACTGCACCATGCCTGCCTGGATGCCTTGATAATGATGGCCTGAACCACTGAACCTGTAAGCCAGCCCCAATGAAATATTGTCCTTATAAGAATTGCCTTGGTCATGGTGTCTGTTCACAGCATAAAACCCTAACTAACACACTGATACACCCTTGCTTGTTTTGATGATCTTGCGTACCCTGGAAAAAGCTCCTGCATATCTTTGACTAGGATTTCTTATCATTTTGCTGATGATAACCTCCTCCTCAGAAGAGGAACCTCGTAGGACGGACAATCCAGAGCTCCCCCTGGAGAGAGGGCTTATTGTCCTTCTCCCCCACTTCCTAGGCCTGGCAGTGTCCCAGGATAGCAGAGCTACTAGGAAAGAATTTTGTCAAATAGGAGTACCTGGGGGTGGTCACCCCTCTCTGGCATCTTTTCTAAATGATTCAAGTTCATGACTAATCACGGCTGATTATTAATAATGATATATGCTACCCTAAAAGACTTCAATCATTATTAGCAGCACAGTGCAGAGCAGTGCCAGGGCAGTGTCAGCAGCCCTGGATGGTGACAATACCATGCCCACTTCACAGACTAGAAAGTAAGGAAACCGTTTCAAAGGTTCAGTCCATTATCATCACAGCAGGAAGCATGGCAGTGTGCATGTAGACATGGCGCTGGAGGAACCAAGAGTTCATCTTGCTCCAAAGCAACCGGAAGGAGACTGAATTTCCACACTGTGCAGAGCTTGAGTATGTCATATATATATATATATATATATATATATGACCTCAAAGTTCACCCCCACAGTGACACACTTCCTCCAACAAGACAACGCCTCCTAGTAGTGCCACTCCACATGGGCCAAGCATTCAAACAAATGAGTCTATGGGGGAAGGGGTGTGCATGGTGGGTAAACGTATTCAAATCAACACAGGCAATAGCAAAAATGAAGAATAAAAAGTCACTGAGTCTATGGGGCTTAGGCCTTGAGTGGGGGAACAGGTAATGCCACACAGAGGGGAGCCCTGTGACAGGAGCAAGAAGCCTCCTGACTCTTGTCAGCTTTGTCCCTGTGAATCCTTTCTGCCTTCCCAGGAAAAGCCTTTCCCACCCTCAGCAGGACACTTCTCAGTCTGCTGTGCTCAGGAGGGCTCCACGGGGCTTCATGCAGGCCCTAGGGAGCTCTTGGAAAGACAGGTCTCTCCCCTCAGGTCTCTTGCACCCCTGACCCAGCAGCTCCCTGTCCTGTTCTTCAGCCACCTGCCGGCTCCTCCCAACCCCTACCTTCCACAGCCTCTGTCTCATGCCCTCTCTGACTGCAGGGCCCTTTCCTCTTGGAGGCAGGACCTGCCCGTCTTTCCTCTTTTCTTGACTTCTTTATCTATTTTCACGTCTTTTGTCTTCTTTCTCTCCTTTTACTTGGAAAACTTTCAAACATAGAGCAACGTTGCACTAGTAATTCAATGAGTGTGTTTGTATCCCTCGACTGGACTCACCAACGGTTGGTGCGCTCCTGTTTCCTGCACCCCAGTGTGTCTGTGCTTTGACAGGCTTTACTGGCAGAGCCTCGGAGAGTGAGTTAAATCCCCTGTGACTCATCCCTTGCAGTTTCAGCTGTGTTTTCTAAGAACAGGACATTCTCTTACATAGCTACAATTTAAATGTCAACAAAAGAAGCCATATATCAACACACTACTCTTTTATAAAATAAGTCCCGTATTTAAAGATCACAGTTGCTCTTAAAATGTCCCCTTTTTTCCAGAGCTTCTTTTAAAAAAAGATTTATTTATTATTTATATGAATATACTGCCTCTGTCTTCAGACACACACTAGAAGAATGCATCGGATCCCATTACAGATGGTTGTGAGCCACCGTGTGGTTGCTGGGAATTGAACTCAGGACCTCTGGAAGAGCAGTCAGTGCTCTTAACCATTGAGCCATTTCCGAGCTTTGTTTTTGACCCAGGAGCCAGCCTGAGAATAAATATTGCTATGAATCAGAATGTCTGGGTTTCTCCAGAGCCGCTGTTCCTAGGCTATTACTCAGTGAGACCCTATCTCTGTTTCAGTCCCCAACCCACAAAAGGAGGCTCCTGGTCCCTCTAGCTTTGTTTTGGCTCCTCTCCTTTTTTCTCCTTTCCATGTAGACATCTCTGCAGGACACAACCTCTGGTTTATCTCCCTTCCCAGAGCCCTGTCTGCCAGAGTCTAGGGGAAAGAATGCTTGCCTGGAGTCAGCCAGAACCAGATCTCAACTATGGTTACTTCCAATTCCTGCCCAGTCTCTGCTTTCCAGACTTCTGTGTTGTAAGATGCTCTGAGTGGACTTTGCAGGCATCCAGGAGGATCTTCCTGGGTGCTGTCAGGATTCCTGGGAGGATGGAAGAGTGTATATGGTACCCAGCTGAGTTCATGAAGCAGGAGAACATGGAGCATCCACTCCCAGCTCCTGGATGTTCCTCTCCCCCAGCTCTATCCAGCCTGGTCCTCTCATGCTTGATGGAGACCAGGCCTCAGATGAAAATCACATTTAATAACAGCAGGAGTCAGGGTGTCTGGGCCTGCTGTACATACCTATAATGCCAGTATTATGCATGCAGTCCCACCCATCCCATGAACGTGATAATCACCCATAAGTTAAGCTGGCTGATAACCTCCCCTACCACCTCTAGCTTGCTACATCAGAAATATCCCCAAACCTTTGCTGGGTTTGAGTATCTGCGGCTTCTGTCTACCCACAGTAGGAATGACAAACTGCCTATGGAGCACTGTTGACATCAGACTCCTAAGGAACATCTGGGTCCCATTAAGCAGCAGAATATTAAAAAACCAGGGCTGGCCATGATCCAGCACCCAGCAGGAGTGGGTAGGGCCACCACTCCCCTTCCAGGGTGATAGAGCTTGAGGCCCACCCAGCTTCCACAGGCATTCGGAGGAAGGAGAGGGGAGTAGCTTTTGCTAGCAGCCCAATACTGAGTCCTCTGAAGAATCATCCCTGCCTGCCTCTCGGGTTTCCCATCACAGTGAGGGGAGTGCTATGCTGACATGCTATCAGACAGCTAGGGGGCGCTCTGCCTGTATGGGCTTGAAGTTGAGGGCTGCAACCCCACCTAGTGCAGAGGATCATGCACATGTGGACATCAGGCCACTCCTTGCCACTGCTGCACTGGGTTCCTTCTAATCATGCTCTGATATCTGCTTCCCAGAGCCGCCAGAACATCCAGTTCAGTCTTCACTACTCAGAGAGGGCAGGGGTCCAGCAAAGGCCATGCATCAATGCAGGTCTCCACCCAGACTACTGCCCTGTGAATAGAGAGTAATGCTGCTTTCACTAGGTGCAGACTTAAACCAGAGCCCAGCGGCTATTTGAAAGATCTCTCAGACACTGAGCCACCAACCAGGCAAGCAGACACCAGCTGACACATGTACAGCAGAGGACTGCCTGGTCTGGCATCAGTGAGAGAAGATACACCTAATCCTTCAGGGACTTGAGGCCCCAGGGAGTGGGAGGTCTGGTAGGATGGGGTGGGGTGGGGTGGGGACATCCTTTTGGAGATGGAGGAGGAGGTATAGGATGAGAAACAGTTAGAGGGTAGACAGGAGGGGAATAATGACTGGACTGTAAAAAAGATAAAGAGATAATAATAATAATAATAATAATAATAATAATAATAATAATAAGAAGAAGAAGAAGAAGAAGAAGAAGGAAAGCCTCATAAAATTATCCTCAAAATAGTTGGTGCCAAAGCTAAGAAGATAGCTTAGAAGGTAAGGCTACTTGCTATGTAGGCAAGCATGAGGACCTGAATTTGAATCCAGCACCTACATGACAAGCCAGGTGTGGCTGCATGGGACTGTAACCCTAGTGTTGTGGGACAGGGTCAGGTGGACCCTGTATCCAAGGAATAAGACAGAGATTTAGGAGAAAAATACCAGACATCCTCTTCCAGTCCTTATAATGTACTTACTGATGTGCATGCAGCCCTTCACACGCACACATGTGTACACTCACACAAGTGATAATGAAAAACATTTCAAGGGACCAGTGGGACCCAGGCATACAGGGACTCTGCCAGATCAGTGGCATGGGTTTCTTCTGGTCTGTCTGGGCTGGTGCCCTGAGCAGACCTTGGGCGCAAATTCCCCAGCCAGTCTCACAACACCCAGAGGAAGCTCCACTCCTAGGCGCTCTAACACATCCAGGATCTCGGGATCCCAGGAGCTTGGTCACACCAGGATGCCAGGGTCCCAGAGGCAGCTTGACTCCCAGGAGCTCTGACACACCCAGGATCTCAGGATCACAGAGACAGCATGAGGAGTTCTGACACAACCAAGATTACAGGAAGGACAGGCTCCAGTCAGATATAGAGAGGGCAGGTAGCACTAGAGATAACCAGATGGCAGGAGGCAAGTGTAAGAACAGAAGCAACAGAAACCAAGGTTACTTGGCATCATCAGAACCCAATTCTCCCACCATAGGAAGTCCTGGATACATCATCACACCGGAAAAGCAAGATTCAGATCTAAAATCACTTCTCATGATAATGATAGAGGACTTTAAGAAGGACATAAATAACTCCCTTAAAGAAATACAGGAGAACATAGGTAAACAGGTAGAAGAACTTAAAGAGGAAACACAAAAACCCCTTAAAGAATTACAGGAAAAAAAAAAAACAATCAAACAAGCAAAGGAAACAAACAAAACCATCTAGAATCTAAATATGGAAATAGAAACAATAAAGAAATCACAAAGGGAGAAAACCCTGGAGTTAGAAAATCTAGGAAAGAGATCAGGAGTCATAGATGCAAGCATCACCAACAGAATATAAGAGATTGCTGGGCATGGTGGCACACGCCTTAATCCCAGCACTCAGGAGGCAGAGGCAGGCAGATTTCTGAGTTTGAGGCCAGCCTGATCTACAGAGTGAGTTCCAGGACAACCAGGACTACACAGAGAAACCCTGTCTCAAAAAACCAAACCAAACAAACAAACAAAAAACAAAACAAACCAGAATATAAGAGATTGAAGAGAGAATCTCAGGTGCAGAAGATACCATAGAAAACATTGACACAACAGTCAAAGAAAATGCAAAAAACAAAAAGCTCCTAACCCAAAACATCCAGGGAATCCAGGTCACAATGAGAAGACCAAACCTAAGGATAATAGGTATAGAAGAGTGTGAAGATTCCCAGCTTAAAGGGCCAGTAAATATCTTCAACAAAATTATAGAAGAAAACTTCCCTAACCTAAAGAAAGAGATGCCCATGAACATACAAGAAGCCTACAGAACTCCAAATAGACTGGATCAGAAAAGAAATTCCTTCCATCAACATAATAATCAAAACACCAAAATGTACTAAAAAAAAAAAAAAAAGAAAGAAAGAAAGAAAAAGAAAGAAAGAATTTTAAGAGTAGTAAGGGAAAATGGTCAAGTAACATATAAAGGCAAACCTATCAGAATTACACCAGATCTCTCACCAGGGACTATAAAAACTAATATCCTGGGCAGATGTCATACAGACCCTAAGAGAACACAAATGCCAGCCCAGGCTACTGTACCCAGCAAAACTCTCAATTACCATAGATGGAGAAACCAAGGTATTCCATGACAAAACCAAACTTACACAATATCTTTCCACAAATCCAGCCCTTCAAAGGATAATAGATGGAAAACACCAACACAAGGAGGGAAAAAGCAAGAAAGTAATCTTTCAACAAGCCCACACAAACATAATTCCACCTCTAACAACAAAAATAACAGGAAGTTAACAATCACTTTTCCTTAATATCTCTTAATATGAAAATGAATATTACCAATATATTCTAATCACTTGAAATTCAAAAATATGAGGAATTAGAAATTTGTTGGCTGTCATCCAGTGGCCTCTCTAATTTTGTAAAATCAATATACATTTTCTGCTTGTTTGTATGTGACTGTGTCTTACTGTGTACCACATAATGGTCTTGGAATCATGTTTCTATCTCAGCCTCTCTATTAGTAGGATTGTTTATTTGATGTTTTTACACTATACTATGGTTTTCAGAACAGCTTACATATTTCAAAATTATTTATACAGCCAAAAGAAATGTAGACAATTAATTTGGGAGGTGGCTTGTAAAAGAACAAGAAAGAGTGAGACTGAAGGTTTTGCTTGATATTTATAATTATTCTATCAATTTTGAAGAAGAGGATCTTATAAGTTACTCTTTTTCTGAGATGAATGCTTTTCAAAATCAACACAACCAATGAGCCAGAATCTTACCCTCACCTAATGTCTGTGCCACCCTCCAAGCAGAACCATTATTCATTGAAACAGTTGATGAATGACTTCATGAATAGACCATCTTAATACACACACCATTTCTTAAATGAATGTAACCAGTTCCCTGTGGGCTGAGAATGATGACAATCACTCAAGTCAAATAGCTTTGACCATAGCAGGAAATATGTATCCAAATAATTGTGCCTACAATTCATTCCTTGACTCAGCAGAACTGTTGACTCTTAGCTTAGCTACTATGGAGGTAAAATCCTTTGGTGATGTGAGGGACATTGAAGTACAGCCTTATTACAATGAACTCCAATGTCTAAAAATTGTTCTTATTTTGGGTTTGTACCACAGTAAGAGCCAAGGTTTTAAAGTTCTACTAAAAACAAAACAACCAATCAATCAAACAAAAATACTTTATCTATTTATGTTCATTTAATAACATGTCCATCATTTTTTATGATTGGTATAAAAATATATATTGTGCTGACTATAATAAAAATAATTAGTTCAATTTAAAAAAAAAAAAAAAAAAAAGCTCATGCCAGCCCCTGTGGCTCTTTGCCTGCTGCCTGAGGATCAGAATGCAAAGCTCTCAATTACTGCTCCGGGACCAAGCCTGCCATGCCTGTCAATATGCTCCCCACCATGACAATGCACTAAGCCTCTGAAACTGTAAGCGAGCCCTCGGCTTAATGCCCTTGGTCATGTGCTGCAAGAAATACTAAAAAGAAATGGCAAGTTCCCGCACACATACACACACACACACACACACAAAAGGAAAAAAGAAAAAAGAAAAGAAAAGAAAAGAAAAAGAAATAAAAAGAAAGAAAGAAAGAAAGAAAAGAAAAGAAAAGAAAAGAAAAGAAAAGAAAAGAAAAGAAAAGAAAAGAAAAGAAGCATTTGGAAGCTGGTTTAAGCCACATGCTGAGTAAATGAAGCTGGGAACCAAGCTGACTTTGTAGCGGTTGGCATGGTGCTGCTATGCATTCAAATACTAACTACTGTATCCCAAGACCTGGTTGCTCCAACACGAGTGGATCCTCAAGGATGAACTTTTAAATATAAACCTTGCCACCTAAATTATCCATAATTGGTTAGTAAAGATGCCTACAGCCTGGGCTGGGCAGAAGAAAGGCAGGCAGGGCTTCAGTTCCCAGGCTTGGGGTCTGAGGCAGAGGACACAGCGAGGAGGAGAAGAGAAGAAGGAAGAAGTCGCCATGGGGTAGGTGGATTGTGAGAGCATGGCCGTGAGGGCTGGCCAGGTATAACAAGGCAAGTGATATCGCAGGATTATTGACAGGGAAGTAGACAAAATACCATAGTGGGGTTGATATCTGCCCAGCTCTAGTGCTTTAAGACTTATTATAAATATAAAGGCTTTGTGTCTTTTGTTTTGGGAACTAAGTGCAAATAATATTTGCCACTACATGACCTGGCATCAAATGACAGGGTTCCTGCATGAGTTCCTGATGCTGAAATTCTGCCAGTATGTCCCGCTAGGCTATGCTTTCAACAAGGAAGTACGGAATGGGGCCCACCCACTACTCAGTACGTGCAGGACATGTCATAGGCAGGAATCTATCCAGTGCCCAAGTCACCCAGCATCACCAGCTGTGGGAAGATTTACCTTCGGGTCCGAGTCCAGCAGAGGCATGAGACACCCTGTGTCTCTCTGTTCTCAGTCTCTAGAACTGCCTCTTCTCTCAGTTGGATTTAGGCCAGCAGGATCCCTATGGTCTACAGGGGAAATGTCTACACCTAGCACTCACATGAGCAGCTTATGAGGACAAGCGAGTGGCTGGGAAGAGCATGTTGAATTTTGTTGCATCAGGGTGTGTGGAAAGGCAGGGAAAAAGCAGCCTTTGTTTAGGAAGCAGAGCCTGGCAACTGAAGCTAAGCAAGGCACATGGGCAGTGCCTATCTTCCTGCTGCTGAAGCCACGCCTGCCAGGCTCAACCCAGCAGCGGTGCTGGTGTGGTGACTGCAGGCTCATGCACAGGAGATCAGAGCAGAGGGGATGGAAGGGCCCTCCAGGACCAGGCAGGCCACGCTTCCATCTGCTATTGGGGAAACTGAGGCACAAACACATTGTCACTTATGAACACTTGACAAGATGTTTTCCTGAGCCATTAGTGGTACATACTCCATCTCCACAATGCAGAGGTCAGGCCTGTGATCTCCCTTAAGTCAGGGGGGAGGTGGGTGAGTTCTCCAGTGAGAAGTCTTCAAAGATGTGCCCTCTGTGAGCATGGCACCCACTGGGAGGACTGTGCTGAATAGCTGGCTAGAAGAGACACCTAGCTCAGAGAGCTAGCTCCAGAAAGGCAGGGAGATGTTGTCACAGAAAGGGGTTGTACTATTACAGCCACCCACTTTTTGGTGGTGTCCTCATACTGTGCAGAGCCAGAAGTAAACTGGGCCCTAGTGTTCTCCTCCTTAGCCAACCAATAATAGGGCACCAATACTAGGGCACACCCAATGTGGTGTTTGTTATGTGCATGCTTGGCAGCAGACAAGCATTGTAATGGAAGTAGAAACCACAGGCATTTGAGAAACTTCTTCATATAATTTGTTTGTGCCCTCAGGACATCCTTGGGCTTGATCACCTCTATTTGATACTGTATTACTAATGTCATGTCCTACTGTAATGTCATGGCGGGTCTGTTATTATCCAGTTCATGATGGGCAGCTCAGGTTACATGGTAACTGGTGAACCATTATCAAACCTTCAGTTACCACTAAAGCCAATGGCAGGCCAAGAACTGTCTCTCAAAGAGAGAATAGCTGTCTGCAGATGATGGTAGAGCCTTGCTTCAAAATCCCAAAGGTATTTTTTGTGATCTGTAGGCTTAGATTTTTTTTCAAAACCTAGTTTATTTAAGGTTCTTAAAGGCTTCAGTATCCCTTCTAACCCACCAACCAGAGGTAGTGGAGAAAAACGGTTAATAGGAAAAAGGTGTTATGGACCTGTTTAGAAGTAGTTCCTTGGGGCAATTCTGCTCTTTGATGTCAAGATATCAGGTGTCTATTTCAATAACAAACACCAAACATGAATCAGCAACAGAGGCATGATTCAGCAGAAACCGCAAGGCTCTGCTGAATCGGCACAACTCAGCAAAAGCGGCCAGAACCAGCCAGAATACCATGACAAGTTCTTTGGCACATTTCTCTCTCTGAAGACCAGTGAAGACCAGCAAAGACCAGCAAAGCATTGCACAGCATAGCAATGCAAGACCATCCTCTCACTGTTTGTGGGGTTCCATTTATATTCTTTCTAAACATCACGTATCCTCTCAAGTGTCTGATCTCAGCAAAACATCACATGCCCTCTCACAAGACAGCTTCCAGAAAAATATCACGCTGACACAACTGAGTTGTTAAAGAAACCAGAAATTTCCACTTTAGTGATCTACCTGCCAAAGATTCCAAACAGCATCCCTATCTGCCACTGATACCTCAAATACCAGTCTGATGGATCACATGACCCAAGTGGTAGAGCAGCCTGCAGGGCAGCCTGGATCTCTTGAAGAGCCTTCTTTTGTTCCAGGCCCCACACTCAAAGCTAGCAGTTTTCCAACTCACTTAGTATTTGAACTGGAGTAACATATGCAAGTGAGGAATATGCTGTCTCCAGAATCCAAATAGACCCACTAGCCATGTGCTTCTTTCTTGGTGATAGAGGGACCAGATGCAGTAACGTATTCTTTGTCTTAGAAGGAATATCACTGCAAGACCCATTGCACAGGAGTCCTAGAAATTACACTGAGGTAGAGGACCTTGAGTTTTGTTTGGATTTATTTCCCATTGTCTTAGTTAGGGTCACTATTGCTGTGATGAAACACCATGACCAAAGCAACCTGGGGAGAAAAGGGGCTATTTGGCTTACACTTTCACATCACAGTTCATCATCAAAGGAAGTCAGGACAGGAACTTAAGCAGGGAAGGAACCTAAAGGCAGGATCTGATGCAGAAGTCATGGAGGGGTGCTGTTTATATGGCTTGCTCAGCATGATTACTTATTGAACCCAGGATCGCCAGCACAAGAAAAGCCCCATCCACAATGAACTGGGCCCTCCCACTTCAACTGCCAATTAAGAAAATGCCCTACAGGCTTACCTACAGCCTGATCTTATGGAGGTATATTTTCAGTTGAAGCTCCCTCTTTTCTGATGACACAAGATTATCTTGTGTCATGTGACATGAAACGAGCTAGAACAGCCCTCCTCTGATGCGTATGTATCACCAACAAGTCCAAAATGGTTGCTACCGCCTGCTCACCTGGTCCAATCAGCATAAAGTCATCAGTATAGTAAATCAATATGATATCTTGTAGAAGAGACAAATGATCAAGACCCCTTTGAACGAGTTATGACACAGGACTGGAGCATTAATGTGTCCTTGAGGGCAACTAGAAAGTGTGTTGCTGACCTTGCCATCTAAGAGCAAATTACTTTCTGGCACCTTATGGACAGGTACTGAGAAAAAGGCATCTGCTACATTTATAACTACAAACCATTTACCAGGAGATATGTTAATCTGCTCAAGTCAGGACACCACATTTGGTATAGCAAGAGACTGTACCAAACAGGAGACTTAAAAGATGTGGTCACCAGGCAGTGTCAGCACACACAGGAGGCAGAAGTGTGTGGATCTTTGAGTTCAAGGTTAGACTTGGTTTACAGAGTGAGTTCCAGGACAGGAGGGCTACACAAAAAAATTAAAAATAAAATTAAAAGAAATTCATCTTTATGATCCCATTTCTCTAGAACCAACACTGGTATGAATTTCTATATGAGTTGCTTTTCTGTGGCTGTGTTAAAATGCCACCACTAGGGGCTGGAGAGTGGCTCAGCGTTAAGAGCACTGACTGCTCTTCTAGAGGACCCAGGGCTACATTCCCAGCACCCACATGGCAGCTGCCTGCCTCACAACTGCCTGCAACTTCAAGATCTGACACCCTCGCACAAACAGACATGCAGATAAAACATCAATGTACACAGAATAAAAATAAATAAATAATTTTTTAAATGCCCTGACTAAAAGTGACTTACGGAAGGGTTTATTTTGGTTTATGAATACAGAGGGAAAGTCCTCAATGATGGGGAGGCATGGTGGCAGTAACGGGGACCTGAGATAGCACATTTTCACTGCACATAGGAAACAGATGACAAACTGGAAGTGGGGTGAAGTTACAAACACTTCAGTTAAATAGTGTTTTGGATTTATTTGATGTTATGTGTATGAGTGTTTTGCCTGCATGTATGCATGTGTACTGTGTGTGCTTTGTCATAATAGGACCTCAGAACCCCTGCAACTAGAGTTACAGATGGTTGTGGACCACTGTGTGGATGCTGGGAATTGAACCCAAGTCCTTAGCAGGAGCAATAGTGCTCTGACCATCTCTCCACTCTAAGCTGCAAACTCAAAGCCTACCTCCAGTGATGTTCATCTTCCAGCAACTCTCCATGCACTAAAAGTCCTGTAACATCTCTGAGCAGAATCATTGACTGTGTACTAGGTGTTCATAAATCCACAGACCTGTGAGAACTCATTCAAATCACCACATAGGGTTCTCATCCCCAGGAGGAACTTGTGCCTCTGTCTTCAGCTGTGCTTCCTTAAGCACAAAGGAAAAAATGAGTGGCTGTTCCAGGCAGAAGTCCTCAGAGAACTCTGAGACCTGTCTCTCCTCAACAACCCATTCTCCATGTAGCCCAGACAGAATGTCTTAGAAGACCTGTTTGGGTAGTTTAAATCACTGTGTGGTGAAGAAGTAGGTAGGTGATGGGTTTCATGTGTCTCCTTCTGCCTTAAAAATTTTTCTTTTACTGGTGTGTGTGTGTGTGTGTGTGTGTGTGTGTGTGTGTGTGTGTGTGTGTATGTGTGTGAGTGTCTAGTCACTATGGGTTTTCCAGTGGACTATATATCTCTGTGATGATATCTAAACAAGTTGAAAGTTTGCTTAGCCCAACTTCCTCACTGCATTTTAGCCTTAACCAGATTCAGAAGCTGTTCTGATGTAGCATGTATATTCTGCTGAGTTTGACTGTGTTTAGTCATTTAGGAACAGGAACTTGCTATGTGGCCCAAGTTGTCCTTGAACTTGTGATTCTCCTGCCTTAACTCCCAAGTGTAGGGATTTACTGACTATTTTTAATAAATTGGATTTCATTGCTGAGGTTATGGTTACCAACATTTGGTTTTGTCTACTCAGATTTATGATCTCAATGGGCTGAGTGTGTGTGCCTTGGGAGGCATGTGTGAGGCTCTGGCTTCTATTCTAAGCCTGGAAAAGGAAGAAAGAAAAGAGGGCATGGGAGGCAGTGTGGGAGAGAGGGAGGGAAGGAGAGAGAGAAGGAAGGAAAAAAGTTAATAATTTGATTACATTAAAAAAGAAAGAATAAGCAACTACCCAATCAAGTCACTTCACAGAATTCTGAGGCTCCAGGTGTCATCTACCCATGGCCTGCAGGGTCTTGCACAACCTCATTCTGAAACACCACTCTTTCCACGGGTGTGCCACTGTCCCCACTTCTCTCCCATTCCCAGTGTTCTCAACTTTTCCCACTGCTTAGAATTCTCTTTCTTGGTACCTGGCCCACTCCAGCTCCCAAAAGCTCAGCCCAGCCCCATGGGAGTAAATGGGCTTTCAGACAACCCCAGAGCCTTGTCTTCAAATCCCTGTGACACCCAGACACTACAGAACCAGGCTAGTCCCACTGTGCTCTTCCTGTGTTTCTGACCCAACGAACCCATAAGAGCTAACGGTAGGGCTAGAGATGGCCCATTGTTAAGAGCACTGGCCGCTCCTTCAGAGGACTTGGGTTCAATTCTCAGCATCCACATAGCAGCTCACAGCCATTTGTAACTCCAGTTCCAGGGGATCTCCCACTCTCTCTGGCCTTCAAGGGCAATGCCCAGAAAGCAAAATATCCATACACATGAAATAAAAAATAGTTAACATTTTTTTAAATTAAAAAAAAAGAGCTAATAATGTTTTTGCTTGCTATCTTTGGGGGGATTTTTGTTACATAGCATTGGATACCCTGGCCATCACTCCTCTGACACAATTGTTTGCTCACAGAATCTTCTTTGTACCCATCCTTTATCAGCACACATGCTGATTTCTTTGAGGAATGTATCATTCTTCCACAAAGACAGATGGACCCAGGCTGGAGGACACAGACTGGCCTCCTTTACCTACCATCAGTGTCTGGACTTATATTCAATTCATACCTCCTCCTCCATGTTCTCTTCCAGAGATCTTCATTCTTGTTTTCTAGTTTGATGAAAATGTTGACATGCACACAGGGGGACAGAACAAAATGCATTATATTTCCATGAGGCCAGAGGAGGACACCAGATTCCCCCAAAGCTGACGTTACAGACAGTTTTGGGCTGCTTGTTGTGGGTGCTGGGACCTGAACTCAGGTCCTTTGGAAGAGCAGTAGTGCTCTCAGCTGCTGAGCCTTCTCTCAGTGACCCAGAGGGCTATCTATAGAGAGAATCTCTTATAAGCATCACCTGTCAATAAAAAAGCCAATGGGCCAGGCAATGGTGGCACACACCTTTAATCCCAGCACTTAGAGGCAGAGGCAGAGGCAGAGGCAGAGGCAGAGGCAGAGGCAGAGGCAGAGGCAGAGGCAGAGGCAGAGGCAGAGGCAGAGGCAGAGGCAGAGGCAGAGGCAGAGGCAGAGGCAGAGGCAGAGGCAGAGGCAGAGGCAGGTGGATTTCTGAGTTCAAGGCCAGCCTGGTCTACAGAGTGAGTTCCAGGACAGCCAGGGCTATACAGAGAAACCTAGTCTCAGAAAGAAAAAAAAAAAAAAAAGCCAATGGCCAATGAGCTGAGGCAAGAAATAGGAGGTGGGACACTGGCAGCAAGAGAGAGGATTCTGGGAAATAGTGAGAGAATAAAAGGAGAGACACGGGAGAGATTCAAGCGAGGGACTAAGGGGATAGACAGGGGAGATGAAGCTAAACCAGCCTTCAGGATAGAATAGAGATCCAAGAGAGGTGTGTATGTGTGTGTGTGGGAGGGTGGGGATGTTGGGGGTGGACGACACTGAGGAAGACACTAAAGAAGAAGCTTGCCAGGACTGAAGGAGAGGTAACTAACCAAGTGGTAGACAGAATAGTTTGAATGGGTTAGGTAACCCATCTCTTGGTCCTTATGCCTCTCTCACACACAAACACTGGGGCAGTTCACCTGGAGGTCCAAGGGCTCTGGTTGTCAGTGATGACTCCAAGCTGGGGTGACTGTTTCCTTGGGGATCTCACTGGAAAGGGATGGGACTCAGCTTTCCACGCTCCTCTCCAACCACAATGCTTGCATTTCCAGTTAACTTTGATTTTTCTCAAATGGGCTCCCAGCTCAGTGGTTAGTCTTGGTAGCCTGTGGAAACGTCTGGTGGGAGGCATGCAGTTAGCACAGGGTTGCTAGCCTGTGGCCCTCGGCTCGTAGGGTAGCAAGGACTTTGAGGAATCCTTGGTCTTGTGTGTCACAGAATCTATCTAGTCCAGGATTTCTCCCATGGCTTTGGCTGGGAGATGACTATTGGCAAGCAATCCACTGTTGGGGGTGGGAGTAGGGGTTCCTGCAGGCATTGCCACTAGCAGGAAAGCAAATTGCAGAAAGACAAGAATGAAAGCCCAGGACAGTGCCAGTTTTGCAGGTACTGGGTCAACACTTCCAGGGACTGACCCTATGGTTTATTTTCCTTACACACCTAACATAGACCATGTGACCTGTCACCGTTACAATAAGAATGAATTCTATTGGCTGATAGGCAGAGCTCAGGGCTAGGGTCTAGAGAAGGATCTGTGGTAAGCATAAGGAACAGATTCAATGGGTGGAAGATGCAAAGTACATGGGCCCTCTTTCATAGGGCTGTGTTCTAGTCACTTGAGAGACAAAACTCAGGATATTGGGGGTTTGGGAAGGCTGGCTCACAGAAGAGCAGAAAGATCACCAGGTTCACTGACCACTTTTACTTTGGTATTTCAGGTGACCAGATGTCATCCATCTTCTTCCAATGAAGAAAATAGGCCCATGTGATTGACAATCCTGGTTTCTCTGATGTGTATTCTGAGCTGTCCCTCTTACACTCTACCACTGAGCTATATTACCAGGAAGCGACTGTTGACCGCCCATGCACAAAGGTGGAAAGTGACCAGACCAAGGCTGCTCTGAACTGTATGTGGTGAAGTACATGCCAAGGTGGGTCAGCCAGCCCCAGATTTGGACCAGAATGAGGATGTAGGGATACAGAAGCTGGAAGCAGGGGACAGGAAGGACTGTGGATGCCACCAGATGTCCTGGAGACAGAACGGACACCACATACATCACAGTGTGGTTGAGCTCTACTGTGTAGCACTGGTACTTTCTGTTCCCTCTCTCACCATGGCGCCATCTTGGCCCCCACCTTCTCAGCGGGGTCAGTACTTAGGGGTTTCATCTCCTGTAAGTTTTGCATTAGGCATATGAGCCACCTTGAGCTCTTCCCATTCTATCTGCTCTGAAACAAGGTAGACGTTCACATTTTGTTTGGCGTATGGATTATACTAGTTTTCTGTGCCACAGAATGAGTGACCACACTCTTATTCACTTGATAAACACACACTTGTCATCTTAGTTCCTGGGGGTCTGGAGTTTGAGTGGCTGCAGAGCCCCTCCCAGGTCACCACCAGACTGTGACCATGTGGTGTTCCCCACTGAGGCTTGCCAACTGTGGTGGTTTGAATAGGCATGGCCCCCACAGACTCATGTGTCTGAATGCTTGGCCATAGGGAGTGGCACTGTTAGGAGGTGTGACCTTGTTGGAGGAAGTGTGTCACTAGGGCGTGGGCCTTGATATCTCAGATGCTCAAGCTACACCCAGTATAGCACACAGCCTCTTTCTGCTGCCTGTGGATTAAGATGTAGAGCTTTCAACTCTGTCACCAGAAGCATGTCTGCCAACATGCTGCCATGCTCTTTGCTTGCCATGATAATAATGAATGAAACTGTAAGCCAGTCCTGTGGGGTTGGGAAGCCATGGAGCCTTGGAGCCACGGGGAACAGGCCTGGAGCAAGAGTAGGGTAGAGACATGTCCGAACCACAGAAATCTCATCCTGTGGATCAATTCCCCCTCTGCCCCAGACCTGTGTACTCCCTGTGCACATAGCCCTGTGCCCTCACCTCCACCCCATGGAGGTCACTTAGCCCAGTATCCAGGTTAAACTTCCTCTCCCCTTATGCAAATGAGGTGTCCCCAGCACTCTGGCCCCAGCCAATGATGTACACTCATCCATGAGCCGCTACCCCCTAAAGGTTTTAATAGTGTTCCCCCCCCCACCCCCAAATGAACTGTCTCACTGAAGCTGTCTCCTGAGAGACTGTTCTTGCCATAGTCACCACTGTGGGAGGTCTCATTCACTCCCAGCCATTCCTGTCAGGATCCATCAGTTGTGACCTTGGGCGATCCCAGGGGAGTGGAGCTTGAACAGAATATCTTCCTTTATAAGAGTTGCCATGGTCATGGTGTCTCTTCACAACAATAAAACTCTAAGACACCAACAAAGAATCCACTTCCCTGCAGTGGTAAGAGGAAGGTTCCCGGCTGGTCACAAGCCACCCTCCATGTCTACAGATTCCTGACAGACCCTTCTTTCATGAGCTTCCCACATACACCAGCTTCCTTATCAGCCAGCAAAGAGAGTCTGCAGCAGCTGCTTAGGGCATGATGTAATATGCCCTTGGGAGTGATATCCCTACCACAAGACCCACTCACACTCAGCGTGTGAACCATCAGGTTGCCATCCATTTATAGCTCCTTGCCTTGGGGGTTCACCACGTGCTGAAAATATCTTTTTTCCACTGACCAGTCTGAGCACTCAGAAAAACAAAACAAAACTATGAACAAGAACAATGTGCACCCGTTCCTACTCCGATGGCCTGTATGTCTGTCTGTTAACCAAGATGAGCCCGGATGACCGCTTTCAGACCATTTGGAAACCAGAGAATTTAAGTCTTCCTTGGTTGTTTCTGCTTTTGAGGGTGGTTGGGTTTCAGACAGGGGCTCACTCTATAGCTCAAACTGGGTCCCAACACAAGATTCTCCTGCTTCTGCATCCATTGTGCATGGTCCAGAGTTAGTGTAACCCTTCACCAACCTGCTGGGACCATGAGTTGCTCTGACTGCTAAGAACATTCCTCTACACGTCTTCTTTCTCCTACCTTCTTTTCACCAAGGACTAGAACAGCTGGGTCAAGGGCAGATGTGGATCACTTCTGTTCTGTATGGACTCCTGGGTTTATTCCTTCTATTGGCCTTCTCTGCTCTGGGCAAGAAGAGATTCTTCCAATCAGACTAGAGAGTAGCAGTTTTCAGAGATTGGCTCCTTTCCCCCATTCCTGGGTTGGAACCTTTGCCCAGGGTGGGGGCTTGTACTCAGTTCTGTGAGGCCCTAACAGGGTGGGAGCTACCACTGGGCTCTAGACTAGCCTCTTCAATGGCCAGGCACCTGAAAACCACAGTCCACCCAGTGCTGGGCCTGTTTCTGAGTCCTCTGTAGAAATCTGCTCTGCCCTCAGCCAGGTTGAGAGCGTATCAACTCCAGCAGCTAGCAACCAAGTTTATCACAGACACATCTTATATCTATTGGCTGCTTGCTGCCATCAGAAAGCAAAGAGGTACTGGCTAAGTGGGTGGCCAAAGCCACTGCCCATAAGAACATGCCTTGTACACTACACTTAGCCATGTGTCCCTGTGCCCCTGTGCCTGTCCTGAATGCCCTGGGGGCCCATAGCCACCCAGTCCAGCAGCAGTGTGGTCACTTACATATGTGTCACATTCTGAGGTGACACACACTGGGGAAGAATGAGCCCATAGGAAGCCAGAGCTGAGCTGGGGCCAGTATTGGGTGTCCTTGACCAAAGAGGAGATGTCTTGTGGATGACAGGCAGCCATTGCTACTATTGGTCACCTAGTCATTCTTCAGTGAACCTCAGGCACCTCTGGGCTCCGGAATTTCTGCTCTGGACAGATGGTGGCAATTACAGAGCCTGGGAGGACAGAGGAAGAGCAAGCTTGCTGGCTGGGGCTCGGAGAGGGCACTGTGAAGGGACCTGGAGTGTAGACTTGCTGAACACAAATCCTTAAAATTCCAAGTTAAAAATATTAAGCGCTGTATGTATGTGTGGGTGGGGTGGGGTGGGGTGTGCATCATAGCCACAATACAGCCTTCTTTTTCTTCATTCTCTCTGGTCTACCTGATGGCACAAGACTCTAACCTCTCATACAATATATGTTTTCTTGGGAAGCTGTAGTGTTGCTTTTCAGTAGATGGGCTCTTAGGAGTTCCCTCTCGGGGCTGCCCAGGTGAGAAGTCCAGTCCCTGGGAAGGAAAGTCCTACGTGGCCACAGAGTTCCACACAGGGGACTTGTGGTCTGCCTTGATTGTACTCTGCCTGATTCCCATTTTAGGGTCCTGGTCAGCCATGTGCAGAAGGAGCTAGAAAAGACCATTGTCTTTATTTTTGAATTTTTTCAAGACTGGGTTTCTCTATGTAGCCATTGTTTGTCCTAGACCTCACTCTGTAAACCAGACTGACCTCAAACTCACTGAGATCTGCCTGCCTCTGTCTCCCGAGTGCTGGGATCAAAGGCTTGCACCACTACCACCCAGCTCCAGAAAAGACTTTTTAAAGACTATTTATTTCATGTATGTGATTACATTGTCACTGTCTTCAGACACACCAGAAGAGGGCATCATATCTGCATTACAGATGGTTGTGAGCTACTATGTGGTTGCTGGGAATTGAACTCAGGACCTCTGGAAGAGCAGTCAGTGCTCTTAACCACTGAGCCATCTCTCCAGCTTCCAGAAAAGACTTTTTTTAAAGGCTGTTAGAAGTCCAGGCTGAAGCAGGGCGTGGTGGTGCACACCTTTAATCCCAGCACTTGGGAGGCAGAGGTAGGCAGATTTCTGAGTTCGAGGCCAGCCTGGTCTAGGACTATACAGAGAAACCCTGTCTTGAAAAACCAAAAAAAAAAAAAAAAAAAAAAAAAAGTCCAGGCTGTGGGTATCATGGTAGAAGTGAGGACTGAGAGGTGAAGGGGACTCTGGCACTGACACAGTCTTTTCCTCTGGGTGTCACTGATGTAGAATGTTGCTTTTTGATAATTTGGCAAGCCATGTGATTATGATCTGTTTTCTTTCCTGTATGTCAGTTATGTGACCACAGTTTAGCAAAGAGAAATTTGCTAAACTGTGATATTTGAGCTTTGAGAGGTAAAATGACAGTGGTTTTTGTCTTGTCTTTCCTTCTTTCCTCTTCTTCCCTTTCCTTCTTTCCTCGTCTTCCCTTTCTTTCTTTTTTTCCTTCCTTTCCTTTCTCCCTTTCTCTCTCCCTCCCTCTCTTTCTTCCCTCTTTCTTTTCTTCTCTTCTTTCTTCCCCTCTCTTTCTTCCTTCCTTCCTTTTCTCTCTTTTCTTTCTTTCTTTCTTTTTCTTTCTCTCTCTCTCTCTCTCTCTCTCTCTCTCTCTCTCTCTCTCTCTCTCCCTTCCTTCCTTCCTCTTTCTTTCTTTCTTTCTTTCTTTCTTTCTTTCTTTCTTTCTTTCTTTCTTTCTTTCCTTTCTTTTTCTTTCTTTTCAGCAGGCTGACCAAGTATATAGAGTGATTAGGGGACTCTTTAAGAGAGGCTACATCTTATGCCATGATCAGTAGTCAATCTTTGCCCCCCCCCATTCATTTGCTCTGTGTGTGTGAGATATGTATGTATGTATGTATGTATGTAGACAGATAGATGATAGATTGTTAGTTGGGCATGGGTCCCAAGTTCTTCTGCATGCTATCCAACAGGTAGCTGCTCTACCCCTAGCTTCACTTCAGACCTCTCACAAACAGGAAGCACACATTCTTCCTACCATAGAGGAATGGCTTCATCCTGACTAACCATGCAATGCACACATGAAACCCTGCAGGGGCGATAACCCATCTCCCCTGATATCCCTGTTATCTGGTCCAAGGCACCCTTGGGCCACCACATATTATTGACAGGCCAAGCCACTGAGAATACATCCCTGGAACTCAGCAGTGAACGTTGGAGAAGCTACACCAGTACTACCCCTCAACAGCTACTGCAGTGGAGTGGCTTGGCTGGAAACTGAGGTCATGCTCTTAGTTCTTCATCAGGTGTCTCTGAGGTGCAGAACAGAGGACCAGCAAGGGCTTGCCAAAGAGCAGAGCTTGGAGATCACTGACTTTCCATAGGCCTCTACCTGAAGAAGAAAAGCAGGCCATAGCCAGGTCTTTTCCCCTATCTTTCCAGCTTTGGAGCTTCTGAGCTCTTTGAACCTTCTGGATGCTTTCTGATCAAGATAAAGAACTCTCAACTCCTTCTCCAGCACCTTTGTCTTAGTTAGGGTTCCATTGCTGTGAGGAGACACCATGACCATGGCAACTCTTATAAAGGACAACATTGAATTGGGGCTGGCTTACAGTTTCAGAGGTTTGGTTCACTATCATCATTGCAGGAAGCATGGTGGCATGCAGGCAGACATGGTGCTGGAGGAGGAGCTGAGAGTTCTACATCTTGGTTTGAAGGCAGCCAGGAGACTAGATTCTACATGGGGTGGAGCCTGAGCACAGACCTCAAAGCCCACACCTACGGTGACATACTTTCCGCAGAAAATCACACCTCCTAATAGTGCCACTCCCTATGGACCAAGCATTCAAATACATGAGTCTACGAAGGCCAAACCTATTCAAACCGCCCTGCTTATCAGATTGCTGGTGGTTGTGGACATCCAGAGCCAGCAGGATCAATACACACTGTGGTCGATGGCTAGGTAAGGTAATGAATGAGTTTAGTGAACAGACCCAACTGTACCCTTCCCTTGTTTCTTTCTTCAGAAATTGCCCTAGATGTGACTAGTCATTTCTTCCAGAATGTGAGGACACAGTGGTGGGGACAGGGATCAGGATGAGTCAATGGCAGCCAGCCACAGCAGGTGCTGAGAGCCAGCTTCAAGCTTGACACCCAGTCCTGACTGCAGTGCTGTCTCCTTCCCACCTCTTCTGACAGAATCTCACTTTATATTCCAGTCTGGCCTCAAACTTGCGGCAGCTCCCTTGTCCCAGCTGCCCAAGTGCCAGGATTTCAGGTATGCACAGCTGCGATAGCTTGCAGCAACACTCCAGTAGGGCAATGTTCAGCTCTGAGGGCATGCTGGGATCTGTGGGGGCAGTATCCATGTCATCAAGCCTTCCTTCCAGAGACTTGAGAGGCTGAGGAACTTTCTCAAGGTCACACAGCACTAGGTGTGTCAGACCAGGGTCCACATATTCACAACAGGGCCATTCTAACTGCCTCGTTCCTTCCCTCCAGCACTGTCTCTGTGGTTTGTTTTGGGTAGAAGGGACTCAGAGAACAGGTAAAGTGACCTGCTGCTATAGCCCTGTAGGCCACTCAGGAGGACCCTTCTTCGTGCAGCCTGTTTAGTTACTGCAACTTGAGACTGATCCAGGAGTCAGACAGGTGGCCGACCAGTGCAGGCCTGATTCCCTTTGCTGGGTCTGAATCCAGACTGTGTGGATAAGCAGGGCTAGCTGTAAACCTGGAGAGAGATGGCAAGCAAAATCCTAGAAGCTGCTGGCTACGGTGTAGAGTTCTGTGATTTGCAGCAAAACCCACCAAACAGGAAGCAGGAGTGTCAATTCCAGCCCCTGGGCCACGTCTCTGGCACTGGCTGTAGGACTCTGGCTTAGCTTTCCCAAGAAGTCACCCCCGGCCTTGGCAGCACCAGGTGTCTAGAGAATAGAAACCTGAACTGTTTTTAGAAGACCGGCGAAGCATGGTAGCCCTCACCTGTAACCCCAGCACTTGGGAGGCTGAGGCAGGAGGACTACCATAAGTTCAAGGCTAGCCTGGACTATAGACCGAGAGGGTCTAAAAACCAACCAACCAACCAACCAACCAAAACCTGCTGGGCATGGCGGCACTCACCTGTAATCCCTGTACTTAGGAGGCTGACACAGAGGTGGGAGGATCGTGTGTTTGGGAACTCAACCCAACCCCACCCCACCCAACCCAACCCAACCCAACCCCCAACCCAATGACATAATGTGCTCCAGGCCTCCTCCCACAGCACATAGGGCAGTGGAGGAAGCCTCCTAAGATAGAGGAGGGGAGGGGCACTAGGGAAGTTGGTGGGGGCGGGGCTCACTCAAGCAGGACACACAGAGCTGCATGTTGGCGCACTCCTGTTGTGCTGCTCGCACACATCTTCGGGCCCTCCCTGGACATTACGCTGGATGTCTTACATCAGCTGAGCCTGCCATGCTTTGCTAAGGACAGTGAGGCGCTTCACTAGGAGCACACACGTGATCTCAAGGGATTAATTCCAACATGAAACTGCTTCAGCAACAGAGAATCCTGGGCCTGGTGACATGTGAGAAAGCGCTTCCTTGACAAGGGGAGCTCAGAACCTCAGGGCCAGGAGTCTCTTGACCATGCATCTTCCCCATGGTAGAAAACGGTGCCAAAGGCTGCTATGGATCACCCCTCGGCTCCAACTAGCAATGGGGAAAATCCCAAGGAAGGCTGTCAGGAGAGGCTTGGGCCAACTGACTGCTCGGGATGGTTCCATCTGGTCAGGATTCCAGGGCTAGGCAACTCTGTCCAGGATGGTATGTGCTGAATTCCTCCCACCCCCACCTCCAAAGGGGGACAGATCGAGCCAGGCAATTGGACCCACCCCCAAATTGAACAAAGGTGGGTCCCGTCTCTGAACACGATCACCATAGATCCTCCAGGGACCTCTTGCCAAAGCCGCAGTCAAGAAAGCACCACCCTCCAGCTCTCACTTGAACAGACATTTATTGAGCACCTACCAAGTGCAAGGCACTTTTAGGTGCCACAAGAGATACAGAGTGACCATATGGTCCCTGCCCACGAGGAGCTCACAGTCTAGAGGGAGGCAACACAGTACACAGTTGGCTGCAGCTACACCGGCCAGAGTGGTAAGAGCCAGAAGCAAGACACCAAATTGCCATGGGGCCACAGAATAGCATAGAGCTGCTTCTGCTCTGAACACAAAGAGAACTCAGGGCTGGGCCTTTGAGGAGGCAGGCTGTAGGGAAGAAGGGCATGTCTATGAGAGGAAGAAACATGAACAGGGCCTATGGGGAACCTAGATCTGGGTGGCTGGAGTAAGGATCATGGCAAGAGAAAGCAGACAGTCAAGTGCGGCCATGGGGCAGCAGCCGCGGACACATGGCTCAGAGGGTAGGAACGTGATGCTCTGGTCGAAGATCACAGAGGAAGAGGATGATGCAAAATGGCCCTCTAGATGAACTTGGAGTCCCCTGGAATTAGGGAGAGGGAAGAGCTGTAAGGTAGCCAATGAGGGAGGGAACGGTGTCACGGAGGATTGTGGGAACAGGTGGTAGGCAGTAGCAAGCCAAGGGCCAAGAAGGATTTAAGGGACCTCAGAGTTAGGTGAGAGATGGCAGGATGCAGGCTGAGGTTCTGGGAGCCAAGATCCCACAGGGTTAGTGAGAGGACTGGTGTCACAGAGTGGAGGGTAGTCAGGAGAGTGGCGACTCCTAAGGAAGTCCAGTTCCAGACCACCTACCAGGGCCCTGCACTCAAGGCGTGTGGCAGTGACAAGCCACCAGCTTTCCTCTAAAGCACTGAGTCCATCCCTCAGGGCGGTGACAGATTGACAGCCTGCCTTTTAGCAAGGGTAGCAAGGGTTGCCCTTTTCTCTGTAAGCCCAAGGGGTGGTTCACCTTGAGAGCCACCTGCTGAGAAACTGAATTAAGGCTAGGCCTTCAAGAAGAAAGGAATGGAGCGCTTCAAGAAGGAAAACAGAGAAAGGGAGGCCAATGGCTTTGCTGTCTGTAGCTACTCCATTAATGATGAAATGGCAACCAGTGATTTCCCAGGCTACTCCCATGTGGTGGGCAGAAGCCAAGTTTCCAAATCTGGGAGGGGAAAGTGGGAAGCCAGAGAGAAGCATTAGCAACAGAACGAAGGGTGTTTTAACTAAAGGGATCAGAGGAACCAAGTAACGATTCGGGCGAACAGTGCAACTGATGGACCCAGCTGAGGTGGCTCAGAATGCTGAGGAGGGACAGCCCTGGAGAGGTATGGGGAGCAGGCAAGGGCCTGGGTGAGCCTGGTGCAGAGGGCCTGCAGTAGATGCCCCTCCCAGGGGGAGGGCTAGGTACTTGGGACTGGCAAGGAGAGGTGGAGCTCTCTTTCATGCCTAACATGTCCTAGAAATACAGCTGAGCCTGTCAACCACACTGGACCAGGACACACACACACACACACACACACACACACACACACACACACACACACACGACACCTTGTCCAATGACCAAAGGTATCAGCCTTAGCTGCACTGGCCGCCTCAACCAAATGCCAGGATACACAGGAGGCAGAGGCACTCCACACAGGGAGGAATTCCAAGACGCTCCCAAGTTCACTGAGGAGGCACTGGAGGGATGGAGGTCAAGCATCTACAAGCACCTAGCAGCAACAGAGCTTTGGATGAGGCAAAGAAGCAAGTTGTGAGCTTTCTTCAGTGGCTGGATAACTGGGCTGTAAATGTTATACCTAAATGTGACAGATTTCACAAAGAATCTAGAATTATATTTCACATTATAATCTACAAAGTAATTAATGCCTTTTGGTTTCCTCCAGCTTTTTCCTCCCTCCTATATGGGGCAAGGGGAAATGGGCAGGTATCTCTCAGAAACAATACTAAGAACACAGAGGCACACAACTCAAAGATCAGGCTAGCCGAAGGGCCTTTGAGAGCCTGTGCTCCTCAGGCCAGCATCAGGCTGAGGCAGCTATGGAGTACTCCCGGCTCTCCTGGTTCCCAGCAGTGCTGGGCTGGGATTGACCACACCAGGAAGCCCTGGAGACAGCTCCACCTTGGCACCTTTGCTGTGCTCCCAAGCTGAGGCACTGGGTGGGGGACTGTGGTGGGTCAACTCCTGGGGCTGGCCAGAAGTCTCTGTTCTGTACTCACACAGCCTGCAGGTCTGAAACCCCCTAGGGACAGATGACAAACAGCTTCCCAGCAGGCTGGATCATCAACAAATTCAGGAGAGATCACGTAAGTATGGCCACCTAGAAGGCTCTGTTCATCTCCTGATGGGTGCAGGGACCAAATGAACCAAGACACGGCATGGTGGCAGCATTCTGTGATCTACACAGTCCCTGCACTACGGATAACAAACCAGCACCAAGTCCACGGTTACCTGCGGGACCGGGAGAACAACAATCCACAGGGCAGTGAATTTAACCACAAGGGCCTGGAGACTGCATGGATGGAGAACACAAAGCCCTTTGAAGGTCCAGGTGAGAGCCAAGACACTAAGAATGACCAGGAGGGGGTTCACAGACACAGACTTCAAGCTACACCGAGAAGAGACAATACTGAGATAACTGGTTCTGAAAGACTCAGGAATTGCTGCTAAGAAACCTCTAAGTAGACAAAAGAAGGGAAATGCAGGGGCTTTGAGGCCCTTCTGAAAGGACTAATGCTATTTATTGGCTTGGGTCATCCTTGAGAATAGAAAACTTTTTGGCAAAGCTGTACAAACGCCACATGGGGGGGGGGGGGTCTCCTCACCAGAGGCTTCAGTGCCTACCTTGTCTTCTGAGGCTAAGGTAGCTGTGGAGCCAGGGTGGGAGCATGGCGGCCATGGCTGGTGAGTGCACTACGGAGCTACGCCAGTCAGGGAGCATGCTGGGGCTGTACGTCCTCTAAGACTTCCCACCTGCTCCTCAGTCTGACTTTGTCTGGCCACTGGTGACAGCCCGGGTGTCAGATGCCATCTAGTGGCTCCACTTCTTCACTCTCATAATGGCTCGCTGAGAAGGCCCCACAAGAGCAGAGCAGGCCCACTCTAGGGATGAAGGCAGGGGAGCACACGCCATGTTTAGTGAACAGGACAAATTACCTCAAGAAAATAGACTTTAAGAAGTCTTGCTTTCCTTAAGGAAGCAACTCCTTTTTTTTTCTTAATTTTTTTTTAAAATTTTATTTAGAAAGGCTAACCATATTTATTTGTCATTTTTTCTTCAGCTTTAAGGAAAATAGTTTAAAAAACATAAAACTGTAAATACACTCAAGAGTAACTGCTATTAAACAGTTCTGAACAGGCAGAAAGAGTACTTTCCTTTTACAGAAAACGTTAAGTCTGTAATAGCAGCATAATTTATATATAGAAAAAAGCTGGCTTTGAAACCCCAGACTTTTGTATACATAAAACATTTCCCTCCTTTTTCTATACAACACAGCAATGCTTTCCGGGAAGGCTTCTTCACGTTATGGTCCATCCCACGGTTGGCAGTTCCCCAGCATCAGTGGGCTCCAGCCCAGCCGTCAGTCCAACACCAGGGCCGACAGGGCATTCAGGTCTTTCATGTACGGATGAGCTGCCAGGATCTGGTCGATCTTCAGCTTTTGCTCAGAGTCAGGGAAGATCTTTAGCAGCGCCTCCCTCAGCTCGCTGGTCTCTGCAGAAGATCTCTGTGCTGGCAGGGGTGGGTTCTGCTGCATACTGGGAAGGGTGGCCAGAGCTGTGAAGTGGGACTGCTGGGGAAGCCAAGGGCTTGAAGAGGTCTGGATCCGGGGTGGAGGCTGGTGGCTGTTGTTGGCTACCTGCGTGCTGGGACTCCGGAAGCCAGGGTCAAATGTGCCCACACTTGGCAGGGCATTGAGTAGCGGCTGCATGTGTCTGTGGATGAAGTGAGAGGGACAGTAAGAAACCCTTTCAAAGCGCCTATGGCTAACACTGAAGGCCTAGATGCTAGTTCCATGGTTTCTGAAGGCCTGAGGAGAAAGCTATGGGGTGGTGAAATCAGCCCCCTAAGAGTGGCCTATAGGGCATCTGGTACCATTTCCAGAACCATAAGGGATCGAGCATCCCTGGATTTGACAATGCCTTACCAGTCTTTTGTCTTAGGGCTGGTCACACTCGTTGGGTTGTATGCAGGGCCAGCTTACAGAGCTGAGGAGAGGCACCTCTCCCTGGGCACAGAGATAAGTCCAACAGGCTCATGGACTTCCTGTCTTCAACGAGCTCTCAATGCACATGCACATGGCGTAATATGTGCATACAGGGGACATCTGTCCTGCTCATCAACTCCCATCGAGTCTAGCTGCAGCTGAGAGCTGGGACAAACAGTGCTGTCAATTCCAGAAGCTCAACAGCCTACAAAAGCTACATTAACTTTAATGGCATCCCCTCATGAAGGAGTGATGGCGACTGGCCACCAAGCACTTTGAAAACGACAATAGATGGGACTGAAAATGACCAGAAGGGCTGATCCTCTCACCAGGCTACTGCAGGAGTGAAGAGGCAGCCAAGAATGCGCCTCTAGCTTGACCTGGGCCTTGGCTCAGTATGGGGCCCACACAGAGCCTTAAACACAGGACGTGAGGTCTAAAATGCAATGAGGATTTCCAATATAAGACATGGAGTAGAGGGGAAGGGAGTGAGAGCACGGCAGGCTGTTATCTCCTCAGTGTGGGCCGATGACCCTGTCTGGGCTTAACACCTCAACTGTGATAAAACCCAAAGGCTCAGGGAGAAATGATCACATTAGGAAACTGAACATATGATGGTCTCCATGATAGACTATCCACTATTTCTCCTTCTATGAAAATCAACCCACGTCCGTGCACCATCAAGTTCCACTAGATGGTCCCCCAAAGGCACAAACAACAGACTAGCAGCCTTGCAAGCTGGGAGAGTGTGTGCCTTCTCCTTTTAGGCACCCAGCCCAACTCTATGCAAAAATCTGCTAGAGGATCCACAGAAATACAGGTTATTTTGGTTTTAAAGCAGAGAAAAGATCTGCCACTAGTTAGCATGAAAGAAGCTGTGGTTAACAAGGTCGCCCGAGAATTCTGCACACAGGAATATAGAACCTTCACTTGTCAGGCAGTGACAGACAAATACGCAAGACAGGCTTCTCCATTCAGTGATGGTGAACTATAGCTGTCTGCTGTCTAGCAGTGATTTCTGAGCAGAACATGAGTTCACATCCCAGCACTGCACACTCAACTCCACCAAGTTCACAGAAAAGCATCCCACAAAAGCAATCAGACAGCACCGACCGAAGCTATCACCAACATGAAAATCTGCTACTCAGAGACCTTCAAGAAAATCTGTGTTGTCTTAGACTAAAATGAGAAGGAGCCTCACACAGGGCAGGCCTGGAGCCCCAGGACTCAGGAGGCAGAAGCAGAAGGATCAGAGTTCAAGTTCAGCTGACACAGAAATGGTCTAAAACAGGCAGGCAGGCAAAAGAAAACTGAAAAGCACATACTGAAGATTAACCTTGGAGTGTCTGCTTGATTGGGTTCCACATTGGTCACATATCATGAATCTAATTAAGGCTTTAAAAAATATGGCATTTCTAGTTATTAAGGACAGTATCTGCTCTGAAGTGTAACATTCGATTGAAATAATAAACCTTGACATACAGGGAAGGCAAATAAATACCTAAGAAAGGCCTCCTTTCGAAGAAATTCTTCTAGCCGAGGTCCGTTTCTTCCCAGAGGGTCATCAGGAACCATAAATATGTCCCCCACGAACGTGTACTGAAGCAGTCTACAACATAGAAGGTCACAGTGCTGACAAATGGTACCCTCCACTAGTGTAGGAAATGGGACATGTCTTAAAGTAGCCTCCCCATCTTGGGGCAATGATCAGTCTAAGAGTGATGACTGCTAACTGACCTGACATACTCAGGTGAAATCAGTGTCACTTGGGTAGGGGACTTTTCTCAGCTGGCTGTGTACCCAGCCAGGCATCTTCTACTAGAGGAGAAACATGGTTAAAGACTGTCTGCTTGGGACCCAGCAGGTGTGCCACAAAGGTCTAGTTTAAGTGAAACTGGAAACAAATGTGTTTCTAGGCAAACCTCTGGAAACAAGGTCCTAGAAGAGAACCCCAGGGGCGAGCATGTGTTACTCATCAAGGACAGGTTGGAACCAGAGCCTGCTCGGCAGGAAAGCCTGGCCTGGTACAACCGGGGCCATGGGTTCTAACACCTTACAAAAAGTAAAAAGTAAAAAATTAGCTGGGCATGGTGATCTGTGCTCTTAACCCCAGCACTCCAAAGCAGAGGCAGGTGAGGTGGAGCCCACCAGAGCTACATAGGAGATCCTGTCTCAGACAAATGAATAAATAAGAGTAAAAAAAATCCTATTGTGTGATGTCTACCATCCACCTTTTTGTTTCTGAGTTGCTTCTCTGACGTCTAGGTTGTTTTGAGACCCACTGCAATTAAAGCATCCTTGTGTGCACACACAGCAGTGCCCAAGCAGTTTAACAGCTTACTCATCAACTGTGCCCACCAGGTCAGAGACCAACTCTCCTCCACCCAGCACCAAGAATTTGTAGCAACACAGAAGGCAGAATGTAGACAGCACTTCCCTTTTATCCCACAATTCCTGACCAAGCTCTCTCTTTCTGTTAAGTTTCAAGTTACACTGTTTACGTGTCTGTGTGCGTGTCTGTGGAGGTTAGAGGGAACCGCTCTTCCCGAGTGTGGTTCCAGGCTCGGGTCTCAGGTCCTCGGGCTTTGACACTGCTCATCAGCCCAAGCCAAACTTTTTCAAAACTCCTCTTAGGATGTGGCAAGCTATAAGGATGGATGTATCTGACAAAGAACAACTGCGAAACCCCAAGAGAAACGAATGCAGTCACATTCACTCCATGGTTCGTATTTGCGGTGTGGGCATGTCTGGTTTTTTCCTGGAGCCACAGCATGGCTCTCCTGTGTGAAGCAGCTGCTCAGGCACGCAGGTCTCCTTGGGGCCCGGGAACTCAGTGTTCACTGCTCTGCAGTAGCTCAGCCACTGAACACATCCAAGTATCAGCAAGAAAGCCTGCAGGCTAAACTCATGGAAAACACCAGACACTGGAACTAAAACTTGACTCACCCCTGTACCCTCAGTTAGTGCCCCCTTTGCTCAGCAAAATGTGTCCCATACTCTTGCTGTGTCACAGTACTCCAGGTGACACCAGATACTCTTAGCAGGTCCACCCTGACCTTTACCGGGGCCACCACCCTGGAAAGCAGAAATGCAAACAGCAAACTTCTGATCAAAACAAAGAAGAAAAGATTACCTTTTGGTAATAATTTCTCTCCAGGACACCGACTCGGTCACAAACTCTCTGAAGTTATCGTTTGTTACAATTATACCCCCAGTCTTGTCCGCTAAGTGCAGTAGAAACCTACGGTAACAAGAGGGTTCAAAATGAGCAAAGACCAGGCCTGGCTGGAGCCGCTGGGTCAAGGACATGAAAGGGTTTCTCAATCTCCAGCTGAAGCCAGGATGGAGAGTTAGGCCCCTGTCAACTGAAAATGTTCAAGTGATGAGTATCTCTGCAATTATTAATGTGATTATAAAACAACTTTTCATGCAATTTAATTCTACAAAAATGATTTTAACTATGAGTCCTACATTTCCTAGAAAAGTTCCTGCAATAAACTGTGGTAAGAGTGCACGAAGGCTTGAGCGAGTTAAAGGTAACAGACAGGCCTGTGAAATCTCTCATTTTTCAGCTGCTTGGCTGCCTGAGTTTAGTTCAGTGTTAGTTACTTGATGGCCAGCTGTGCAGTTTTAAAAGCAATCCATTTTCTGCTTTGCCTTAAGAAGACATCAGTCAGACACCCTTCAGTTTGGCTTAAATACAGACAGACTCATTCAGTTATAACAGGGCCCAGGGTGGTGAAAAGGTTTGCATTTTAAAAACAGTTCCTACAGTGCTGGCGATCAAACTGAGGGCCTGACATGCTAGGTAAGTGAGGCGCAGTAGAGAAACTACCAGGGTGACCGCTCAGTGGCTGGGGAGGAGGGGGACAGCCAGAGGCATTTGGTAGAGTCCAGAGAAGAGAAAAGATGCATACGTGCATAGGGCTGGCTCGCTCTCTCTCTCTCTCTCTCTCTTTCTCTCTGTCTGTCTCTCTCTCTCTGTCTCTGTCTCTCTCTCTCTGTCTCTCTCTCTCTCTGTGAGTGTGTGTGGGGGTGCTTGCTGCCTTCGAGCTAGCATAGTGGGGGGGGAGGGGAGAAAGAATAGCCATGTTTCTAGGGACTGGAGGAACCTGGCACTTACTTAGCTTCGGGCTTTTGTAACTACAAAGGCAAGGGAAGTGGCCCTCTCTGGCAGGCAGGGATGCTGTGTGAGTGAGCTTTTCTATCTTCCACAGCAGTCTTTCTAAGGTCAGACTTGAGCTGAGCCAAGACTGTCAGGAGAACGGAGATCCTTTTGGACCTATCTATCACTCACTCCCAGCCGCGTGCGCGCGTGCGCGCGTGCGTGCGTGTGTGTGTGTGTGTGTGTGTGTGTGTGTGTGTGTGTGTTAAATCTCCCAGGTTGGCCTTGAACTAAGTAACCCAAGGATGACTCTAACCTTCCATTTGGACCTATCTATCACTCACTCCCAGCCGTGCGTGTGTGTGTGTGTGTGTGTGTGTGTGTGTGTATGTGTGTGTGTGTGTGTGTGTGTGTGTGTGTGTGTGTGTGTGTGTGTGTGTTAAATCTCCCAGGTTGGCCTTGAACTAAGTAACCCAAGGATGACTCTAACCTTCCAATCCTCTCCCCTCTACCTTGTGGTGCTGGATGGCAGGTGTGTGCCATCATTCCTGGTTTATAGGGTGCTAGGGATAGAACTAGGGCCTTATGCTGAAAGAGGTAAGAGTGAAATAATAAAGAATAGTGTCGTACTGTGGAAGGTTACTCCTGTCCAAACCCTCTCAAAATCTCTGTGAGTAGCCAGGCACAGTAGTGCACACCTCCAAGCTCAGCACTTGTGGGACAGAGGCAGAGTTAACCTGTGAAGTCCAGGACATCCAAGACTACACAGGGAGAACCTAGCTAAACACAACACAACACAGCAGAACTGAAACCTCTGGAGTTGATAGAAATGTTATTTCTTGAATGAGAACAAAGATAATGAAACAAAAGAGAGACCACTGGCCGCAAAGGTATGATGGCCATCCATCTTAGCAGTCTCTAAGTATGAATGACTGCTCTTCTTAGTCATCTCTAAGTGGGACTCAAACAACTCAACAGTTTCCAAGATCTCAGGAGCCTTAGAAAATGTTCTGTTTTTGTTATACTCCATCCCACCCGCCTCATCTAGGCTCTCACATATTCCAGGCTAGCTTAGGATCCATTGTAGCTCAGGATGACTTTGAATTCCTAAGCCTTCTGCTTCTACCTCTCAAGTGCTGAGATCATGGGTTTGAACCACCACGATTGGCTGACTTCCTTATTTATGAACAATATACATTATAGTTTATTTTAAAGAGCATAAATTTCAATGCTGCTATCTGCCCAAATGTCAATAAAAGTAGATAGGAAGGCTTCTCTCATATCCACTGGGATACACACCCATGTTCTCTGATACCCAGCGGGCTGTGTAAGTCAAGCAAAGCCTCCGCTGTATGTCTGGGCCTGGGTCTGAGTCCCCGGCTGTGAGAAGAAAGCTGAGGTGGTCGTCAGGACCTGAAGGCTTCCTGCCTGACCACTCCAGGGCTCCTGAGCCTGTGACAGGGTCCACAAAGAGTCCTTCAGGACAGATTCCCAGGGCTGCTCCTAACCCTGTCCATCCCCTGTTCAGCTCCAACCACACTGCTCTCTGAAGGCACCTTGGATCCACCCTACCTAACACAGTCTCTTTCCTGTCAGTGAGTGAATGTCTACTGTGGCCCTAACTCACCTCTCTCCCATTTAACCATATACCAGCTTGGATAACAAAGCACTGCCTTCCCTGGGAGGAATGTGGAAATGGGCAGAATAACGCTAAGAAGGGACAGTCAGCCTGAGGGTCCCAGATGCCATGCTTATTCCTCCAGACACGACAGCACGAGAACAGAGTTGTAAAGTACACACCACAGGGAAGGGTGGAATCAAAATCCTTCCTTTTGGGGGTGAGGATTTCACCACGTAACCCTGGCTGGCCTGAAACACAACAGATCTGCTTGGATCTTTGATCTACAGAGTGAGTTCTGGGCCAGGGCTGCATGGTAAGATCTAATCTCCAAAAAGAAAATCAGCCAACTACACATACCTGCCTTTTCTCATCTCAGACATGCTTTACCAAAATAACAAACTCAAAGCAAACCACCGAAGTTTCTTTTGTGCCATTCCTAAACTTACAGAGTATCTCAGTGGTCTTGGTGATGAGTCTGAAACTGAATTAAGCAGTTCCCTTCAGAGTACAGACCTATGCAGTGGACAGGTAGCAGGCTCCTTACCACCCCACTCCCACCTTGGGAAGAAAAACAGCCCTTCATACCTGTCATCATGAGAAGCAATTCTTTCTCCAAAGACCATCCGGGCAGGAGTTAAAGATAATATTCCAAGCTCCTGGAGCTGGGTTAAGAAGTGCTGTTCTGTTCATGGAAGAAGTTGATATGTATTCAGCAAAGACTATCTTCCCAGATGTGTAAATAAATGAATGCAAACCCAAATATTTCACTTGGGGACTTGTAGAAAGACTCTTTTTCCCACTTCCTCAACTTTACTAACTCACCAAAAGAAGAAAAATCACTCACACTAAGGCAAGCCCAGCTTATGAACTGATGAGGTAGATTTTAAAGAAGCTAACAAAATGTTAAACTCAACTGCCTCTAAATGACAACTAAACCAGAAGCCCCCAAGAACTTTCCCAAAAGGATATACTGTAAGTAGAGCATAAAAAGAGAAATGACAAGAGTCACCCAAAGTGGGGGAAGGGGAGGGGGAGAGCAGTCTTAAATAGGGGGTTGCGGGAGTGAACTGCCATTGTTCCAGATAAGAAAGGCTGCTCGTTTTCCAGCCTGGCTGCAGCTTCCTCTCTTGCTCTCAGCTGTCTGTATAAGCATTTACTGGATTTCACAGGCTTGAGTAGTGACAGAATGGAAGGCCAGTGGAAAAGCAGTCACAGGCAAGAGAAGCTGAGAGCTGGAGCCTAAGGTCCCTGTGTCTGCATCTCTTACCAAAGCGGCTGCCAGTGCCCTGCCCTGCCCAATGGAGGGCTCCCTGCCTCAGAGCTGCATGCTGTGTAAGCCGCATTGACACTTAGAAAAGAAAGGAGTGGATCTGCCTCCTTTCTTGTCGATCTTCTCCCAAATAAAGGAAGCTGGAACAGTCTGGAACAGCCATCTCCCTTGTGTCTAAGTTTCACTTCTTGTTCCTGTGCTAGACAAATCTATAAAACACACCCACCTTGTTTTACCTTTCCTTTCTAGGTGCCTGGCATAGCCTTTTCACCTAAGACAAAAACAACCTTAAGTTTCTCTGGAATATTTCGCAATTTATATTCAATTTGAATCTTTTGTGTGGGGCCTGTAGGTTAGCCACAAAGTACTATATGGCAAACAGAAATGATTCATAGTAAGCCACCAGACTACTGAAAAGACATATTTGAAGGTTCTCATCTTCCAAGCAACCACTTAAAAACTATTATTTAAATTCTCAGAAGCACACACTAGTGGAGGGCATCCTCTCTAGCGGATGTGCTAGGTCTCCGCCCTTCCCAACTTCTTATACTGTAACACTTCTCAACTGAGGTGTGTCTACACCAGGCCTGCTAAAAGTCCTACTTTGTAGCCAACGATGACCCTGATCTTCCTGACCTCTGCCCTTCCCGCTCCATCTCCCGAGCACTGACACCACAGGTGTGCGCAACCATACAGACTTTTCGATTGCTATTTTACCGGACACAACTAATTTAGAATTCTGTCATTCAAGTTGTGGCCCATGTGCACGATTCTATTCTAAGCACCATATGTTGAAATTTGAAGCATTAAATATCTAGCCAGAAATATGGAAAGATCACTGGGCCTCACCTGTGATATTAGGATCCCGTCTTGTTCTCCACTGTGGGACAAACACAGTGATGTTCCTGTTGCCGAGCTTCCAAAAATACTCAACTGCAATTGCTATTCCACGGCAACTAAAGAACTTTTTCAGACCGTGGCTGGAAAGAAGGACAATTTCTTTCAGGTTAAAGTGTAAAGAAAAATCTAGGTTTTACCACAGAAAAGAGCAACTATACATAGCAAAAACAACACAAACACACTTTTACTTTTGTTGTACAGTTTGCCAAGTTAGACCTGCTGACCAAGCCGTTCCTGCAGCTTAGTCAGAGCTGAAGGTCTTTTCCCTCTACGTGACAGGCTGAGTATACAGCTTTGGTGGAGAGTGGCAGGCTTGCTGAATACCTGTTTACTATCATGGGTCTTAAATGTACTCTGCTGGGGAAATATCCTGTTCCTAAGCTCTGTCTAATCACCGGCCTCTCAGAACTTTAACTTCTTTTTTGAGACACGGTCTTTATATGTCATTGAAGCTGACTCAAATTTGTGATCCTCCTGCCTCAGTCTTCTGAGGTCTGAGATTACTAATGTTACCTCCATGGAGTGACTACACTGGTGGTGGTGGTGTTTTACTGTGTGGTGGATCAAGCCTAAGTCCTCACACGCTGTTAGCACTCTGCCACCAATCTCCACTGCCGGTGTACATCTTAGAATTTCTTATGAATTTGTCCCTCAAGCAAAAACAGCTCAGTAGCTGTGACAATGCCCGTGCTCTGCCTTCCTGTGGTTGAGGACAGGAATAAAGATGTGACTCTGCCAATACCACATACCCAATGTTGCTGCTGTCTCTGATGGGTGTTAGGTACACCACCCACTTTCCAGGGAACTGAGAAGTTTCCAAGTTCAAAGCTTATAAAGAACAATTTGAAAACAAGAATCAAATGACTAGGGCCACGGGGACTGTACTGAATGAAGCAAAAAGCAGAGAAACAAGCTGGAACCTTCCATCTGTAAAGGTCACCAATCAACCCTGCCATAGCAATGTGACAACAGCCACAGACAGCTGTAGATGACAAATATGGCTGAGTTTCTGCTCGTAAAACAGAAAGAGGCTGCACTCAGCCCAGTGTGTGACCTCCTGCTACTGAAGTAAAAAAAATTGCACCCTCAAATCTGGCAGTTCATTTCAAAATACAAACACAGAAGCTAGAAAGATGGCTCCTTGGGTAAGAGCACTTGCTGAGCTTACAAAGGGCATGGATTTCATTCTGAGCACCCACATGGCAGCTCACAACCATCTGTAACTCCAGTCCCAGGCAATCAGAAACTCTCTTCTGACCAGGCATGTACACGGTACGTATATACACATGCAGGCAAAACACTCATGCACATTAAAACCGCAGGTACAAGGCTCCCTCCGAGTACGGCACGGGCAGCATGGTGCACGCCACATGTTTTCTCAAATAAGTTAAGTAAATGAATGCAGTGAAGGTAAACAAACAAAACGCCTTCATTTTGTCTCAGGCAGTTAAATAAAGGTGGAGGAGAGAAGTCCTTTCCACACACATCCCCTGCCAGGGTGGCGTCCAGGTCCTCCAACCTCTGACGGACGGACGGGGTCAGAGAGAGCCAGCAAAGGCAAATGCTCCAGAGTACATGCGCCAGGCGCGTTCGCCCATCCTCTGGCTGCTTAAGCCTCCACCTTCCCTCCAGCCCGCTGAAGGCTCAGCCTTGTGGGAAGCAATCCTTCAGAAGACCCTTTCTGACCTTTCACCTCCCAGCTTTCGTCTATTGTGAGTGCAAGACAGAATGGCCTGTCTCGAGCATGTGGCTAGCTGGAAAGTGGTGTGCTGGGGCAGACTCAAAACTTCCCCACTCCTGGCCAAGGCCCTCATGCTATACTATAGAATTCTGCCAACCCCATTTGCATTCCTGACCCTTGAGAGCTATATACAAGGTTGCAATGAATAGCTCACAGTTCCTTCTCTCTGTTAGAGGATTAAAGTCCACTCATTTTTCCAGAGACCCATAAAGAAGAAACTGGGATCAGATCTTATTTAACACCAAAGACAGGCCTGGAGTTAAGTCAACCAGTTCTAACATGAAGATTCCAAATCAAGAGCCTCGTGCTTTTTTAGGAAAACCTGTTTAGTTCTCCAAAACCTTGAAAAGGGTCTCCACGTTATTCAAAACAGATACACATACACGCACACACGCTACCCTGGCCTTCTGAGGCGGCGACAAAGTTTCTGGAAGCACTAATGCTGCCCCAGTTTTCAGTGTTCTCTGTGGTAAGATCACAACATTTTTTTTACCTTGAAAGTCTCTAGCATTAAAAACAGTGGTTCAAAGTTTGGGTAAGTGAGTAGATAGATTTATCTAGAAAAGCACATAAAAAAGTAAATGGGATGAAGCATTGGGGGTGTGGTCTGAGTTTAAGCCTCAGCCCCAGGGACGAAAAAAAAAATCCAATCAGGTGAAGCCAAACAGTTGTCCTAACAGTAACTAGTCCTAACAGTAACTAGTCCTAACAGTAACTAGTCCTATAGTCCAGTAAGAGTTCTCTGTCTAAGCCTCCTCCCACTCCACCGGCTGGGTAAGTGTGCTTGGTCCTTGCTGCTTCTGCCTTTGCAACAGAGAGGCTGGTGGACAGGAAGTGCAGACCAGCGGTCTACCCTGACCTAGAGAGCATACATCCAAGGTGTACAGAATACAATACCTTCTACTTTGGGGGCCAAAGTGTGACGCTCCCAGCTCCACATGCAGGAGAGTAGGTGTATCAGCTCTCCAGAGAGAAGGAATTCCTGTTCATGCCTCTGGAAACAAATGACCTGGCTGTTTTTCACACCATAGCAGCCAGTCAACATGTCTAAGGCAGAGGAGAGCTAGGTAACACTAGCTAGAGCAGTGATCATCACCCCAGGCAGGGCAGTGGCGGGGAATAGTGGAAAGCCCTTTCCGAGTTAACCCGGACAGCATGACTTCCTTCTGGCTTCCACTTAGTAAAAACTAGTTGTGGAACTGCTATAGAAAGACCAGCAACGCTGGGCGTGGTGGCGCATGCCTTTAATCTGAGCACTCAGGAGGCAGAAGCAGAGGCAGGCTGATTTCTGAGTTCAAGGCCAGCCTGGTCTACAAAGTGAGTTCCAGGACAGCCAGGACTATACAGAGAAACCCTGTCTCGAAAAAAAAAAAAAAAAAAAAAAAGACAGACCAGCAAGAAAGTGGACAGAATGTACAGTTCTGACAAGTGAACGGGCAAACCCCATCTACACGGAAAATCACCAAAGCAACAAGTCAGGTGCTCTCAGGCTGGGGTTTCAGACGCCTCTGTGATGTCGAGCCAGACACCGCAAACATGTCCACTGACTCACGACTGACTCATTCATGGTGACAAGGGGGAAATGAACCAAAAACCTACAGAGTCAGCAGCATAAGGCAGGTGTTTTGGAATTTCTCATCATATACATGAGCTGCAGACATCATGTCAGACAAAGAAACAGCAACCCAGGGCAGACAGGGGAGTTCCCACCAGGATACCCTGCTCCTGGTGGCCTCAGATTTCCTTCTCAATTAAGACAGCAAATGGGTGAGGGTCCCTCTGAAGCAGTTATGCATCCAATGTTGATAAGGTCTGAACATTCTAATTTTAACTTCTGGCAGGCCAGGTGCTGAGGAAAGACTTTATGGCCCCCAAGTCTAGGTGTGACTCTGGGAAGGTCATGGAAGTGATACCAAATTTTTGCTCCAAAAAACTTGTATGAAGATTCCATCACACACACATTAATAATAATAGTAATAAATAATAATAATAATGATGATGATGATGCACAAGGCTGAGAATGAAGTTTTAGAAGCAGAATATTTGCCTAGTATGTCTAAGAATCAAAGTTCAATTCTCACACAGCAGTGCCAAAAAACTTAATTTAAAAAACATCTGAACCCCGTCTCGAAAAACCAAAAAACAAAAACAAAAACAAAAAAACATCTGGTCTCAGTTAAAATGATCAGAATGACAATCATGTCATCAACATGGCAGGATATGTTCCATACTAAATCCTCCCCAGACACTGGAACACCCCAAACACCACAGATTTTCTAACACTTGGATATAGTGCTGCTCTTTTTGAAAAACAATGATTATCACTTAAATCAAACATGTATTAACATACATGTTTAGTATTATTTGTTTGCTTGTTTCTGTCTGTGTCTGTGTATGCCATGTGTAGTAACAGACAGTTGTGTGTGAACAATCAGACGTGGATGCTAGGAACTCAGGTCCTCTGGAAGAATCACACATGTTCTTAACTGCTGAGATGAATTGTTATTACCATCCCTATTATTTTTTTAAGCCTGCCTGGTTGACATTAGCAGGCCAGCAAGGGTTACACAGTAAGATCCTGCCTCAAAACCAACAGGGCAGGTGTAATGGCACATGTCTATAATCCGAGCACTTAGAAGGCAGGCTAGATCTTTTTTGAGTTAAGGTTAGCTTAGTCTTTACAGCAAGTTCTAGACCGGCAATACATGGTGAGACCATGTTTCAAAACAAAAAACTACATACCAAAAGCTACAAGACAGATGTATGAATCTTGGCTGTACAGGCTTATAAGGCCGGATGAAGGATGACAAACAAGCTTTGTACCAAAAGGATCAAACTGGGCCTGGCCCACTTGTGGACCACACTGCTGCCAGCAGCCATGAATTCTGTGCTACCCTACAGCTATGCTACCATGAGCATGCCAGGAACAGTTGCTGCTGGAGGCCCCTCACCAAGCACACCAAGTTCAAAGGGGACAGGACCTAAGAAGTGTGTGGCTTTGCTCCCCATCAGCAGTGAGCTCTGTCCTGCTGCCAAGGACAAACAGGTCCCAGAGTTCATCAAGAAAAGGATACACCCACACTGAAAGAAGGGGAGAGATACTGAGCGAGAGTCCTTACCACCATGAGGAAGGCAGCTGCTAAGTCACAAAGTCCCCTTTGTCCTCTGAGTAAGAAATAATTTCCAGAAAACAACATGGACTGTACCTGAGACACATTCTGAAGTATTTACAGATGAAATACTTATCTGAGATTTCCTTACAAGCACCCAAAGGGCTAGAGGGGGCTCAGCAGCAGAATGCTGTCCTAACGAGCAGAAAGCCTGCCTTCCATCCCCAATACCACAGGTAAAATAAACAGAATAAAACACAAAATAAGTAAGACAGATGGTTTAAAGTGGTAGGTAAGAGTACAGATGAAACAAGATTGGTCATGAACTAGCAATTGTTGAGTAAACCCATGAAGAGTCTTGCTTTATATTTGTTTGTAAAAATTTTAATGAAAAAAAAAAAAAGAAAAACAAAAAAAGTAGTACTAGAGATACTGCTCAGGGGTCAAGAGCTCTGCTCTTTCAGAGGGGCTGAGTTCAGTTCCCACACCAACAGAGGGAGGCTCACAGCTGCCTGTAGCTCTGACTCCAGAGCAGGCAGTGCATTTTTCTGGCCTCTTTGGACACCAGCACACATGTGGCATGCATTCATATAAACACGCATGCATACGCATGAAGAAGAAGAGGAGGAAGAGAACAACAACAACAATAATAATAAAGTAGGTGGCTGGAGAGATATCTCAGCATCAAAGAAAACTTGCTACTCCTGCAGAAGACTTGGGCTTGGTTCCCAGTACCCACACAGTGGCTCAAAAGGTAACTGAAGTCCTAAGGAACCCAACACCCTTTTCTAGTCTCCGTGGATACCAGGTATGCACTCAATGGATATATAAACATGCAGGCAAAACTCTCATACACATAAAACAAAATAAACACATGCCAATAATTAACTTTTCATCCCTGTAATAGAAGTACTAGGGGAGATAGGCCAGGAGGATTGGTCAGCTAGCCTGGGCAACTTAGGAACAGCACCTCAAAATGAAAGATGGAGCATTTGGGAGACAGTGGGGGGGGGGGGGGGGGCTTGCCTCACTCATGCCTGAACATGAATACCAGAAGAAGAAAAAAATGCCATAGGTATTCCTAACACTACAAGACATGAGTTGATCTTTTAGGATTCCTAGAAAGAGGCCATACACACATTCAGCAGCACAGAATATTATTCTTAGGATTCAATGCCTGTAGGAGCTGGGGATGATGGCTCAGCCATGAAGAAAGACTTGAATTCCAGCACCCACATCAGGTTGCTCAGTCCACCTAGAACCCCAGCAACAGGGATCGGAGACACTTTTCTAGCCCCTATGTGCACTGTATTCCTGTGTACAAATCAACTTTCAGACACACAGACACACTTAACTAAAAATAAAAATATTTTTGAAAGCTGTTTTTGAGGGAGCCGAGGCAAGAAGGACTACAATCAGCAGACAGCCTAGCTCCACGACTGTCTCACAATGGAAGGCAGCTCCACTTCTGTACTGGGGATTTAACAGTAACATAGATTTCAAAGTCTAATTCATTTACAGCTGTATCCTATGTGCAATGGAGCAATGTGTAATGTGAAAATATATTGTCTCTACCGTCTCTTACCCACAGGAATAGGGTAAAGAGAAAGTTCAGAAGGGAAAGACCAACTGTAGTGGGTTTGGCCTAATGCTGCTTGTAGCTAATGTTAATTTCAGTCCCAAGAATTGTTTACAGGGAGAGTCTGAACATCCTCACGTAAGACAGTGAGGGACCCTACCCCAGTTGGTTCTGACTGGTAAAAGGATGCTGGGCAGCCAGTGTCTGGGCAGGACAGGCAGAGGCAGGACTTTGACTGGGAGGAGGAGAAGGAGGAAGGAGATCTGCCGGGACGGAAGAGTGTGAAGGGGAGGAGAGGAAGAGACCCGAGACCCCTGCCTGAGAAGAGCGCAGGACGGAGAGGCATGGCTGTCATGTGAAGGAGCCGGGAGAGCACGGCCCAGCTGGGCAGCCCTCCGGGTCCCGAGCAGCCAAGATAGTTTGGTAAGTAATACCTCGGGAATATTGGCGGGAGGTGAATTAACCGCATGGACGTTAGGAAGTGGCCCAGCTACTGTGCTGACTAAGGCATATTAAAATATAAAGGCGGTATGTGACTCATTTGGGAACATAAACCTTGTTGGGGTGGGTATCAATGAGCCTGCTGCCTGGATTTATTTTGTAAACAATTATTTCAAAACCAAATGCAAAACTTTACAAGCAGCTGGTCTTCCCCCAAGAAAGGATGCAGATTCACTGGAACACAAAGGACAGTCCACACACACACACACACACACACACACACACACACACACCCTCAGACACTGCTTAGAAAACTGTGTAAGGGTGATCTGCAGAGTGACTTACGTAATTGCAACATTACTTCCATCTATAACAATATGCTTCAAATCTGCTCGTCCTGGTTCGTTTTTTAATTCCAGCTTGTATGGTATTTTTAAGGTATCTCGAAATCTTTGAACCCCTGTAACTGAGGAATCGATATGGTCAGAGGACCCTCCCAATCGAGCCTCAGTAACTGAAGGTAGCAGCTGGGGCAGCGGCAGTGGTGGAGAAAGTGGGGGATAATTTGGCTTAGGCTGAGGAGAGCTACAGGAGCCAGAACGCTTTTCACAGGCAGGCTTCGTATTATTTGGAAGCAAAGGTTCTGTTTGCTGTTGAAAACCATTTTCAGGAAAAGCTGGGTTTCTCTGTTGGTGCCCTGAAGCTCCCCTTGAAACAAAACTGATGTCTTTAGGGCTGGCAGAGGCGGCAGAGGCCGAGTGGCCATCAGTTTCCAGGTCGACAGTACAACTTGAGTTCTGCTTTGAACCCCAGATTTCCTGTTTTTGTCCTACTGGCACTGTTCTGAAAGAATTAACTTTGCAATTTGAGGTACAGTGTTTAGAGTCTTTGAACGGTAACTGCGAGAATCTCTCCACCATACTTTGCTCTGTGTGACTCTGTGCTTTCTTTGGCGTGGAGTCTGCTGTGAGCTCATTTGTGGTGCTCCCAACCCCTGCATTTCTGCTCTGACTGGCATCTGGATACACAGTACAAGGTGGAAAGTCTCGGTCTTCTTGGAGCCTTTTATTTTCTTTTTCAATTTCCTCTAAGAGCAGTAACGGTTCTGTAGAAGGCCCATACTCCCTAATGACCTTTTCAACAATCTCTTGGGAATAGCCCATGGTTTTAAAGAAGTTAACAAGGATATTGTATTCCATTTCTTCTGTAGTGTCTTTTCCATCGGGGCTTAGATTTGTAGAGTTTGAAGCAGGATCAGACAGGTCAATAACTTCATTTCCAGCTGACCCCTTACCATCTGGCAAAAGCTCCCCTTCTGGAACATTCTCCAAGGAAAACTGCTTCTTGGTGTGCCTTTCTTCCGTATCAGAAGATCTCCTCTTGTGACAAACTCTGTCTTTGGAAAGAGCATCTTCGTCTGGACTTAGGCCATTCACCGGAACAAAAAGCACATCTGGTGAACTAGAGAAGACTGTGTCCATGTGTTTTGTAAGCTCAGAAACAGGGGTCCTAGCTTTATTTCTAGAATCTTCCTGTACAACAACTTCATCTCTAGCACTACTCGGTCCTGTGGCAGCACTCTGTGTGTACTCTGGTGGCCGTACATCTCCAACAGTAATGACATCATCATCTGTTTCAAACAGACTCTCTTCCCCTTGTGTGAGACTCAGTAGTTCCTTCTTCAAGGAAGTAGGCAGAATCAACAGGTCCATTGTATAACTGTCTGCGTGGGCTTCAACAAACTGTCTGAATTCCCGTTTGATTTCCGACTCTCTCTGATTACTGGGGAGGTTCTCGTTGCTCTCAAAGAGCTTCACAAACTGCTGAATGTGACTCCTGGCCATGACCACAGCTTCAGCGCTTCCTCGGATGCCAAGAAGCCCAGTATCTAAAACACAGAGGTCAGCACACGTATCCTGAATTAAGCTCTTCAAAAAGAGGCTTTGTGCCCCGACAAAAATGCAGTGCATGGCCTTGGGGTAGCACTCTTTCTCCTCCAGCTCCGGCTCGCAGATCCCCTTGATATACTCCTGTGAAGAGAAGACAAAGTTAGACCAATTCACCAGTTCCCCAGGACATGACTGTCAACAGCCAGGCTGAATTTTTTTTTTTTAACCACTACACATATCTATAATTTGGAGCAACATACTTTGATTTCAATGAGAATAAAGTACAGATCTGAACTCTGTGAGTGTGTGTGTGAGGCTATTTGTCTGTTTCACTCTGAACTATTTAATCAACTTTAGAGGAACTGAAACTTTGTATAATTTACAGAGTGGGAATGTATAACCTTTTCACTGTGTCTTGCATTGTGATCTTAGGGGCTTGCCTAGCTACACAGTGGATAATCCCAAGGCTGGATTCATTTACTGAGTTAGGAGAGAATAAAGGCCTTTGGTTTCTGGAATTAACAAAAATGACTGTCCTGCTTCCAAGTTTCTTGAAGACATTTAGAAACAATAAGGTTGAAGTATACAGAACACTAATAGGACTGCCCCTGGCTGATGCTGCTACTGAAGAAGGCTTTAGTATGGTTTAGAAAGGGAACTAGGTCTGGTGAGATGGCTTAGCAGTGAAAGAACTTGCTGCTAAGTCTGATGGTGACCTGTGGGATACACGAGGTAGAAAGAGAATCAACTCCTGCAAATCACCCTCTGGCCTCCACACCCAAGTGTGGCGGCACACACCCATGCGTGTACACCCCTACCCACACATGTACACACATACCCAATAAATAAATGGAATAAAAGAAAACTTTAAGGGAACTAGTTTCTTTAGCAAGTCCACTGCTGTTGGAGACAAAAAACAAGTCAAGCAATTAAGTGTATACAACACACACACACAGTCACACACACAGTGATACACATTTATTAATATGCCCACCAACTTTGGCTCTGAAATGTACTGGTCTCAAATTCCAGAAATACTTGTGGTGCAGTCTTGCTCAAGTTATCTAACCGAAGCCCAGATTCTTCATAGCAGAGGTGAGAACAGCCACGTCATGCACAGCTAGAGGGACTAACGTCCTTACAAGGGCACCTAGGCACATGGTCAGACTACTTCTTCGATGATCAGGGAAACTTCTAGATCACTTGTGAGAAATGAGATCTAACCTATACCTTCAACTAAAATAGAAACACCATGGCCCAAGCCATCACTATTCAAAAGCTTGGCCTGCGAAGCACCGGTCACAGGTTTTTGAGCTTGAACTTAATATGCACTTGCTGCTGACAGCCACACCCCTTAAAGAAGGATTCATATTCCTATACATGCACAAACGCACACACATACACACACACACACTCATACAAACACACACACCTACCCCAACCTCTGTGCATATATTCAGAACCACTAAATCTGAGTAAATCAAACAGTAAAAGGAAGAAACCCCTATCAGAGAGTATGGTACGCACCCAGGCTGTCACTGCTCTGGAATCCTATCTGAACCGGGATTTGTAGTCTTGATGATGAAACAGAGTCGTCTTGTCTTTTTAATAAACATAATCGTCTACTTTTGTTAACATGAAAATTTAGTTAAACCAAATAATGAATTGTCTCCTCTCCCTGAATATCCAAGCAGTGTTAAAACTGATGCCAGCAGCCTTAGACCTCCAAGTGGGATCTGGGGACATGGCTCAGTTGGGAGAATGCTTGCTAAGTACACAACAGGGCCCGAGTTCAAATCTGTTACCATGTAAATCAGGCATGGTGGTATATGTCTACAAACCCAGTAATTAGGAGGTTGGAGCAAAAGGAACAGAAGTTTAAAATCAACCTTAGCTGCACAGAGGCAAGGCCAACCTCAGCTACTTGAGACCCCGACACACACAAATGGATCTCTCTCCAAATGGGTAACATTTGACTACAACTTGTTTGAACTTATGCTATATTTACATATTGGTTTTAAATTACTTTTATAGGGGCTGGAGAGATGGCTCAGCAGTTAAGAACACTTCCTACCCTTTCTGAAGTCACAAGTTTGGTTCACAGCACTCAGGCAGCTCACAACAGCCTGTAATTCCAATTCTTGAGGATGTGGACATCTGCACATAGATTTGCACATTCCCATCTTCCTACCACATGCGCATAAATTAACAAATTCTTTAAAAGGAAAAAGTATTTTATAATAATAATATTTTTAAAATATTCTATAATGTTTGTGAAAGGCAGTATATAGACTCTGTACAATCCATGTATCTCCCCCCATCACTCTACCTATATATCATGAGAACCAGAACATCTACATTGCATGTATGAGACCACAGATCTAGACTAGTTCATCACACGGTTTTATAAAACCACCACCCTGTGTCAGTGCTTAGAATCCTTCCATTACCACAGATTTCCTTTATCTTTTTATGGTCACACCTACTTTACCTTCAATCTCCTGGTAGTTTAGCGACATTATTATTATGAAAATGGCATTATGATTTAACTGTAAACATTTAGGCACACATATAAAGTGGTTTGCATGACTTTCCCTGCACAGCCTCACTGCACTTGACTTGTATCTGCCCATCATTTCCTTTCTATAGCTGTCCACCTCTGCCCTTGTTGCTCTTCCACCCTACTGGTCTGGTCCCTTCTGCTTTCATCTCTCTCTCTCTCTCGCTCTCTCTCTCTCTCTCTCTCTCTCTCATGCACAATTAAATCCAGGTTCTACATAAGAATACATGATATTTGTTTTCTCCAGCTCCATCTTCCTCTCTACCCTGCCCACTTAGGATCCTTACTCTCTTACCATAGCCCTCAGTCCTTCCTACTGTCTATCTTAAGGCTGAATGGCAGGTGTACCACATCTCCTTCCCCGTCTGTCTGCTGACAGCATCTAGGCCTGCTCCACGCTTAGCAATTATGAACAGTGCTACCACGTGCATGGGTGTGAGTGTAGCGGTGGGTGGGGACTTTCTTCCCTGTTCAGCTAGAAGAGGCTCATACAAGAGGCTGCAGCAGAAGGGAGACTAAGCAAGATTGTTTTGAGTTTGAGGTCAGCCTTGGCTATACAGTAAGACCTTGTCTTAAGCAAACTAAACAAGACACCATAAAGAAAAGTGAAACTGCTATGAAGGATCATGTTCAGATTTTTATGTGAGTTTTCAGTTCTCTGGGATCAATGCTGAGGGCACAGATGCTCGCTCACATGGGAAACATGTAGTAGTTTTCCTAGAAGCTACTCAACTCATTTTCACATGGCTATACAATTTACAGGACCCCAAAATGCATGAAATGGCATTCAAGAATGAGTGTGGTATACCTTAGCTCCTATTGCCTTCTGGCTGACCAGTGGCCCTGATCATCTTGTCTCACGATGTCCTCTCCAGCAAAATGTCCTGCTCTTGTCTGTCTCAAACTGTAATGGTCTTTAATCACTGAGTTTTGAGACTACCTTAAATATTCCAGTTTTTTTTTTTTTTTTAAATAGGAAATGCGGTTTGCATCTATTTTATATACACTGGTATTGAGACAGGGTCTCATGTAGCCTAGTTGGTCTCTACCACACTTGGTCTACGTGGTAATCTATGTGAAATCAAACCTGTGATTTCAGACATGTTAGGAGAAACTCTACTAAAATTAAGCCACACCTACAGACCCTTCCTTCCATTATCTATGGACTAACAGGGTGTTTTGTGGTGGCAGAAGTCTTAAATTTTAAGAAAGCTGTTTATTTTTTTCCTTCATTAAGCTGACTCCTTACATATCGCCTATGTCATCCTTATACATGTTTTATACTGAAGAGTCGAGGCTTTTGCTCAGCTGCAGGATGACGCCAAGGCAAGCACAAGGCCCTGACTTTGGTTCTCAACATTGGTTGAGGGGGGAAAAGATTTTTTTCCTTTCAAGACCCAAAAAGGGGGAGTGGTGGTGCTGGGGAGCTGGTGCCACAGTTCAACAGCATTGGCTGCTCTTCAGAGAACCCAGGGTCAACTTTCCAGCACCCACATGGCGGCTCACAACCCCCATCAAGCAGCTATATTCCCAGTAGGTCTTTAGAGAACACTTCACCCAACAGTCAAAATAGGTTCTGCTCAAGAGCCCACAGAGCTATCAAGATAAACATTATGCTGACCGTGAAACAAATCTCAACAAATTTAAAAGAACTGAAATTATGTTGAATGATCTGACCACAAAATAATCAAACAAATCACTTACAGATAAGAAGAATCTCCTAATGATTGGAAAGTAGAAACTGAACAGCACACTTTTTTTTTTTTTTTTTTTTTTTTTTTGGTTTTTTGAGACAGGGTTTCTCTGTAGCCCTGGCTGTCCTGGAACTCACTTTGTAGACCAGGCTGGCCTTGAACTCAGAAATCCGCCTGCCTCTGCCTCCGGTGTGCTGGGATTAAAGGCTGGGATTAAAGGCGTGCGCCACCTCCCCAGGCTGAACAGCACTCTTCTAAGTAACTCATAGGTCAAGGGAATTTTCCTTTTTCTGTTCCTTTCTTTGGAAGGCCATGGATCTTCCAGACACGTGAGTTCTTTTTCACAGTGCTGGGATGAACCCAGGGCCTTGGCCTTGCTAAGTAAGTTAAGTGTTCCGCTGCTGAGCTGCACCACAGCCCCCCAGGGGAAGTTTCTTAGGAATGCATTGAATTAAATAAAAAGAACATGAACTATCAAGGCAGACAGGAGCAGCCCTGAAAGGGATGTTTATGTTACTCTCACTGGTCTTTCCAACAGTCTCAACACAGTCAACTGACCTAGTACAATCCACTAAGAAGATCACCAGGTGAGCCTTAGCTTGGTGATCCTTCCACCTCTGCCTCCCCTATGCCGGGATCACACACATAGACAAACATGCCTAGCTTGAAAAGGAAATTTATACGACACAAATGCACATACTAGAAAACAATAAAAAATGGGTACGGCAACTCACACCTGCAATCTGCCTTAATCCCAGCTCTTAGGAGGAAGTGCTGGAGGTGGACATGAACTCAAGGGCAGCTGGGCTATGGTGTGGAACCCAGCCTCTGCCTCCTGCGTACTCACTGGGTTACAGGTGGTCTCTGTGCCTGCCCACCTTATACGTGGGTTGTGGGGATTCAAACTACAGGTTCCCAGCTTATGCAACTCGTGCTTTATCCACTGAGCCACCTTCCCATTCCCCACTCGTAAACATTTAAGATACAGGATCAAGGCTCTTGTTTTGCTTTCTTCCTGTGCTGGGAACCAAAGGGTGAAACTTGTATGCATTCTACCACTGAACTACATTCACAGACCTAAGTTTATTCTTGGATCCTTTCTCCTCCCACCTTTTAACATAGCTGTGCCATATTCCATACACAGAAGTTAAACACAGCATACAGTGCATACTTTTTGTTTTTAGCAATCAAATCAAGTTGAAGCACTCTGGAAGAGCAGATGTGGAAGTATAATTAATCCCAGTCCTGAAGAGGCTGAAGCAGGAGAATTCTGAGTTTAACAGACCGCTCTACTAGGCTACACAGTGACACTTTACATCAAAACCGAATAAACAAAACATCACAAAAGGGAAAAGTAACCAGCTGCATTTACGCAGACATTTGCTACTTCCATGGAAACTGTAGCAATTTAGAGCTTTAGCAATTCTTTCAAACAATTGTTACTTTCAACTATGGGACGGGGAGGATACACCCCAGAGTAGGTGCCTACAGCGGCCAGGGCATCAGATTCCTTGGAGCTGGCAGAGGTGTCGGGAGCCATTGACACAGGTGCTGGCAAATGAACTTGGGTCCTTGCTCTTAAAACTGCCGACCTACCTATCTCTCCAGCCCTCAACATCTTAGGTAGATGACTGTTAGCAATGGTTTTCCTTCACTTTCCTTTTTAAAGGGAGAGTGCTCCTTTTACTCTTAAATGACAATTTCCTTTAAAAGGGAATGTTCCATAAAGGTTCTTGCTGTGTGTGATGACACTAAACTTCAACCCTAACCTCAGGGGAGCGAGGCAGGTCAGAAGTGTGAGCTTCAGGCCAGCCAGGGCTGCAGAGTGAGACACAGCCTCATGAACAGCACGCTGGAGTGGCGGGGTACACAATGCTGATTTCAGCAACAAACTTCATAAAACATTCCTTTCTCCTTCAGAAGATTAGCTAAGGGAGACTATTTTATATTCTTTGTGACCATGGCCCACATTTGCTTTGTAAGACAGGTCTTCTGTGGTCCAGGCTGGCCTTGAACTGACTCATGAGTTCTCAGCTTCCACAGTCCAAATGCTGCTGTTAAAGTTTGTGTCCCCATGGCTAGTTTGATATACTGCTTTTTTAATGTGTTGTTCGGGGCTGGAGAGATGCTTCAGTGGTTAAGAGCATTGGCTGCTTTTCCAGATGGCAGATTGGTGGCTTACAACCCTCTGTAACTTTTAGTTCCAGAGGATACCCTTTTCTGGCCTTCAAGGGCACTGCATGCATGTGCTACACAGGCATATATGCAGGTAAAATACTCATATATGTTAAAAAAAAAAAATCATCCCTAAATAAAATAGAAACAGGGTGAAATGCCATTTTGTCAAACTGCAGGTAAAAGGTCATTTTAAGGTCCATTTCCATTGACATGTCACCAGTAAATATCATTTAGATACACAAGAGATATCAACTTTTCTTCAAATTGCTTATTGTTAGATGTTTTGTCAAAGAAAATCTAAGTGTCCTCTGCTCCATGAGCAATTTAGATGGGAAAGTTCTCACCCCTCCAGAGAAGTGAATACTTTGTGACCGATGGAATCACGATTAAGATCCAGCACCAGTACCCTTGCCCATGGCCACACCAGTTACTTAAGAGTGGACTACCCAATTCACGGATACAGCAACAATACAGAATGTGAAAATTTTGTATTGGGTTCATTTTGCTCATTTTATAAAAACCCAGATTTTAGTCCTGGCAAGATGGTCAAGCAGGTCAAGTGCCTGCTGACAAAGCCTGGCGGCCCGAGTTTGGTCCCTGGGACCTACTTGATGGAGAGAGAACAAAACTCTTGCAAGATGTGAGACTGGGGTAGGAGGAGAGCTCCGGAGCCAACGCTACACTGTGAGTTCCAGTCAGCCTAGGCTGATGGGCTAGAGATCTTGCTACCAACAGTAACAATGGAGGATGCCCAACTTCTGAGGTTTAAATTGCTATTTTGCTCCAATCTTGCGGGTTGGTTCTTTTTACAGTTCTTTGCTGAAACTTTTGGTTTTGATAATTACCTACTGGGGATTTTTTTGTTTTGTTTTGAAGCAGGATTTCACGGTCTCAAAATGTAGTCCTGGAACAAAGATTCACCTATCCCTGCCTACTGAGTCTGGGATTAAAGGTGTGTACCACCACGATCTACAACTGGGGAATTTTTTTTTTTTTTTTTTTTTTTTTTGTTTTTTTTTTGAGACAGGGTTTCTCTGTGTAGCCCTGGCTGTCCTGGAACTCACTCTGTAGACCAGGCTGGCCTCGAACTCAGAAATCCGCCTGCCTCTGCCTCCCGAGTGCTGGGATTAAAGGCGTGCGCCACCACGCCCGGCATCTGGGGAATTTTTATAACAGGGGTTTTAGCTTTTATCAGATGATTCCAACACCTATGTGTCCTCAGCAGTAATATTTGCACCCTTTCCTGCAATAATTAAGATTTCCCAATAACTCATATGCCAAGTCACTTGTTATCCATACTGAATGCTAGGGTATGCGATGCTAAACTCTGTTTCAGTTCTAAGAAGTTGGCATGTTTAAGAGATAACAGATCTGTCTTATGAGTTGTGGTTTCCACGCCATACAGTTTTGGAATATCCCTGTGCAGGATGGCACCATGCTGTTGCTGTTATGTTCAGTTCTGAAAAGCCTCTTGTTTTTGTTTGTTTGTGACAGGGTTTCTCTATTATGTAGCCCTGGCTATGTAGACCAAGCTGCCTGGGCTGGGTTGGCACATGTCTTTAACTCTAGCACTGGGGAGCAGAGGCAGGCGGGTGAATCTCTGAGTTCAAGGCCAATCTGGGCTAACAAGGAGGTGGTCAGCAAATGGTTCAGTGGATAAAGGTTCCTACTGACAAAACTGACAACTTAAGTTCCATTTCCAGGACTCACACAGTAGAACAAGAGATTGGACCCCTGCAAACTTCTGTGCATACCCTTATACCCCCACTCTACTTTGATAAAGAATAAATAAATCAATAATTGTAGTAATAAAGCCAACCAAACTTGGCAGGGGCAGTAAACTCACTACCAATGGCTTATAAGTCCTCTAAATTTAGGTCTCTCCCAGTTTATCTGTTCCTGTTTCCAAGCCTAAATAAAATGGCTCCCCCAGGCCCTCTGTCCAGCTATGACAGCAGTATGTATAGTACTCTCAGGGTGCTTAACCTGCCATCCGAGGACTGGGAATCACCTTACACCCATCCGTTAGTGTAAGGGAAGCTGTCTGTCCAAGTAAGGAGCTATGTGGTTGTATTCACTGGTATCAAATCGAGTTATGCAGAGGACGTCCTACAGCCACTTGGATAAGGGAGGGTTGATTAGATCTCCTCAGTCGGCTGCCAGCAGCAACTGGCAACTGGTAAGGTAAAGGGAAGAAATCTCTTTTCTAGATAAAGGAACCCCAAACACTCTCTTTAAAGGACTATTTCCTGATTGATCCACAGTAAAGCCCCCAATGAACATATCCTGCCCAGATCCAAATCTCCAAACTGGCCTTTAAAAGGATTTTCCATGAAACACATAAAGATACCTGCGTGTGAAAGAAGGCATGGCTATGAGACAAACACAATAAAACAGCATAAAAACCAAGAAAGTGGGAGGGGCAATCCTGGGCAATTCATAGTTCTTAAGACAATTTCAGAACTGCAGATGGTGCCCAGAGAAAGAGCATTTGGCAGCATGAGGCTGGAGTTTCAATACTGTTTTGATTTCAGTTTCAGTTGCTATGATAAAATACACTTACAGAAAGCAACCCTTGGGGGGAAGGGCTTCTTTAGCTCACAGTTACAGGCGACAGTCTATCCTAGCAGAAAAGTCAAGGTGGCAGGACCACAGCACAGCTGGTGACAAGGTGTCTCCAAGGAATTCACGCTCACTCCCACTCAGCTTGCTTTCTCTTTTCACAGTACAGGACCCAACCCAGGAAACTGCTACCTACCACACAGTTCTAGGCTGGATTTTCTTACACCAACAAATGAAATTAAGTCAGCTTCCCCACAGACCAACCTGATGCACACGATGCCTCACTGGGCTTCTCTTACCAACTGATTCTAGACTGTGTCAACGCTGACAATGAAAACGATCCACCACAAATCCTTCCTCGGTACAGAAAAAAAAATTCACATTTTCTAACACATATAAAATGATACTAAATCCATGCAACAGGAATCAGGATGTCAAAAGAAAGGAAATAAAGGAAATCAGAGTGAAGAGTGCTAGTAAGATAAGAATATGAAGCGAAGCATGGTGCCCTAAGGCTAGAATTTCACCACTAAGAAGACTGGAGCAGGAGGAATGGCCTAAGTTTAAGGCCAGCCTCAGGTACAGAATGAGATCCAGTCTCAAAAAACACCAAATCAATTTTTTAAAAAAAGGAGAAGTGGAAGTGAAGGAGGGCTGGAGAGATGGCTCAGTGGTTAAGAGCATGTCCTGCTCTTGCAGAAGGCCCAGGGTTGGTTCCCAGCACCCATGCTGAGAGACTCACAACCACCATCTTAATTCCAGTTCCAGGGGTCCGGACACCAGGGTTAAAGGCAAATAGCTGACATGCCCAGCCTCTCCTAATTATTTTAAGTTTCAAATATACTTTATTTACATAAATCAAAGAATCAGAAACGCATCTCAAGAACAATTAACAAGTTGGGCATAGTGAGGCTGGCCTTTAGTTCCAGCACTCGGGAGGCACAGGCAGTGGAGCTCAGACCCAGCCTGGTCTACACAGCAAGTGTCAAGCCAGCCAGGGCTACAGTGAGAGCCTGTCTCAAAAAGGAAAAAAAGGCAATAAAAAAGATGAAGACAAGGGTCTTTTATAGGTAGATTTCCTCACCATGATCAGCAAACAAATTTAACATATTCCAGAAAAAAAGAATTTGGAGAAACATGCAGAAACAGTCCAGATTATATTAACTGTAATTTTGCTTAAAGCATGAAAGAACTTGCTTTGTTCATTCACTTGTTCATCCACTGTACATTGAGGCACCAAGCATGTGCCGGGAACTAGTGAAGCAAAAGGTGAAAGTGGGTTCCTGTTTTTCTAGAGACCATGTCTTAGCAAAGTGGGTCAAGTGGTAAGAACACAGAAATGGGCCAACTTCAGCCCTTCTCTGAGGAAAACGGAAGCAGGGTGTGTAAGGCTTAGGTAATCCCAAGTTGCCAGATTTTGCTTCCTCCTGAGGAGATGGGAACAACTGTACGTTGTATGGAGAGTGAGAAATGTTGGAGCACTCAATCCTAAATGTGCTCGCAGTCTCCATCAAACCCCTTCCCTGGCGGCTCGGGAACTCCGTGGAAGAGGAACTGGGAAGAATGTAGGAGCCAGTGAGGATGGAGGACACCAAGGAAACAAGGCCTTCCCAACGCAGCAGGACTGATGGCCTATGAGCTCAGAGACTGGCACAAGAACAGAGCCCGCACAGGTCTAGGCCAGATGGATCCCGGTGGGGAGAGAAGTGGACAGACATGAATACCCCCTCCCCCAACCTAGAGGCTATTTCCAATTGCTAAACGCTCAGAGGAAAAAACTAGTTTTCTTCAATGGTATACAATCCACATCTAAGGGCAGGCTCCATGCCCAGCAGTAGATGACCAACACATAACAGTATTTCTGGAGGTATTTTCTCATAATGATTTGGACACTTTTTACTTTAACCCCATGGGTCTTTTGCTTATATATCATAATTTCTGGTTTTGTCTTTATGGGGTTTCTATGTGCAAATGTGCATGTCTCAGCATCTCTATGTTTTTCTGTTTGTTTTGTCCTACTCAGGTTTATTTGGTCTTGTTTTTCTAATTTTTTTCTTCTTCAGATGCCTGCTTGCTTTCTAATGAGAGAGAGAGAGCAAGAAAGGGTGTGGATTTGGTAGTATCTGGGAGAGCTGGGGGAGGGGAAACAGTAATCAGAATATATTGTATGAAAAAAAGTATTTGCAATTGGAAAAAAATCCCTTCTTAGTCTTAAGCTCATTACACTCAAGTGTCTGTGTATTCTCAGTGCTGTGCAGCCAAAAGGAATGTGAAACTGACTAGATGCTGACCCTAGTCTCCTCCCACCCTCCTTCCCCTTTCTACTATGGTACCCTCGGCACTGAGCCAACATTCCCCTTGTTGGGGCTGCTCTCCCAGGTTGAACTGGCTGGCCTGGAACTTACAATCCTCTTTCATCAGCCTCTGCAATGCTGGCATCACAAGTGTGTGCCGTCACATCCCATCCAACTTCTCAGCTCTTAGAAAAGCATCCTAGACCAGAGAAATGCTCCTGCCAACTGGAGCCTTTCAGGAAGGAGTTCCAACCAGAGAGGGGCAATACAGCAATTCAAGAGCAGGCAGGACTCGCCAGGGGCAAGCTTTTCCTATGGTACTATTCACCATTACAGCCTCTTCCTGAAAGCATGCAGCTAAGGAGCTTTGAGGACAAACAGCCTGCAAAGCATAAGGAACTGAGTGACAACTGAGAGCAGTCTGAAAGCAACCACCAGTGTGTGCAGAACTCGGCTAACTACCAAAAGCATCATGGTACAGACTACAGAATGCTCCAGTCTACCATCCATCACTGAGAAGCTATGTAGGCAAGGAAGCTCTTAAGAGGTCAACCTGAGCATCGTGTAGAATACCTGTCATCCCAGCACTTCAGCCTTCCTGGTTATATGATACCCTGTCTCAAAAACAAAACAGAAAGAAAGAAATGTTCTACATTATCTCTAGAAAAGTAAGTTTTTTACCCTTGTGCACTGGCATGCATCTAACATCGGGTCTACACAGTGAGTTTCAGAACAGCCAGAGCTACACACAGACCCTGTCTCAAAACAACATGCATTCAGGTTTCTCTGTAAGCTCACAATTGAGTGTGCAGGTGCCTGTGGAGGCCAGAAAAGGGCATCAGATCCCTCCAAGGAATACAGATTGGAGTTGAAGGCAGCTGTGAGCCACCTAATTTGGATCCTGGGAATTGAACTCGGGTCCCCTGTAATAACAGCAAATGCTCTTAACCACTAAGCCATCTCTCCAGCCCAGGCCCTCTCTACCCCTCCTGTCACTGTCTATAAACATGCCTGGGGTACCTGATAAGGTCACCCCCATGGCAGCCCTTCTTCCACCTTCACAATCTACGAAAAGAGTATCTTGTGCCCCATTTTACAGTCAACCCCTTGAAAGCTGGGTCCTGTTCCTATTGAAATGTAATTACTTGAATTTTGACAATGACAACTACACAAAACATTCTAACTTGAGTTACAGAGCACACCCCTCTCAAACACTCTGCCTTTGGTAAGTACTTCCCTCTTCACAGTTGTACATACACGCTATGTATGGATACAGCCTGACATGGGTGCAGCCATCTTGAGTCATAATTATCACAAAGGCTCCCAGGAACCCTAGTTGGATTTTCTTTCACTTTTCCAACAAATAAGCAAACCACCAGTCAGTCACACGTTGGGCCTTACAGTCAGACCCTGGCTCTGGGGACATGCTCATTGCTTAGATGGTAGTTTCAGAGAAGCCAGGTACATTCCAGCACAGATGAAGTCACTGTCTTAAACACGATGCCTCTTTGCTATGCACACTGTGAAAACACAACTGGTCTTGCTGCCCCTCCCCAACCTCCCTTCTGTTGGCAAGCCCCCAGCAAACTGAACCCTGAGCAACCAAATCTGCCTGCCTCTCTGGCCTCACAGGACTAAAAACTACTCCTCACAGAGGAAAAATGGGTTTGTCCAGGGGATACTACTGAGTTGTCTTCTCCTGACTATGCCCCAAGTCCTTTGCTCTCATTTTCTATTGCTAGATGTGTATAGTTCTCAAAATTATCCCCAGGTAGTTTCCTCTCAACTCCACTCCTACCCTCGCCAAGCTCCAATCCTAATTTTTATCGTCCTAGCGATAACTTCAAATTCTGCCTCTAGCTTCAACACTGTTAGAGAGCAAGGTTGCTTATGCCCCAGCCTTTCCATCCACCACTCTATTCCAAAAGTGCCTCAAATTTTCATCTGACTTGCAGCTGACAGCTCCCTAAAACCCAGCTTTGATCCCAAGTTCTCTTCTAATCAACAGTGGCTTAGACTCAACACAAACACCACAATCAACTACAAATATAAACCTCTTTCTACCCACCAACTTTATTATGCCTTTGCTACAATAACTTGTCTACCTCCTTGTTACAGTATAAGAGGTATTTCTGAGAGTACGTTTTAGAAAGGTTCCTGCTGGGCAAGACTAATTTCAAGCTCTGAGGGGCTCTGCTCAAGGTCTCTGGTTGGATTACCATGTCCGCTTTTTTGCTACTTACTTTAACATTTCCTTCCTTGACTCATCTGAAAACATCATCTGAGAAAACAGGAGGTACATACACTAATCTCTGCCTTATAAACACAAGTGTCTTATTAAATTGTAATGTATATCACAAATCCAGTAAATTGCACATTCTAGATAGTGGGAACTACTCTTAGCTATCAAATTCAGTTACTCCCAAGCAGATGTAATTCTCTAGACATCTGGCAACATCAGGAAACATACCTGGCTTTTATAGCTTGAGAAGATGTTCTTGGCATCTCCAGCATCTAGAGGGTGGAAGACAGACGCTGCTAATCATCCTACAGATATAGTACACTTCTCCCCATACACCCAAATTATATGACCCAAATCACATTGCTGCTGAGAAACCCTGAGCAAACAATGTCTAACTAATATCTGTAGGTGGTTAGAAACATGGGCCAACATCCTGCAACAATGATGTGGTTAAACACGAAAGAATGGCTGGGCCAGGTAGATATCTGTGAGTTTAAGGTCAGCTTGGTCTACAGAGTTAGTTCCAGGACAGCCAGGTTTACACAGAGAAACCCTGTCTTGAAAAACCAAAATCAAAACCAAAAAAAAAAAAACCAAAAAACAAAAAAGTCAACAGCATTCTTCATAACATAGAATTCCAGGTCAGCCTTGGATACATAGACCCCTGTTTTGAAAATTAATCAATCAATTAATTGAAATGCAGAGTTTCGACAACCAAGATGATAACTCTTGGAGTTGGTAGAAGAGATAGCCCTAAAGAGTAAAATTTCTTTGCTCTGTGAGATATTAGGTAGCCAATTTATTCTCTAATTCACTGGCTTCATTCCAACATTCTTTGTTTTGTTTGAGAGAGGGTCTTACTCTGTAGCTCCAGGTGGACTGAAGAACACTATATAGAATAGGCTTGGCCTCAAACTCAAGAGATCAGCCAGCTTGTACTTCCTGAGTGCTGGGATTAAAGTAGTGGTTCTCAACCTTCCTAATGTTTCAACCCTTTAACCCCGATTCTCATGTTGTGGTGATCCACAACCATAAAATTTTCACTGCTATTTTATAACTGATTTTGCTACTATTATGGATCTTATTGTTGAAGCATCTGTGCTTTCTGATGGTCTTAGGGTTAAGGTTGAAAACCACTGGATTAAAGGCACAGGCCACCACGCCTATGTTTAGGCTAGCTAGCTCTGGTTCATGAGTTACCTGCCTGTCTGAAAGTCTGCTTGTGACTTTAAAAGGGGTTTTACCCTTTCGGAGTTTGTAGGCCCCACTAAGATGCCCAAGCACATACCTATTAGACTGGTTACCTGTTTAAATACAAGCTTGTCATATTTTAGGTCCCAGAATGAGTCCTCAATAGCAGGAATCCTTCACTTCTCTGCCTCTCTGTTGCCTTCTTGTCTTCTTCTGCTGTCTGCTGGTGTCTCTCACTCCTGGCCCTTCCCTTCAGATGGCTCACTGGACTCAAAGGGCCCTCCTGCTGCAGCTTCCTGAGTGCTGGCAACCACAGCAGTACTTCGCTGTACCCAGCTCCACCTGCCCCCTTGCCAGGTCCAAGGACCATTTTGCCAGTCTCAAATGTGTCTCTCTATGCATGAATGTGTTCTAAGCACCTCTGCCAGCAACCTGACCTTTGTGGTAAGATCATGTGGTTATCTGTCTAGCAGATAATTAGGACCTGCTTTCAGATGAGATTAAGAAACTCTGGTTTATGGCTGGGACGAAGCTCAGTGTCACAGTGCTTGCTGGTATGAACTAGGTAGGGCCTGCATTCCATCCCCAAAATCACAAAAAGAAAAAAAAAAAAAAGGGCCAGGTATGGTGGTGCAGACTGGTCGGTACCTGCTGGCACCACCAGCATCGGCAGTGCAGCGGCGGCAGCAGCAGCAGCAGCATCATCATCATCACCATCACCATCACCATCACCATCACCATCACCATCACCACCTGTCTATATTTCTTAACACAGAGCCCTGATAGCTGGAGCATAAGTCACTCTGTGATCAGGAGGGACCAGCTCCTAACCACTGAGACTTGCTTATCTTTTAGACTTTTCTTTTCCCCTTTGTGTTACTCAGGATTAAACACAAAGTTTTCTTGGACATGCTAGGCAGGTCCTCCACCGGCTACTTCACAATTAATTCCTTCCTTCCTTCCTTCCTCCCTTCCTTTCTACCTCCCTCCCTCCTTCTTTCCTTTCATTGTTGAGGACGGAGCTCAGTAAGATGGTCTTACTTGGGAGACCCAGGATGGTCTTCAAGTCACTACACAACCCAAGTAGATCTCAAATTTGCAATGCCTCTGCCTCAGCCTCTGAGTAGTTAGCTGACATTATGGTGTACATCACCAATGCTTGGCCATCTTTAGATTTCTTAGTGGAAAAAATACTAAGTTCCTATTTTTCTAGAACAAAGCAGCTCCTTAATTACTACAGAGATTTATCCTCCTATAACTTCACTTGAAATTTAAGGATGCTAATTTTAACAATTATATTAATTTAGTAAAATGTTAGCAAAAACAAAAACAAAGACACAAGATATTGAACCTTGATTTAATTAAAATCCTACATAAGAGGGGCAGAGAGATGGCTCAGCAGTTAAGAGCACTTGCTGCTCTTACAAAAGACCTGGGTCTGGCTCCTGTCACCCACAAGACAGCTTACAACTACCAGTAACACCAGTTTCAGAGGATCTAATGTCCTCTTCTGACCTCCACTGGTGTTTGGAATGTGTGTGGTGCATAGACACACACAATGGCAAAGCACTCATACACATGAAATCTTTGAGAGATAAATACATCTTTTAAAAAAATCCTAAAGCTGGGCGTGGTGGCGCACGCCTTTAATCCCAGCACTTGGGAGGCAGAGGCAGGCGGATTTCTGAATTTGAGGCCAGCGTGGTCTACAAAGTGAGTTCCAGGACAGCCAGGGCTATACAGAGACAGGTCTTGAAAAACAAAACAAAACAAAACAAAACAAAACAAAAAAATCCTACACTCAGCAAGTAGAGTCACCTGCCACCAAGCCTGATGACCGGAGTTCAATCCCTGGGACCTACACGGTGGAAGGAGAACCAATTTTGACAAGCTGACCTCGGATCCCCATGCAGGATATGGTATAAACAGCTCCGACAAAATAAGTAAGTAAATATAATCTTAAAATGAATCCTACAACACTGGCTGGGAAAGGAACGGGGAAGGGGAAGCTAAGGCATTAGCAGTGAGCATCCCCTATTTCAACATTCTGGAATAACCCCCAAGTATTAGCCATAACAGACACTGAGCCAATCGCTGTTTCTTAAGATGATTTTCACAACTGTAAAAAAAGCATCATTCTAGGAAATGGAAAAAAGCCACCACATTCCTTTCTGGTAAAACCAACACAAAAGCTTCATGATATGACCCAGTGGTACACTTCTAACTTATTTCCTCTATGAACGAGTCCCCTGTCTACTCATGAGCCAGGCATCACTCTTCTAAGACCCTGCAGAACTCTCAGGGAGCGCTGCTGGCATGTGTCTAGCCTAGAGTCTCACCTCAGAGCCTTTCTGCCTCCCTGTCCTTACTCAGACAAACTCCAGGGCTCCATTCTGCATTGCTCAACTGCACTTAGATTCACACCTAGGAAACATCACCCACCAGTTTTAAGGTCCAGCGACACTGTAAGTTCAGGCTCCTGACTCCCTCAGGTCCCTACCCAGTCCACAGAAGTCCCTTCTGGTTGCTTCTTTACCACCAGTTGTTCACTGAGACAGAGCTGTGGGCCACCAGCTCTTCTGCTGCTCTCTTCTCCAATAGGGGAAGGAAGTGCATTAACTCACAAGACCTGTCTCCCACTTTCTTTCTTTCTTTCTTTTTTTTTTGGGGGGGGGGGTTGGTTTTTTTGTTTTGTTTTCTGAGACAGGGTTTCTCTGTATAGCCCTGGCTGTCCTGGAACTCACTTTGTGGACCAGGCTGGCTTCGAACTCAGAAATCCACCTGCCTCTGCCTCCCGAGTGCTGGGATTAAAGGCATGCGCCACCACGCCCAGCTGTCTCCCACTTTCTAATGTAGGCTTTAAAAGGGCAGCTCGAAAGCTCCACCTGGACCACTGACATATTTTCTTCAACATGTATGATTGGATTTTATCACAACTTTTTTGTAAATTGAAGTTGTCAGGTCCTCTGCCCCCAGCCCGGGGACAGGGTGCATGCTGAAGATTTGACATCCACTGGTTGTGTCAAGCTTGAGTTTAAAGAGTCAACACTATGGATTCAGGGAAAATTATGTTCACCAGTATCTGATCTAATAACTACAGGTAAAGCTTTTGGGGTGTATTAATTAAGCAGGACACTAGCTTTCATCAAACCAAAAGCTCACTATCAAGAAGGTCTCTGGCACCTGTTGTAGCCTAGCCACCTCAAGTCCCCAGCAAGGTATCTGCAAACTTCCTTGCCTCTCTCTCTTTCTGTCTGTCGGTCTGTCTTCCTTCCTGATACTGTCTTGGTAGATCGCTCTGGCTGAGACGGACCTTACCAGGTCGCTGTTATGAATCCACAGTGACCCTCCTTGCCTCTGCCTCAGGAGTCCCGGGACTGTGGGTGTTTGCTACCAGGTCCAGATGGTTTATGACTGTCTTTTGTTCTGACTGTGACAGTTCATGTAACTGCTTCCATGTTAAGATATGTTATTCAGCGGTACACACCTTTGATTCCAGCACTTGGGAGGCCGAGTCAGGCAAATCACTTAGTTCAAGGCAAGCCTGGTTCAGGATGGCCAGGGCTACACAGAGAAATCCTGTCTTCAAAAACAAACAAACAAACAAACAAACAAACAAACAAACATGCTCTTCAGGGCAGTTAGAATGTGTGCTTCCAGGCCACAGCCATTCTATATCTGTCACAAAGTAAATCTCTTGTTCCCTTTTTTTTTTTTTTCGGTTTTTTCGAGACAGGGTTTCTCTGTGTAGCTCTGGCTGTCCTGGAACTCACTCTGTAGACCAGGCTGGCCTCAAACTCAGAAATCCACCTGCCTCTGCCTCCCAAGTGCTGGGATTAAAGGCGTGTGCCACCACGCCCGGCTTCTTGTTCCCTTTGACTGCAGTATTTTTATGCTACATAGAACATACATGGAATTAAAAATATAAATTTGCTCCCCCACCCATCCAATGGGTTAAGTTCTCCAGGTCTCCTATCTTCTCACACTGTCTTAGTTTGGGCTAATATTGTTATGATGAAACCTCATGACCAAAAGCAGTCTGGGAAAAAAGGGCTCACTTGGCTTACATACACTGAATCACAGTCCACCGAGAGAAGCTAACACAGGAATTCAAACCAGGCGGGAACCTGGAGGCAGGAGCTGATGCAGAGGCCATGGAGGGTGCTGCTTACTGGTTTGCTCAGCCTGCTTTCTTATGGAACCCAGGATCACCAGCCCAGGGATGACACCACCCACAGAAGGCTGGGTCCTCCCCATCAATCACTAATTAAGAATATGACCAACAAGCTTACCTATAGCCCAATCTTGCATTTTCTCAATGGCGGTTCCCTCCTCTCAGGTGACTTTAGCTAGTGTCAAGTTGACATAAAAGTAGCCAAGGACACTGCTTACCTCTGAAGCTCGAGTAAAATCAAATCATATGGACACAGCTCACAGTATCTGTACTGTATCACTCACGTTCTAAATTTCCTACCCCTCCCCCACAGGCCCCAGACACCCTCTCCACCTCTCAAGATTCCTCCATGCTCTCTTTCAGCCAAGGAACTGCAGGAAGCGGCAGGCTCCACACACCCGTGGTTCTGCGCAGGCTCTCCCTCCCTTGGAAATGCCCCTTTCCTTCACCCCTTAGAACCTCGCTGATTAGAAGCCTTTCCTCTTTCTCATTACTGCGATGCTTTGGACGCACAGCAACTGCTGCATGAATCACACTGTCCTGTTTCCTTGGAAGTCTCTCTACTAAGTTATAGGAACCTTGAGGTTAAGGGAACAACCACATACTGACGCCCTCTTGGGTAAGCTTTTCCTTAGTTGCTGACCACTAGCTGACCACGGTCCACGTCCATACCTCCCAGCACTGAGGAGCAGAGGCAGCCAAGACACAGCAAGTCTTTCCCTTTAAAAAATAAATACAATTTGTAAAAGTTGCCTGCCTGGCAGCTCCACCAACAGATCACAGACTACGAACCACACCCTCCAGGTTTAAACTACCTTAAATCGCCACTTCCACTCAGGTCCAAGCCCACCCCATATGTCAAACCCAGCCTTAAGACAAAGCATTCCTTCACTACTGGCTCTCTCTCTGCCTTCAAATTACCCATTCAGGAGTTTCAAACAATTTTTCCCCTGGCCGAACCCTAAATACTCCCTCCCGACTATCCAAGGTCTTGAGTCAAGCCAGCATGTTTCCCAACCATTGTATCTCACAAGGGACCTTGACATGTTCTGGTCTTGATATCCCTCCTCAGACACGGTTTTCTGGCCTCTACTTAGTAATGAGGTACCTAGAAGTCTTCCAGGCTTTTCAAAGTCCACCTACTGCACTGCCTCCTCCAGCACATAACACTGGGCGGTCGGTGCCTCTCTCCAACCTCCGCAGGCATTATCGCTCTCACAGTAGCTCCCACTGCCTCCCTCTGATTACTGGAGGCTTGGCTGATTCACAGGCCATTCTCACAGCTGTAACAGAAAACTGGATTCTGAGAGCCAGGGCAGTTACCCCACCAGCAGCAGCACACACTCCCGTTTTCTTTTTTGGCACCAGGATTGAAGTTTCAAAGCACTCTACCACTGAGCTGGGCCCTCGTTCCCTTATTTTATGAGAGGTTAAAGAGGCAAGCGCAACATGTGCCGGGCTGGGGGTGCAGCTCCACAGAAGCGTCTACCTAGCAGGTACAAGGCTCTGGCCTTGGTCCCCTGCACTTCCAAGAAGAAAAACTTTGGCTTGTGAGGCTGGGTTCCTCTGTGTCGCCTAGGCTGGCCTCACACCACCACCTTCATGCCTTGGCCTCCAGAGTTCTGGGACTATGGTAAGTTCCACCATGACCACCTGGCTAAACTTTTCTTTGCTGTATTTTCCCTTCAGTGACATTTCTACTTACACCAAGTTAATAGTTTTCTTTTCCTCAAAAAAAAAAAAAAAAAAAAAAAAGTAAAAAGTAAAAAGTAAAACAAACTGCCGGTGAGTGTTGCAGTCAACTCCTACCATAAATCTCAAGGGAAAGGAAAAGGGATTTCTTTTAGGCGGGAAGGTTACATTATGAGTAATACATGTTAAGATTAAGATAAGCTGGCAGGTGACATTACTATTACCAATACACCATACGTCACACCCTTCCCATCAGCTGTGTCAAGCTTTGTGGCACTGACAGACAGAGAGAACCGGGGTGGAAGGACTGGTGGAGGCATGGCTTTCCTGTAAACCGAGGGAAGCATCTTCCACCTCTGGGGTGTCCTCAAAAAAAGCGGCAGCAGGAAGGGTCCAAAACACAGCCAGGACAGGAGAGAGTAGCCTGCTGTGAAAGTCTAAGAGAGCGGCTACCAGAGCCATTATAAACAAGATGCCTGTAACCTAGGGGCAGAAGGACCAGTGATCCAAGGCCAGCCAGTCACCACAGCAAGCTTGTCTCACACAGTTCCGAGAGTTCAGACTGACAGGAAGTCCCTACCAGGTTCCAGGGTGCAAGAAGGAGTTTTTGAAGAAGGCTGACTTTGAATAGAGAGTGAACCAGGAGCCCAGAGGCAGGGAATGAGAAGCAGCCAAGCTGGAAGGGACTCCAGCAGAAGCAAAGGTCTTAACCAAGGCGAAGGCCAGGGAGAGGAGAGGGGTGAGTGCCTGGTGGACACTTAAAAGTGACAAGCCTCAGGCATGTTTTAGCTCTGGGTAGTAAGAGAGTGGGCGGCGCAAGGAGCTAAGCACAGGGGAACCAACTTGGTCCAACACCAACAGGTTCAACCCCCACACTGTCAAGAATCACACAAATAAGCACCTTACAGCCTACACATGGTAAACATTTCTTTTTTTAAATTAAATCGACACCTGGAGCTACAACCTCTTAAAGAGTAATGTGAAATTTGTGATGTAGGATAGAAAAAGAAAGTCTCCCCAGAGCTGAACTGTTTAACAAGCATCGCTGGGGCTGGAGAGATGGCTCAGCGGTTTAAAGCACTGACTGCTCTTCCAGAGATCCTGAGTTCAATTCCCAGCACCCATATGGTGGCTCACAACCATCTATAAAGGCATCTGACAACTTCATCTGGTGTGTCTGAAGACAGCTACAGTGTACTCACATACATAAATAAATAAATCTTTAAAAAAACAAAAACAAAACATCGCCCATGTGGTTTCTAGAAACAAATTCTGGTGCCTGATAGGTGGAAGAGTTTGGGAAAAGGTGGGTAGAAGATGTTCAGGAAGCTCCAAACAGGGGGCTTTAAGACATTGGTGACTTCAAACCAAGAGGGGCAGAGAGGGGCATTCTCCTAAGTTCCCAGATCTGACCCTCGAAACACCAAAGAGGAAACAATACCTTATTCCTCAACTTCCTACTCCTCCCCGGGAGCTTAAGATGCTATACAATACACCTTCAGCCTTCTCCCACCCACGGCTTGGAGGACTCTCTTGCATAGAAGCAATTAAATTGCCCGTTCTCCTGGCAACCTGTCGACTAACCTGGCTATTTCACTGACTCAATGAGATTTTAGAGGCATAAGCGCCTCCGCGGTCAAATTTTGCTGTTTTCTGACAAGGGGGAGGGGCTGATGGCGGTGCTGAATCTGAAATACTGATTATACACAAGGTGAGTCACCGCTTAGTTTCAGTTTCTCCAGTTGTTCATTTAATAGAAGGAACAAGCCCTATCAAAACGTATTCGCCGGATTTTTAAAGCCTGCGTATTCCTTTTGTGGTACTCGGCGGAATGTCAGAAGTGTAACAACCATCATTTAATCGTAGAACACCAACACTACAGGAATAATATTTTTAACGCAGCTACCAAATATTCTACCTCTGAAGCGTCTGGTCATTACATGCGTTCCCTTCCTGATTTCCTAGAGGTTCAGGCCTAAGATTCCCAAAGGGTTTAGAAGCCCTGGAGTGGCGGCCTGGAGGGTGAAGACCAACCAGGAGCATCGAGCCTTGCGCACATCCAAGGGACCAGCGGACGGAGGGAGCGCGAGCCCGCTCAGCGCGCGTGCTCCGGGGCCTGATGGCTCTGCGTTCTGCGCACTTCGCGAGGGACCAGTCAGGGAGATGCTTTCGCAGCGCCCTTTACAAACAGGGACCCCGAGGCTCCCAGGACGGACCCGCTCCGAGCGCCCCGCGCGCGGCCCGTGCGAGCCAGGCCGGACTCACCTTGGCGCTGTGCACCGCCTCCTGCGCGCCGCGGAGTTGCAGCCAGATACGCGCGGGCAGCGGCTCCTCCGCCCCGAGGGCGCCGAGCACGGCCAAGCCCACCCCGAACAGAGCCTCGATGCGCCCGCGGCTCCGCTCCAGCAGCGCCGCCTTCTCCGCGGGCGCCGTGAACTCATCCAGCACCACCCGGGCCGCCATGGCGGGCGCGGCCTCCCGGGGCGCCGGGGGCCAGCGGCGGCGACGCCCCCTCAGCGTGCCGCCGCTGCACCGAGCCGCTCAGGAGGCGTGGGCCGTGCCGGCCTCCTCGCCCGCCCGCAGGCCCCGCTACACCATCACGACACGGCCGCCGCAGCTTAGCAACTGCGGGCAGAGACTCCCCGCCACCCCGCTGCCCCGCTGCCCCGCTGCCCCGCCACGGCCGCCGCCGCCGCCGCCACAGCCGCCACGCATGCGCTCAGCCCGCCGCCGTTGTGGAAACTCGCCGCCCCGTCGCGAAGGGTGCGTTGGTAGGCTGAGGGCAACGGAAGTCGACGCCACACGCTGTCACCATGTTGACCGTGGGCAAGCGTCGGCAGGCGAGGCCTGGGCGGCCATATTTGATAAGGGCCTGATGCCTTTGGGCATCTAGTAGAAGGATTTTACATTGATAGGCAAATGGTGATTCTTTTCCTTCTTTTTACTTCCTTCCTTTCCCCTTTTTACTTACTTCAGAAAAAAAAGAAAAATCGTAACAGGAAAAGAAAATGGGACAACCAGTAAAGAATTAAAAGGCCAAATTGCTGGTCTAGTGTCAATTACTGTCATCCCACTGGGGTGGGAGAATGAGGTAGGCAGATAGTCATTTGCTGAAGGCAAGCCTGAGCTACATAATTCCAAACCAGTTTGAGCTATAAAGTGAAACCTTGTCTCAAAAACCAAACAAGAGCTGTTTCGGTGGAGTGCTTATTGGGTATCATAAGGACTGGGAGTTTGATTTGGCTATCATCACTCCAGGAAAGAGAACAGATCTTCAACCCCAGCTCCAGCTGAGACCTGAGGGCTTGCTGGCTTGCAGCTTAGCTAACAAAAGGCAAAAGGGGAGCCACAGATCCAGGGAGAAACTCAATCTTAAAGGAGTAGATGACATTGTAGAGGAGATCACCCAAAGGCCCCTCTGGCCTCTGCTTAGAGAGAGAGGTGCTTACCATCACACACTTATGCCCATACATTCCACACAAGTATATGCATAACTCTAAAATAAATCTATTTTTTAAAAAGTTGGGCATGGTGTCATAAGCCTAAAATTGTGGTAGCACTTAGATAGTTGAGACCAGAGTCAATCAAACAAAAAACCAAATACCTTCTTCTAATGGCGTGGCCAAGTGAGCAGTTTCTTTACTGTACCTCTGGCATACAGGAAAGGGGAAAGGCAATTTCAGTAGAGTTATGTGTGTTATGTGAGGGGCAAAAATAATAGGGATCATACTGTGGGACTAGGGCAAATAAACCAAACCCTTCTTCTGGCCTGTGTTTCTGTTAAGTCAAAGGCATCACTTGATTCCAATGCTTCCCAGATGTAAGCTTTCTTCTTCTTTTTAATTATTTATTCACTTTATGTATATGAGTACACTGTAGCTGTCTTTGGACACACCAGAAGAGGGCATTGAATCCCACTACAGATGGTTGTGAGCCACCGTGTGGTTGCTGGGAGTTGAACTCAGGACCTCTGGAAGAGCAGTCAATGCTTTATAAACCACCAAACTATCTCTCCAGCCTGACATAAGTTTTCTTGAATCCTTAAAAACAAATTGTGAAAGATAAAGTATTGGTTTCTGTAGCTGGTTTTTGCTACTTTATGGGTTCTTCTTTCTCCCACACTTTATCCCCCTACCCCAGTTTCACTCCCTATCACGAGGTAGGAGAGAAAGAAGGGTAGAGGAGAGAGAGGGAGAGAGATTTCTGAACCTAATTTCTTCCCTTTTGTTCCTTCTTTGAGAATGACTACTAAGAAACAGTAACCAACCCTACCTATTGGGGCTCCAGCACTTATATACCCTCTGGAAAGTTCCCAGAAGTCCAAACAGTTGCAGAAACTATCTGCAGCTGGCAAAGCCATGCCTCTATTAGAGCACGAGGCAAATCATAGTCAGCTGCTGCAGACGGTCTTAAGCAGCCCCATATCCCACACCTGGGATTAAAACAGAAACACATTCTTAGAATATTTCTGTGTTTTAGAAGAAACTAAAATTCCAGATTCTCACTACAGGTTTCCTTCCTCTGGGCTAAGTATCTTGGATGTAGTAAATAGGACTAATGGGGATATTGCTTAGCTTCTTTGTATTGTAATTCTTCACTGATACAGTAAACGATGGTAAGCAGTAGTTCTATTGTGTCAGCATAATTCCAACACAGTAAATGCTCATTAAATACTAGCTATTATGTAAGATCTAGTTCTTTATCAAAATTAACCAGAAAAAAATTACTCCACCAGCCAAGAATTGTAATGTATCCAAACCCAGGTAATGGGGGGAGGGGGAGGAGAGCTATCAGTTTGTCAACCCTGCCTGAGATGTCCCAGCTGAGCCGAATTAAGCTTCAGCTTCCATCCACTTTGATAGTACTCTAGTCAATTCTCTAAAGTTCCAGCTTTTTGTTCATATTCCCAAAGACTGGTTTCCTGGAAGCTGCCTAGTGCATCATGGGAATGATGCAGTATTAACAGCATCCAGCTTTTTCTCTTTTACCTTTTGGATTTTTGAGATAGGGCCTTTCTACATAGCCCTGGCTGTTATGGAACTGTGTAGATGAGGTGGCCTAGACCTTACAGAGATCCACCTGGCTGTACCTTCCGAATGCTGAGCTTAAAGGCAGGTACCACCATGCTTGGCTAAGCTTCCATTCTTGACCAATGAAAACCTTCTGGGGATGGGGGATGCAAACTAGCTATTGCTGCCGAATTGGGAAACTTTTAAAGTTTCAGATTCCATGGCAACCCTGTGTAGGTTTATTCCAGCCACACTGAACTGTGGGCCTGGGAACCTGTACCACTTGTGTGCCTCCTCTTAGAGGGAGGAAGGGAAGGATCTAAGTCCATTAGAGTTAGGAATGGCGATGGGGAGAGGTGACGAGAGGGATTACCCCAGATAAAATCTATCAGGGGTCCAGGCTGCTGGGCTTTTCCATGTTTCAGAAACTCAGGCAGGTGTTCTCCTGGTGCCTTACCAAAAGATGACTCAGTACAGGGAAGAGAAACACTGGGCTCGCAGACTCGCTGCTTCCTCTTCCCTCTGGGCTTTTCCCCTGGTGTCCACACAATCTTGCTCCATCAAGTCGGTTGTGGGATTGGCTGAGACAGAACAGGTGGTAAGTGTGACCTTGCTGGTATACCGCACCCAGAGCCCAGTGTTATCAACACAGCCTGTTATTTCCTTTGTTGTACTCAATGGAATTGCTATTGTTCATCAGTTGGGCGGGGCTGCCCCCCCCCCCAACACCTTCCTGTGTGTTTCCAGTAACTTCTCTGCCAGAGTTTCTTTCATTGCTTAGTTTTAAGGGGTGGGGACAGAGTCTAGTCTTCAAAAGCACAGAACAGCGCCCACCTTGCTGGACTCTAAAACTGCAGAAAGAGAGTAGCCAGGCTCGATGGTACACAGGCATACACCAGAAATTCCAGCATTTGTGAGGCTTGAGGGTCAAAGTTCAAGGCAAGGTTACACAATACTGAAGTATATTCAAAGAGTCACTGAGTTGGAACATCGCTGAATACACCGTTTTTTTGGTATTTTTCTCCTCATTAGAATTCTTTGTGGTTTGTATTTGTTCAGCATTCCCCTTTGAGAACCCCTTTTGCTTTGCTGAGTGTGAAGAACAAGAAGGGAGGGAGGGAGGGAGAGAGAGAGAGAGAATGTTAAAGCAACTCCCTTGCTTTATTGCTTCATGAAGCTTCCAAACCACAACTTCCTCAGTTGACTGGCTGTGCCTGCCTGACTGGCCTTGCCAGCCCAGGACAGCAATGGTGGGATGAGATCTTTTGGAGTCTGCATTCCAGACTCTACTGTGTTTTGTTCTAAACTCTGCATGTAATACCATGGCAGAAATCATCTTCTCTGTTAAGAAGGGCAAGTAGTTTCCCTCGCCGTTCCTTAGACAGGTAGCATCTGGAAGAACATAGCTCTCTCAGCTTCCTCCACTTGTCAATCATCCTGCCCCAGAGCAGGAGGAAGGTCTCTGGGATGGTGACTTTCTGGGATGCTCAATGCTGTGTCAGACATTGATCACTAGGAAAGAGTAAGTATACTGTTGATAGCTGCCTGTGGTTGCCCACATGCCGGTGACTGGTAAAGTGTTTCTACGTCAACCATACCCTCTAATATCATTTTTATCAGTAATAAATGTTAAATCTTAAAAAAAAATTGGGGCTGGAGAGATGGCTCGGAGGCTAGGAGCACTGACTGCTCTGCAAGAGGTCCTGAATTCAATTTCCAGCAACCACGTGGTGGCTCACAACCGTCTGTAATGGGATCTTGATGCCCTCTTCTGTGTCTGAAGACAGCTACAGTGTACTCATATAAATAAAAGATAAATATCATAAACAATGCTGTAGAGGCTGGAGAGACGGCTCAGACAGTAACAGCACTGGCTCTTGAAGAGGACCCGGTTTGATTCCCAGTTATCCACATGCCCTGCTCATGTGTATGCTTTGAGTTCCAGGGGATCTGATGCCTTCCTTGGGGACCACACCTGGTGCACATACATACATTCAGGCAAAGCACCCATACACATAAAAGTAGCTAAGTTAAAACTTTATCTTAAATTATGTTATATGTGCATGTGAGGGTAGGTAATCTTGGAGGTAATCAGAGATGCTAGATCCCCTGAGCTGGATTACAGCCAGTTAGCAACTTTTGAACATGCATGCTGGGAACCAAACTTGGATCCCAAACAGTACACACTCCAAGCTATCTAGAACTGCTGCTGCTGCTGCTGTTGGTAGTGTGGATTAAGTGTAGACAGGGACTCAACCCAAGCTCTCACCACACCAGGTAAGTATTTTACCACTGAGCTACATCTCTGGCTTCTGCCCATTTGCTTTTAATTCTTAGCTTGTAAGTTAGAAGCATCAGAATGGATGTTCATTGTTCACTGACCTCTTGAACTTCCCTTAAAGATAAAGATGGAGAAGACATCAACTGTCTTTCTACACTTGAGCTAGCACAAGCAAGAAGAGATGATGTAGGATGGAAAGATGGCTCGGCATGTAAGTGCAGTGTGCAGTTCTAACAGAGGACCTGAGTTCCGTTCCTAGCACCCATGCCTGGTAGCTCACTTGGATATAACTTCAGGTTGTGGGGTGTCCAAGACTTCTGGTCTCTGTGAGCACCTGTATCATGTGTGGGCACACACCAGTACACATACTTAAAAATAATGAAAGTAAATCTAAATTAAAAAAAAAGGAAAAGATAATGTACTATCATGGACAAATCTCTCATTCTTGGGCTGTATTTGCCTTGGATGTTTTCAAAATAGAACTGCACTTGGGATGTCGCTCCCCTGCCAATCAATCTAATTTATAATGCTAAACAGACTGAAGATGCTGCTGGCCAGCAGTGTGTCTTCCTGGACTCTGGGTTTCCCCTGTAACTACAGGAATGTGGAGTAGGCATCAAGACTACAGTTGTGATTCAACTACACAATGTATTAACCAGCTTGTTTGGTGCTCAGAAAACTGTATTCGAAGCTATAGCCTATGGCAGGTATGTTGGAGACTTTAGATCAGACTTTCTCAACTTCTGACTTGTGACTCCTTTAGGGGTCATACAATCCTTTCACAGGCAGGTCACATATCAGATATCCCGACTATCAGATATTTACATTGTGATTGATATCGTGCAAATTGATACATCGACAGCAGCAAAATTACAGTTATGATGTAGCAACAAAAATAATTGTATGTTTGGGGGTCACCACAGCATGAAGAACTGTATTTAAGTGGCCAAGTATTAGGAAGGCTGAGAACCACTGCTCTAAATCAAGGTCTCTCTGCTCATTCTCCTCCTGTCTCAGAGAAGCCCTTTCTCTGAAGTTTGTCTGCCTAAGGATAAACTTCAAACAAGGAACTCAGTGGCCCTGTGTCCTGTCTCCAGGAAAACTCATCTACTAGGGAAGGTCAAGCCATTCGCTGGAAAGGTCTAAGGTGGCAGATGTTATCTCTTCTGCTGATGGGCTGCTCTTTGGCAAATTTTATTACCCAAGAACCTCTCTGCTTAACAAGACATTCTGGCCCCAGTGATATAGCTCACTGAAGGACTGTTTGCCCAGCTTACACTAATTTTGTTACCAGTAACTGAAGAACTTGATCTAGGACTAAGTCCCTTCTGGTCAGCATCTGTAATGGTTTGGTAGACACTCTCCTTTCAGAGAAGCCATGCCCTCAAAACTTTTTTTTTTTTTTTTTTTTTGGTTTTTCGAGACAGGGTTTCTCTGTATAGCCCTGGCTGTCCTGGTGCTTGCCTAGTATGTATCAGGCCTTGGACTCAATCCTCAGCACGACTACAAAGCACAGTGACGTCCCGATCCCTAACACACACACATACACACACTCACTCCAAGTCCTCCTTTAGGGAATAGGTAGGGTTTGCTTGGTCGGTCAGTTGGTTGGTTTATTGGTTGGTTGGTTGTTCCTTTGGTTAGTTGGTTGCTTCTTTGGTTGGTTGGTTGATTGTTTCTTTGGTTAGTTGGTTGTTTCTTTGGTTGATTGGTTGTTTCTTTGGTTGGTTGGTTGGTTGGTACAGACTTGGGGACACTGGGGAAGTCAAAAGAAAGTGTATTGTTGGCATGGGAACAGCTATGTCAAGAACCCAGTGCCTCAGCCCCATAGGAGTGGCAAAGAATTTCCCAGGGTGAGGCACCAAGAGACGGTGGCAAAGCCTTCCTCTGCTCTGAGTGAGAATGTTGACAGTGAGTGCAGAAACTGCCAACCACAGCTTCCTCCTCAGGGATGACTGCAGCCTGAGACTGCTTTCCAAAGAGACCTTTTACTGAGATGAGCTAAACCTTGCTGCATGTTCAGCATATTCCATAAACCTGTCTCCTCCTTCAGCCATGTACAACACATCTGCCTCTTTGATTTGAGTGGTAAAACACGTTGAGCCAGGCATGGTGGCACATGCCTTTAATCCCAGCACTTGGGAGGCAGAGGCAGGCGGATTTCTGATTTCAAGGTCAGCCTGGTCTACAAAGTGAGTTCCAGGACAGCCAGGGCGACACAGAGAAATCCTGTCTCAAAAAACAAAAAACAAAACAAAACACCAAAAAAACCTCCCCCCCCCAAAAAAAAAAGCACATTGAGTTTCTGAGTTGCTGTTGTTGTGTCTCCATCAAAGAGCACGGCCCACAGGATCCCAGCTTTTCAATACATATGTCCGTGTGTCTGTCCTTTCTTCATTCCTTCACTGCCCCACAATTGCTGAAGCAGTGCAGGACACAGCATAAGCCAGAGGAGAATTTAGTCCCTTTGGGGCAGGGTTTTCTCACTGAGCATGGAGCTCATAATTTTTCCAACAGAGCAACATCCTCCTGTCTGTCTTCTCTTCCCCAGTGCTGGGGCTATAGGACTCTGGAACATACCCACCAGTCCTTCTGCAGCAGGGCAGACACTAAACTCCAACTACTGCCATCTCCCCAGCCTCAGCCCAGCCTCAGCCCTCAGGTTTAGGTTTAAATAGAAAGCAAGGAGCTGGAACGATGGCTCAGTGATTAAGAACTCTGTTCTGCCAGAGAGCCCAGTTTAATTGCCAGCACCCATATGGTGGGCCCCAACTGTAACTCTAGTTCCAGAGAATCCGACACCTCATAATGGCCTCCCAGTGTCCTGGGCACACAAGTGGTGCAAGAACACAGTGCAGACAAAACACCCAGATCAGAAAATACAATAATAATAAAAAAAAAAACCACACACACACACACGAGGTATGTATAAATAAGCAGTCCTGTTGAGGTGCGGTCCCACACATTAGCATTGTCTCAACTCCGGCCTCTCCTGTAAGGTCTGACAGTTTCCTGGGGAAAGTCCAGTGTCTTGTTGCCTATTGTCTCAGTGGTCTATAGCCAAAGGGCACAGACACAAGTGTCTCTGTTAAAACACAAAAGGCTCTTATTTTTTTCCTTAGCTCAAAAAAATCTTAATATGTTTGCTGCTTCTTTTCTCTCTCTCTCACCCCTCTCTCCCTCCTTCTCTCTCTCTCTTTCTCTTTCTCTTTCTCTTTCTCTTTCTCTCTCTCTCTCTCTCTCTCTCTCTCTCTCTCTCTCTCACACACACACACACACACACACACACACACACTTGTTTTCCTCTTGCAGTGCGAGGGATTGAGAGCATCAATGAGAGCAGGGGACTGAAGCCAGTTAGGAAGGAGGCCTGGGAAGGGGCCCTAAGAGCAGCAGTTCTGATGTCCTTGGTTCTCCAGACAGAAATGCCAGGGAGTTCTCTTCAATGAGCAGCCCTGCCTGGGGTGTGTGACCATGGGACTGGAGCTCCAGTCTAGACACTAATCCTTTCTAGAGAACAAATTTGAAACAGACCTTTAAATATTCATGGTGAAATGGCTTCCACCCACTGCCCAGTTTCAGCCCATTCCTGAAATGAATTTAGAGTTAACTCTGGAGAGGGGAGAATGTTGTGATAGCATTGGAGGTCCATCAAAAGTATTTCCTCTGGTCTAGAGAAGGGAGACGGTTGACCCTGGGTGGAGTCCTAACATGGCAAGCAACCCCAGACATAAGAGTCCAGCTAGGCCAGGCAGTTGCCTAGCAAAGGAGATTCACCAATACCATGGTAAGGAGAAAGAAGGAACAATTCTGTCTTCGTGAGGTAGTGATCCCTTGACTGAGATGGCATACCTTCTTCTGCAGAAGTCCCTGGCGCAGTCACTTATGGGCAGAAAACTGTGTGATTCAGCTAAGGCCACCTGCTTTCATGAATCACTTTTCCTTTTTTTTTCTTCTTTGTCCTTCTTTGGAATACTTGCCAAAGCTTGGTCATCCTCTTCCGGACACTCTGACCTACTCTTTCTCTATGAAGTTATTCCCGCCCCCTTCTGCATTGTGGCTGTTACAAACATCCAAGCTTCCTCTCTTCCTCTTCTCCATCTTCCTCTTCTGGGAAGCTGCCAAGATTTACAGCTCACCAAACTTCAGGGTTTTTTTTTTTTTTTTTTTTTTTTAAAAAAACTCCAGTAAAATCATCCCTCCCTTTCTTTTAAGTCTATTCTTAAATTCTTTCATTAACAAGACTAAACCCCGCAAAGAGACCCTGATTTCCCAGTAGCATGTGGTACCCCGGGTGAGGCTCTGGGCCTTGAGCATGCTGAGTAGGCACATATTCACTGTTTTATACCCCTAGGCCTCTTTGGCATTTTTATTAACCATATCGTTGAAGCTACAACTTTCCATGATCGACAGGAATGACTTATAAAAACAATACCAGCACAGTTCACTCAGAGCAAACAATGACTTTATTAGGCTGTTTTGCAGGAGCAGTGGATGGAGAGTCACAGGCAGAAGCGTAGGTGACCTCACCACAACCACGCTGGAAGGTCTGCACCCAGCAAGGAAGTGACCTATAGGAAGTGATGGTATTGTTATATTCAACCTAGGCAAGGAAGCAGATACTGGGACAGGTATCCCACAGAGATTGCCTGCCAGCTTCTAGATCCCTCTAATAGCAGTATTCCAGCATTCTCTCCAGCAGTTTCTCTACTGTAGCACTGTTCAATTGAACCCATTAATACTCTGTTGTGTGCGTGCCCCACCCTGTGAAATGTAGGGTGTTTTGTTACAGCCTTGCTCTGCTCTACCAGATTTAAGCAACAGCCAGCCCCCCTGTGTGACACATGAAAAAGGTCCCCAGATCATGCCTGATGGATGGACTATCTGCTAAGCCAAAGCATCGCTATCTTCAGGAGTCCAACTAAGAACGTTTGCCAATGGTCATCACTGCCTGGCTTGTTGGCTGTTTGACCTTCCTTTTTAGGAGGGGGCAGGAATGTTAATGGGACTCTCCCCTGAGTATCCAACCATCCCTCTCAGTAAGTAATATGCACTTCTGCTTAAACTGGATGTGGCCTCAGTATATCTGGAAGGGCCTAGAATATATACAAAGGGCCGCATGAGGGGAGGAGACTCCCTCTATGTAGCTGTGGGGAAGCCATCGTCCTTGCTGGGTGCAGACCTTCCAGTGTGGTTGTGGTGAGGTCACCTATGCTTCTGCCTGTGACTCTCCATCCACTGCTCCTGTAAAACAGCCTAATAAAGTCATTGTTTGCCCTGAGTGAATTGTGCTGGTATTGTTCCTTGGTCTGTTACGAGACATTAAATGGATCTACCCCAGGAAGGAATTTTAGCAACATTTCCTGATGTTGGAATTTTCCCTAGTTGGGATTTTTCTGGCCTATAGAGTTAGTTCAAGGAAAGAGACATTGCTGGGATCAAGCTAGTGATAACTGAGAATCTTTCTTCAGCATCCTCAGACATAGAGAAAGACACGAACAGGCATAGAAACACACACACACACACACACACACACACACACACACACACACACGATGCATGATGCATCACCTCTAATTAATTGTAAGCATCCTGGAAGAAATGAATATATTCTAAAGAGACATCTGTGCCCCTCTTCTGACTATCAAACTATTAAAACGATGGGCCCTAAGAAACTAGATGTCTGTGGTGGTTTGAGTAAGAATGTTCTCCCTAGGCTCAAATGCTTAGTCACTGGGGAGTGGCACTATTTGAAAGGGTTAGCAGGGTTAGGAGGCGTGGCCTTGTTGGAGGAAGTGTGTCACTGAGGGTAAACTTTGATGTTTCAAAAGCCCATGCCAGGCCTAGGTTCTCTCTGTCTCCCTATGGAGCAGGATGCATCTCTTAGCTACGGCTCCAGCACCTGCCTGCATGCAACCATGCTTCCCACCATCATGACACAGGACTAAACCCTTCATCAGAGTTGCCTTGATCATGGTTTCTCTTCACAGTAACAGAACAGTAAATAAGACAGCTTCTCGCCGGGCGTGGTGGCGCACGCTTTTAATCCCAGCACTCGGGAGGCAGAGGCAGGTGGATTTCTGAGTCCGAGGCCAGCCTGGTCTACAAAGTGAGGTCCAGGATAGCCAGGGCTATACAGAGAAACCCTGTCTCAAAAAACCAAAAAAAAAAAAAAGACAGCTTCTCTTCTCTGCTTTAAAGGATTATGTTTTCAAAGATGAAACACAGAACTTTTATTGACCAAAGAAATTAAGCAAGGAAAGAGTATAAGAGATAAAGACATATACAGGCTACAAAGAAGGTCACTCACCTATTGGAGAAAACCCCAACACATACACACGCACACGCATGTGAACACGCACATGTACACTCACACGAACACGCACACACAGGAGAGGCAAAGAGTGTAAGAGCCCAGAGTGAAAGAGTCTTGAGCCAAAGCCTTGGTACTGATGGCTGATAGTTGGTTCTGGCTTCTAGTTGGGAGTTTTGGTAGGGGGGAGCTGTCAACTGTGGGTCTTGGTCTCCTTCCACATGGTTGCTCAGGCTTTCTTTTGGTGTATGGTAGAGTAATTTATTAGCCCTTGGGTCATCTTGTAGTAGAGAGTACTTTGACCAAGTATCCATGGCGACTAATTGAATAAAATAGTAATGTTCACTAGGTCTGCGATAATACTCAAGTTGATAACACTCCCTAGTAGCGTAACAGAATGGCTGGCAGAATGAATATATTCTAAAGAGACACTTGTATGCCACTAGGCAAGGCCTTAGGTCACCATTAACTGATTCCTCCCTCTGTCTCTGTGTTTACCTTTGGCACCCAGGATTCAGAGACCGTCTAACTGCGAGCAGGTCTAGGGACTCATCAACTTCACGGCACAGAAACCGCACCCTCTCCTGCAGCCTGTAAGAGGAGGTCGCACGCTGCCTCATGGGCCTCATCTCCTCTGCCAGGCTGCCTTTTCCTGGTGTTAATAACTCTTCTAAAATCTCTTATCCAAAAGGTTAACCCGAGTCAGTGTTCCTGTTGGAGCCTTAAACCGAGACCTGTTAGGGAATAAACCCAGCCACATGGGCAACCGAGGTCCGACGTGGTTTGGTCACACGTGAGCTGGTCCTGCTCCCCTATCCAGCATCTCCGTGACTCCTTTTATGAATGCTGGGTAGCACAGGTCACACGCTAAACCTGCTGCTCCCTTATGGTATAGGACACCCCCTGCTCTTTTCCTTGTAAACCTACAGAAGAGTAAGGTCTTCTGTAGTCTGGTGGGCCGATAACTCTCCGAGCTCATATCCTTGCTGTGTGTGGCCAGCATCCTTAAAGATCTTTGGCTTGAAAATGACAAAACAAAACCAAAACCAAAAACCAAAACCCAAAAATCCTTAACCCAAATATATAACACTTTGAGAGACTGGTACAATCCTCAGACGGGTATCTACTTGGTAAAGGTAGAGGGTGTAACTAGAGGCTTTGTGAATCAGAGAGAGAAATGACAGGCACGTATGCATACCCTTCACCTACCTCTTTTCCCAGAGCCCTTCTGGGCAAGTCGAATGCCCCTTCCATGAGCAGAGGATAGATTTTATGTGCAGGTAAGCTGGTTTCCCACAGGAAGGAGGCTAAGTCTGCCATCCTAAGTGACTTAGTAGCGTTTGGGGGGAGCCCACCCATAGAAATCTAAGTCTTCCCAGGAGAGGAGGGTGTGTCAGGAGAGGAGAGGGGCCACTAAAGGCTTGCTAACTGCTGTCCCCCACAGGAACTATGGGGACCTGAGAGAAAGGCTACTTCTCACAGTAGGAAGTGCTCAGTCAGTCAGTACTGCTGAGATCACACTGGACCCTCCCTCCTCCCTGTGTACTCATTTTATATTATGTTCAAACAGTGAGTTTTCAGGCTGGGCCTTGCCCATTTGACAAGTAAACCTTTAACTCCATTTTGAGGGCGGCCCCACAAACAGTGTTGTCTGGCACCACTCACACAGCATAGACTGATAAATGACTTGTGAGCAGAGAGGGTACCACCTCTACAGTTATCAGGGTGAGCTAAGATTGCAGGGGGACATGGGCACAAATCAAGTCTCGTTAGGGAAGCCAAGCCCGTGAACTTATCAGACACCAGCCAGGGCGGTGTAACTCTCACCCGAACCCTGTACAGTATCTAGTGTTAGGACGACAGCAGCCCCACAAATCTGTCATCTGACAACAGATGTACATCAAGGACTGACAGGCAGAAAACTGTCACTGGGGCCTCACCTTAGCTTGGTCCCTACTGTTGTTGTGGCCTTCTGCAATTGTCACCTGACCAACTACCTGCTTGGTCATTTGGACCCAGAGCTGGGGTTCCTACTGCAGCTCAGGTATGCCCTTTGTCCCTGCAGCTGAAGCTGTCTTTACTGCCAAGCCTGCTTCTCCTGCTGCCTGGATCCACAGCAACAGCTTCTTCCTTCTGGCTTGTTTGCATTGGCTGGCCTATCAATACACACTCTGTTTGCGTTTCTATCAGCTTACTTCTGAAACTGTTGAATTCTGCAGTCCACACTCTGCCATTGCCCCCAGGAGAACTTTGGGTGTGGGGGTGGGGGTGGGGAATCCTCAACTTTAGGGATCGTGTGTGTGTGTGTGTGTGTGTGTGTGTGTGTGTGTGTGTGTGTATAATTTTCATTCATTCTCCAAACCACATAAACACATAGAAAGACAAATAGATGTATTTGCTGTGTGCTGTGTGCAATGAAAGCTAATATTGGGAATTAAGCATTCACTTAGACGGATTACTAAAGTAGGTGGAAGTGTCTGCCATTTAAGCCACTGCTCCTTGTAAATTTACAGTTATTTAGTAAAGTCTGACTTTATGTGCTCACCTGTTTCTGGTCCCTTTTCTTGTTCAGGAAAGGGACCTTCCTGGTAGACAGGATGGACATCTGGAGAGGACTGTGAGGCAGAGGAGGCAAGATTTTGATGGCTCCACTGGGTCTGAAGAGAAGCTAGAGGTCTGTACCTGCAGCTGGGCCTGGGAGGAAGGAGAGCAAGGGGTATTGAGAGGTGGGCAGAGACCAGAGCTGCATGCCTGGATGCTGTCCGGGGGTGGACGCAGTCACTGATAAAGTTTTCTCCAAATCATAGGTCTGCAAGGGCCTGTGTCCTTGTAGACACTCTTCTTGTTTGGAAGGTGCTAGCCATGAGAAACCTTTCTTTGTTTCTTCCTTTGTTTCTTCCTTTGTTTCTTCCTTTGTTTCTTTCTTTGTTACTTTCTTTGTTTTTCTTTGGTTTACAGTCTGGCTCCCATCAATAGAACGAGACAGTCACCAACCCTGGCAGGAATAAAAAATGTAGCCATTTTAGTGAGAGAGTGTACTAGCCTAGCTGGAGTTCTAGCGCAACCTATTTTGCAAAAAGAGAAATTGCCTTGTTAAAATTGGTTTCATTTGCTCCTGTGTTCCTCTGTATGACACCAAGATGACCGATCTTCAACACTGATGACAAAATGACAGATAGCACTGTAGTTTACAACATTCGTGTTTTGCTCCCTTTTGTTTGTTTTGATTTAGTGGGTTTTTTTTGTTTGAGATAGGGTCTCACTGTATAGCTCTAGCTGGCTTGTGAACTTGCTATGTAGACCAGACTGACTTCAGACTCAGTAATCCACCTGCCTCTGACCCTTGAGTGGTGGAATTAAAGGTGTGCACCATCATGTCTGGTTTAAAGATTTGTTTTTGAAACAGAGTTTCTCTCTGTAATTCAAACTAGTCTGGTACTCACTACATAGCTCAGGCTAATATGAAACTCATGACAAGCCTCCTGCTTTAGCTTCTTAAACACTGGCATTACATGCTATCAAGTCCACTTGATAAATTTTACTTTGCAGAGGAAGGCATGTCTGAGATGAGGACAAAGAGATGCTGTCACATGGAGGAGGCTTCTGGAGTGATGCATTAGAACCGTAGTCAGGCCCAACACCTCGCTGGTCACAGATGGTTTTAGAACTCAATAGCCAAGCTGAAGGAAGCATTGTCTCAGTCGAAGTTCCCTCTTCCCACTGGCCTGAGTTAAGTTGTGCAAACAAACAAACAAACAAACAAAATCAATCTCTCTCGGGGGCGAGAAGACATTTGTGACTTTGGTGTAGGCTACTGAATTAGTCAGGGTTCCCTAGAGGAACTGATGTGATAGAATGAATCTCTCTATAGAAAAAAGGGACCTAGAATGGCTTAAGGCTGTGCTCCAGCTAATTCAAAGATGGCTGGCATCCAACAGAAAGTCTAAGAATCCAGTAGCTGTTCAGTCCGGGATCCTGATGTCTCCACTGGTCCTCAGCGTGCACTGGAATCCTGAAGAGGGCTCTAATGCCAGGGAAGGGCTGGACTTACAGGCAAGAACAAGCAGGCAATGATCAAAAGGTTTCTCTTCCCATGTCTTTTACATAGTCTGCCAGCAGAAGGGTTGGCCCAGATTTAAAATGGGCCTTCCCTCCTTAGATAATAAATAAAATCAAATAAAATCTGGATTTAGGATGGGTCTTCCCACTGCAATTGATTTAATTAAGAAAAATATCCCTCACCGGTGTGCCCAGCCACTTGGATTTTTAGTTAATTCCAGATGTGGTCAACCAAGAATAGCCATCCCAGTTACCTCACATGGCAGACTTCACATGCAGCCTGTGATCTAGGTACTGACACTGGCTGAACACATCTTCCTGGAAGGGGAGCAGAAAGAAAGCGATGTCTGTAATATAGGGCAGAAAACTCCATAGTCCCTTGGAAGATGTGAAGAGCTTTTCTGATGTGGGACTTTTGCTGGGTAGACAGTGCACATATGTCTTCTCGCCCCCGAGAGGGATCGATTTTGTTTGTTTGTTTGTTTGTTTGTTTACACAACTTAACTCAGGCCAGTGGGAAGAGGGAACTTCAACTGAGACAATGCTTCCTTCAGCTTGGCCTGTAGGCAAGTCTGTGGGTTGTTTTCTTGATTGGTGATTGACATGAGAGAGGCTGTTTTGTTTTATTTTGGAATGTAGGCCATGGCATCACTGAGCAGGTGGTCCTGGGGTGTCCGAGAAAGCAGGTCAAGCAACCACAAGGAGTGCTGTAGTAAACAGACCTCCATGGTCTCCACTTCAGTTCTTACCGTCCGTTTGCTTTCAGCTCCTGCCCTGACTTTTCTCAGTGATGGAGTAGGACCTGGGGTTTTAAGGGTTCTAAGGTGAGATAAGTAATTTCCTTCCCAATTTGCTTTTAGATTTATTTATTTATTTATTTATTTATTTATTTATTTAATGTATGAGTATTCTATTTGCATGTACACCTCATGCCAGAAGAGGCATCAGATCACACTATAGATGGTGTGAGCCACCATGTGGTTGCTGGGGATTGAACTCAGGACCTCTGAATAAGCAGACAGTGCTCTTAACCCCTAAGCCATCTCTTCAGCCTCCCAATTTACTTTTAGTCATAGCCTTTATCACAGTAATAGAAAGTAAACTAGAACAGAAGATGCATAAAATTTGTTCCCTGAGCACAGACATACAAGTTTTTTTTTTCCCCTAGATACCTCTGCATAAGAGGAGCTGCCTGGGGTAGGGGCTGGAGTATATGCTAGTACCCAGAATACTGTTGTACAGTTTCAACTTTATCTGAGTGAGCTCACATGGCCCCAACAACTTTTAGAAGGTGGGGTTGTACCCATCTTACAGACAAAGAAATAGAGGCTTATAGCAATGAAGTACCTCACTTGGAACCCTCACAACTAGGAAGTGACAGTAAGAACAGGCACGGCATATTGTGCTATTCAGGACTTCCCTGTGGACCTGAGGAGACAGAGGTTCCTTGGTTCCTTAGGACTGAGACCTGTGACCTGTAGGATAAGGGACTCTACAGTCCTTCTCTATCCCTGGGTCATAGGAGACAGGTAACAAACCCCAACTGTTGTTAAAAGAGACTAGGTGCTGAGGTAAAGCTCTGAAGCATCTCCCGGCAGCAGTACCGGGTCTGGGGCTGTGAGGAGCCTGCAGTAGGATTTGCTGCAGAATTTCATTGGACCCCTCTTTGTCTGAGAAACCAAGATGGGAGTGAAGTGTGCTTTCCCGAGGCCGAACCTTGATTGGCCAGGGCTCCTCAAGCACATAGGCTCCCGAGGTGGTTTAGTAAAGGGTCACTAGCACCTCCTTGTCCCTTCCCATTGTCTTGTTCCTGCTCCTGCCACAGGTCACCTCCACTACAGCAAGGGAAGAGGTGGGAGCCTGTGGAAGAGGCAATCAACCAGCTGGGGTGGGGTGGGGTGGTAAGGAACGCGGCTCCTCAAGTTGCTAGAATACTTGGCCTAAGACACCAGGGTCAGGCAGTCTCACAGGAAGCTGGGTCTCCGCCCTTCCCCTTGAGCTTCCTAGTAAAAATAACTGATGTTTCCTGAAGCGTTCACATGTGGCAGGAAGGCTGAGCTCGGAGCTGCCAGGTCACCACCAAGATTCCTTTTGTTTTGCAATGGATAGGATAGAAAGAATGTCTCTCTCTCTCTCTCTCTGCCTCACCTCCTCTTCCTCCTCATCACTTCTGCCTTCTTTTTATTTAGAATTCCTAAATTCCTCTTACGGAAGAGCTAAGCTCCTCTTTGCCCTACAGTGTGGAAACAACATCACTGATAATGTCAGGTAATTAATTCAATGGCAAACAGACTGAAACAAATTGTAACTCCAGTGCATTTAGTTTTTGTTCTTTTCTGTTTTGAGAAGAGTTATTATGGCAAGAAACAGTTTCCCTTGCAATTATACTCAACTTAAAAAAAAAAAAACAGAACAAAACAACAAGACTAAGAACACCTTAGGTGTTCAGGGTTCATGTGGCTATTTCCAGAGTCATGAAGAGGGATGGATATAAATGACTTAAATGTGGAAACAAGCATCGCGGCTGGTGATTCTCGACCTTGTGCGATATGAGCTCTTGGGCTAATTGTGCAACCTTTGAAAAAGCCACACTTAGTTTAAGGGTTGGTTCTGCACCCTGCACTGGTCAAACAAAACCTTTGCATAATAAAAGGCTTGGCTTTGCCTATCCCGTAGTTGGTTGGGTCTTTGGTTGGGTCAGACCAAGCCAGGCCCCTCGTTTCTGTTTCTTTTGGGGGTGGGGTCGGATGGGGGGTGTTTTGTTTGTTTGTTTTTTTGTTTTAGACAAGGTTTTCTTCTGTAGCCCAGGCTGGCCTGGAACTCGCTAGGTTGCTAGGGTTGGGGTTTTGAACCTACAGAAATCCTCAGAGTACAGGCACAAACTCCTGTTTATCCGATAGTTTCCTCAAGGAGGATATTTCAGTTCTCTTCCTCTTTTTCCCTCCTGCCAATGTGGTGCTCAGACTTGGAGCTAGAGGATAAAGAGAACATCTCAGAGGTTTTTGCACCTCATAACTTGTCAGTTACTGACTAGCAACTGAAGGAAACGCTTCTGCTTTGAATCGCCTACGCCCTTGGCGCCACCTGCTGGTCGCATCGCGCCAATGCAGCTCTGATCCGTGGAGAATCTAAGCCTACCTTCTGAGCCAAACCTGAGAAAATCTGGTGAGTTGTTGCACACCAGCATCTCCTTCTTTACCCCCAGCATCTCCACACCCAAGCTAGTGCCCTCTGCTCCCCTCGGTATGAGGAGAGCTGCTAGCCTAGGTAGGGGACTAGAGAGATGGCTCGGTAACTAAGGAACTGCAGAGGAACTGAGTTTGAGTCCCAGCACCCAGGGATCCATGGGATTCGACACCTTTGGTCTACATAGACATCCCCTCCCCCCTCCTTCCACCACAGATCTAATCTGGAGGTTTGCTCCCTCAAGCAAAGAGGTCATCAGAGTCACTTCTGAACAGCGATTTCCCCTTGACCCAGGGGCCACTTTTGAAGAACTTCCCTGTGTGTTTGTGACTGCGGACTTGGTGGACCTGTGAGCAGGACATCTGTGGCCCAGCTAGCCATAGGCCTCACTGAATAGACTCTAGCTTACAGTGGGCCCTGGGCTGCATTTTTAACCGGCACCCATTGGACCTGGGCCTCTTTGGCCTGAAGAATCACCTTGCTTAGCAGCATCCTTCCGCAGCTCCGCTTCCAAGCTCCACCGGAAGCCGCTGCGCGCTGAACTGAGCTTTCTCTGGTCTAGGGTCTGCCTTTCCTTTACAAGGATATTCCTTCAGTGCTCATCGCAGGTCCTTAAGGGGCCTGTGTGTGCGTGTGTGCGTGTGTGTGTGTGTGTGTGTAAGCTTAGGGATGTCACTTGACTTTCCTAAAGACAGGGGAATAGTGTTTGATCCAACCAAGTCAGTCGGATTTCAAAACTGCTCCTTCTTATCCACCTTTCCCCCTCTCCTCTTCTCATCCTGTCCCTCCTCGTATTTCCCTTCTTGCCCGGCTCCTTTCTTGTCCCCTTTCCTCTGTTCTCCCCCTCCCCAGTCCTCCTCAGTACCCTCCATCCTTCCCCCTCCTCCCCTTGTCCTCCCCTCCACACTTTGGTATGCTTTACACGGGTCCAGGTTCTCCTAGCATCCCTCGGGCCCCTTCCTGGCAAACCCTGCCCCCAACCCTGAACTTTCCAGCCCAGGGGCAGGGGCTGGGCTCCCCCTCCCCAAGCTCTTTCCTATATAAAACAGACATCTTGGTCTCCTTCTCCTCTCGCCTCTCTTCCTGCTCTTCCCCTTCACCTTCTCGGAGTGCACGATTTCTCTCTTTCTCTTCCCCCCTCCCATCTGTGTTCCAAGGAATAGGAGAAACTGGAGTTCAGGTGGTTGTAGCCACCAGGTATGTGCTGGGAACCCAGCCCAGGCCATTTGTAAGAGTAGCTAGTGTCCTTAACCACGGAGCCATCCCTCCAGGTCCCCCCTTTTACTTGCACAGATAGTTGTCTTTAAAAAAATTTTTTTATTGATTTTGAGACACCATGTAGACAAGACTGGCCTCGGGCCTTTTCACAATCTTAAAGCACACAGAATTTCTTGGGGCAGCTAAGATGGAATATAGGTTCTAGTAAGTAATGACTCAGGAGTATCAGAGGGGAGAGTGTGCTACCCTTGGGATGTTTGGATGTGCCCATCCACTGAGCTATTTAAGGCATATTAAATATTAGGCTACGTGTGTGCATGCACGTGTGTGTGCGTGTGTGTGTGTGTGTGTGTGTGTGTGTGTGCGTTTTACTTGGGAATCCAGAATATTGGGGCGGGTAGTCGGGGGTGAGTAGAGTGCACTAATTGGCTGCTGCTACAGTGGGGTCTGCCTCTTGCTATGCGGCAGGTGGAGCTCTCCCCCTGGGTTTGCTAGTGGCGTAGCCACCCATCAGTCTTTTCTCCCTCCCCGCCCATTGGATCTGGAGATCCCTAAAGCGGAGATCATTTGTCTCTGTGGTTCTCACAACAGTGTCTGAACACTTATCATGTGCCAGATGCCCCACTAAGTGCTTTTGTGTTTCATTATCTGAAGTGGATGGTGTTAGGACCCTCAGGGCTTATTTTAGTTACTTCGTCTGGGTTTCCTCTTGTTGTTTGAGATAGAGGTCTGTCTTAGGGTTTCTATTCCTGCACAAACATCACGACCAAGAAGCAAGTTGGGGAGGAAAGGGTTTATTCGGCTTACACTTCCATACTCTGTTCATCACCAAGGAAGTCAGGACTGGAACTCAAGAAGGTCAGAAAGCAGGAGCTGATGCAGAGGCCATGGAGGGATGTTCTTTACTGGCTTGCTTCCCCTGGCTTGCTCAGCCTGCTCTCTTATAGAACCCAAGACTACCAGCCCAGAGATGGTCCCACCCACAAAGGCCCTTTCCCCCTTGATCACTAATTGAGAAAATGCCGTACAGCTGGATCTCATGGAGGCATTTCCCCAACTGAAGCTCCTTTCTCTGTGATAACTCCAGCTGTGTCAAGTTGGCATAAAACTAGCCAGTACAATTGACCCCTTGTCAACACAAACACATCACTAGTAAGTCTCAACCCTTACATTCTTATTCATCCCCAAGATCTAAATAACTTTAAAATTTCAATCTCTTTAAAATATCCATTTCTTTTAAAACCCAAAGTCAAGCCGGGCATAGTGGCGCACGCCTTTAATCCCAGCACTTTGGAGGCAGAGGCAGGCGGATTTCTGAGTTCGAGGCCAGCCTGGTCTACAAAGTGAGTTCCCGGACAGCCAGGACTACACAGAGAAACCCTGTCTGGAAAAACTAAAAAAAACAAAACAAAACAAAAAAAAACAACCCAAAGTCTTTTTACAATTGAAAGTCTCTTAACTGTGAGCTCCACTAAAATAATTTCTTCCTTCAAGAGGGAAAAATATCAGGGCATAGTCACAATCAAAAGCAAAAATTAAACTCCAACTGTCCAATGTCTGGGATCCAATTCATGATCTTCTGGGCTCCTCCAAGGGCTTGGGTCACTTCTCCAGCCCTGTCTTTTGTAGCACACAGCTTTTCCTCCAGGCTCCAGATACCTGTACTTCACTGCTGCTGCTGCTCTTGGTGGTCATTCATGGTCCTGGCATTTCCAAAATACTGCATGACCCCTTCAGTCCTGGGCCATCAATTGCAGCTGAGGCTGCACCTTCATCAACGGCCTTCCATGGCCCGTCACAGTGCCGAGATTCAGCTGCTCTGCATAACCTCTTCAAAACCAGTACCACCTGGCTGACTCTTACACATTAACAAGTCCTGCTGCTGCACGAGGTACAACTTTGGCTATCTCCGGAACACACCCTCTTTGTGCACTCAGAAAACACTTCCCAGAAGATGACACCTCAATGATGCTGGTCTCTTCTTAATCACAGCTAATTTCTTAGCTCCAGCTAACCAGCATCAACAGTCCCAGTAATGCAAAGTTTTCTCTTTAGTAGTTCTGGTATCTTGTTAATCACAGCTGATTCTTCAGCCCCAGCTAACCAGAACCACAGAATCTTCACAATCAAAATAGCAATGGCCCTGATAAAAGTCTTTAATCTTCCCTCTGAAATTTCACAAGCCAGGCCTCCATCTTCTGCACTGTTCTCAACATTATCTTCCAAGCTCCTACACAACATCTGACAGAGCTCTTAACACCAAATGGATCTTCTGGCCCAAAGTTCCAAAGTCCTTCCACAGTCCTCCCCAAAACAAGGTCAAGTTGTCACAGGAATACCCCACTCCTGGTACCAATTTGTCTTAGTCAGGGTTTCTATTCCTACACAAACATCATGATCAAGAAGCAAGTTGGAGAGGAAAGGGCTTATTCGGCTTACACTTCTCCTTTCTCTGGGATAACTCCAGCTGTGTCAAGTTGACACAAAACTAGCCAGTACAGGGTCTCACTCTGTAGTCCAGGTTGGCTTTGAACTTACAACCATCTTGCCTCAGTTTTCTGCACGTTGAGATTACAGATGTGTCCCATGCCTTTCTTCTTAGTTTTGAGATGAAGAGAACGATTAAACAACTCATTTGAGTCACACAGCAACTGAATGGCAGATTGCTGATATAGGCAAGTTGACTCTAGAACCTTCCCCTTGCCAGTCTCCCATGCTAGAACCTTCCCCTTGCCAGTCTCCTATGCCACCTCAGTGGCCTTTCTTCTTTTGCTTAGAAAGGTAGGGGAGAAAGCTCTATGGGGTTTACTTCAATGTACAACAGTAACCTGCAGGCCAATGGAACTGTATTGTGTTTGGGGTCTGATTTTGTAAATAAGTACTCATTACAACCCTGGGACAGTTACTAAATGTGCTTGTTTCTTACCCAAAACAGGGGCAATTTCCTGGGTTATTGTGAAGGCAAATTGATGTGTTCTTACAGTAAACCCAGGAACATGCGTTTGCTAGGCAATGGGTGGGTCTCTCACTCTTTATAAATCAATATCCACCTCTCTATCTGTGTATGTGCCGCATGCATGTTTGGTGCTCGTGGGGGACAGACGTGAACACTGGAACCCCTGGAACTGTAGTTAAGGAAGGTTGGAAGCAGCCACGCGGATGCTGGGAAAGCAAATCTGGTTCCGCTGCAGGAGCAGCAAATGCCCGTAACCACCAGGCGCCTCTTCAGCCCCTGTAGTAGGTTTTTTTTTTTTTTAAGATTTATTTATTTATTTTATGTATATGAGTACACTGTAGCTGTACAGATGGTTGTGAGCCTTCATGTGGGTGTTGGGAATTCAATTTTTAGGACCTCTGCTTTCTCGGGTCCATCCCGCTCACTCAGCCCCTGCTTGCTCCTGCCCAAAGATTTATTTATTATTATTATAATACATAAATACACTGTAGCTGAATTCAGACGCACCAGAAGAGGGTGTCAGATCTCATTATGGGTGGTTGTGAGCCACCATGTGGTTGCTGGGATTTGAACTCAGGACCTTCGGAAGAGCAGTCAATGCTCTTACCCACTGAGCCATCTCCCCAGTCCTGTAGTAGTTATTTTTGAGATAGGAACTCTCTGCATAGCTTAGGCTGGCCTCTAACTCATGATGCTCTTGCCTTATCATGATGCTTATTGCCAAGTGCTGGGGGTTACTGGTGTGCGCCGCCACAGCTGGTTCCCGTTTTGGCATTTAAAATATTTATTTATTTATTTATTATTATTTTATCTGCATATGGTGTGTGTGTGTGTGTGTGTGTGTGTGTGTGTGTGTGTGTGTGTGTAGGGCAGGGGATAGCTCTGTGGAGTTGGTTCTTTCCTGTGTGGATTCTAGAGACTGAATTCAGTTTGTCCGCTTATGAGACAAGTATTTTTATGACCTGAGCCATCTAAGTCGTCTGAGCGTCAGTATATTTGAGGTGGTGAGGAGGGTCTTGTTCCGGGCTTGTAGTACCTAGCTGTCTTGTTTCTTTCTTCTATTTAAATCTGAGTCTTTCTTGTCCTTGCCCAACTTGGTATTTTGAAAAAAGAAGCTTTAGTGAACTGGAAAGGTAACAGAGGCAACAGTGCCACCGTGTGGCCAGAGGTCAGCATTACTATGGTGAAAGGCTGGATCCTGGATCGTATTAACTGGTTCTCTTATTTATGTAGGAGCTTGCTGAACATTCCTCATGGATGGGCTAGTTTACTAAAGTCTCTAAGTAGAGTACAGCATAGTTGCTGCCATGGCTCCATTTTAAGGCTCTTAAGAGACTTGCGGTTGAGAGATTAAGCAATTTCTTCATGGTCATACAAAGAACAGAGACCAGACACAGAATGGGAACCTTCGGTAGCTTGCTCTTAGGTTCACAATTGCAATCATTTTCTATGTTACATCTGTTTCAAGTGGGGCAGAACCCCCAGTTTTAGACTCTTCTTAGACTCACATAATTTTATTTCTTCGTAGGCAATGTGCCCCAGGTGGGAGACAGAGAGCTGAGTCTAGGCACCAGCCCCTCTTTTTACCCTCAGTAACTCATGCTACTTTTCTGAGTTTACAGATGACAGGATGGTGATATTGGCCTCTTCGCCTTATAGTATCTTATAGGCTCCTTGCAGGACTCAATGAAGAGCTTGGAAAGCCCAAAGTCTGGTTTAAATGGCATAGTCCATTTTTTGGGCTACAACTGAATCCACAACCTGAGTAACTGATGCAGACAATGCATGACCCACAGATACCGTATCCACCTGTAGCCCATACATCTGTGGCCCACTCCAGATCTGAATACTGCCCTGACTCTTCCAAACTTAGCTTTTTAAGGCTGGAGATGTAGTTTAGTTGCTAGAATGAAGGACTAAGGACCCCAAAGCCTCAGGTGGCCGGAGAAACTCAGGCCGGGAAAGCTGACTTGATACCTGGGCTGTTAGGGAGTTTTGTTGAGTAGCAGCCTCTGCTGGGATCTACTGCTTTGAGCCTGCAGGGGAACTGACTTGGTGGCAACTTCCATCCCAACCCCATTCCACCCTATTCAACTCCCAAATGCCCTCCACCCCCAGGTACACAGCTGTCACTTCCACAGAGAGGCTGTGGCCCTCAGTTGTGCTGATTAAAGAATCCAGCTTCTGGAGATGCCTGCTGGCTTCTTGTTATTTCATGTTGCCCCTTTGATTTTGATCTAACACCCCTCACATGTACAAGGCTCTGTGTCTGATGCCTAACACCACATAAAGCTGGACATGGCGGCATGTGCCCGTGAGTCTAGCATTGGGGTGGCGGAGAGAGGAGGATCAGAGGTTCGTGGTCAGTCTTGGCAATACAGCAAATTTGAGACCATCCTGGGCCACTTAAGATCTTGTCAGAACAGTGTAAGAGAAGCTTCCACTTCGGCTGGCATCAGGATCCTCATTTTTTTTCTTCTCTAGCAGGACACTCCTGGAGAAATCCCAATTTAGAAAGGTCTGTTGTTTCAATAGTCTGAGACTTAAAGGAAGGGCACAGATAGCTCCTTAGGGTACCTCCATTTTTTTTCAGCATGATTGCATTGAGGGGGATCAGAAGAAGTGCTCTGTAGGCTTAAATTTTTCAAAGCCTACTTTTAATAAGGGTTCTCAGATGCTTCAATCTCCCTTCAAGCCCACTGCCCAAAGGTAGAGGAGAAAAGATGGTAAGTAGGACAAGGGGATGTGGACCTGTGTTGCAGGAAATATTTAAAAATGAGCCCTCCAACTCTCAGCAGGGTCAGGCCATGCTCCTGCACTCCTGCCGCTGCTGCCACTGCCGCTGCCAACTTTCCAGCTCTGCGAGGCCACAGGGCTCCCGCCCAGCCGTCTCTAGGATGGGGGACCCGAGTTCCTCTTTCTTCCAAGCAATGCCCCACAAACATCTCAATTACCCAGTAGAATCAAGACTTTTTTTTTCTTTTTCTTTTTTTTTTGGTTTTTTGAGACAGGGTTTCTCTGTGTAGCCCTGGCTGTCCTGGAACTCACTCTGTAGACCAGGCTGGCCTCGAACTCAGAAATCCGCCTGCCTCTGCCTCCCATGTGCTGGGATTAAAGGCGTGCGCCACCACACCCGGCGAATCAAGACTTTTAATGCTTAATTAGCCAATCAGATTTATGTATCAATAACACAATTTACACAATGTCAGTAAAATAATTTCAGAGCCAATTGATAATGATAAAGCTTTAACCCATTATTCTAATCTTTTGATAACACCACGTTGGCCTCCATACAGGTTCTCTCTCCTTATGAGACCTCTCTGCCTCTCTGTCTCTGTCTCTGTCTGCAACTCTTTGCTCCACCTCCCTTTTCTCTGTCCAATCATAGACCTCCTCTGCATTAATGTGATTGGACAGGGAAAATCCTGTGACGGACCTGTTTAGAAGTAGTTATTTGAGGGGTGATTCCAATCTTTGTTAGGATACCAGCAGTCCAGTTCAGTAGTGTCCGGATACCAAGCATGAATCAGCAGGAGGGGCACATCCACCAGAAACTTCCAGGACTCCTGCAAATCGGCACGAAACAGTAGAAGCAAACAGGACCACCAGCCGGAACACCAGGAGGAGTTCTCTGCTGTGTCCCTCTCAATGAAGCGAAGAGCAGAAAAGATGCAAGACCAACAGAGCGTTGCAAAGTGTACCTTCACTGTCAGTTGAGTCCTATTTATACTCTCTTCAAACATCACATGTTCTTCCACGCATCTTGCCTCAGCAAAACACCATGTGAGTCTGCATCACATGACAAAACCGGAAACTTCCACTTCAGGGCTCTTTGATCAGACTCTGCAATAGCAGAGGTTTAGGTTGAGACCTAAAACAAGCAGGCACTTCTGTCCCAGCATTGCCTCTCTCTGATAGCACCAAGCCCTTTTCTCCGTATGTTAATGAGCAACAGCTAGTCATTGGGAGTTTTAACCCAAACTTGGGGTCATTTCAGGATCCAGTCACTTATCCTTTATGCCATTAGAGCTGGTGGCATGGGACTGGCTCTTTTGCCTCAGGTCACTGGTAGCTGTGGCTCTCTAAACTAATCCTGCAGCAGATGATACATCATGTGTGCCCGATCAGGTCCTTGAAACTTGACTTGAGGGCCTCCCGTGAGAACCTGACTTTTCTATGTCAACTCCAGAGCACCTTGCTTTTCTTATACCAACTCCAGAGCTCACTAGAAAACATTGCCAGACTCTAGCTCAGCTGGTCTGTGGCCAGATTCTGATTGTATGGCCTCTTTACAAAGTGTCTGCATAAATCAGACATATAAGGTTCCCCACATTCTAACCCTGAAGTGGCTTAGTTCATTTATAAGAAGGGAACCTCCCCCTCTGCCACTCTACGTCATAGCCTGGACTCTCCTCAGAGCCTCTACCATACCCCTTGTCTGTGGAATTGGGGCCTGGACTCTCCTTAAGGACCATTCCATGCTATTTTGTGATAAAACTCTTCTAAGAAAACCTCTTAACAAAGGGAAGAATGTACCTCAGTGTCCCCTGCAACTCCAGGTGCCTTTCAATACCGTCACTGAATTAAGTTGTTTCCCATTTCATCAGAAAGCACCTCAGGGGTAAATTGAGACAGGGTTTCTCTGTGTAGCCCTGGCTGTCCTGGAAATCACTCTGTAGACCAGGCTGGCCTCCAACTCAGAAATCCACCTGCCTCTGCTTTCCCAAATGCTGGGATTAAAGGCGTGTGCCACCACGCCCGGCTCTATCTACTTATTTATTGTGAGCACCAGTGAGGGGTCCATGAGTAACTTTCAGGAACCACTTCTTTCAACAGGTGGGTCTTGGGGATTAAACTCAGGCTTAGTGGCAGGAGCCTTAATCTACTAAGCTATCTTCTCAGTCCCAGGCTGACCTTTAGTTAGAGACAGTTTATCACTGAGGCTGCCAGACAGTCGGGCCATCATTACCATGAGAAATATACTCTCAATCTGATGAACCACCTAAAGTTTTATATTATACTTTACTTAACACATGCGTGTACATGTACATACGTGTGTGTGTGTGTGTGTGTGTTATGTATGTATGTGTGTGTGTGTGTGTGTGTGTGTGTGTGTTATGTATGCTGGTGACCACAGAGGCCAGCAGAGGTCATCACACACCTAGAGCTGGAGTTACACACAGTTGTGTACTGCCTGATATCGATAGCTGGGAACCAAACTCACAAGGCCTCAGACAGAATATCAATCACACTCAATCCACTGAGCCATCTCTCAGATCCTACATGGGCTCCAGGGATTCTAACCAAGTTAAGGCAATCAGGTGATATAAGCTCTTGTACCCACTAAGCCATCTTTCTCTTCCCAGAATACTTTCTTGCAGGAGAGAAATGTTCACAGATTACTTGAGGGGATAGCAGCCCACCTTTGGGGCAAGCTTAGTCATATTCAAAACTTATTTTGTTGCTACAGCTGTGGCCAAAGTTGTCTCTGTTCCATGACAGAGATGGAATGGTCATGTGATAGTTGAAGGAAAAAATCCATATTGGACATCAATACGGGGCTGAGATGCAGGAGCTGATGCTTCCCTCAGCACACGTGTGTATATGCAGGGATAGGCATCTGTCTACCTACATTGTGTCGCCATGTTCTCTGCTGTCCAAAAGGAAGTTCCTTTCTCCTGCCTCCTCTCTTCCTCTCTCCAACCTGGAAGTCCCGCCCCCTTCTCAGTCAGTGATTGGTACCTTGAGATCTTTATTCATTAGGGGAAGGTTCTACCACATCTCACCTTTTATGTCCAAACAACAACAACAACAACAACAACAAAAACCCATTTTTCTCTCAAATATAAACTGAGTATAATTATTACCATTCTGTAATTTATAAAGTACAAAATACATCTAACACCCAGTCCATCATTTTTTGTTAATTAAATAGAACACTCTGTTATCTATCCTAACTTTAAAAAGGCTTATAATTCCATATCTGTTATGTCCTGGTTTAGCATATATACTATCTGAAAACCACCTTCTTAAATATATTCTCTTGATGCTAAATAACTAGTCTTTCAACCCTGTCAGAAATCTGAGAATGAGAATGACCAATATTATCTAAAAATATAGGAAGCCAAACACAGCTTCCAGAACTGGGATAAATTGTAGAGACATCTGCCTACCTGGCATACCCCAGTATGTCAGGAAGTTGGAGCATCAGTCTTTAGCCTTATGGCCAGGATCATCTGACAGACCTTTGAGACAGGAAATATTAAGGACTAGATTATTCTGTCTCAGCAGAACTAAGATGTACTATCCTTGTGTCCTCTCATAAACAGTACAGGTCTGTAGAAGAAATGGGCAATTTCTGCCTGGTTGCTACCTAGCCACAATGTATCACCTCACCTGGAGGTAGAGATGTTCAATTTCTTCTTTGAATCTACAAAAGGGGAGCTGCTATGAGCAGATAGATCTCAACAACAGAAGAACAAGTAACATTAAATGTCACATTCTGTGGATTTTTTATTTTTTATTTTTTTCAAGACAGAGTTTCTGTGTAGCCCTGGCTGTCCTGGAACTCACTCTGTAGTCCAGGCTGGCCTCAAACTCCGAAATTCACCTGCCTCTGCCTGTGTAATCTGAAATGCAGGGATTAAAGGTGTGCACCGCCACGCTCGGCTGGATTTTTGATGTTTTTGAAAACTATCTATCTATGTAAAGTAATCTGGACTGTTGTCCATTAACTACTCTCAGCTATTTCTAAATACATTTGTAACAATAGGAAATTTAAAGTTAAAGTTAAAGTTGCTACCAAGTGAGATTATGGCTACACAATCAATTCTAGCTATTTTCTCCCTGTTCAAATTATGACCATTTCTAAATTCCCCAGAGAGACAACAATAACCACCTCCAGACCCCCAAGTCCAGGGAACCGGGACAATAACTCTTCATAACTTCTTCCTGCTGAATATGGGCATTGAAATATCTTGGAAGGGATGGAGGGAAGGGTAGGGAAAATGGAGGAGTTGGTTAGACCTTAAGAAGGCCATGCCAACAACTGTTATTGGTCTCTGATGGATTCTGCTGAAAGTCCATGAGATCAGGAATCCAAGCAGGTCAGTTGAGTGTGTCTGACAATCTCACCAAAGCTGTACACTCTGTAGTATACAAATCTCAAAACAAAATTTTAGTATCATCAAGATACCTGTATGGAAGATGTTCTTGCCCAGAGATGCTGCTGTTTCCTGCTTCAACAGTGCTTGAACAGAACCTGGTGCTCGACCCCTCTGACCCCTGCTGACCTCTTTAGCCTGAGCCCTTTGCAACTTCGTTGCTCAGCTGTGCGTCGCCCCGCCCCTGCCGCCATGACCACTGCGTCTCCCTCATAAGAGCCACAAGTGCACCAGAACTACCACCAGTACTCGGAGGCAGCCATCTACCACCAGATCAACCTGGAGTTGTATGTCTCCTACATCTATCTGTCTATGCCTCCTATGTCTATCTGTCTATGCCTCCTACATCTATCTATGTCTTGTTATTTTGACTGAGATGAAGTGGCTCTGAAGAACTGTGCTAAATACTTTCTCTGCTGAGAAACTGGTGAAGCTGCAGAACCAGCGAGGTGACCTAATCTTCCTGCAGGATATAAAGAAACCAGACTGTGATGTGACGACTGAGCAAGCGGGCTGAATGCAATGGAGCGGGCTGAGCTGTACTTGGAAAAGAGTGTGGGTCTGTCACTCCTGGGACTGCACCAACTGGCTACGGACAAGAATGGTCCCCACCTATGTGACTTCATTGAGACTTGCATTACCTGAATGAACAGGTGAAATTCATTAAAGAACTGGGTGACCACGTGACCAACTGACTCAAGATGGGAGCTTCTGAATCTGGTATGGCAGAATATCTCTTTGACAAGCACACCCTGGGACTCAGTGATGAGAGCTAAGCTGATTTCCCCAAAGCCACGTGACTTTACTGGTCACTGAGGCAGTGCATGCATGTCAGGCTGCCTTTATCCTTTCTATGAGTTGCACCAAAACACCGGCTTAAATACTTTCATTTGTACCATTTCTTCAAATAAAGAATTTTGGTACTCCCCACCCCCCAAAAGATATCTGTACGGATTGTATTAGTCTGTGTAGGATGTTCACACTAGTTATGATGAAATTCTGCTCCAATTATAGGTCTTCATTCATGCCAAGTGAGGGATGGCACAAAGAATGCTTTTTGTTTGATTCACCTAAATTTATTTTCAGGGGGTCTGCCTCTTTCAAATCTAATCCATAGAACTCTGGAAGATGTGTAGACACTAATCACCTTTTCTAAAAGCACAAAGACAAACCTTTCTCCCAAATTAGCATATCCAGGAAAGCTTGTAGTTTGCATTCTCTTCTAGAGGAATAATAAAACAACCACAAAACTCATAATCCTACTAATTTTAATAATGAAGACAATTCAAAACAAATGAAGTCAACTAAACAAATACTGTATGATCCTATTTTTAGGCCTGTTCTAATTTGTCACGCCAGGATATTAACCCAAAATTTCTGTGGAGCCCAAGTTCAAAGAATATGAGTTACCCTGCAGGACCTCAAAGCTTCCCTAAAACAATTGTTTTCATACAATATCCTTACTATCCTAAAAAAAAAATTCGCTTACTCTATTCTCAGGTCTTTGTCCTAATCTGTCATGTCAGCAGGATATTTAACCCCAAATTCCCGTGGAGCCCACATTCGAAGAATATCAGTTATCATGCAGACTTTCATCATCTATCTGTTTTGCTCTCTGCCCGAAGCTACTGACGTTTATTTTTCCCCTTTTCTAGTTACGAACCGTGGGCGAAATTACCAATGTGACTCAGACAAAAGCTGTATGTTAATCTACTCTAGAAAGCAAATAAACCAAATTTAAAATTAAATCACACTTCTATCAATAGCTGCTAAGGAAGTAGGCAGCTTTTACTCTCTGGCTCTCTGACACAGTGCAGCCATCTTGTCTTTTTTTTTTTTTTTACAGCAGGGGACCTCAGAGCCCTTTTTCTTTGTTTTAAGGTTTCCCCACTTGACTTTGCTCTGTTTGTCAAACCTCCAAATTTCTAACTAAATTTCTAACTCATGGGCTAAGAATCTTAAATTTCTAGTGGATTCTTGCTTAACACATTAAGCACCACCTGTTGCATGAAATATATAAAAAAGGGCACCCACGCTACTGCCAGAATCCTAATTTTGTAAGCTATTCTATGTTAAATCCTCCGGTGTCAGATCTGCCAGGGTCTGCCATTAAACCAACAGCCTCTCTCTACCTACATAGTACCTCCATGCTCTCTGCTATCCAAAAGGAAGTTTCTTTCTCTTGCCTCCCCTCCTCCTCTCTCCAACCCGGAAGCCCCGCCTCTTTCTTTCCCACTTCTTTCTTGGTCCCTTGAAATCTTTATTCATTAGGGGAAGGTTCTGCCACAGGCATAGAATTCTTCTTCTATGCCCATAATTTACAAATTCGTCTTTTACAGTGTCACGTTTCTCATTCTCCTTTCATACTTTTTTCAAAAGTTTATCATTGACTTTGCCTGAATGATCCAATTCCTGCCTTATATGTAAATCCTGGTATCCTCTCGTCTACATGGTGAATTCCATTGGAAGGCTTTCTCCTGAAAGGTTTTGTTTGATGTACTTTCCAGTGTTGGATCAGTTCTTTTTTTCTCAGGATTTCTGTCTTCTTGTTGAATTCTATTTTCATATCCTGAATTAACTCCCTCATTTTGTTCTTTTATTCAGTTGTTTGTATTCTCTGTATTCAGGAGATTATTTGTGACCTCATTCACCTAATTCACATGGTGTGTGTGTGTGTGTGTGTGTGTGTGTGTGTGTGTGTATGTATTTGTGTGTGTACCTTCTTTTTGAATTCTTTGGCATCTCATCTAAATCACTGGCACTAGTGACCATTACTATTGGGGTGGTAGATTGCAAGGAAACATATCTTACTGTCTCATGTTATTTATGTTGAAAGTTGCCTGCCTGGACCTAGCTTTTTAGTTAAGTCTTTCCGTGATGCCTGTGTTGAGTGAGCATTTGCTTCAGTGTTTGCTATTTCCTCTGCTTGGTACTGGTATTGGTTCAGCTCAGTGTTGCTTGATTCTAGTAGTAGACACTCAGTGTTAGCTCCTGGATGGAGAAACTGAAGGTATATTGGCTTGGCTACAGTGTGGGCGTGGTCTTTGGTCTCATAAACCAGAGTCTGTACAACATGTTGGGAGTTTGTACTAGAGGTGGTAGTTTCATGTGTTCTCTGATCTCATGATCCTGAGTTGAGCAGTGTTATAGGGGTGTGTCCCAGGGCCATGACCCCTAACTTCATAAGCCAGGGTGCTCATGTGTACTGTGCATGTATGGAATATCCTCTGGCTTCTCCAGTTGGGGCAGGAGTGTGCACTGGGGTGTGGGAGGAGATCAAACACCTCTGGCATTACCGGCCAGTTGAGGACAGGATGCAAGAAGTGCAAAGCAGGGGCCTCTAAAATGCCTTGCTGGGTTGAGCCTGGGATACATATGAGTCTTGTACCCTTTTCAGCCATGATGAGTGTTCAGGACAGTGTAAGTGTTAGCAGGAGAATTGGGAGAGCAGAAGGTCTTGAGACTTCTAGTCTGACCAGCTGGAGCTGGTATAAAGTAGCGGAAACACAGAGCAGCAGACATTGTAGTCTCCACAGAGCCAGAGCCCTTTTCTGCTGGGATAATCACACAGTGTGTGCGAGGGTGTGAAGGTTCCAGGGTAAGCAGGATAGTGGGACATGGCTCTGGTAGGGGTTCACAGAGAGTGGAAGGATGAGTGAGAGATCTCAAGGTCTCTAACTTGTCTGGGAGGGGTGAGTGCAGGACAGCAGGAATACAGGAAAGGGAGAGGAGTCCCCAAGATCTGCATGGCTGGATGGGGTGCAAGGAAGGCTGAAGGAACGTATTTATTCTAGGTCTTGAGGATGCATTGTAGTTAGGAGTACAAGGGACTTGAAAATGAATGTCCCATGATAATTTTAAGGAAAGAGACAAGACGTGGAATAAGGGAGGCGTCCCAGTCCCCAAGTCAGAGAGCACTTCAGATATTATGATGGCTTAGGGGCGTTCTTCTTGTCTTCCACCATGCTACAAGGAGTTGGTTAGCAATTCAGAGTGGAGCCCACAGGAGAATTCAAAACATAAGTTTTAAGCCCCAACTCTGCTGGGCTGAGTCCTTCCTCAGCTGGGCTTTGAGCCTATCACCCCTTGTTTCTTTCCGGAGACTAAGTTCTGCAACACTGGGATACTGCAATACTGCTAGTCCCTGCTAGGGCATCTCCGAGGTTATCTCCTTGCCCTGGGTAAAGTAAAGGTCTCTCCCAAAAAACTCTAAAGAAAACAAAAATAGGTCACTTGGTTCAGAAAAGTCTTGCCTGTATGAAGGTTCTTGGAGGTTTTGTTGCTATTATTCTTCCCCTGCAACCCCCCCTCCCCCATGCCATTCAGGTTAAAAGTGTCAACGGACAAGTTTATTCTATGTTGTTTATTTACATACATATTTATTACCATTTTTATGGATCTTATAGGAATTTCCTACCACCTGGAAGACTAGATCCAGGATCAAATCCTCAGGGATGGCTCTGCTTACAGTGCGTAGACGGAGGATCTGAGAACAGTTGATGATTAGGAAGCGGAAGTACACGAAGCACAGAGACACAGCACGGTGGCACAGAGAAGAGGAGGAGAGCTACGGAAGCTCTGAGAAGGGCAAGAACCAGCTGCCAGGCCTCACCTGCATCCTCTTTTTCCAGCACTGGCCCATCCAGGCTCCCAGACAGAGCTCAGCCTGGCTTCTCACAATGTGTGTCTCACTCCTGGGCCACTGCCAAGGCTTAGGCATGAAAACTTGACATGCGGGACTGGAGAGATGGCTTAGTGGTTAAGAGCACTGACTACTCTGCCAGAGGTCCTGAGTTCAATTCCCAGCAATCATATGGTGGCTCACAACCATCTGTAAAGGAATCTGATTCCCTCTTCTTGTGCATCTGAAGGCAGCTACAGTGTACTCAGACATAAAATAAATACTTAAATCTTTTTTTTTTTTCTCTGAGACAGGGTTTTTCTGTGTAACTCTGGCTGTCCTGGAACTCACTCTGTAGACCAGGCTGACCTCGAACTCATAAATCCACCTGCCTCTGCCTCCTAAGTGCTGGGATTAAAGGCATGAGCCACCACGCCCGGCTTACTTAAATCTTAAAACAACAACAACAACAACAAAAAAAAAAAAAAAAAAAGAAAGAAAGAAAGAAAGAAAGAAAGAAAGAAAAAGAAAAAGAAAAAAGGAAAATTGACCTGAGCCTTGTGGCCCTGGCAGGATTGATACAGAAACTATCAGTTTCAGAGTGTCTTAGTTACTGTCATATTGCCTCGAAGAGATTCCACGACCAAGGCAGCTTATAAAGGAAAGCATTTAAAAGGGGGCTTGCTCATAATTTCAGAGTCTGTGGCCATTATGTGGGGAGCACTAGGTGAGAGCGTACACGTCTGCCTCCCATGACACAACCCGAAACTTCCACGTCAATCATGGGTTCAGAGTTGCAGTTAGAAAGAAGCAGGAGGCTCTGGGGTGTACAGTGGGGTAAAGTTCAACAACGATGATGCTGGCGTTGTAAAGTTATTACACTAATGAGTGTGAGAGTGTAAACTCTAAGATACAGGGCACTCTCTGTCACAGTACTGAAGTACTTGGAACAAAGTTACTTTATCTATTTGAGACAGGCTCTCACTGTGTATGTAGCTCTGGTTGTCCTAGAATTCGCTATATAGACCAGGCTATCCTCATACTCACAGGGATCCTCCAGCCTTTAAGGCCTGCCAAGGGCTGGGATTAAAAGCTTTCACTACCGCCAGTCATGTTTACTTTATAAAGAAAAGAAGTTTATTTAGGTCACAGCTCTAGAGAGTCAGAGATATTGTGCCATCAATAACTTAGCTCTGGCGAGGACTTTATGGGAGAAGGAAAGAAGAAATCACATCCTGAAAATCAGGAAGTGGCTCCAGAGGGGCTGGAGCCTCACAATCCTTTTGAAGGCAGGCAGCAAGTGACCTCTTAAAGGCCCACTCCCTTCCTTCCATCGCCACACACTGAGGCCAATTCTCTTCTCCAGCCTTCAGACTCCAGGCTCCGCCATGCCTTGTCAGCAGGAAACCATCTGGCAAAGGAAAGTCAATTTGTAGAGGCTCGCCTTGCATTAGATGGATGAACGGTAGATTTTTGGTGAGAAGCGATAGCTTAAGGCATCAATTAACCCTGAGATACTGATAACCCATCATAAAGGAGCCTTATCTAACTTGGGGATTCCCCTAAACCTCTTCCTGGAGTCCCAAGAGGAAGGAATAGGAGATTGCCAGGCAAGCTGTTTTGTTTCCAACTCACCTTCTCTTATCATCTTTCCACGCTCAATATGGGCAGACCCTGTTACTCAGCTCAAGGCTGGCAGAGGGGACTCAGTTGCTACTTACCTCTACGTGTACTTGGACCCATGTGTTCCCATCTTAGAGCCCTGGACTGTTCTGCGTGGGTCTATCTTTTCATCTTCAGTAGCAAAACCAGGCACTTCCCTTCTTCCACTTTTAAAGTTCCCTTTTTCATTTGTAGGGCTCCTGCGAGAAAGAGGAAGAGGCAGAGGAGCTAATTAAGGAGACTGGGTGACTTTGCCCTGCATCTCCAACCTTTCCCAAACATCTGCCCCACCGGCCAGAGGCAGCTAGAACCTGCTGCTAGTAGTCTTCTTGCTCTTTTGAGAAACCATCAGAAAGCATCTGCAAACAACAGTGATTGCCTGATAACGGAGAGAAGCACAATTTCCAATTACAGCCTGGGTGATTGCTCTGGCTTTTAATTAATGGAGTGTGCATCTGTTTGCTGAGACCCTTCTGAATGTGCTTTCTTGGAGTTCCTTAATTAGTTACAAGAAGCTGCAGGTGTTCTGTCAGGAGCACAGTGGACCTGGGACAGCTTCCAGAAGAGACTCTTCTTTAATGTAAATATTTAGTCATCTGATGATGGGGCGCCTTTTAGAGTTCTCATTCCTGTTCCGTGCGCAAGCAGTGGTGTCGGAAGACACATCTAGGCTTCATTTGGATTGTTGACAAAATAAATTGAAGTGGAAGAGACCAATTTTCATTATGGCAGACACTTATCTGCAGTTAGACCATTACCAGGATGACAAGCTATTCTCACACTGTCACACTGAGCCTGCTGCCTGGGAGTTTTGTTTTGTTTTGTTTTGTTTTTGTGGGGCAGAAATGTGGGTGTAGGTGATGGGACACTACATGCTAATCCTGTAGCTGGATTGCATTTGATAGCTGTTATTCAGAGGGACACTGCAGGAAACGAGCGAGCGAGTGGAGATTGAATCATAAAGGCTTCTGCGTCAGGTTATGAAAAATTGGCGACGTTGCTTCTTCCTGAAGTCATTACCACCTCTGGATTGTGTGCTGATGTTGCCATGTGAAAGATGTTCCAGGCTGAGGTGAAAGCGTCCGTGATAATTGGATGTGCGGGCGTCAGAGGGTGAGGACAGAGGGGCAGGCACACTGTGCTCTGTGGGTCAAGCGCTCCACAGCCTGGTTTGAAGGTGAGGCCGTCTCTCCTGTTTATTTACATGTTGCCTTTGGCTGCCTCCATCACAATGTTAGCTATGACTATAGTTAGCATCTGGTTCCGCATAAAATGTTCTCCTGCCCTTGACTTGCTGTGGTATACTGGACAATGCTCCGGTGTCTGCTGCCTTCTTTCTAGGCTTCTTTCCAGTTCGATGGGTTGAAGTAAAACTTTTCCCTTCTATGTGTTTAGGTGAGTCATTGTGGCAGAAAATTTTACTAATCAATTTTATGTTTCTGCTAAAAGCACATACTGAGTAATAGGAAAAAGGAGGATAGTTTTATTTAGTCCTTGATGTTTTTTATGCTAAGAGCAAAGGTGGAGGCACTGAAATAGAACATAGCTTGGATGTCTCCTGTTTCCCATTACTACTCCACACTAACATGCTGGTCATCTGCAGGACAAAGAGGCCTTTTCTTCTGGGAGAAGAGGAGTGGTGGTCTGGGGAAGCAGGGCGGAGGGAGGGCAGGGGAAGGACAGGGTTAAGGAAGGTGGAAGAGGAGGAAGAGGAAGAGGAGGAAGAGGAAGAGGAGGAGGGAAGGATCTGGGGAAGATGGAGGAGCAGGGGAGGATCTGGGGGAGGTGGAGGAGGAGAGGAGGATTTGGAGGAGTTGGAGGGGGAGGGAAGGAGCTGGGGAGGATGGAGGAGGAGGGGAGGAGCTGGGGAGGATGGAGGAGGAGGGGAGGACTGGAGAAGGCAGTTACCATGCCTTCCTGTTCCTACCACATCCTGGTTCTGCCTATAGGATAAGAGGAGTCTCTCCACCCTGTAAATACTTTTAAAATTTTTATTTATTAATTTTCTTTTAAATTTAATTTTGTTTATTACATGTGCATGGGAGGGAGAGGGGGAAGGGGAGGGAGGGGGAGGGAGGGAGGGAGAGAGAGAGAGAGAGAGAGAGAGAGAGAGAGGGAGAGAGAGAGAGAGAGAGAGAGAGAGAGAGAGAGAGAGAGAGAGAGAGAGAGAGAATATGTGTGTGTGCAGGCTCACATATGCTGTGTGGTCAGAGGACAAATCTTTCCTTCCACAGTGAGTTGTGGGGCCTGAACTCATATGGTTATTAGCCTTTTCTGTTGCTGTGGTAAAATCCACCAACAAAACAACTTAAAGGAGGAGGATTTCTTTGGCTCACAGTTTCTGGCTGCAGTCTGTGTTATGGCAGAGAAGTCACAGGGACAGGATTCTGGAGCTTGAAAGTCCTGGCCACATTCCATCCAGGCCACATTCCATCCAGGCCACATTCCATCCACAGTTAAAGGCAGAGAATAAGGAATCGATGCCTCCTTGCGTGAGTGCTTACTCACCAGCCTTATACACCCATAGTTCCCTGCCTAGGGAAAGGTGCAGCCCACAATTCATGAGTCTTCCTACCACAATTAACATACTCAAGATAATACCCCACCAACAGTCTCCGCTGCTCTTCTGCCAAGTGATTCCAGATTGTGTCAAACTGACAAAACCAACCAGAACGTGTGGCAAGTGCTCACCAGCATGCCAGTGCGTCAGCATGCTAGCTCACCACTAGCTCACCTGCTCACCCACTCTCATCTCTTTATTTTTGGCACCAGGTTCCAGGCTGACCTCAGACTCACCAGGTAGCTGAAGCTAGCTTTGATGATCCGGTCTCTACTTTTTTGAATGCTAGAATCACAGGCATGAGCCACCACTACTCCCACAATGCCCCATAACATTAATGTAAGGTTTCATAAGTTAGTGTTATGTTTCTGGGCTAGGACTAAGGTTTGAAAGGTGTGATGGTTCAAATATGAATGCCCCCCATGGGACCATAGGTTTGAATACTCAGTCATCAGGGAGTGGTCTTATTGGAGTAGGAGTGGCCTTGCTGGAGGAAATGTGTCGCTGGGACTTTGAGGTTTCAAAAGCCTGAGCCCAGTCCAGTTGTTCTGTCTTCCTGCTGCCTGTGGATCAGGATGTAGAACTCTGCTACTTCTCCAGCACCATGTCTGCTGCATGCACCATGCTCCAACTATGATAATGGTCTAACCCTCTGTAAGCCCTGTGGACTGTACCACCAGATGGGCATAAGAATTGGTGGAGTGTGCTCAAACCCAGGGAATCTCAGAGACCTGAGAAGGCAGGAGTGAGTTGCTCCCTTCCTGCCTCTAATGCCTGCTTTGGAACTTAACCACTGCCCCCAACTGAGGTGACCATGGCATAGTGACCATGGTGTAGTACAGCACCATGAGGCATCTCAATAGCCTTAGCCTTCAGCCAATGACCTTCCCTTCTTGGATATTCTCATGCCCTTCCCCCAAATTATATAGTCCCTGGTTCATCCTGAATACAGCATATGCATCCAAGTCCATCCCCAACAAAGCAATCTGAACAAGGTAAGAGAGTCTCAGACAGCTGCTTCATTGGATACTGCCACGAGGAAGGCCTTCACCTAAAAGAGCCACAACACTATGACTCCAGAAGAGGGCCTCTCTTTTCCTGCCTTCCATAACCAGACAGGAATCCCACCAGTCCTGACTTCACTTCCCCTTCCAGCCTGGTGTGCAGCAGCATCTGCCATGGAGGCAGAACACTGGACCACAAACCTCTGAAAACTCTAAGCAAGCCCCAATGAAGTGCTTTCTCCTGTAAGAGTTACTTTGGTCATAGTGTCTCTTCACAGCAATAGGACAGTGTTGCTGGCTGTTTCTTTCCTGCCTCGGCATGGTACCCACGTAAGTAAAGCAACGGAGAGGCTGTGGCTGGAATTAACTCTCTGACAGAAGCGATCCCAGAGGAAGAAGCAGGAGTGATTTCTGTTGAGTCCACGGTCACAGGACTTGCTTGGGCATCTCCGCTGTGGGAGCTTTGCCTGTGACCACCATCTAGGAGGCAGAGAAGGGAACACTGGACCTCAGCTGGCTTTCTCCTCCCTTCCCTTTTATTCAGCCTGGGATCTGGTAGATGGGGTGTTGTCATTCATCTGCAGGGTGGATCCCCCTGCCTCAGTGAATTCTCTCTGAAAATTCTCTTACAGGGACACCTAGAGATGTGCTCAGTAGCCTCCTAGGTAATTCTAAATCCAGCCACGTTGACAGTGAAGATTAACCATCATGGTGGGTTTAGAAAAGCTGTGTCAGATTGCTAGGTGACCTTAACAACTCAGTTGCCTCCTCTTTGTTTCTGTTGTCTGGACAAGAAATGCCTTCCATAGGCTCACATATTTGAATACGTGTTCCCTAGCAGGTAATGCTATTTGGAACATTTGAGAGTTGGAAACTTTCAGAAGGAAGTGGGTCACAGAAGGAAGTGGGTCACCAGGGGTGGGCTTTGGGGATTCATAGCCTAGTCCCACTTCCTGTTCTCTCTTTCCTGCTCCTGTTGCCTTCTGTTCTCTACCACAATTGACTATGTCTCTCATAGAACTGTAAGCCAAAATAAACCCTTTTCTCCTATACATTGCTTCTGTCAGGGAATTTTATCACAACATTGAGAAAGTAACTAAGACAGATGGGAAAGATGATTTCTAACATCCCTAGCTCCTAGAATGTAGTGTATGGGGACTGATTCCTGATATCTGGATGGCAGAGCTAAAGTTTCATCTGAAATATTTTTTCCTTTCTGATTGTGTTCAGCCTATTGAGTCTTCTTTTGCTGGTGGTCTTTAGGTGGCAAAGCAAGGTGGGGCTAGCTGGAAAAGGGGCTTTGTAGGGTAGCTTTTCACACAGACCAGGGGCCTCCTTAAACTACAGCAGACAGACTTGCTGGCAGTACAATGGGCTCTCACAGCTGTTGACAGGAATGCTGGAAATTTGGGACCAGACTCTGTGTCCAAGGACACTGGCAGCATTCTGATTCTGTAGTAGATGTTTAATGGCTGCGGAACCTCAGCCCTTCTCACTCCCATTCCTTATATGCATTACAGAGGCATCTGTTTTGCGTTTGTGCTTGGAGTATAATTGTGACCAGCAGTGGATACTGGATTCTGCCCATCTCTACTGAGGCACCGCTGATGACTATCAACACCATGCCAGAAGACCAAGAAGAGGGCCATGAAGTGGGGAAGAGGAACCAAAAATTTCCCTGTGTGATGAGGGTTGGTGTCTTGATTTTCTTTGGTTCGGATTCTCCTCAAACTGAAGAGCTATCTCCCTGCTGCGTAGCCCAATAAAAGACAGCACCATACAGGTATACCGAGAGGAGTGTGAGGCTGTTCACTGCAGAGCTCTAGGGGGCGCTATTCACACTGTGGTCTAAGCAAATGGGTGTCTGTAGGGCTTGTGCTGACTCCCAGCGGCTGCCTCTGGGGTAGCAAACCTCTCCCATGCACCTGCCCTTTCTCTTTAGTTCCCAGCACTCCTCTGTGCTCTGCATCCTCAGAGGCTACTGGACCACATTTAGAATCACAGCGGCGATCCGGACACATCAAAGGTCTTAACTGCTACCTTCTTGATGTGACTTGGATGGCGAGCACACCAATTTTCATCTGAGTGTTTGTACAAATGCAAAGCGGCGAAGCGATCATTTGCTCGTTTTAGAGTTTGTGTCCCTCAGGTACGCCTCTCTCTTTCCTCTTCAAACCTTTACAAAACCCATTTTCCTCTGCTCACAAAACGCCGTGTGGATCTTATGCAAGAAGTTAATACTAACCCTGTAGTAGACAGGCTTTTATTTAATGCTTTTATTTAACGTTCAATGTTCAGTGCCAATGGAGAGAGATTACTAGCGATTTTTAATCAACAAAGGCGCCTCCAACAGTTGTTAAAGGCTTGAAAATAGAGTTTAAAAGAAGATCCTTTTTCTTCCAATCACCTTACAAAATCCTATACTTGGCTCTGCTTGGCTGAGCTGTTTATGTTCATTTTCGAAGGTTTAATAACAGGAAATTCTCTTTCCATTATTTTATCTAGAATCCTGTATTTTGACAGAAAGCCGGGAAGCCTTTCCACTTTTTTACATTTTGGTTCCCTCGCTTCTCAAAGTAAAAGTAGTTCAATTAAATATCATTTGAGGGCTCCTTCGAGGCAGAGACCTTTGGAAATTGCTCTAACCCTTTAACATTTAGAAAGGCATATTTATAGAAGCGGGGTGTCTTGGCAGCGTGTGCTTGCCGCTCGCTCGGAGAGGGAGAGAATCCCTGTGCTTCTCTCTGAAGAGGGAAGTCATTCCGTTTCAAGGCTGGCTATTAGGTGTAATGAAGAAGCTGCCTAGACGGGGCCCCCAGTGTCACAAGCCCATCAGGCAGGAGCCGTGTGGAGGCTGCAAATGAACAAGGAGAGAGGCTGCTTCTGTGTTCACTGGGTTAGGGCAACATCAGGTTAGATGTCTGGGAGTGATCAGGAAATCACAAGGAGAGATTACTTCCTGTAAAGGAAGGAGCGCCACATCCATTTCCTTGTTCACCTAACATCTGTCCACCCATCCATCCGTCTGTCCATCTGTCGCAGAATTTATTGACTAAGATTATGCTCTTACTGTATCAGCTAGCTTTCTTATCATCTTGACACAATGCTTGAGAGAAATAACTTGGGGAGGAAGGATTTATTAGGACTGTGAATTCAGATGTATTATATTAGTCTCTCACGGGGTCTGTGTGTGGTAAACTGGCAGGTCAGAGCACTGGTGTCATGGTGGGGTCTGCACATGGGTGGTATGGCCCACATTCAGGGTGAGTCTTTCTCCTTCAGTTAATTCTTTCTGAAAACAACTTGACAGACAAGCCCAGATGTAAGCTTCACCAGTCTCCTAGGTGATGTTAAATCTACTCAAGTTAATAATGAAGATTAACCATCAATCTCAGTGCTCAGGAGGCAGAAGCAGGTAGATCTCTATGAGTTTGAGGTCACTCTGGTCTACAGATTGAGTTTCAGTATAGGCAGGGGCTATACAGAGAAACTCTGTCTCAAAAAACTGAAACAAATAAAACAAACCAACTCCTCCAAAGAACCTATCATCATCACCACCATCATCAACAACAGCAAATAACAACACGGTTAACTAACCATCACATTGTTTACCAGATACTGCACATGAAGCCAGAGAAACACAGCGGGCCAGAGGATGAGTTGCAGAAAGGGATAAGGAAAGGGGAGATTTTAAGATGGCAAGGTGGGCTTATGAATGTGAGCAGCAGGAGGAATGCCTTAGGGTCTTTATTGCTGTAAAGAGACACAATGACCATGGAAAATCTTATAAAGGACAACATTTAAGTAAGGCTGGCTTACAGTTTAGGGGCCTAGGGCATTATTGTCAGGGTGGGAAACATGGTGGCATAGAGCCAGACATGGTGCTGGAGATGTATTTGAGAGTTCTACAACTGTGTGAAGAGAGTGAGACTCTGGGCCAAGTTTGAGCATCTGAGACCTCAAAAGCCCATCTCCAGTGACACACTTCCTCCAACAAAGCCACACCCACTCCAACAAGGCCACACCTCCTAACAGGGCTACTTCCTGTGGGCCTTTATGGGAGCCGTTTTCATCAAACCACTACAAGGAAGTAGATCAAATATATTCCCACACCAGTATTTTATACTTATTCATACTCAACTTCCAACACCTAGATGTGGATTCTCTGCTGTGCACCCTCACAGGGAGAATCCATACTCAAATTCAACACGTACAGATCCACGGGGATTGTGGCAGTCATCAGGTATACAGCACAAATAAACAAAACAAGACCTGCTGTCTGGATTCATGGAGTCCATAGTCCTGTGGGGTAAATGTATGTAGGAAACTGTAATTGCGATACAAGCTACAAAGAAAGAGCAGGCATGGTTATGACTTACTGAGCGATGACTACCAGCTCCCAGCATCATCCTACTGTGTTAGTGCAGAGGAGGAAATGCAAAACAAATTACTAAGTGCAGATCCTCTCAGCCTGTTAGAGGTGTCCTGAGGATAGTGAGCTTAGAAGAAAACTGAAGAGATAATGGTTCTAGGCAGAGGTAAGAAGCAATGTGTGAAAGTCCTGGGGTGGGGAAGAGCTACAGACAAAGCTGAAGTTGGTTAGTTGGAGCCTGGAAAGGGACGTGTGATGGGGTTAGGGCTGCAGAGAGCCTTGCAAGCTCCAATGGGAGAGCAAGACCTTCACTCCCAGAAGAGAGCAATGGTAGTAAGCTTGTCTGAAGGCACAGCTCTAGGAGAAAACCCCAACTACATCACATAGGTTTTGGATATCTTTATTTGTGCCTGATAGTCTCTTTTATGATGTTCCGGCTAGTCACAGGTAACTCTCAATTTACTGGGGTTTATAAATTAGAGTTTCATCATTATCTTGAAATTCTTAATATGAAGAAATGTATATTAAGTTAACATAATACTTCCACAATTACAAGTAATTTCAAGAATCAAACAGACATTGGATTCTTTTCTTCCCCAAACTAGAATCTTGTTATTTATCCCAGGTTAGCTTGTAAATCACAATCTCTCCTTCCAGGGGCTGGATAACAGGTATGTGCTACTACACTCAGATTTAATAACTTGGCTTTCTCTCCCATATGCTCTCTCCTTTTCTCTGGTGCTGGGGACAAGGCTGAAGACTTGCATATACTGGTTGTATTTGTCAGGGTTCTCTAGAGGGACAGAGCCAATGGCATGAGTTATATATGAATTAATCAAGTCAGATTATGTTAAAATAGCAACAACAGCTGAGTCTTCCCAAGTGGCAGAGAACCCAATGATTGCTCTGTCTTGGCGGCTGGTGCCTCAGTGGTTGGAGCTGTTCCACAGTGGCTGTCTCTCACCAGGGAGGCCAACAATCAGTAGTTGCTCAGGCCACAGGCCTCAGTGCTCCCAACTTAGTGTCAAAAACATGGACGTTTCCTGAATAGCCGAGAGTCCCTAGTCCATGGTGGAAGCCTGGAAATTAGGGTTCTGGTATCACTGAAGAAATCACCACCACCACCACCACCACCACCACCATCACCATCACCACCACCACCACCATCATCATCATCATCAGAGTAAGTCCTTTCCATGGCAAGAGGGAAGGCCAAGCAAGCACAAGGCCTGTACTCTTCTGTCTGCCATATCCTTTTTATCTGGACTGTTTCCAGAGGGAGTCCCTGACAACCAAGGTGGGTCTTCCCACATCGTAGGTGATTTTAATCTGTGGTGAGCTGACATTAAAACCAACACAACCCTGGACAATCTGTCACTAGGTTGCCCCTCTAGCCTTTTAGATTAACCATAATTACAGCAATTTTGGGACTGGAGTAAAAATATTAAAAAAATTCATCACTGATGTGCATACAAGTTTTTTTTCCCCCTAAGGATGACGAGGTCATTTTAGCCATTTCAAGGGTATAAGATAATATGAAGTATTTGTTAGAGCAAGCTCGCATTATTCAGTTTGAAAATCAAGAAGTGGAATGGAAAAGATGTCTCAGACATTGAGAGTACTTGCTGAAAACCTGGCTTGTGTTCCTGACACCCACATGGTGGCTCACAGCCACCAGCAACACCAGACCTAAGGGATCCAATGTCCTCTTCTGGCCTCTATTGGCATATAGACAGACGAGCACATACACAATTTTTTTTTTTTTAAAGAGAGCTTAAATGAAGTACCACCACTGGAATAGGACTTGTCCTCTGAAGCAGACAGCAGAGTTGGAGGTGGGTGTTTCATGAAGTGGTTAGGTCGCTAAGAGGGATTAATGTCTTTCTCACCTTGGGTAGGTTAACTGTGGCCATAGTGAGTGCTCACACTAGCAGGTGCAGGTTTGTCAGGAGAATGGGTGTTGCAAAGCAAGACTGCTCTTGATTTTCTCTCTTGTATGCACCTACTTGCTTTTCTTTGGGGTTTTTAATGGATGGAATGTAGGCTTAGATTTTTCAAAACCTACTTTAATTAGGTTTCTTAAATCCTTCAAACTCCCTTCTAGTCCACCACCCATCAGAGGAAGTGGAAAAAGAAAAATTAATAGGAAATAAGGGTTGTGGACCTGATTAGTAATAGTTCATTGGGGCCATTCCAATCTTCAGTGACAGCAGTCCAGTTCTCTAGCAAAACACCAACACGAATCAGCAGCAGCAGTCCAGTCCATTTGGCAATCACTGCTCATGAATCACCAGTGGCAGTTTGATCCAGAAGAAACCACAAGGCTCCACCAATCTGCCCAAGTCTTTGGATACATCAAGAAGCCACTGGAATATCGCAAAAAGTTCGTTGGTGAGTTACTCTCTACTAAGTGAAGACAGGAAAAGATCAGCAACTCAATGCAAGATGGACCAATATATGAGTGGAACAAAGTAAACCAATGTGATAGCTTCCTCACATTGTCTGGGGGTCATTTATGCTCTTTGTAAGAATCATATGTCCTTTCATGTGTCTGCTTCAGCAAAACATTCTTCCATGTGTCTCTTCAATATCCTTTCTCTTGCCTGTTCCAAAAAACATCATATGACATAACTGAGTTTCCACATGAACCAGAAATTTTCATTTCAATCGAGTCTCTCCATATGGCCCAGGCTGGTCTAGAACACACGAGTCTCCTGCCTCAGCTTCCTAAGGGAAGGAATGACAGGCTTGTGGCACTGCACTCAGCTAATTTTTTTCTTTTAGTTTTCTGTCATACCACATGGGATACTGAAGAAGATCTTCACCAGAGGTTGAGTAAGTGCTGGTAGCATCCTCTTGGATGAAAGAATTGAAAGCCTAGATAACTTCCTTTCCTGCATAACATGCTCTCAGATATTCTATTACAGCATCAGGACTCTGCTAGTTCGGGTTTCCATTGCTGTGAACAGACACCACGACTAAGGAAACTCTTTTTTTTTCTTTTTTCCCCTTTTTAAAAAATATTTTTTATTATTACGTATTTTCCTCAATTATATTTAGAATGCTATCCCAAAAGTTCCCCATACCCTCCCCCCCACTTCCCTACCCACCCATTCCCATTTTTTGGCCCTGGCATTCCCCTGTACTGGGGCATATAAAGTTTGCAAGTTCAATGGGCCTCTCTTTCCAGTGATGGCCGACTAGGCCATCTTTTGATACATATGCAGCTAGAGTCAAGAGCTCCGGGGTACTGGTTAGTTCATAATGTTGTTGCACCTACAGGGTTGCAGATCTCTTTAGCTCCTTGGATACTTTCCCTAGCTCCTCCATTGGGGGCCCCGTGATCCATCCAATAGCTGACTGTGAGCATCTACTTATGTGTTTGCTAGGCCCAAGGCAACTCTTATAAAGAACAATTGAGGCTAGCGTATAGGTTCAGAGGTTCAGTGGTTCAGTCCATCATCATCAAGGTGGGAAGCTTGGCAGCATGGCACTGGGGGAGTTGAGAGTTCTACATCTTGTTCTGAAGCCAAACAGGAAAATACTGGCTTCCAGGCAGCTAGGAAGAGGGTCTGAAAGCTCACCTCTACAGTGACATGCTTCTTCTAGCAATGCTACACTTTTCCAACAAGGCCACACTTCCTAATAGTGCCACTTCCTGGGCCAAGCATATTCAAACCACCACAGACTCCATGGAGAGGGATCAAGTTCAGAAACTAACATGGCTGCAGCAGCCTTACATTGTACTCTGTATATTACCAAATATTAAAAGGGAGCTTGTCACCAAATCCTATATGGAAACTACTCACTACAGACCCATAGTAGGATATGTGACTTGACATTTTCTCCAAGTACTGTGATGTGGAAGAGTGGGGCAATGCCCTCTTAGACCTGTACCACTGTTAGCATGAATAAAGAACCACACATGGCGGCACAGGCCCACCAGATTGGCCAGTCTGTGCCATATAACAAGGCTCTATTTCAACAAACAAACAAACAAACAAACAAACAAACAAACAAACAGCACTCAGATCTGGGCTACCTGATAAAGCCTCACAAGGCTTCCTTGGGTTTCAATGTTCTCCTAAGTACAAGGTTCCTGAACCCTGTGCCCTTGAATGAAGAGTCATTCACGAGGGACTAGGTTAGACCACATCACAACATCCTCCCACTGTCAAGTTTTAACTTCTGTGATATTCTCATAGCGCGGTGGGTTTGGGGTTTGCAACTGCTTATTGTGGAAGATCTCTCACCCTGATTTGATGCTCGACTCCCGCTCAAAAAGTATAGGCTGAAGCTATTTAAGAGCTCTCACCCAACCACAGGCTGGGAGTCAGAATACACAATCCCAGTGTGTCTGGACAGCAGCCAAACAGCCAGCTAGAGTTACTTGGTAACCAGGTAGCCTTCAATCTACCAGATGGTTAATCCTGGTGATGGCTGCTTTCAGCTTTGCCTAATTTGTTTCAGATAGCTATATCAACAGTTGTCTCCAGGCTAAGTCCTTGGCCATGATTTTTTTTTTTTTTAAGGCAGGGTCTTTACTCTATAGCTCAGATTGGTGTCACTAACTACCTTTCTGCTTCAGTGATCTGGATGTATCTACTTCCTGAATGCTGGGATCCTGAGGGTGGGCCAAGCTGGTTCATTTCTCTTTAAGGAGTAAAGTGTACCTCTTAATTGCATGCAAATAAACGTATTGCAGTGAAATTTCCAATGAAGCCTGGATTTTCAGACCATGTTTAAGACCAGGGTGGGCCAATCTTTAATAGATGAGAATGGGTGTGTTAGAATGGATCCCAGGGGGATCTTATAGAACTAGGAGAGACCACTCTGTGCCCCAGGGTTCTACAATAGGTTTCAAGCCTTCCCTTCCCCTTCATTCCCAGCAAAACATTGCTCCAGCTCTACACAGAGGCCTTCACTGCTCAGGGGTCGTTGGGAAGGAAGCCACACTGTGTTGCTCCGTTTGCCTGAAGTCTGATCGAAGGGACCTGTCAAATCTCAAAGTACACTTTACCTAGTAAGGCTGTTTCCCGATTCCAGAGGCTGGCTGTGAGTCTGGGCTCCTGACGGTAGGGGGCATTATTTCCCTTTTGTAATTCTTTGGAGACTGAAGCCTGTCCCTCTGCAGACCTCACTCTCCTTTCCCTTTCTTGTTTATGACGTTCATCCTGAGGTTAGGGTTGGCCTGTGGCGTGCAATAATACATTTAACCTTTGGCTTTGTGCACCATCAGGTAATCGATCACTTCCAAAGGCCAGGGAGCCTCCATCAGTATGAGATAAATGGAGATAGGCTGACCCTCGCTTCTCGTGATCTGCTGAGGGCAAAGCACAGATCTGACTCGTGTGTTTTATGAACTCCACTATCTTTCTCATCTTTATTTAAAAGCAAAAAAAAAATTTTCCCCCACAAAGTGATTTATTACTTAACGTTTTCCAACCAAATCGGATCCTGGTGAGGATAATTTCCCTTAGACTGCGCATTACTGTCGAGTTGGTAAATAAACTTGAGGCATTCCTTCATTGGGCATGAAATAAAGATGAAAATGCTGAATTTGAAACCAAACGGTAGCTCGGAATGAGGGGATCTTCATGGCACACGCTGTGCTGTTCCGCTCATCTCAACTTAGGCTGCTTGTTTGCATTACAAAACGATTACCCAACACGTCTTAGTGCAAACAGAAGAGCCGTCCATGTCTTTATGTGAAAGTGACAATTGTTCATTGAGATCCCACTACGTGTCACATACTCTACTATCTCGTGACACCTTCTGTTCTGTAATCTTTATAGTCTTCCTAAAAAAAAAAAAAAAAACAAAACACTAGGTTTTATAGGCAAAATCTGACAGATTAGCAAAGGCAAGGGGGTGGAACGGACTGAAGGGTGGAATAGAGGCCCGGCTCTGAGACACAAAAGGCTTCTTCCAGCTCTGACTACTGAAGGATATGTTTGTTAGCTTGTGTGTGTGTGTGTGTGTGTGTGTGTGCGTGCACATTCGTGTAGGTGCATGTAAAGCCTGAAGTTGACACAGGGTGTCTCTCTCAATCAGTCTCCACTTTGTTTATTGACACAGGGCCTGTTGCTGAACCCAGAACGTAGCAATCCTTGCTTGTCTGGCTAGCCAGCTTGTTCCAGAGATTTCTTCTTTCTACTGCCTGAGTTCTAGGATTACAGAAAGCCACCACATTTGCCAAGCTTCTCTGTGGGTCTTTGGGGTCCAAACTCTGGTCCTCACGCTATAGAGCAAGGATGTTATCTGCTGAGCTGTCTCTCCAGCTCATGGCATCTTGCTTTTCCATTTTCTTTTTTCTTTTTCCTTTTCCAATTTGAGACTAGATATATGAACTTTCTGATTCCCCAATGAGACTGTGAACTTTAATTTGGCCTGAGACTTACAGAGCAGCACTGGAGAGGTCTAGTTAGCAGTTTGCTCCCTATAAGAGGGAAACAATATGAGCTGAGTATATTTTTAATCTTCTAAATGGATGTAGCAGCCAATTGAATTCTTCAGGGATTTAGTTTCTTCTAACCATGGGGCATTCTTTCTTATCTGTAAACAATAAAGCTGCCTATTGAAAGCAAGCCTTGGTCTGGCAAGGCCTGGGGTCAGTGAAGAGCCCTGGGGAGGGAGGGTGCTTAGCACCAGGATGAGTGGATTGGCTTTGGCCAGACCACCCTGGTTTTCAGAAGTCTGTATCAGGCTCCACAAATCTAATGACAGCATGTGCTTTGCTGCAGGGCCACCAGCTATGTGCATTGTCCTGGTCTCTGTCAGGCTGATGCCTTCCATTTACCAGTCCCCTGCTTCTCTATAGTACATCAAAAGGGGCCTCAGGGTTCCCAGTGCTCCAGGCCAGTGCTTTCTCACCACTGAGAGCAGCTACCTGGCAGTCCTCCCCAGTTATCTCCCTGAAGTCTACTCTCTAGGCTTTGTATCCAGCCGTGCCTTTGGGAGAATGCAAGACACCATCCCTTTAAGGAACTCCAGGGTATAGAATTTTGGAATTTTTACAGCTCTGGTAGATTACTTACAATTGAACAGTTTGTTTTGTTTTGTTTTGTTTTTTTGCCTTTACTTACAGCAATTTAAAGAGTGTGTGCTGTAAATGAGACAATTTCCCTGTTCCTTCCTAGGATAAAGGTCTGCAGAGAGACACCTATGCTTCTAAGGGCACAAGTGTCAGAAATATTTTGATAACAGCAGAGAATTAATGTTTGAATAAGAATGCATCCCACAGTCTCTGGTGTTTGAACACTTGGCCTGTGCTTGGTGACACTGTTTGGGGAGGTTATGGAGGCACAGTCCTGGCGCAGGAAGTATGTCCCTGAGGGTGGGAAGAAGGCTTTGAAAATGATTCAAGATGTGAGCTCCCAGCTTCCTGTTTCTGCTGCCATGACTTTGACTCATTGTCTGCTTTCTTTTGTTACTGTGGACTCCATCTGAAACCATAAGCCAAAATAAATCCTCTTTACTTCCAGTTGCTCTTGGTCACGGTGTTTTATCACAGCAATAAGAAAGCAATGGCTAGAAGGACCAAGTGCATCCTGGGTTCTTTGAAGTAGCATTTAGCAGGAAGGGAGAAGAAGCTCAGAGAAGCTAAAGAATATGTTTCAGTCACATGGCTGAGTACAAATAATACTCAGAATGGCCAGACAAAGAATCCTTCAGAGAGAGCCAGATCAAAATCCACACAAGTATGAGGCATCCTGTGCGGTCTTGCCAGTGATGTTTGGGAGATCGTCTGTCATAGTTTGAGAGAACGTAGTATACAGGGTACAGCTCTTGCATCTGAAGTCTTTCTTCACACTCTTCCAGGTGGTGCATCTAACTGCTCTTCTTCCATGTTCTCCAACACTAGGTCCACGTGGAGCACACGGAGGGATCCAACTCATTCTGGTGCTATCATTCATTCCTAGATTAGCTGGGGTTCCACAGACAGACACAACTCATTCTGGTGCTATCATTCATTCCTAGATTAGCTGGGGTTCCACAGACAGACACAACCGTGATATCAAGGAAAATGTTTCCTAAGACTATGGAGGCTGAGGGGCTGGCAAGATGGCTCAGTGGTTAAGAGCGCCAACTGCTCTTCCGAAGGTCCCGAGTTCAAATCCCAGCAACCACATGGTGGCTCACAACCATCCGTAACGATATCTAATGCCCTCTTGGAGTATCTGAGGACAAACACAGTGTACTTACATATAATAAATAAATAAATCTTTAAAAAAAAAAAAGACTATGGAGGCTGAGTTCAAGATTTTGGGAGGTAACGGGCTGGTGGCTGGAGACACAGGCAGGGGGTGCTGTTTGAGGCCAAATATCATCTGCCCATGGGATTCTTTCTCTGGCATATGGAGGTTGTTTTGTGCCCTAGTCAGGTCTTCAACTGATTAAATGATGTCCACCCATGTTAGGGAGGGCCATCAGCTTCATTCAGAGTCTGCTGATATAGATGCTAATCTCAAAAGCAAACAAACATAACCAAAACCATCCCCTCTTTCATAGGGCCATTCAGCATAATGTTTCAGCAAATACAATAGCACCATGGTGTAGCCAAATTAACTCACAATTAACTGTGCTGTTCCCATCCCTGGGTCTGGCTTGCTGTTACACTGTGGAACCTTCAGACAATGAGCACTGTTTTATTTCTTACTCAGAAATAAACATCAGAGCCTCAGTACATGTATGTGGTGCTCTGCCACAGACTCCCATTTTACTCTACCTTTTGTCTCTGGGGTAGGCATCTCTTTTCCTTACATCATACAGAGATGTAAGGGAACAGACCCATGATGGAGAACTTAGGAAGTGGCAGAACCCAGCCAACTCTAGGTCCTACTTTTGTGTGTCTTTTGCTCTTGTATTGGTCAGTTTTCTGTCCTGTTACAGATGGCCTGAGACAAGTCAGCTTGAAGGAAGAGAGGCTATCAGCTCACAATTTTAGAGATTTCAATTCCTAGTTGGTTGGCTTTGCTGTTTCTGAGATTGTGGGAAGGCAGGGAGAGCATCGTCGTGAGAGCAAATCTGGTTAGCTCACGTTAACTTGATGGGAGGGGAGACAGATATAGAAACCTGGAGAGAGACAGACACACAGAGAGAAATCCAGAGAGAGACAGACCAACCAGGGTTCTCTTATCTGCTTTAAGTGCACAGTCCCACCCCTCTCATTTTCTCCCACTAAACCTCACATCTGGATGGGTCCACTCTCTCGCCATGGCACAAAAGGCTGGTAACCAAGCCTTTTACAGGGACATTCAGGACTCAAACCAAAACAGCATAGTGTCTTTTTATTTGATAAAAATCTTTTTAGAGGTGTTGTAAACCTTTTCTTTAAACATCAAACAATTTTAATGTATATATATATGTGTGTGTATATATATGTATATATATGCTTGTATGTGTGTATATATATGTATATATATGTATATATATGTATATATATATGCATATATATATATATATATGTATATATATATATATATATGCATCCAAATGTATGTCTGTGCCCCGTATGTGTTCAAGGTGCCTGGGAAGGCCAAAGGTCTCCGGAACCAGAGTTACAGGAGGTTGAGAGCAACCATGTACGTGCTGGGATTGGAACTTTGGTTTTTTAACTGCTGAGCCATCTCTCCAGCCCTATTCTAAGGCAGTCTCTCTTTTTTTGAGATTAATTTTATTTCTATATGTATGTATAAGCACATGAGTACAGGTGTCCACAGAGTTTAGAGGCACCAGATTCCCTGGAGCTGGAGTTACAGGCAGTGGTCCAGAAGTCATCTCCAATAAGACATTCCTCCACTAAGGTATTCTTCTTGTTTTAAAATCATCTGTGTTTATTTTGTTCTTTTTTTTCATTCTTTTGGTTTGCTTATTTTTTATTTTGTGTGTTTTAACATTTTGCTTCCACTCATGTCTATGTATCATATGTGTGCCTGGTGCTTGAGGAGGTCAGAAGAGGGTATTGGATCTCCTGGAACTTGAGTTATGGATGGTTGTGAGGCATGGTGTGGGTGCTAGGAATCAAACCAGGGTCCTCTGCAAGAGCAAAGGGTGCTCAATGCCATTGAACCATCTCTAGCCCCCCACACCCCTGAAAGATATTTTTAATCATTTTCTTATAGAAACTGTTATCAGTCTATCCTCACGGCCGGCAGCAACAATGCATGCAATATTTCTCCATAACCTACAATTTACTTGTCAAAATCAATCTGTTCTTTACTGAACAGCTGTTAAGTGCCTAACCCCAACTGGAGACAGGGATTTGATGTGTTTGTCTGTCCATCTGACTGTCACTCTATCTTTCAGTACAGCAGATATTTGCTGAACACCTCCCATGCACCAATTAAGGAAGGTGCTAGGACCAAAGTGATGGCCAAGACCTGTTCCTCTCTCAAGATGCTCATAGTTGAGGACAGAGCCAGGCATGCTATCTACTAGGACTCAGCAACAGCATAGGCTTCCATAGACTGGGAGCCTATGGGTTGGTCTCATTGTGCCTGGCAATCCATAGGAATCCTATGGGAAGTGAGCTGGATCCCTGGAATTCTCAGTCAGGCCAGTCAGGAGGGAGTGAAGGAAAAACTGTGCCCCGCCTTCTGTGTCTTCCGAGGAGTAAGGCAGTGCCACTCCTGACAGCCTGGACTCTCAGCACTTTGATCATCAATGCCAATCACTGTCAACTGTATCGTCAGCTATCCAGACTTATTCAGGTATAGGAGTCGCCTGGAGCTTCCTTGGCTTCTTTATTCCCCTCCCCCCCCAACTCTTAATCCCCAAACCACACAGGAGACAGTTGTCTAATAACATTCAGGTCATATGTACTTAGTGGATGCTCTTTTTAGAGTTTCTTTCTCCCAGAAAACTGCAAAATCTACCAGGTGGAAGGCGGCTTTCCTTTGCATCAGCCTTGGGGATCGGGGTGTCTTCAGAGTCTATACACATTGTCCCAATAACCTCCTTCTTATATCAGTTCTCATTCTTCTGTGTTCTAAGTCTTACCTATCTCTTCTCTCACAGTCCAAAGTATTATTGTTGGTTTCCCCCTCTTCTAGTTTGCTTTTGCAATGATAAACACCATGACCAGAAGTAACTTGGTGAGGAAAGGGTTTATTTCATGTTACAGGCTACATCTTATCATCAAGGAAATCCAGGACATGTGCCCAAGGAAGGTGCTTAAAGTGGAAACCAACAGAGAAACACTGCTTACTGACTTATTCCCCCTGGCTTGCTCAACTAACTTTTGTACACAGCCTAGGCCTACTTGTCTGGGGATGATACCACCCATAGTGGGCTGAACCTTCCTATATCAATTGGTAATTATGCCTCATAGACATGCTACGGGCCAATCTGATTTGGACAGTTCCTCAACCGATATTCTCTCTTTCCAGGTGACTGGATTGTATCGACTTGACATTAAAAACTAAGGAGCTCAAGCTCTCTCTTCCCAGGCAGTTCTGGGTAGTGTTAAGTTGACATTAAAAACTAACCTGCCCACTTTCCCACTGGAATACAAACTCTACAAGTACGGGGACTCTTATCTGGCTTGGCCAATGTACTCATCTACACAGCACATAAGGGGGTTTTCCACCCAGGTGATTTTTTTTTTCCACCCAGGTGATTTAAGGGAGCATAGAAATGGTTGAAGTTAGTTACACATCCTGATTCCCTACCATAGTGCCTTCAACCCTGTCCTTGCCAGAATAGCCTCACTGACAGTCACCTGACTGACTCCCTAAGCAGGGGCTGTAATTTGGGGCTGGCATCACACCCCTACTGGTAAGTAGAGCCTTCCAGTGAGGTTGTTAAGCCCACCGAGGCATGTATTTTGAACCTTCAAGGCCTCTCCTTAAGGGATGATTTGTGATGCCTCTGTGCTGTCTCCTACTCCTGCTCACATCTAGACTGTAAGTGCCTCTAGGCCACCATCTTTCATATCGTCCCTACAGCCCTGGGACGGGAATGCCTGTGATTTATTCTGCCATGACTCATTTAAAAGTCTTAAAACTTGGATTCAGAGAGACTCAGCCAGCTCTCCCATGGTCTACACCCACAAGTTATAAGCATCTACCTGGCAGGATACTGGGATGAATGAGAACTAGAGTTTGTAGTTAGTCAGTGTGAGATTGAGTTCTGGGTCCATTACTGTGAATTCAAAATGAGGTGTTCTCATCTGTGAAACTGATGTACAGCAGTACTTCCCAGAGAGCATGAGTGGAGGAAGGTTCCTGGGCATGTCTGGTAAGCCAGAGGGTCAGGAAGCCTTGCTTCAAGTTGTTGCCCTACTATGTTGGCTGTTGGACACAGTGAACAAGTATAATCTTGTTGCTTGTGGATGGTAGAGGGTAGTGACAGAGAAAGAAACACTATGACTATAATAAATGTAACAGTGGGGTTGTAGAGGCCACTGTGTTTTATGCTGCATTTGGAACCCCGGGCTCCAGAGAGAAGGGGGACAGCTACATTCCATTTCCTGATTGGTTTAGGAAATACTTGTAATAAATGTAGGGAGGATTCTACCAAGACTAAGTAAAGTAAAAATGCATATACAAACTCTTCACCACATAAGTCAGCATGGAAACGTTGAGATCTCCAAATATATTAGACTGTTTAAGCTTGAGGGCAAAATTGATGATGGTTCACTTGGCCTCCCATAAGCCTTCAGGGCTCCAGATTTAGGCCTGCCACAGGCCACACTTCTTGGTTGAGTGTATGCATCTGTAACCTGACACAGGAGAAGCATGTCTTCTCGTTTCTTTGTGTCCACAGCTAGGGTCACCAATGATGGGACAAATCAAAGGCTACCAGGGAGACAGTTGGTGCCAGAGCAGGCTGGGATTTGAGAGCAGTGCTCTTGGCCAGGCACAGAGCGTGAAAGGAGAAGAAGGGTGGCTGGAGAGAAGCTACTGAGAGCCTAGAACAAGAGGAACCTGCCGAGATGGGAGCACCCAGCTTTTCTTCTGAGCTCATGGGAACAGAACACAGACCAGAGCTGGAATCGTCTTCAAGGGCAGGAAATTATTTACCTTCTCTCTTTTTGGGTCACACACACACACACACACACACACACACACACACACACACAGGCACACATACACACACACACATGCACACATACATACATACACACACATACATACACACACATACACACACACACAGGCACACATACACACACACACACATGCACACATACATACATACACACACACATACATACACACACATATACACACACAGGCACACATACACACGCACACACACATACACACACACACACACACACACACACACACACACACACATGCATGTACATACTTGTGATGGTTGAGATGGAACCTAGAGCTTGGGCATGCTAGACAAATGGTCTGCCCTTGATCTGGGTTCCCAGCTCTTTCTGCCCTCTCCTGAAAGCTAACGTTTCCCTGGTAACTCATGTGACTGACTCATATCTCACTTGCTTTGCTGGGAGTCCATATCTCACTCTCTGGGCTCCTGGGAGATGTAGGGGAACACCTGACATCCTCAAATACTTCATACTGACCTCACTGCAGGCTGCTGCTTGCTTGTTTTAGGGACAGGGACGTTATGTAGCCAAAGCTGGCCTTATAATTCTGAGATGCTCCTGCCTTATCCTCTCGAGTGCTGGGATTGTAGAAACACACCGCCATGCCTAGTTTGAGATGTTTATTTCTAAAACTATAACAAGAGCCTGATATGAAGCCTGATATGGGTCTCACTAGTGAAGTAGCTTCAACTGTAAACACCAGTTAAGGTATTCTGGAGACCTCAGTGTTTGCATGTATGTATGTATGCATGTATGTATTCATGTATGTATACATGTATGTATGTACATATGTATGTATGCATGTATGTATTCATGTATGTATGCATTCATTTATATATGCATATATGTATTCATTTATGTATATTTTGGGGGGACAGGATCTTGCCACAAAGTCCAGGATGGCCTCTAACTCTGTGAGTTTTCAGGGATCCCCTGTTTTACCTCCCATCTTGCTATAAAGGCTCTGGTATTGTGGACATAGCTACGACTCCCAGCTTTATGTGGTTGAACCCAGGTCTATGCTTAGGAGGGAAGCTCTTCTTTTACCAACATAGCCACTTCTCTCTTCAGTCTGTGAGTTGACATATTGGACCCAGGGAAACCTCATATTGTGGTCTATATGCACTGTGATGACATAGTATTGTGGGCTGGGAAGTTTATAAAGAACAGAACTTCCTTTACTTTAAAAAAGTTAATTAAAAAAATTCAAATACGTGTGCTATATTTTTCATTGAGACAGGGTGACACTATGTAGCCCTGAATGGCTTGCAACTCACAATGTAGACATGACTAGCCTTCAACTCACAGAGATTCTCCTGTCTCTGCTTTCTGAGTACTGGGATTAAAGAGAAGTTCTATCAAGCCAGGCTATATTTATATAATTTCCCCACTTTCTTCTACTCCTTCCAATCCCGCTTCTCCCAAATTCATGACCCTTTTCCTTGAATTATTATTGTTATATTGTGGTTTGAATAAGATGCCCCTATAGTTGCAGGCATTTGACTGTTTGGTTCCCAGTTGGTGGCAGTGTTTGGGGAAGATTTAGGAGGTGTGGTCTTTTAGGTCTAGGTTTGTTCCTGGCGCTGTGCTTGGAGAATCCAGAGCCTCGTGCTGTTTGAGTCATCTTTCTGCTTGGTGCCTGAGGTTTAAGATGTGAGCTCTTAGCCTTTTGCTCCTGCTTAGTTTTAGAATTCACTTTACATCCTGGTCAAGGACCCCCACCTTCCTCCTTCCCTCCCTGTCCAACCCTCACAAATTCCTCCCCTCATGATCCACCCTCTCTTCTCATCAGAGAAGGAGAAGCCTCCCCTACCTTGGGCACCACCCTACCCTGGGACATTAAGCACAGTAAGACTAAGCATATCCTCTCCCACTGAGGCCCAACTAGGCAGTCCAGTTAGGCAATGTCAGGCAACAGAGTTAGAGACAGTCTCCACTCTAATTGTTAGGGGACCCACATGAAGGGCAAACTGCACATCTGCTATAAATGTGTGTGTGTGGGGGGTCTAGGTCCAGCCCATGCATGCTCTTTGGTTGTTGGTTCAGTCTCTGTGAGCCCTCATGGGCCCAGGTTAGCTGACTCTATAGGTCTTCTTGTGGTGTCCTTGACCCCTCTGGCTTGCTCAGTTCTATCACCAACTCTTCCTCAAGACTCCCCAGGCTCCAACTAATGTTTGGCTGTGTGTTTCTGTCTCTTTTTCTATCTACTGCTGAATGAAGCCTCTATGGACACAGCTATGGTAGGCTCTTGTCGGGAAGCATAGCAGAGTATCATTAATAGTGTCAGGGTTTGACTCACTCCCATAGGCTAGGTCTTACGTTGGGCCAGTCATGGCTTGGCCATTCTCTCAATTTCTGCTCCATCTTTATCCCTGTGCATCCTGTAGGCAGGGCAAATTCTGGATTGAAGGTTTTGAGGGTGGGCTGATGTTCTCCTCTCTCTGCTGGAAGCCCCCCTCCCCACTGCTGATTACGTGAGGAAGCCACGTTAGCCTCTATAACCCCTGTTGCTAGGAGTCTTAGCTATGGTCATCCCCATAGACTCCTGGGAGCCTCCTCAATCCCAGGTCTCAGGCTAGTCCCAGAGATGCTGTCCACCAATTTCTACTCTCCCAGCCCTCTCCTGCCTCACCTCTCCTTACACCCGATCCCCACCCCCATTCCCCTCTTCACCTCCTCTCCCACCCAGCTTCCTCCATTGATCCACCTCCAATGTCTACTTTATTTCCCCTTCTGAGTGAGATTCATGCTCCCTCTCCCTCTCGTGGGTCCTCCTTACTACTTAGCTTCTTTGGGTCTGTGGACTGTAGCATGGTTATCCTGTACTTTATGGCTAGTGTCCATTTGTAACTGAGTACATCCAGCTAGACCAACACCATTTGTTGAAGATGCTTTCTTTTTTCCCCATTGTATGGTTTTGGCTTCTTTGTCAAAGATCAAGTGTCTGAAGGTGTGTGGATTTATTTTTGGGTCTTCAGTTCTATTCCATTGATTAACCTGTCTGTTTCTATATCAATACCATGCAGTTTTTTTTTATTACCATTGCTCTGTAGTATGGCTTGAAATCAGGGATGATGGTACCTCCAGAAGTTCTTTTATTGTTCAGAATTGTTTTGGCTATCCTGGGTTTTTTGTTTGTTTGTTTGTTTGTTTTTCCATATGAAGTTGAGAATTGCTCTTTTAAGGTCTATAAAGAATTATGTTGGAATTTTGATGAGAATTTCATTGAACCCATAGATTGTTTTTGGTAAGATGGCCATTTTCATGGGAGATCATTACATCTTTTGAGGTCTTCTCCAATTTCTTTCTTCAGAGACTTGACGTTCTTGTCATATAATTCTTTTACTTGCTTGGTTAGAGTTACAGCAAGATATTTTATATTATTTGTGACTATTATAAAAGGTGTTGTTTCCCTAATTTCTTTCTCAGTCATTTATCATTTGTATAAAGGAAGGCTACTGATTTTTTTAGTGGTTTTGTATCTAGTCACTTTGCTGAAGGTGTTTATTAACTGTCAGAGTTCTCTGGTAGAAGTTTTGGGGTCACTTAGCTATATTATCATATCATCTGTGAATAATGGTATTTTGATTTCTTCCTTTCCAATTTGTATCCCCTCGGTCTCCTTTGGTTGTCTTATTGCTCTAGCTAGAATGTCTACATGTAGAAGAATGCAGATAAATCTATATTTATCACTCTGCACAAAATTCAAGTCCAAGTGGATCAATGACCTCAACTTAAAACTAGACACACTAAATTTAATAGAAGAGAAAGTGGGGAACTGCCTTGAACACATTGGCAGAGGAGACAACTTCCTGAACAGACCACCAATAGCTCAGGCACTAAGATCAACAATTAATAAGTAGGATGTCAGGAGTTGAAAAGCTTTTGCAAGGCCACCACACTTTTGTTTGACATAGTGGACCTGTAAATCTATATGATTTTTATCTTAGAAATTTCCTGGTCATAGTGTTTTATCATAGCAACAGAAAAGTAATTAATACACACATATGTAAATAAATAAATTTTAAAAACCTCAGTCTATTTAGTCCTTGCATGAAGTTATAGTCACCAAATCTCAAAACTATGGATGTCTCAACAAGATCTAAGCAGTGACAACAATACTCCCCAGGGGTAGCCTCCAATACCAGTGGCCAGCCCTGAAAACATTCAAGAACTCAATTTCTTATACTTCTAGAGGCTGAGGGATCTGAGATCAAGGAGCCAGGAGAACCAAATCTGGCAAGAATCTCTGCTTTCCAAGCTGGTGTTTTGAATGCTGTGGGCTGTAGAGGGTCCAGAGACAGAGGGTAGGACAAAGGAAGGGATTCCTTCCATCAATGTCTTCATTGGTTATTTATTTATTTATTTTTAATTCCCGTTTAATTTCTCTTTAATTAAAAGTACTGGCGATGTGGAAAGTGTTCTACGAGTCCCTTGCATATATGACTTCATGTAGCATTCTTGAGAAAGTATAAGCTGGTCACCATCATGTTATTTTTGTATGTAAAGAAACCAATGTGCACCGTGTTTCAGAGTTTGTTCGGCACTGTGTTAAAAACTGCATACCACTGGTGGTATACATCTAGACTCCTAGCAAATGGTAGACTGAGGCAGGAGTATCAAGAGTTTGAGACCAGTCTAGGCTACACAGTGAGACCCTGTTTCAAAAGAGAGAGAGAGAGAAAAAAAAGAAGTGGTCAGGAAGTGAAGGATTAGGACAAGTGCCTTCATTCTGAGAGCTCCTGGATGAAAGCCACGCAGACAGATCCCAGAGCCCACTGGCTGCAGTGAACGCACTTGAACGGTGTGTGTGAGACCAGGGTCTCTGAGAAAAGATGAAAACCCCTGTCATAGCTGCAAGGAGAGTGTGTTCTCTTGACATCACCAAACAGAGGGACATTAAATTTAACAGGCTAAAAAATGAAGTGTGAGACCAGCCCGGCCACCCAGACAGCTGCTGACGACTTCACGCCACAAGGGTCACGGGTGAGGTGGCAGCTTCACTCCTCAATGTGTTGGGGAGAGTTTCTCCTGGCAAGGACATGAAGGATTTCCTCATGTCCTCTCACCACTAGACAGCGATCGCTTCATAACTGTGCTGGGATGGAGTTAACAACTTCGAGGTTGGTTTTGCTTTGCTTTCCTGAGGTAAGGTCATGGCGTACAGTATTCACTGTGTGCCCAGGCTGGCCTTGAATTCACAGGGATCCTGACTCAGTTTCCAGGGCTTACAGATGTGAACAACCATGGGATGTTTAGCCAGTTTGCTATTGACTGATGTTGGAATATTTTCTTCTATGTTTTGTTCTTTTGAATAATGCTGTGAAGAATCAAAATATAAATGAACCATTTTGGCCTTTTTGCACTTTTGAGGTGGGGTTGAGACAGGGTTTCTCACTCAGAAGCCTGGGCTGTTTTGGAATGCACAATCTCCCTGCCTCTGCTTCCTGAGTGCTGAGATGAAGGTGTGTGCCAATGGACCAATGTGCCTGGTCTGTTTTGCACTTCTGGGAGACTGTGTGGCTCCCCTGTTGAGAGCATGCATTGTGCATGGTGTGGTCAGGGCTCCTCCCGCTCTGCCTTACAGGTCATATATATCTCTATATCTACGTATAATGGCTTCTGTTTTTTTGTTCTTATGGAATTCCTGTCAGTGCAAACATGTGTGTCTCTGCTTTATATGTATTTCTTCTTCTTCTTTTTTAATTTAAAATTTTAAGTTTATTCTTCTCTCATATATTGCATTCTGACAGCAGTTTCCCTTCCCTTGACTCCTCCCAATGCCTGCCCCAACCTCCTTCTTCACCCCCTCTTCTCTTCCGTTTCTCCTCAGAAAAGAGCAGGCTTCCCATGGCTATCAACCCATGACGGCATTTCAAGTTGCAGGAGGACTAGACACTTTCCCACGTATTAAGATTGGATGAGGCAACCCAGTAGTAGGAAAAGGGTCCCAAAAGACAAAAGAGTCAGAGACAGCCCTGCTCCTACTGTTAGGAGTCTGACAAGAAGAATAAGCTACACAACTGTAACATATGTAGTTAGTCCCATGCAGGCTCTCTGGTGGTTGGTTTAGTCTCTATGGGCCACACTTAGTGCAGGTTAGTTGATTCTGTGGGTTTTCTTGTGGTTCCCCCTCCCCTCTCTCTCTCGTTTTGTCATGTTAGGGGTGGAATTTACTGCTTTGGACACACCATAGGCATTCTACTATTGAGCTACACCCATAATTCTGCCGGGGTTCACCACTTAACACTAACTTTTTGAAATAGGGTTTCACCATGTGACTGGGACTGACCTGAAGTTGGTTGTGTGGACCAGGTTAGCCTGAAACTCACAGAAATCCACCGGACTTTGCCTCTTTTTTCCCTTGAGATGGGGTCTTGTTATATAGCCCAGACTTGCCTCATACTTCCTATGGAATCTAGACCGCCCATGAATGGATGATTTAATGCCTCAGCCCCTGAATGCTGAGTGGCATTTGCTACCACACCTGGCTTGCTGCCCTCTTTTGATCTCTCTATCAAATACATGCTATAAGCACTTTTGGGACTCCTGATACATACTATGCATTAGTAGTGGAAAGCTGTGTTCGTTATCAGTGCTTGTCTGCCAAGGCTGGTGTCTGATACTCCTGAGAGGAGTCTCCTGAAAGATGACAGCTAGCCTGAGGACAGGAAGCGCAGTTGAAACCACAGGCCAGTGGCCACCTGACCTGGAATAGTCTTCAAATGTATTTACCACACTCAGCAAGGAAAAGCGTCTTGCCTGAACTCATGCCAATCACATGAATTCAAAGTGGGACTGAATCTTGGGTCTGAGTCACTGCCTGGACAACATACCTCAGTGGTTAGAGACAAAGCCTCTAAATTCAAACTGACTGGCTGAACACCCTTGCATCCTTGACAGCCATGTGTATGGGTGCAGGCTAGGCCTGAAGTTCAGATTTCTTATCTGTGTTCCCATGTGGTTGCAAGGAACAAAGGAGCCAGTCTGATGTGATCTGGCCAAGAGCAGTCTTATTAGCCTCTTATTAGAGGCATCTATCATTATTAACATCATCAACTTTTCTGGTCTCCAAGTTGATTGAAATGAAAATGAGCATTATGTCAGACTTTGACGGCTGACAGCAGCTGACATTTCTGAGGGTCCAAACACTCATTTTGGCGTAGGTGTCTTCTGAGACTCTGAGCAGAAACTCCTAAAAAAGCAGAGAAAGCAACACACTCATTCCTTTTATTTGTCTCTTAGGAGCATGGGCTGTCCTCATTGACCAGAGGGTATTGTGTCTGGTGAGGCCTGCTCATCTCTGGCAGTACATGGCTTGCTCCCTCCCTGCTGGTGCTCCTATCCTTCATCAATGAATATCTAGGAAGGGTGGTAATCTGTGGGTGGTAAGGACTCTGTGTACAAACAGCGGATGCATGCTTTCAAGAGGCTCAGCTTGAGCAGAAGCGCATCATTCAGACATTGCAGCCTCACACACGGCCTTTACACCTCAATGGCACGCAGCAAGCATTTTGCTCATGTATCTGAACCTTTGGCTATGGACTGGATGAACTAGCTGGGTTCTATAGCTGTGGTTCTAAGTGGCAGATGGATTTTATGTCTGGTCCATGTGACTTTTACTCTTTTTGACCCAGAGATCAGCTAGCCATGGTCTCATGGTGATGGATGAAACACAAAGTGCCTAAGTACTAGATTCAGAATTGGCACCTTGCCACTTCTATCCAAATTGCAATGGCCCAAATAAGCCAGGTCCTGAGCTCAAAGCCAGGAGAAGACCTTGGAATCAACAGCAAAGGGGTATAGCATAGAAACAGAAGCGTAAGGAGTTGGGGCTAATAGTCCAATCTGTCACAGAGGGAGACAGAAATTAATGCAACAGTACCATAATCATGAGCTACAACACATTGGAGGACAGTTCCTGAGCATGTAGAGCCTTGACTACAGCACTGCAGACACTTTTCCTGAAGAAATGATGTCTAGGGTGAGACTCGAAGGATTACAGAGCAGGGAAAGACACCAAGGAATGGGAACCTCATGTGCAAAGTCTCCCGGTCAAGAGGAAGCAGGGGAGCTGCAGGGGTGAGCAAGGCGTCGGGGGAGAAGCTGGAAAACTAGCAGGGACAAGATCAGCTGTGCCCCCAAGGCTCTGCCAAGGGCAGCTCATGTCTTAAAAATGATAGCGCATTGGCTTCTTTCCACTATTGCAATTTGTCTAGGAACATACTTGCCCACCTCCTCACAGAGTCCTGTCCATCCCTGAGTGTGCTTGTATCACTTCCATATGTTGGCATAGTAACCCCTAATGTGATGGAGATAACTCTGTTATCAATGGTAGGCCTCAGGACTGGGGAGAGTGTCCTTCTAAAAGAGACCTCTGGTCTACAGAGTGAGTTCCCAGAAAGCCAGAGGTACACAGAGAAACCCTGTCTCAAAAACAAAAAAAGTTCTAGTCCCACCAAAAAATTTAACATTTATAGCCGGGCAATGGTGGCCCATGCCTTTAATCCCAGCACTCGGGAGGCAGAGGTAGGCGGATTTCTGAGTTCGAGGCCAGCCTGGTCTACAAAGTGAGTTCCAGGACAGCCAGGGATACACAGAGAAACCCTGTCTCGAAAAACCAAAAAAAAAAAAAAAGAGACAGAGAGAGAGAGAGAGAGAGAGAGAGAGAGAGAGAGAGAGAGAGAGAGAGAGGAGAGAGAGAGAGAACCTAGGCTGGAAGTAGTGAGTGATGCTCTCACATTTACTCTCAGTACTCAGAAGGGAGAGGTAGGTCAATTTCTGTGAGTTCAAGGCCATCCTAGTCTACATAACGAGTTCTAAACTAACCAGAGCTACAATTGAGAGAGAGGGATGGAGGGGAGGGAGGAGGAGGACTGAATCAGCTTAGCCTCCAGCACTTTGTTACAGCAGCCTGAGTTCGGACACCTGGCCAGCTGGTTGCTGCTTCTCTGGCCTCCCTGTTCTTTGTATAAACACCTTCTGTAACCATGTTTGGTTCTATTTTCAGTGGTTTTTCTGCACTGCAGGTTGTGGCCTTTTGAAAGGCAGAGTCTATTCTGTTTTTTCCTCTGCTTCTTTTGTGTTTATTGACAGACCTTGGCCCAGATCAGTTGCCAGGAAATGTCTATTGTCTCGGTGATCAAATAAGCTCATGGATACAGGAATACTTTTTCATATGTGGAATGCCACGCCGTTATTGTCACCCACAAGATCTGGTTGCTGCCATTGTTTCTCCTGGTGGGAGGAACTATCTTAGGCACCTTAGGGGGAACTAGCACAGTGGATGATGAGGGTGGCAAACTTGAACCCTTTCAGGGCCAGGAAGGTAAGACAGATGGGGCCTCAAGGCTGAGGTGAGCCCACAAGAGCAGAGGGCAGAGGCAAATCATACTAGGAGTGCTCCATTATGCGGAACTATGGGCTCCTGTCTGGCACATGTACTGGGCGCAGAGCTCTTGGTTACATCTGACTAGTTCAGAAGAGGCTAAGAAGGCAGATTTCAGTTAGTGGAATGGACATCTAAAACACAGGCAATTCAATACGAAGCTAGTGAACAATGCTGTGGAGGTGAAATGAGATGTAGCCTGTGGATTTTTTGGCCTGTAGCTCTGAGTTCATGACCTATGAGCTAATGGTATAGATCAGAGATCTGGAAAAAGCTAGGTCCAAGCCCCAGTTTTTTCCTCCTGCCAGGAAGATGACCTGGATGCTCTGATCTTGTCCCCTCTTTCATGAGATGGAGGCAGTAACAGAACACGCCACATGGAGCTGTGGCCATGCATTTAGCACAAGGGCTCCCTTTTCCTTGCTCCCATGTTTACCTCTCATAGGCAGCTCGCCTAGCTTAGGGCATAGTCAGCGGCTCTGGGGAAGAGCAGCCAAATGAGATGGTGGGCAAACTGGCTCAGAAGCCTCTGAAGGTTTTGGTGTTGAGAATGAATGAAGTCTGTAAGGATCAGTTTGGAGACCCAAGGGGAAGACAGAGAGGTTCCCAAGCGAGTGGGTAAATTACCTGCCTTAATCTAAAATATCTAAGTAGCTGCTGAATAAGCACTCAGGTCATTCATTCATTCTTTCACTCATTCACAAGAACTCAGGTCATTAGTTAATCCATTCATTCACAAGTTCTCAGATCATTCATTTATTCTCCCATTCACTGACCCTTGATGGGTGCTGCCTAGTAAAGTGTTAGGGTGCCTGAGAGGAAGCACTAGCTCTTGTTAAATTCATTGCAAAGAGTTTGGCGTCTTGAGTAAAAGACTAGAGTGGGGCAAAAGAGTGTTGGCAAGTAAATCCTTTCTATGCCCTTTACAGATGTGTGATGTTGAACAAGTTACTAGAACATTCTCTGCATCTTATTTCCTCATCTGCAGAATGAGGATCACTGAAACACTGCTTCTTAGGGTTGCCATGGGAAAGTATAGGTTAATGCCTGAAAGTCAGGTACAGTGTTACTGGGGTCTGGGAGTAGAGCTGGCATCTTGACTGGGTTCCCCAGAAGCATATTCTGGGATCCTGGTGAGCAGTTTTGTGACACCCCAAGTTGTCATGACCATGAGGGAAATAAGCTACCACCCATGTTTTTGCCTGAGGTTGTGGAACAGCCCAGCAGGTCAAGGGAAGTCCTTAAAGATCTAGCAGATCCAGGCATGCATTTCTGTGATCCCAGCAGTCAGGAAGATCATGATGTCAAAGTTACATAGTGAATCTGAGGCCAGCCTGGGCTATGTAACAAGATCCTACGTTTTAGCTGTGAGCCTAGGCTTTAATGGCTGGGCCATGTCTCCTGTCCAAGATCCTATGATAAGAAATCAAAACCAAGACCCACCCCAAACCAAGAATGGGTGCAGATATGGTCATCGGAAGCTGAAGCCCACCCACACTGGGCGTGGGTAAAGAAGCTTCCACAGTGCTAGTGTTGGCTGGTCAGCATCCAGCATCACTCTGAGCCAAGATGGGTATTTGAGATCAGTACAGTGATTCAGATGTGGGAAGAACATCAAAATGTCAGATGAGTTACCAGTTTGATCATAGTCCTGATATGAGCTTCTTCAACTATAGTAGTAATCACTGCAGTTTAGGGTAAGGCTTGCTGTATACACACTGCTGCTGGCTAAGCTGTACCCCATCTTTCCCTGAACAAACACATGTTAGGTTTTAACCATCAGTGTGACCATATAGAGAAGGGTTTACTATAGTTTGAATGTGAAGTATGCCCTGCAGGCTTGACTCTATGGTGGCAAATAGGAAGTCCTGGAAACTTTAAGAGGTAGGGCTTTGCTGGAGGAGTAGGTTACTATATATACACTCCTTGGAAGATTATACCCAGGCTCCTCCCAATGCCCCGCTTTCCATATGTCATGAAATGGGTAGCTCCTGTCACATGCTCCTGTCACTATAATTTTCTGTTTTACTCTGGGCCCTGAATCAACAGAGCCAAGGACCATGGACTGAACCTTCTGAAACCATAAACCCCAATAAGTCATCTCTCTTAGATTACGCATGCCAAGTGTTCTAAGGTCTGCCTAACGCAGGGCCTTCAGGAGATGGTGTAAGCTAAGCAAGGCAGACATAAAGGTAGGGGCTTGTAACAGATACCCAGGAGCAGACTTTCTCTCTACTGTCTGAGAGAATTGTACTACTCTATACTGTCTTAGAGTCCGTGAGAACAGAAGCGTCTGCCAGCCAGGAAGAGAGGCACCATCAGGACCTGAACTCTTTGGACCATTGAGTTGGGAACTTTCAGTCTTCAAAGCTATGTTAAAAAAAAAAGTCAAAGCCTAGAGAGATTGCTCAGGGGTGAAGAGCACCACTGTTCATACAGAGGACCCTGGTTTGGTTCTCAGCACCTACATGGTGAGTTATAGTTATCAGTTACTTGAGTTTCATAGGATCTGATATCTTCCTGGGCACTAGACATGCATATGATGTACATACATACATACATGCAGGCAAAAGATTTATACATATAAAATAAATAAGTCTTAAAAAGTTCTCTCTGTTGTTTAAGTTGTTCAGGCTCGGCTATGATGGGCTGACTAAGATACTGCCTACGCCAGGCCCTGTACACCCACTATGTGCACCTAACTTAAACCTGACAACCTAGAGGACAATTCTGTTCATATCTGTCTAAATCACTTCCTTCACTGCTGGGACAAAATACCCGACCAAAGCAACTTAGAGTGAAAGGGTCTACTTGGCTCACAGTTTGAGGGCACAGCCCACCACAGCTCATTATGGCAGTGACATCATGGAGGCAGCTGAGTGAGGCAGCTGGTCACATTGCTTGTGCAATCAGAAAGCAGAGAGAGATGAGTGCTAGCATGCCCCTCATTTTCTCCTCTTATTCAGTCTAAGCCCGCAACCCATAGAATGGGGCCATCCACAGTTACCGTGGGGCTTCTCAATGAAGTTAATTCCTAGATAATTTATGAGGTCTCTTACAGGCATTCCCAAAGGTTAACACAATCTAGATAGTCACTCACAGACGTGCCCCGAGCCTTGTCTCCTGGGAGAGTCTAGATCCCGTGAGGGTGACAACACTAAACATCACCATAGCCTCATTTACAATATAGAAGGACAATGGCAGCTTCTATGCTTTATGCATTTGTCATCTGTCTGTACTATGCTTGCCACTTTATGCTTACTTGTCTATTAAATGCTTTGAATAGACCCAGAGGCAATTACTGTTATTTCCACTGGCAGAAGAAAGCATGGACTTCTGTAGAGTCAGGTTGACTTTCCCAAGCCACAGGGCTGGGTGTAGAGCTGAGGTTAGAACCCAGGACGCTCAAACCCCTGTGCTCAAATTGACAAGACAGATTGGACAAGTGCCTGTACCAGTGGTATATCTGCTTTGCTTTCTCAGTCACCATACCAGGCCATGTCTCCATGGCTTCTCCTCACCTAAAAAAGGGAAGATGATTCCTGCCACTCTTCCTGCTCCGGAAACTTGTGGGAAGCTGCCATCTCTACCGTGTGTCCTTGAACATCTCCTCGGATGCACACACTGTTTTCCTGGCTCCTGCGTGTCAGTACTAGGCTGCGTCAACCTCTGGAGACTGCTGTCTGTGAGGGAGATAGCTGCCACAGCCAAGGCCTTGTCTCTTCCTCACGGAAAGAGGCCATTATCCCGGCCTTCTGTGTTTATAGTGTCTCAGAGTGCAAGTCCCATTTCCATGTGCTCTTGCTTCCCTGTCTCCTAAAAAGAAAAGATTTTCCTCTTCGGCATTCAAATTAGATGAACATGTCATGCACGGAGGAGGAGGAGATTAGAGCAGACCACAGCTGGACCTCCAGCTCACAATCTCATTAGCTTGGAGAGGCCCCTCAGAGTCGGCAGAAGAGAGAACCGAGGCCTGGGAAGTCATCTGAAATGAGAAGACACACCACCAAAGGAGACGGAGTATCTCATGCCTGTGTGGGAGGGAAGTGAGGGGAGGGGAGCTTTGAGGAGATGGCTGGGGTCTGTCTTCCCAGATCTTGTGTATGTCTCTATAATCATTTTCACTGGCTACCTCCAGCTAGAAAGCTAAAAATGTAATCACACGGTTCTCTGCAAACACAGCCTGGGTGGCTGTCACCCCGTAGCTGGGCACAGAGGACACCTCCTAGTGGCTTGCAGAGATAGGAAGATTGGTTTTCTGTAGAGCGACAGCAAGCCGCAGGTAGCCAGTTTCCTCTCACTACCATAATAGGGCAGAGTGGGGAAAAACAGACCAAAAATAGCCCAGGATTGTATTGGGGAGGCCTCTTGAATTCGGAGTTACGGTGGCTGGTTAGAGAGGATGGGGCGGCTGCTGGGGAGGGCAGTGGTTATAAAGTATTCACAGAGTCACTGCTCTGGCTGCAAGAACAGCAGGGCATGGAGGCTGCCCTGAGGACTTCGCAACTGTGTCATTCATGTAGCTCATGCATTCATTCAACAAATACTGATTGAACTGTTTTTGTGAGGCGGGCACTATGTATCAAGCACCAGGATGGGGAAGTGAACAAGCAAGGTGTGTTCCTGCTCCCGTGGAACAAAGAGAGCACATGGGAGCCCGGAGACAGCACATGAGGAAAAGTAACAAGCTAATGTGAAAAATGAGATGTGTACCACACAGAGCAGGGTGTTTCCCACCCCTCTCTGCTTTTGTCTGTCTCTGTCTCTCTGGTGTGTGTGTGTGTGTGTGTGTGTGTGTGTGTGTGTGTGTGTGTGTGTGTGTGAATGCACAAGGTTTAACCTATCCTTGCCTCAGGTCAGGGTGGGGACCTTCACAGAGTCACCCCAGGTACAGAGTCCTCCAAGGTTTCTGTAGGGTAGAGTCCCAGCTGAGTCCTTCCCCAGCTCAGACAAGATCCCTTTGTTGCCCATAAATGTTGATTGTAAGTAAGATAGTAAATGCTGTTCGCAGCCAGGCCTCCTTCAGGGCTGGCCCTAGGGCTCAGTTATTATTGTCTAAGTGTGTACCCCAAAGCCATAAAATGTATGGGGAATGAATATAGCAGTTAACAGCACTGGGCATCATTCCAGAGGTCTCAGGTTCAATTCCCATAACCCCCTTGGTGGCTTTTATTACTTCTCTTTCAGGGGATCCAATGTTCTTGTCTGGTCTCTGTGGGCACCAAGGCACATGTAATACACAGCAGATATGCATGTAGGCAAAACATATATATCAGGTAAAACACCCGAATAAGAAAACACATTAGTAATTTTTAAAAATAAAGAAAATTTGTTTAAGAAAGAAAAACTACTAACTACAGTGTTGAAAGGTAGAGGCCTGGGGGCTCTGAGGTCAGCAGTTTATTTTCGGAGTTGGTTTGTGAGAAGAGAAAGTTTGGTGTCTCCTTCCTCTGCCTCCCTGTGTTGCCTCCTACCAGGCTGTGACAGAGCAAGGGCTCCACCACACGAGGCACCTCCATCTTGGACTTCCCAGACTCCAGAGCTGTAAGCCAAACACATTTCTGCTCATTATAAAGTCCTGAATTGGTTTGGGGGAAGCAAGGTCACAAAAGGGACATTGACGACAACCCGAGTGTAACAATCAGTTTTTTGTCGCCTTAAGAAATACGAGAGCCACTTGGGAGGGGGAAACCTCAATTGAGGACTTGCTTCCCACAGACTGGCTTGTGGGTATGTTTGTCGGACATTTTTTTGATTAATGATTGATGTGGGAGGGCCCAGCACACTGTGGACAGTGCCACTGGGCAGTTGGTCCTGTGTTCTATAAGAAAGTAGGCTGAGCAAGCCACGAGGAGCAAGCCAGTAAGCAGCACCCCTTCATGGTCTTTGCTTCAGCTCCTGCATTCAGGTACCTGCCTTGGCTTCCCTCGGTGGACTGTGACTCTGGGATATGTAAGCTAAATAAACCATCCCCACCCTAAGTTGCTTTTGGTCATGGTGTTTCATCACTGCAATAGGAAAGCAACTGAGACAATGAATGGCTAATGGAGGGAAATGAACATTGTGAAGCCATATAAGCCTTCATTGTTAGGTGGTGTGTGAGCTACAACCTGAATGATGGGAAGGGTCCAGCTCACAGAATATTCCCGGAGTATAAAGCCAGAGCGAGCAGAATGATGCTAGCTGGAAGGAAGATCTGTGGGGCTTGAAGGTGACAGTCTAGAAGAAGAGGAGAGTGGTGGGCAGTGCCAGTAGAGCCTTATTGACCCCTGTGTTGAGTTTGGATTAAATTCTGAAGGCAAAGAGAAGTTTCTGGTGGGATCCAACAAAGGGAAGATCTTCCTGGATATTGTGGGTTCAATTTCACCAGGAAGATAAGACAAGCTGTCATTGAAAGTCAGGAATAACTCCAAAGCCCCCCTCACCCCATTTGGTATCAAGGGCACTGTACCAAGTCCATAGGTGGATCTCAGTCAGTGAACATTCATCAAGTAAATAGAATAGTTGAGCATCTATTATATAGCAGACACTGTACCAAGTTCTAAGATACAGCAAATAGCAAGTTGAGCCACACAAGGGATCATCAGAGTACCCATCCACAGTAGACAGATTTCAGATTACTCAGTTGGGTGGCAGCAGCTTTAATGAAGCGGGGCACTGGGTGCTATGAGGAAGGATGGTGCTTCCTGGAGAAGGCAGCACTAGATAAGGTGTGGAAAGGGGGAGGGAACAGGAACGCACAGAAGAGCAGGGGGACACATCAGTAGTGTCCATGCTGAGAACTGAGCATGTTGGATTCCATGTCATCTTCAGAGACACTGTGGAGGCAGCAGGAGCATTTCTCTCATCTTCCAGAGAAACTGAGGTGAATAGAAATATCACATTCAAGGTCACATGTCTCAGAAGAGGTGGCTCCTGTGCCCTTTAGACCCCATGCTACAGCAGCTGATTGGTCGGAAGTGGCCCTTTGCTACCCAGCTCAGATTTCTACCTGTTCTCAGGATGAGTTCTGCAGCAAGGTTTTGGCAAGGTTGGCTGTAGTGTACACAACAGCCCTGGATCCATCCCTTGCTTTCCTGCCTATGATCATTCCTGCCCTTTCCCTCTTCCTCCTTCTTCCTCCCTTCCTTTTTCTTCCCTTCCTCCTTTTCTTTCTCCTTCCTTCCTTCCTTCCTTCCTTCCTTCCTTCCTTCCTTCCTTCCTTCCTTCCTTCCTTCCTTCCTTTCTTTCTTTCTTTCTTTCTTTCTTTCTTTCTTTCTTTCTTTCTTTCTTTCTTTCTTTCTTATGGAGATGGGGTCATATAATGTAGCCCAAGCTGGCAAAGAACTCATTCAGATCTCTGCTTCCTTAGGGAGCTACAGGTGCCGGTGCCAAGGGCAGACATTTGGACACTCCTTGCAGACAGGCTTCTCTCAGAGATGGTCCTGGGGTACAGTTGCCATGGTCTGCTCTTGAACTTGAAGTCTTCAATGACCCAGCCTCTGATGATGGGATTACAGGTGTGTGTCACTGCACTTGGCCTCTGCCCATGCTTCTGTCTTCATCAGCTCTGTCTCTCCTTTGTCGAACCTGTTAGATTCACCATGAACAGATTCCTCATAGCATTCAAATATTTTTATTTTATTCTCTCTGTATGTGTGTATGTATGTGTGAGCGTATGTGTGTTGTGTGACAGCATGGATGTGTATATATGTGTGTGTATGTGTGTTTTGGTGTGTGTCTCGTAAGACAGTATGTACATGGAGGTGAGTTCTTTTCAACTTCTCAGATTCAGTTCTTTTCTTCTACTGTGGTTTTAGGGTTGGAGCTCAGGCTTGCCCAGCAAGTGCTTTTACCCATGAAATCATCTCCCCAGCCTGATTCCTTGTCTTTTTGAGATGTGGTTTAATATTTTTTCTTACATCTTAGCTGTGTGACTGATCCCTGGCCAAGTGTGTGAGTGGAAGCAATGTGTGAATGTGTGGTTGTCCTGGTTAACCTTGGTTATTTACTTGGTGAAACCTAAGAATGGAAGCCTCAACTGGGTGGCCTGTGTGTGTGTGTTTGAGTGTTTGTATGCATGTGCTTGTGTTTGTGTGTGCGTGTGTGTGAGATTGTCATGATTATTAACTGATGTAGGAGTGCCCAGTCCAGGCATTCCTAGGCAGAGCTCCTGGGCTGTAGATTCTGCTTTGAGACCCTTTGCTGAATTCTACTAGTGATGAATTGTGACCTGGGAGTGTAAGACAAATAAACCCTTTTCTCAGAATGTTTTGTCACAGCAACAGAAAGAAAACTAAGACAATGGCATTTTCATTTGGTCCTTATAAATCTCTAAAATATTTATTTCCCTCCTTTACTGTCTCAGAAGCTACCAGAAGATGACAGAGCCAATCCTAACCTCTGAATAATGTGTAGGGAAGAGATTGTTTCTCAACCCTATCTTGAGATAATTTGTGAATAAAAGATAAAATAAATCTTGTTAAACAGCTATATGATAGCCCATTTGTTACTCTAGCCCGTCCATACTGACTCATATACTTATTTTCCATTATTAAAGACCATTGTCAGAACAAATGATAGTTTACACCATTCCAATAGAAGTTATATAAGTTAGGGAATTGTGTGCAGCATTTTTTTCCAAATTAAAACATTCCATCCCAAGAAGGCTTGTTAAAATACAGGAAGAAAACAATACACAAGTCTCAGTTAGTTCCTGAAACTTACCAGATCCACAAATCATTCTCTTCCCAAGGTTATAGTAGTATGGGCAGCTGAGGAGACTCTCAGACCTGATGACCTTCCTGTATGTTGTACAGAGAGTTCCAGGAGTGTACTTTATGAGCCATCAGCCATGGTAGGGTGGGCTTTCCAGCTATTCAGCTGTCTTTGAGCTGTTCATGTTCCCTTAAAGAACTCCTCACAATACTCCTGTAAATAAGCCTCAGAAACACGTTGGTTACCAAGTTGGACTTAAGTGGAATCCTTACTTTGGTTTGTCATTCATGCTCCTGCTGGGGTGCACAGATGTTTGCTCATATCTCTTCAGAAAAAGTCTCACACAACAGACATATAAATAAAAGTTAAGGAATGAGTGAATAAAACTTCATTTTTGTTCTCATTTTAGTGGTAAAACAGTAACTTGTAAAAAATATAGCTTTTTTTTTTTAAAGGAGAATCAGAGAAACAGACACACAGAGAGAGAAGATGACAAAATCTTAATGGTGTGACACATATAATTTCACCATTTGGAAAATGGAGAAGCAGGGATCAGCAGTAGTTGGACACCCTCAGCTATATCACTAGCTTGTTGCCAGCCTGGGGTACATGGAATCCTGTCTCAAAAGGTGGAAGGGGACAAGGGGGAATAGGAAGAGAGACAAGAGAAAGAATAAGAAGAACTCAAGATGTGAGAGAGAAAATGGGGAAGAAGAAAAAAATACGAAAGAAAGCATGCCTCCGTGCTTGAAAGGGTAAAGTTCTGATGGAATCAGCTCTACAGTTAGGAGAACACCCGTTCTCCTAGCACAACTTCCTTAAACTCAACCTGGTATTAAACGTTGCCGTCTCCTAGTCAGGGACTGAACTATTTGGCACGCCCACCCTATTACCTTCTCTCATCTGCAAGCCCTGGGGATGTGTGTGGTTCAGTAGCCTGAGACCCCGTGTAAAACATGGGAATCATCCCCAGCCAAACTCTTAGGAAAATAGTATTTCTGCTTGGCAGGTAAAAGAGAGAAGAGATAAAGGTTACATCAACAGAGACAGCCTCGGCTTCCGTGAATTTATATTTAGATTCCGGTGGCTGGGAGCTAATTAGGCCTGGTCCTCTTCCCACTCAACACCACTTGCCTCCTTTGCCTTGACTAATTGGCTTGAAAAAGGGTTCTAAAGGAAATAGATCTTGGGTCTGGTGATGGGTGGTAGCAGTGGTCTCGAGAAAGGTCCCCTCAGAACACTTGCTGTTAGACTATTTAGATGGCGTACTTCTCAGGACGATGGACAGCTCCAGACAGACTGGGAATGTCAGAGAAGAGGCCCTGGAGGTGGCTTCGGTCCACAAACTCTGGATATTTGGGCTGTAGCCTGCTACCTTATTTAATTATGCAATGATCAGCAACCTTTACATTTTAATTAGCGAGCCACTGTAATGAAGCCATCCTGCTTCCACCCAGAGCGTGTCTGATGGTTCTTTCCTAGCACTGGAAGGGTCTTCAGCACTAATTGGCTGTTTGGCGGCTTGGTCTTGACAGTATGAGGTAGGCAGTGATCCCCTTGCATTTCTGCTAATGCGTTCTCTGGTCTCCCTGCCCTCCTCCTCTTTGATTTGCCTAATTAGTGCTAATAATTTAAAAGCTGCGCGGCCCTCTTTTGATCCTGCTGTCGAAGGCAGACAGAGCCATTCCATTAGCAGATATTAAATAGCACTAATCTGTGGTGACACGGTTGGAGCTGGCTTATACACCGCTCTGGCCTGGGACCTGGGGCCGCTTTACACACACACACACACACACACACACACACACACACACACACACACACCTCATTCACTTTATTCCTAGAGAAATGTCATTCCGGGCTGTGTCAGCGTAAACGTCGTATCTTTATAACCGTTTGAGGTCCCCTTTATTGTGGGCTGGCATTGAAAACCCACGTGGTTTATCCCACACTTCAGGGTTTTAATGATTAATTCATGAATGTATATGCAAGGATGCCAAGGTCTCTAAAATAATGAAAGCCCCCTCCCCAAAGTTGTGTGTTTTCATTTCAAATCAAAGCAACCTATTTTGAATATTGCTCTCTCTCCCTTTTCTCTCTCTCTTCACCCTGAAGGTGGGGGGTGTTCTCGTTTCCCTGGGGTCTTGATAACATTTTGACAAGTAATAGAATTCATTTACATTCATCAAAACAAACAGATAAGCCTTCCATCTTCCCATGCTTCGCCGGCACTGACAGGTCTCTCCTCCAACAGGTATTGGTCATGTGCAGTGTGTCCAAGTAGTCAGAAATTTCTGTTGAAATTCAAAACGGGGCTTAGATGAATGGCTTCCAGTGAGCCCCTTCTCAGGATCTGGGAAAGCAGTCACACAACTCTGTGTGACTGGGGCTCCTCAACCATGAGCTACTTCCTTATTTAAAGACAGTGGGATATCACGGTTGAGAACGGTGGTTCTGTAATTGGATTGATGGAGTTCTAATCTTAGCTTCATTATTTTCCCACCAAGTGTGTGGCTTTGGGCACACTATTTATAATGGTACTAGATACAGCCTAGGGTTGTTATAATGATTCAAAGAGGTAATGCATGTGTCACGTGGGGTGTGGGATACTTACTGTACTTGGCACATAATAAACTCTTTAAAAGGTTACAACGGTAGTGGTGGTGACAGAGAAGGCTTATTCCTTCGTGTGAGCTAGGGTTGCTGCACAGGAGTCTGTGGAGGGGTCACAGTGCACAGAGGCTTTCAGAGGCTGCGGGGTTACTGGCATTTTCCTTTGTGTCCATCTTTTTTTTTTTTTTTTTTTTTTAAATCTCATTAAGCTGAGCATGGTGGTACACACCAGTAATCTCAGCATCCAGGAGGCTGAGGCAGCCTGGGCTACACAGCATAGAGAGACCCTGCCTTGATTGTTTCTCATTTCCTTAGGAAAGTAACAGCCACATTCATAGAGTTTAAGTGCTACGAAGGGCGAGACAGCAGAAAGTCCATTCTTGCTTGCTTTGATCTCTGGTCTCCCTTGCTGCCTCCTGGAGTTGGTCCTCATCTTGTGCATTCTTTCAGAGCATTAAAACACAGGACACAGCATCAGACTTAATCTCCTGCCTTCTTCTTTCAAATCATGGTTTTGCTTTTCTACTTTGCTTTATACTACACGAGGCTGGAGGACATCCCATGCCATTATATGCTGGAACAGACCTCTGTGAGAACCTGCACTCATTTGTACATACTCACATACACATACATGCTTAAAAAGCAAACACTCTTAAGAAAAGCCTGTGTGTTTATTATTAACAGTTCTGGGAGCTAGGAAGTCCAAGCTCAGCACGTCATTATATCCAGTACTTCACCAAGGTCATTCTTTGTTTCCAGGATGATGCCTCGTTGCTTTGTCCCTCGTGGGACAAGTATAAAAAGGTAAATCACTCATATCATGTAATATGGCACCATTCCAACCCCCTAAAGGCTCTGACTTGTTCTTGGTGCTGCTGGGATCAAAGCCACAGCTTTATACGTGATACATATATATGTGTATATATGTGATTCAGCATTGGGTCCATAGCAACCCTCCGCTTCTTAGCACCATTGGGCTGTGGACTACATTTCAACATGAGTTTTGGAGGAATAAGAACATCAAAGCCATAGTAACAACAAAGGCAACATGCTCATAAGTCACAGACTTCAAATCCTCAGAGGAGGGGGAGCATTTTAGTGGCCTAGTAGGACATTTTGTTTTCAATCAGAATCCAGGAAGATATGGACATATCAGAGCATTGGCTTGATCATCTAGCACAGCGATTCTCAACCTATGGATAGTGATCCCTTTGGTAGGAGAGGGTCGCACAGATATCCTGCATATCAGATATTTACATTAGGATTCACAACAGTAGCAAAATTATAGTTCTAAAGTAGCAATGAAATAATTTTATAGTTGGGGGTCAGCACGACTCTATAGTAAGTATATTAAAGGGTCACAACATTGGGAAGGTTGAAAACCACAGGTCTAGCACTTGCTGTGTGGCCACTGTGATTCTAGCCACCAGGGACACACACTTGCTCTATAAAGGCAGCTTTTAGAAAGTCACAGTCTGCCTGGCATGGTGTCATATTCAGTAAGCCTAGCACTCGGAAGCAGAAATAGGAACATTGAGTTCTAGACCTGCTTGGGATACATGGCGACACTATTCAGAACCCCAAAAGAAAAAGGAAAGAAAAGTGAAAAACTCTAGTCCAGTCTTCAAGTGCTTCTCACATCTTCGTGACTCACTTAGAGCAGTCCAGCGTATTCCAGAGCTGACCCTGGCACACTCACTAGGCTGTCCTTCCCTGTGCAAAGGCTGGCCACAGCGATTGATTCCTGTACTTGAGTTTCCATAGCAGCTGTTTCTCTACTTTGCTTCTTAGCCTGCTTCTGCCCCAGGCCTTTGGCACATGCTGCTGTCTCCCGGAGAGTTCTTCTCTGGCTCAGAGCTTCTTGAGCATGACTTTGTTGGTGCTATTTTTAGGGGCTGCTTTATTGTTCTTATATCTACCTCCCTTTCAAACTTTACTCCATCCTAATCCCTTCCAAACCCCAACACTAGGTAGGAGAGAGGGCCTCTCCCATTTATACCCTCCCCAAAGTTTTCACAATTAAACTGTCTGCAGCTGGCAAAGATCACACCCCTGCTAGTGCAGGAGACAAATCATAATCACCTGCTATGAAGCAGCCTCTTATCCCACACCTGGTATTAAAACAAAAACATACTCACATAACATAATTTTTTTAAAAGGGAAACCAAAACTCTTACTACATGACTTCCTGTTTAGATCTGGCTCCAAACTGAGCCATTAGTGACACCTTCCTTGACAGGTATCACGCCTGTAATCTCAGCACTCAGGAGGCTGAGGCAGGAGGATGCCCAGGTGAGAGGTGGGGCCAGTTCTATACAGCCCTCAAATATCAACAAGTCCTGGGCTGCAATTCAGACTAGGGATGTGGGCCTGGTCTTTGATGGTAACAGACCCTTGATACTGCAGGGCCATGGACCCAGACATGGCCCCTGGTGGTTGCCCAGCCCAGGACCCATGGTCCCAGGTGGCATTACTGGTTACTCACATCAGGCTGTTCTTCACTACCCTCGAGTCTCTAGTTCTGCCTCTCTTCATTGTGCCCACCTTCTTCTCTTCCTCTTCCTCTTCCTCTTCCTCTTCCTCTCTCTCTCTCTTTCTCTTTCTCTTCCATTTTTCCACCACTTACTTGCTCTTCTTAGTGGTCTTAGGGCCTCTGAGTATAAGGTTGGCTCAGGAGTGGTCTCCAGTGTGCTCTGCTTCACTTGTGCATTGTGGCACAGGGAAGGGGTCATCTTGGGTGTATCCCCCTGCCCCTCCACCCTGGCTGTGCTCTCAGGCAATGCTATACTACTAATCATTCAGATGTCAATAGGTCAGAACACTGAGTGTAGACATAGCCTCTCTCCTCTTTGCCCCCTACTGACACAGCAGCCATACCTACAACTATGGGGCAGGTAGTCTTGGTCTTTTTTTTTATTTCTCCTTTGTTTCCCACATCCTCCTCCCCTTTTTCTTTGTTGAGATAGGGTCTCACTCTGTAGCCTTCTCTGGCCTGGAACTCAATTGTAGACAAGCTGGCCTTGAACTCACAGAGATCTGTCTGCCTCTGCCTCACAAGTGATGGGATTAAAGGCATGAGTCACCATGACCAGTCTGTTTACCACTTTTCTTCTACACAGGAGGGTTGTCTCTGGTGGACTGCGACACTGGCAGTGCCGTTGAGTCTGGCATCAAGTAGGATCTTTTAAAAAAGTATCTGCTGAATGAAGAGCAAGACCTGCCAGCCCTTGGGCAGTTGCAGAGCTGTCTGCATGGATTGGAGCACAGCCTCAAAATCCACTCTCTGGAGTCAGAAAATTTGAGAAGTTGAAGGTATTTCTAAGAGGAAAGACGAGTAATTCTGTCACATGGAAGATTGTCCAAGCTCTGGAAAACACAGATGGACCACACTAGGGGGATAGAGGATCACCAGACATGGCTATAATTCTAGAGTCCCTTTGCCACATCTCTGGCCCTGAGTAGTGATGGCATTCACCTTCTGCAATGCTGGCCTACTAGGAACATTCCTCTTGTTACATTAAACATCCTCCTTAACTGTATTACTTAAAACGTCCAACTCTTCATGTGAACTCAACTTCACTTTGTGGACTGAGGGATCAAAACTCAGAGGGATTAAGTATCTTGCTTAGGAGTCACACACAGGGAAAAGGACAGGGCAGCCCTCACACATGTTATTTGCACTGAACCAAAGCTGGCTTCTCAGTACCAGGGACCATGGTCAGCACAGGGTCTCTCCAGAGCTCTCCAGAACTCAGGTGGAGCAGAATAAGTAGACTTCCTGAGACTCACCTCAGAGAGCAGAGAGTTCTAGTCTGTGTTGTGTCAGTCACAAGCTGGCTCTCTCTGAGTGACCTTGGGCGGTTTTCCTTAGCCTTCACATCTGTAAAATGAAGGGTTTGGATAATGGCCTAGGAACTGCCCCAGCTTTGATGTAGGAGCCTGTGATATCAGAATAAGAGAGATTGTATCATTGTGAATTGAAAAATAATGATCTTTTATGCCTCACATGTAACTTTCCATCTCTCAGGCTACCTATTATATAGTGTCAACGTTGCCTCATATATCAGACACAATGGTAATAAGTATGTAATTTGTAGCTGTGATTTCCATTTTATGGCAATATCTGATTTACACGAGGTGTTTTTAAAGTGTGTCACTTACAATACACACACCTGCCAAGAGCCTGGTCTCTCATAATGACTTTGCGGTGAGGTCAGAGAAAGGGCCCAAGATGAGGTAAATAAACAGGCAGCATGTTTCCAACACCAAGCATCCTTCTCTTTGCAGAGGGCTGCTGTATCTTCACAGAACCTTCTGGATAGGTAGATTGGGACTATAAGCTCTTAAGATAGACCATGTAGCTCTCTCTCTGCAGACAAGAGAGCTGTACACCCCAGGGAAGGGTGGGGAATTTTGATCAATTTGTGAAAATAACTTAGCCGAGGATCAATTCGAAGAATAGCCAGTTTTTTACGCTTGATCCTTTTGATAAAAACTTTGAGCCAGGGCCATGCACGGTGGCTTGTGTTGGTTATCCCAGCACTTGGAAGAATTGTGTGTTTGAGGCCAGCTTGACTAGGAGGCAAGATTCTGTTTCATTAAACAAGCAAACAGAGTCCGAAGAGATGGCTCTGCAGTTAATAGTAATGGCTGCTCTTCCAGAGGTCATAGGTTCAATTCCCAATACCTACATGGTGGCTAACAGGCATCTTTAACAGTTCCAGGGGATTCTATGCCATCTCCTGAACTTCAAAAAACACCAAACATTCAAGTAAGTGCTACACAGACAGACACACATGCAGGTAAAACACCGATGCACACAAAATAAAAGCCAAGCAAACAAAAACTAAGATAAATACCCAAAGGCAGAGGCAAGGTTAAATGTCAGAATCATCTAGGGGGAAAAGTACTAATTTGGGCCTACTTATAGGATTTTTGGCAAATTGGCTATTTTGCAGGCTGGATTTTGATGAAGAGGATTTTAGCAGACTGGTCTGTTCTCCAGGGCCAGTTCAGATCTGAAAACGTTGACTGTTTAGTTTCTGCAGACAGAGGGGCCTAATTGTCCCTCTGTAGTTGGACAGGGCATCTCAGATTGTTCCTCTAAATCCCAGTAAGGGAAAGCGTGAAGGGAGCAGGGTGGCTTGTCAACCTAACCCCTCCCCCACACCGAGAGTGAAGAGGCTTCTGAAGAACCCTGCTCCTTAATTCCAGGGGGGATTTGTGGCCTTTGAAGCAGATCCAAGCTTCTGGGAACTTGATCCTCCTGCAGGCCTCTGAAGCCCTTTACAGCAGAGTCTCGGGTGATTTAGTCTGCTCTCCATGCTAGTGCAATAACAGCAGCAGTGCCCAGAAGCCAGCAAGGGTCAGGGGGCAAAGCTGCCTTTGGAATACTCCTCTGCTGCTTCAGCTTCTCTTGGTCAAACTCCAATGCTCAGTTAAGCAACTTGATGCATATGCTGGCCACCCCCACCCCAGGGCAGAAAACGGCTGAGAGAGAGAGAGATGAACTTCTGCCTTAGGGATTTTTGGCTGCTTGTTCAAAATCCTCCCAAAGGTCAGCCACCAGGCTTGGATTTCTTCCTGAACCTTGGCAGACTCTGTACAGCTTACCAGTGCAGCAGACTGGCCTTGTTGTGTTGAGCTGTAATGCTGGGCGGCTACACATTTCGACAGCTCAGGGTGAGTACCACGCCAGGTTTGTTAGATATGTTTTAATAACACAAGCATCTGGGAGGGAATGGTGGTTTGGATTTTTCTGTGATGCTAGAGACATAACCCAGGGTCCTGTACATGGCAGGCAAGTGCTCCACCACTGAGGTACCTCCCCTCACTAGGCTTCAGCATGGGAGGGAAGGTAGTCAGCAAGGTACCCACTTTTCTTTTCCCATTTGAGACCTATTTGTCACAATCAATGTCTTTCTTTGTCAAGTTACCAGTGTAGAGATAACAAAGATTTATCACTCTTGCAATGTGGTGTTGTTTCCTGCCATGTACATGCCAATGGCCAAGCTAGGAATGTCTTATCCTTGTCTGTTAGTGTATCTGAACTTCTCTTCAATACCCAGCTCAAATATCACTCTCTAAGCACCATCTTCATAGTTTCACCAGACTCAGATTACTTAGAATTTATAGCTGTTTACATATTTCAGCCATCTCCTATCATATAACATCTTCAAGGAAAGACTTAAAAAATTGGATATTTTATTTGTTTATATTTCAAATGTTATCCTCTTTCCCAGTTTCCCCTCTGCAAACCCCTATCCCATTCCCCCTTACTCTGCTTCTATGAGGATGCTCCTCCACCCACCCACCCACTCCTGCCTTACCTTGGATCATCAAGCCTTCACAGTTTCAATGGCCTCTCCTCCCATTGATGTTAGATAAGGCCCCTTCAACTCCTTCAGTCCTTTCCCTAACGCCTCCATTGGGGCCCTGTGTTCAGTATGATGGTTGGCTGCAAACATCTACATATGTATTGGTTAGGATCTGGCAGAGCCTCTCAGTAGACAGCTGTATCAGGCTCCTGTCAGCAAACACTTCTTGGCATCAGTAATAGTATCTGGGTTTGGTCTGCATGTGGGATGGATCCCCAGATGGGGCACTCTCTGGATGGCCTTTCCTTCAGTCTCTGTTCCACTCTTTGTCCTTGTATTTCCTTTAGACAGGAGCAATTCTGGGTTAAAATTTTGGAGATGGATGGGTGTTCCGATTCTTCAACTGGGGGGCTATGCCTACCCTCTGGATATGGTCTTGACAGGTTCTCCCTTTCCTTTGCAGCTAATGTCATCCCTGTGGGGTCCTCAGAGGCTTTTGCTCTCCTGGCATCTGGAATTTCTGGTTGCTACCCCCCATTTCCCTATCCCCCATTGCTACACCCCTCTGTTCAATCTTCTGACTCTCTGTACATCTCTTCCATTTCCTCCCATACTTGATTTGGCCCCTATTTTTCCCCTCCCTCTCTTTTCTTCCTGCCAAGTCCTTCCTACCCTCTATTTCCCTTGATTATATTGTTCCCCCTTATAAGTAGGACTGAAGCATCCACTCTTTGGTCTTCCTTCCTCTTGAGCTTCATGTGGTCTGTGAGTTGTATGGTGGGCATTCCACACTCTTTGCCAAATATCCATTTATCAGTGAGTACATGCCATGTATGTTCTTTGTGACTGAGTTACCTCATTCAGGATGATACTTTCTAGATTCATCCATTTGCCTGCGAATTTCATGAAGTCATTGTTTTTAATAGCTGAATAGTACTCCATTTTGTAAATGTACCACATTTTCTGTATCCATTCCTCTGTTGAGGGACATCTGGGTTGTTTCCAGCTTCTGGCTATTATAAATATGGCTGCTATGAACATAGTGGAGCAGGTGTCCTTATTACTTGTTGAGCATCTTCTGCGTATATGCTTAGGAGTGTTATAGCTGGGTCTTCAGGTAGTACTATGTCCAATTTTCTGAGGAACTACCTGACTGATTTCCAGAATGATTGTACCAGCTTGCAATCCCACCAGCAAGGAGGAGGAGAGTTCCTCTTTCTCTACATCCTCTCCAGCATCTGTTGTCACCTGAGTTTTGATCTTAGTCATTCTGACTGGTGTGAGATGAAATCTTAGGGTTGTTTTGATTTGCATTTCCTTGATGACTAAGGATGTTGAACGTTTCATTAGGTGCTTCCTGCCATTTGTTATTCCTCAGTTGAGAATTCTATGTTTAGCTCTGTTCCCCATTTTTTGATAGGGTTATTTGGTTCTCTGGAGTCTAACTTCTTGAGTTCTTTGTATATATTGCATATTAGCCTTCGATTGGATGTAGGATTGGTAAAGATCTTTTCCCAGTCTGTTGGTTGCCATTTTGTCCTATTGACAGTGTCCTTTGCCTTACAGAAGCTTTGTAATTTTATGAGGTCCCATTTGTTGATTCTTAAGCTTAGAGCATAAGCCGACTTTTATTCCCAATTATTTACTTACTTGTTTAGAGGTAGTATTATGGTTAAGATACCGAGTTCAGAGATAACTTGGAATTGAAGATTGGTCACTCAACTTTCTATGTCACAAACAATGAATGCCTTCATCTCTTTAAAGCTTAAGTTTCTTGTTTATAAGGATGGGCATAGTGATAGTGTTACCACTTAGGCTTATTGAGGCAAACACTCATTTAAATTATTGAGTGCTTACTGTATTTTAGAGATTATGCTGGTAACACTACTGCTATGATTATTTATTCAACAGTTATTTATTACAATTGGTGCCTAGCACTATCCTAGATGTTGCCTGCAAGATATAATAATATGTTTGGCACAGTTAGAGCTCAAATCTCAGTGGTTTAAACTTAAAAAAAAATCTATTTATTGTTCCTCTTTTGTGCATAGTGTGGGTAGTTGAGACTTTAGTTCATCAAAGGTCAGAATGCCAGGTTTACTCTGGTACCATCTCAATGGCTCTTCAGCAGAGGGCCCCAGTTCAAAGTCAGTGGCAGTAGCTAGCCCCAGGCAAGCTGCATGGGAATTAAGTTTTCAGCCTAGGTCTTCTTTTCTTTCTCACTTCTGCACTCAATTATATTTAAGCAGATGAGTGATCCTGTCAGCTTTAAGACAACAGCAGAAAGGAATATATTTATGGAAAGCACCCTGTGTTCTAATTAAGTTTCTGCTGCCCCAAGCTTTGGGCCCAGGTGCTGATTTGCACTTTTGAAAAATCAAAATAAAACCTCAAAGTTGAGAAAGCTTGTGAAACGCTCCCGTGTTGTTCTCCATGGCTGGTACATAAATAAAAACAGCCCTTTTATTCCACCCACTGCAAACACCTTTGCGTTTATTGCCTGATGGCTTGGACAGGTTTCTGTTTAAAGACAATTAAAAGTAGCTTCTAAATGCAGAAGTCAGCGAGGCAGCCAATGGGAAGGCACACATGATAGGTTAAGTGGGGCAAATCTTAGTAAGGCACTTAAGGGTCCTGAGAATATGGCAGCCAGGACTACAGTGGCTCAGTCAAATGCTCTAAAAGATTACTACAACCCCCATTCTTTGCTCCCCTGAGCAAGGGGAGGGTGCATTTATTATTGTCTATTTGTGTTTAACTCCATAACTCCCTATTTGAAGCAATAAACTTAGCTGTTGCCAGCCTCTGGGTGTCAGAAACCAGCAGCCATAAGCAGGCATGAAATGCAGGTTCCTCACTGTGTGCTACTTGAAGGTCATGGCTGTTCCTGCTGAGGGCTGCACTTGGGCTATGGGTGGACCACCCCATCAATGCCGCTGCTACAGTTGTGAGTTCCAGAGGCTGACGCAGACTACAACAAGTCCCTTCTCACTGAACTTGTTTCCTAGCTGAAAAATGGAGGATACGTTATTATGCAATGACAGTATTTCCTTGATTTTAACTAAGTTCTGAAGAAATAGAGTATAACTTTCACCTGTTATTTTATATTCATAAGAAAGCTTTGAGGTGTAGTGGAGAGAATGTTGAAGAAAGGACTGGGGAGACAAACTTTAGCTGGGTGGGTGATGGTAGGAATTCTTGTCCTCTCTGCTCTTGCTCATTTTTACAGGGGAGGACAAGTCCTTGGCTTGGGTTCTTACAGGTGCCCCTTGTGGTCAAACAAAACGGGAATGCAGAATACAATTGAAACAAATCCTTGGAGGCAAAACCCTTAAGGAATCGTGGATCCTGGAGGGTGGGGTAAGAGCCTCTAGAGCCTTTCCTTCTATGATAAATATCCTGGGGCCTGTGAGCACACAGGGCAGAGGTCTACTCTAATTAACTTCTAGAGAAAAATGGCTGTTTGCAGGTGGCAAGGACCTTGTCACACACCTCCTCTAATGGATTTCTTGGAGGATGAGGCACAGAGGTGTCCTAGGCAATGAAAGCAACCAGCACTGTCTTTAACCTTGGTCCAGAGCTGCTGGCAGAGTTGTCACCTGCCTGGCAAAGAGCAGAAACTAATGCCAAGGATAGGCATACAGGACAGGGAAGGAAGGACATGCAGGGCAGGAAGGAGGGGCCTTACTGGGCACCTTCCCTCTTTCTGTTTACCCACCAGACTCTACTTCAAATTGGGTGGTTCAGACCAGCTCTCAGGTTGGATGGTGGCTTTAGGCTTTTGCCGGATTGGAGACACTGATACTCTTCTGAACCAGCGAGTGGGGCCTGTCCTCGCTGCTTGAGCTACTGTCCAGCCTTTTGTGGTCCCCAGCTCTGCGTGAGTTGAATTCTGGCCTACAACAGATGAGAAGCTGACTCACTCCTTGTCTCTGAGACTATCCATGCCATCCTACCCGGAAGCACTCTTGTCCCCACTGTGATGGGCGGTCACATCTGTCACACATTTCCTACCTCAGACTCCAAAGGCAGCAGGCACAAGGCTGAGGACAACATTAGGCTCCCCTTGGAGCTGAGCTTTCAGATCCTTCTGAACTTGTTTTGGGAGATTTATTTTTTATTTACTGTTTTTTAGTTCGCACCCAGGATGATATGCTTTTCCGGAAAATTTCCCCTTTATCCATCATTGTGTTTTGCTCCTTTGCACCCCTCTGCATCACCCCCATTCCCCCCCACATCCCTCCTCCTGGCTACCTTCATCTTTCCACAAACTTTAAGGGCAGAGTTTAATCATCTTTAGTCATCTTCCTATCCCTGTAGTGAGTTTCTCCATCTGACCCAGAGACTGGTTTGAGAGACAGCCTCAGCATCATCTTTCCCGCATGGATTTTCTCCCAGCCAGTTCCATAAACCTCCCAATGTCCTATGTTTTTGCTGGGACAGGTGTGGAGTCCCATGCATGCATGCATGGGAGCCACGAGTGGGTGGCCTGCTCCTCCAAGGATACCACTGTGAAGGCTACAGCCCAGCATCCTGATGACAAAAATCTGTCTGACATTTTGAAAGAGAATTAAGGAAAATCTGCTCTTGATGGGTCTAGAGGACAGGGCACACACCCCACTGTTGGACATTGCCAGTACAGTTCTTGGCAGAGTCAGAGGACTATGGAGGTCTGGCTCTATGAGTGCCTCCAGGGCTCAGTTCCCTCAGCTGTGAGAGAGTGGGATGAGAAGATCTCTGTTTCTTTTCCTTCTGGCTTTTTTTTTAAAGTTTTACATGTATCTCATGACAGCCCCTGGGGCTGATCTACTCTGGTCTTTTAACTAGATAAATTATATCCTCCTTGGGGACTTGAGAACCAGAGTTAGAAAGCTACTTTAGACTCCTGCTTCAGCTGTCTACCATAAGGAGCCCTAGTGACTTGCTCCCTCCCTTTGGCTCCTATGATTTGGATGACAGACACTCTTCCTGAGCTCTATGCTGGGTATGTGATAATATGAGGTAAAATCAGATATATTTCTGATGCATTTGTAGATTGAGCTCAAGAGATGCTGTATTGGTTATGTTTCTGTTGCTGTGATAAAAGACCATGGCCTAAAGCAACTTTTACAAAGTTCTTTTGCCTTAGGGTTCCAGAAGGATAGATGTCCACAATACTAGGAAGGATATGGTGGCAGGAACACAAAGCTGAGAGATTACATTTTAGCAGCACACAGGAAGCTAAGAGCACAAACAGGAAATGGGGAGAGGCTGTACATTCTCAAAGCCTGTCCCCAGTGATGCACTTCCTCTAGCGACGCTGGACCTCTATAGGTTTCATAACCTCCTCAAACAGTGCCACCAACTGGAGACGAAGCATTTAAACACATACTTCTATGGGGACATTTCTTCTTTAAACCACTACAGTTGGCACATGACATGAGACGGCCTGTGAAGAGCCATCCACCCAAGAACTCCCTGCTAAAGATGCCATGTACAACCATGTACAAGCCATGTACCATATGTCCAGCTCTTAGAGGTTGGATAGAACTTTATAGACTCAAATTTGTTTGCCATGACCCAGTGGTGTCTACTTGGTACAGAAATGCCTCCCTTGTTCTCCAGGTAACCAAGTTGAAGCTGGAGCTAGCTGCCTCCTAATGGCTACGATGGCTTCTGTGATTGTCCATAGATGCCTTGTACAACAGTCCTGTCTCTTTTTAGACATTTACAGATGGTCTTACAGGTCTCATCTATGAGACATTTGTCAGGGTGTTACTGACTTACTGAGAGGGAGATAATAATGTATATAATGATACTAGGAACTGGTCTAGTCTAGTAGCATTATATCTCTTGGGTCTGGATTTACGCACAGGTGAGTAGAGCCACAACCAATGGTGTTTCTGGACTTTTGCTTCCTCTTCATGGGTCTTCTCAAAATTGTTAGAATACACTTTGATGGTAAATATTAACTTTAAGACAGAGAGTTTACTCTGGGAATGAGAATTAGTTTGATTTAACAGTTGAAATTTATTTATCTGTCTGTCTGTCTGTCCATCCACCCACCATCCATCCATCCATTCATCCATCCACTCATCCATCCACCCATCTGCCCATTTATACATAGTTATCCATCTATATCCATATACTCATCCATTCATCCACCACCCACCCACCCATCCACCGCCCTACCATCTCTCTAACATACAGTACAAACCTAAGGTAAAAATTGGAGTAGGGTTCTCACATAGAAAGAAGCACAATAGCAGCTACCACAGAAAGTAAAGTCACAGGAGCAATTGTAATAAGTGCTTGGGATGGTTGGGTTTTTGCTAACATAGCAAAAACCTAGATGTGTCTGGGAAGGGGAACTTCAACTGAGAAGATGGCTCTGTCAGATTTCCAGTAGGACATTTTCTGAATCAGCGATTAATAGGCTTTCTCGCTCTCAATGATGCAAAATATAGGCCAGATGAGAACAGATTAAAAGCAGATAAATGTACGTTTACTAGGCACTGCTCCCAGGCAGGTTCATTGGTACCAAGGAACAGAGCCAGGGAAGTCATGAGCCCTGGCTAAGGCAAGGAGGTATAGATCTTAGGGAGGAGATGATGATGTGTCAGGTAGGAGCTGGGGTTGTACCCATATATAGTAAAAATCTTATCCCGTAGCTGGGTTGCTGAAAAATGCAGAGGCAAGGGGTGATGATGTGTCAGCCAGAAGATGAGGTTGTGGGAAGGAGGGCAGACAGGGTTTCCCAGCTTGTGTGGAGGCAAGCAGGGGTTCCAACCAAACAGTGATGCTATGAGGGGGACCAGCTCACTAAAGGTAGTGCTACCTCTGAGAGGTAGCCATGGATTGTATAAGAAAGCAGGCTCAGCAAGTCATGAGAAGTAAGCTAGTAGGTAGTACTCCTTCATGCCCTCTGCTTCAGTTCCTGTCTCCAGGTTCCCACCCTGGCTTGCCTTCATGATGGACTACCGTGGTAAGCTGAAATAAGCAGCCTCTCCCACTCCTGCCACACACAAGTTGCTTTTGGTCATGGGATTTTATTACAGCAATAGGAAGCAAACTAGGACACTGCTCCAGCTAGGGGACATTATCCCCCCCCCCCATCTTGGCACTCTGATGGAAGCTCCTACTCAGAAAAACTCTCTAAGAACGTCCTCAACCCAAAGAGAGCACCAAGTGAGCCATAGACTCATTTCCCAGGATGGTTTAAGAGGACACGACGCCTTCCCACTCCTTTCTCCCTTAAGGAATCTGTAGGGATGCCAAGTAAGAAGTCTAGAGAAGGTGACATGCCACTTTATCAAGGCTGTTCCTTCTTGTTGCTTGTAATGGGGAATCTGAAAACTTGTGTTGAGAGTAGAGTCAGACACCTCACACTAGTATGGATGCTACTGAGCTGATGAAACTGTGGGCTCCTCTGGGGGCCACTGCTGGCAGGGGAGTTCTTAGCCCAGGAAGCAGCTACAGAACCTTGGGGTCATACAGCTAAGGGGGGGACTGGAGCTAGTTCTTGTCTAGAGTGGAAAGTGGGATCAGCTTGTGCTAGCTGCCAGAGGTGGCAGGGAGGTTGTGATATGATCCTTAATCATCTGATATGGCAAGCTTGTGCTCTCTAAGGGCTCAAGGGATGCCACCGAAGCCAAGTGAGCCTGGAGTTTTACAGTTCTATTCACCCATTCAGATGTCTTAGCAGCTGAGAGGCATTGGTAGCAAGAGTCTGTGCAGGATTGTGGGACAAGGCAGGGAGACCAGGGTGGTGTTGGACAAGTTTGTTCTGAGCTCTGCCATGTCAAAGAACAGCTAGTGTCTCCCCATTTTACTCCATAAAACCCTAAAGAAAACCAGTGTTCAGGGGCCTCTGGAGAAGTGTATGGAATAGAGTGGGATCACAACACCCGAATTGGGGGGAAGACCTTAACCAACTGTTGGGGCTTGGATCTGAAATGTCCCCCACAGACTTAAGTTTGAACTCTTGTTCTCCAGCTGGGGGCATTGTTTTATTAGGTTATGGTCCCTTTAACAGGAAGGACCTGACTGGTGGAAGTAGGCAACTAGGTGTGGGACTTTGAAGGTGACTGTGGAGTCCTCTCCTTGTGTGCTTTAAGGACTGTAGTGATGCCACTCTTGCTGCGGTGAGTACTGATGTGCCTCTCATGTAACACCCCTGGGGTATATTTGGAGGAATCAAAGTCAGCACACCAGAGAGAACTGCCCACTGCCATTTATTTCTGCATCACTCACAGTAGCTAAGAAACACAACTGATTTAGATGACAGCAACAAAACAAATAAAGAACATGTGGGCACACAACAGGCACAGACACAAACATACATACCCAGTGGTGTTTTATTCAGCCCTCCAAAGGATGAAATTCTGCAAGTTCCATTTGCAGAAAAATGGATGGGACTGGAGATCATGTGATGATTTTAAAAGACAAGTAATAGAGGTCCAGGAAATCTGCTGCAAGATTGTGGTCTCTAGACATGACAGGGAAATTACACCCATGAAATCCCGACAAAATGGCTGCCTAAACAAGACCTGAACGCTGACAAAACCAGTTGACATGACAACATAGATGGGAGAAATCTCACAGGGTCCTAGATGAAGAAATACAATCAATTAATGACTGCAGAGATACAGAGATAGATGGATAGAGAGATAGAGATAGAGATAGAGATAGAGATAGAGATAGAGATAGAGATAGAGATAGAGATAGAGATAGAGATAGGAGATAGAATTAGTATTCCCCAGGGATGGGCCTCCTAAATGGTTATCTCTTACCAAGTGCTCAGTCCTAAGAGCATATATACACAAGAAACACTAAACACATTCAGCAGGTTGTATTTACATACTTATTTATACACACATATAATAACAACAATAATAGTAAAAGTTAAAAAGCAGCCATGAATTTGAGAGGGAGTGATGTAATTATATTTTAACTTAAAGAAGATATAAAAAGACATAGTCAGCTGTAGTGTGGAGAGGAACATGAGAAGGGATATGATCAAGTGCATTGTATGCATACATGAAAATGTCATCATGACACCCATTATTTTATGTTATACACCATCCTGCCTTTCTTCCAGGGCTGCCCGGGTGACATCGAGTCCACAGCCCATGTTTCCCACTGGGCTGTCAGAAATCCTTACAGGCTGGACAGGAAGGGGACACAGCAGGCAAGGAGTGGGATGAATGATGTGGTACCCAGTCTCTTCTCTGGGTACCCAGGCACCACTAGTAGAGCCAGTATACACCCCCTTCACTTGGAAAGGAATTCAGGAACAGGGTTCCCCTCAGAGCATCTACACAGCCAGGCAGGAAGGGGAAGGCAGAGCCTGAGGCAGGATCCAATCAGGGTGGGAGGAGTGCTGAGGCTCTTTTAGGGGAAGGCCTTCCCCAAGTGACCTTTAATGAAGCAGTTCTCTGAGATGATCCTTGTTGGTTCATATTGTTTTATTGAGGGTGGGTATGGGCACATACACTTTATTCAGGGTGAAGCAGGGATTCTATACCTCTTAGGGGAAGGAATACCCAGGAAGGGAAGGTCATTGGCTGAAGGCTTAGTGTACCAAAAATGCCTCATTAGCATGGGGAAATATTCCAGGTGTTATGCTACTACGTGATGTTCTTCAGGTAGAGGTGTGAGGGGTTTGAACTCCCCAGGCAATGTCAGAGAAGGCAAAGCCCTGATGATGAAAGGAGTCCTCCATATAGCACAGAAGGCTGCCTGGTCAATGGCAGAGTTTCCCCACAATTTTATATAATTAATATATCTAATAAAAATCTGTAAGGCTTTGCAGTGTAAGCAGTTTCTGTGAGAGGCTATAAGGAAGTAAGCATCCTAGTAGAAGAAAGTAAGCCTCCTGGTGGTCACAGGTAAGACAACAATCAAAATGCTTATGTATCTGGGTGACATCTGAATCTATACTCAGAGAGCAGGGGTCAATCAGGCAGCAGGGTCAAGGTCATTCTCCAACTCCCTCTGTCACTTACTGGGTTGGTCATCTTTCCTCAGGTTTATAGCAGTTCATAGGTGAACTGCACAGGAAACTGACCCTTGAAGACTCTGAGATGATGTCAGTCAAGCTTGGGTCACTTTGGGAAGGTCATGAAACACTTGCTGCTCCAAAAGGGAGAGGCTAATTAACACTTGTCAGACCACAGGGTGGGAACTGACCTGCAGGTGGGGACACATTCCACAGGACTGACTGTTGCCCACCTTCAGACAAGGGAAGTCCTTGTCACCTCATTCCCTAAAGACCAATCAGTTTAAAGAGTGTACTGTTCCACCAATCATATTGTGCCTAGTTGCTGATGCTCTATTTATTCTACCCTTGGAAACCATATAAAAACTCACTGAACGAGTGCTGGGGGTCATCACCTCTCCTTTGGGTCTGGGATGACCCCAGTGCACTGGAACAATAAATTCCTCTTGCTTTTTGCATACATCCTGGTTCCATATGGTTCACTCAGGGGGTCCCCGGTAAGCTAAAGCTAAGGCTCTCCAGTAAGCTAAGGTTCCCCGGAGTCTTATATAACTATGCTTTGAAAAGCCAGATCTTAGCATTTGAGAGGCAGAGGTAGGAGGATTTCCATGAGTTTGAGGCCTACCAGGTCTATCTAGTAGTTCTAGGCCAACTAGGGGTACATGGTGAGACCCTGTATTAAAACCAACAACCGACCAACCAACCTACCAGCTAACCAAACAACCAGCCAGCCAACTAAACAACCAACCTGCCAGCTAACCAACCAACCAGCTAGCCAACCAACCTACCCGTTAACCAATCAACAAGCTAGCCAACTGGTTAACCAACCAACCAACCAACTAACCAACCAACCAGCTAACTGAAGAAAGCATCTACAACTGTAACCCTTAAAAGAGAAATTGAGATAACTCACATGCTGAATCTTTCTTAGATGTCTGAGTTAGATGTTCAGTAGTAGCAAACTTGCAGGTTTGACTCCTAAGTAAGGAAGACACAAATTAGAAAAATCCAACACATCTTTATGCCACTGAATGGCCATCACTGTGACTTGGACAGGCCAGGTATCTACATGGAAAGAGTTAGATAGGAACCTCAGTATGCCTTCTTTCTGCTCCCACCAACATAGACCTGAGCAGGTTTCTGATATTCAGGGAAGAATGACCCATTTATAAGCAGTGTAAGTCATCAGCCTGTGTCAGTCATGGAGCAAAGCTCTCTGCACTTTAGATATAAAAGAAACAAAATATGGAGATGAAAACAGCATCTAGGACCCAGGAGTTCTTGATGGCAGCAGATGTGCAACCAGAAAATCTGAGAAATGAGAGGTAGCACAAGATATTGAAAGCAACCATTTCTGAAGAGGAAGGACAGGTTAAACATCAGTTCTAACTCTTTGACCCACTAATACAAAGGGGCTGCTTCCCAGATGGGGTGGCAGTCACACCTGTGGATTCCTGTCAAATTTCAGAGTTCTCAGATTATTGGAACCTCTTTTCTTTCTTTCTTTCTTTCTTTCTTTCTTTCTTTCTTTCTTTCTTTCTTTCTTTCTTTCTTTCTTTCTTTCTTTCTTTTTTTTTTTTTTTTTTTTTGTGTCAAAGCTCACCAGAAGGATTTTTAAAGGAAAGAATAAAAGAGTAGATCCTGTTAGTCTAAACTTGAGTTTCCCAGAAATCAAGGCCCGAGCCAAAGGTTTGCTATTGAAGGTCTCTGGAATTCGTGCCTAGAGAGAAGGGTTTCACAAGGGCAGTCAACTCAAGATGGGTTATTGAGCTGCCATCCTCCATAGCTCCTTTACTCTACTTGGGATTTTGAGACACGCAGGACTGTCTGTCTGAGAGACCAAAGACAGAATCCACTATCTCCCCTGACTCCCCCTAGATCAAAATGGTCTCAGGGGAATTAACTCTATTCTACTTCCAGGATGTGTGCTGAGGAGAGCATAGCTTCGAGTGTCTGCCCCAGGGTGCTGCATCAGGGACACCCTGAGCAGGAACTGAGAATAAACCATGAAGATCGGGGTGAGACACATGACCTGACTGCTCCTGCACAGAGGGGCCAACACAGAAGCTGCATTTCTGCAGCGGTGACTTGGACATGGAGGTGACATGGAGAGGAACAGGGTCTGTGTGTACTGTGCTGTGAGTGTGGGGTTCAGGGATGGCAGGTGCAGCAGTGCATGATGCAGCAGCAGTGCATGATGCAGCCAGGCTCTTTCCCTCCACCAGTGCCACACTTCCTATAACATGCTATGAGAGCATCACCTTTTCCACCCCTTGGGTTGAACCCAACACTTTGCATGTGCTAGGTCAGTCTCTGGGCTGCTTTCCGAGCCCTGACAATATCATGTCTATATTAAAACATTGTTTTCAAAAAAATTAAACCATGATGACCTCTGAGAGTTATGTGTTGAAATTTAAATTTGCACCAAGATAGGAATGATAGATGTATTTATTCCACCCCCCAAAGAGGTTTCAAATGAGGAGGAAGGATGTGTGCAATTGTCAGGGTCTAATTCGATTGGGAAACACATTTTCTAGCCCCTAGATTTTTTTTTCATTATTGACTTTGCTTTGCATAGTACCTATCATCTTTGAGGCTGTCTTAGAGTGTCCCCATCCCCACTAAAGTGATGTTTCCCCTAGTCATTCTCCATTGGCTTTTGCCACAAGGAATCTGATATGAGGCCAGAACTCAGCAAATATTCAAGTAAATATTTATGGAATGATATGAATAAATAAAGTTAAAAATAGAACATTTTCTTATTCTCCTCTTGGACTAGATGCACAAACAAAGGAGAATGGATTTGCAGAGATTGAATGTCACCCTTCCGACCTCACCAATCAAGTTAGGCACCAGCTTCTGTGTCTTTCCAGACCACCCCAGGCACTCAGCCGCGGTAGCCTTTATTCTTGGCTTTATTGATGCCCAGCTTGCTAGAATGTGGGCTTCTCAAGGGCAAGGGGCACTTCTTATTAATCTTTCTGTTGCTAGTACCTGGGAAGTCACTATGTCTGAAAACACAGAATCAATTAGTCTCCACTGTAGGCTCTGCCATGAAATCCTCCACGAAGCTACCGTAGTGAAGAAAGGCCAGCCGTGGGGGAAACAGTTAAGAGGATGCTTTCGGCATCCTATGTGCAGCTGAGTATCTGGGGGTGAGTCACAAAATTCATCCCTGCCTCAGTTTCTTCAAGTGAAAAATGAGAGCTGAATTATGGTTTAAGTGGGTCACTGGTCTGTTTTCAGTGTCATGGTTGACATTTCTAATGGGGAGAGAGACTTTTCAGCAGCTGGGCCACACATGGGTTTAGGATTCTTCATTTACTTTAGTCAGATCCCACTAATCCACTGGAAGAACTTAAAAAATGTAAATCTGTAATGCCACAATTTGCTAAAAACCTTCGGAAGTACTCTGTTTTGAGCTCCAAGGTAGCATGAGATCACTTGAAGAACTTTGGCTGTTTTTCCTTATGAATATGAGCTGTGTCACACCAGCAAGGTCAATTGGGGGGCATAGGAAGGAGAGAAAGGTGCCCAGTGTACCTGGTGCACAAGTGGAAAAGCTGATGCTCTGCTCCCCAGAGAAGGAAGACTCAAGAGTCCAGGGCAGCAGTAGTCTGGTCATTAAGAGTTTTGTCAAATGAAGGGATAGGCAACTATCTTAGGATGAATGAGGCAGGAAGTTGGAATTGAACAGGCTTGAAACAGGCTTTTTGAAGAACATCTATACAACAGCAAGGAAATACAACCTGCCAACATTCCATCATCCATGGTGATTCATCAACAGATGAATAGACAATGGAAGCGTGGTACATGCACATAACTGGATTTTATTCAGCTGTAAAGAAAAAGAAAATTAAGGACTTTGAAGAGAGGTGAGCGTGGTGGTACATACCTTTAATCCCCATATTTGGGAGGCAGAGGTTTATAGCTCTCCATGAGTTCAAGGACCTATACAGCCTATCTTAAAACAGAACAGAACAGAACAAAACAACAATTCAAAAAAAACTTTGTAGGAAAATGAATGGAATTTGAAAACATTGTTTTGCGAATTAACCTTGGCACAGAAAGACAAATGCTTCATATTCTCTTTCATCTACGGATCCCAGCTTTCAATTTTTCTGTGTGGTTATGAGGAGGTGAGTGTATGTGTAGACCACAAAACTAGAAAGAGGACAAGAGGGGAAAGGAGGTTTTAAGGAAGGGGTTAAGGAGGGCATCAGAACATATGTGGCATAAAGGTAGAAACGGAGGTATTGGCTGGGACAAGAGAACAAACCCAAAGAGGAGACAGCTAGGGAGGGAGAAGACCACCAATACAGTATATACGTGTGGGAAGAAAGCCTGCTACTTTGTATCATAATTTTAAAAAATGAAACTAAAAAAAAAAGAACCAAAGAAATGATAAATGAGTGGGTGGATCAATACTATACAACAATTTATTCAGTTGAGTTTTAGCCACTCAGTGTTGAAGAAAATAAAGGCATGTTTTAGAAGAATATGTAGTGCGAGTCTATTAATAACAACTTCATTTTTTATTCTTTCCTTTTACTCTTTCAAATACATGGACTTTGTATTTTAAAAATTGTTCTTTGACAATTTCATGCATACATGTGATGCATTCTAGCTAGTCTCACCTCACTCTCTCTTATTGACCTTCTGCCCTGCCAAACCCCTGCTTCCCTAAAAATCTCTTTGCAGCAGTCTAGACTCAAATCAGCATCACAACCACAGTGGCTGTAATTTCAAATTGCATTTATTAACTAAGATATCAAGAATAAGAAATGTTAATCATCCTGGTAATTTATACAGGGATGAAATTAATTGTAGAATCTAGAGTAGTTTGTCAGATAGTTTAATTTACTACATGATGTCAAGACTACTTTTAAAATAGAGTTTTTCAAAATAGCATCATGGTTTGGACATATAACTCTTTTCTTCTCATGAGGTACTATAAGACCTCTATGTGCAAGGGAATAGCAGCTTTGGGTTTTTCTTTATAGTGTTTTATATTTTCATATATACATATTTACTGTTTTAAATAAATTTATTATTATAAATATATAAAATTATTTATTTATTTACATCCCACATGTTGCCCCCTCCTGGTCCCCCCTCACAGAGTTCTCCCCCCACCCCATAGCCCCTCCCCACTGCATCTTAGAGGATACTCCTCCAGGGCATCCTCCCTTCCTGGAACATCAAGTCTTTACAGGATTAGGCACATCCTCCTCTATTGAGTCCAGACAAGGCAGCCTCTGCTGCATATGTTCAGGAGGCCTCAGATTGGTCTGTGAATGCTCTTTGGTTGGTGGTTCAGTCTCTGGGAGCTTCTAGGGGGTCCAGGTTAGTTTACTGTGGGGTTGGTCTTCCTATGGGGTTGCCATCCCCTTCAGTTCCTTTAATCCTTCCCCTAACTTCCATAGGGGTCTCTGACCTCAGTCTAATTCTTGGCTTTGAATATCTGCATCTGTCTCAGTCAGCTGCTGGTAGAGTCTCTCAGAGGACAACGATGGTAGGCTCCTGTTTGCAAGCTCAACACAGCGTCAATAATAGTTTCAGGGTTTGATGCCTACCCAGGGGATGGATCCCAAGTTGATCCAGTCACTGGTCCACAATTCATTCATTCTCTGCTCCATTTTTGTCCATGAACTTTTTTTTTTAGACAGGAACAATTTTGGGTTGAAACTTTTGAAGGTGGGTTGGTGTCTCCATCCCTCCACTGGGGTATCTGTCTAGCTACTGGAGGTATCCCCACTGTTGGGCATTTTGGCTAAGGTGATCTCTATTGAGTCCTGGGAGCCTCCCCCATCTCAGGTCTCTGGGTCTTTCTAGAGGTTCCCCCCATGTCCTATCCTCAGGAGTTGTATATTTCCATTTCTTCTCCTGGCCCTCTGTGCTTCTCTCCTGTCTCCCCCATGTCTGATCCTGCCCCTGTCTGATCCTGCCCTCTCTTCTACCACCTGGGTTCTTCCCTTCGTCTTTCTCCCATGATTATTTTATTCCCCCTTCTAGGTGAGATTGAAGCACCCTCACTTGGGTCTTCCTTCTTGTTTAACTTCTTTGGGTCTGTAGGGTATATCATGCGTATTCTGTACTTTTTAGCTAATATCCACTTATGTATTCCTTTTGGATCTAGGTTACATCATTCAGGATGATATTTTCTAGCTTCATCTATTTGCCTGCAAAATTCATGACGTCATTGTTTTTAATAGCTGTGTAAATGAATTACATTTCTGTATCCATTCTTTGGTTGAGGGATAGTTGTGTTACTTCCAGTTTCTGGCTATTATGAATAAGGCTGCTATGAACATAGTGGAGCACATGTTTGTGTGATATGATGGCACACCTTTTGGGTATATGCTCAGGAGTGATACAGTTGGGTCTTCTGGTAGAACTATTTCAAAATTTCTGAGAAACTTCCAGATTGATTTCCAGAGTAGTTATACGAATTTTCAATCCCATCAGCAAGGGAGGAATATTTCCTTTCCTCTACATCCTTGCCAGCATGTGCTGTCACTTGAGTTTTTTATCTTAGTCAGTCTGATTGGTGTGAGGTAGAATCCCAGGGTCATTTTGATTTGCATTTCCATGATGGTTCAATATATGAAAATCCATCAATGTAATTTACTATATAAACAAACTCAAAGGAAAAAGATCATATGATCATCTCATTAGATGTTGAAAAGGCCTTTGATAAAATCCAACACACCTTCATGTCTTGGAGAGATCAGGAATTCATAGCACACACCTAAACATAATAAAAGCAATATACAGCAAACCAACAGCCAACATCAAATTTAATGGAGAGAAACTTGAGGCAATCCCATTAAAATCAGGGACAAGACAAGGCTGCCCACTCCCTATCTATTCAATATAGTACTGGAAGTTCTAGTAAGAGCAATAAGACAACAAAAAGAGATCAAGGGGATACAACTTGGTAAAGAAGAATTAAAGGTATTACTATTTGCAGATGATAAGATAGTATACATAAGCTACCCCAAAAATTATACCAGAGAACTTCCCAGCTGATAAACAACTTCAGCAAAGTGGCCGAGATAAAATAAACTCAAATAAATCAGTAGCCTTCCTTTATACAAAGGATAAAAAGGCTGAGAAAGAAATTAGGGAAACAACGCCTTTCACAACAGTCACAAATAATATAAAATATCTTGGGGTAACTCTAACCAAAAAGTGAAAGACCTGTATGACAATAACTTCAAGTCTCTCAAGAAAGAAATCGAAGATCTCAGAAAATGTATAACCTTGAATGTATTATCCCTTATTTTTTACCTATACAGTTTCTGCTGAGAAATAGCTACATATCCTCATCACAGTCCTCTTGCATGTAATAAGACACTTTTCTCTTGTTTTCAAGTTATTTTTTGAGAATTTGAATGTCATGTCTTGGTGAGGATCTCTTTATACTTAATATTTGACATTCTCCCCAGTCCCTATTACTTGTCTAAATAACCTTTGTATTTTCTACTTTCTTTGGATGCCACTATATAACTTTTGGTTCACTTGATTGGCTTCCTGTAACATCTGTAAGTTCTTTTAAGTTTGTTTTCATTTTTCTCTGTGTTGTTCTGAGTTATTTCAGAATAATCCATCTTCAAAGCCATTAATCCCTGTGCTTGATAGGATATGTTTCTGAAGCTAAATGTGGAACTTTTAATTTGAGTTATTTTATTCTTTACTTCTAGGATTTTAAATTTGGTTCGACTTAATGGGTTATATCTCTTTGTTGAGCCTCTCTTATGTTCATGTGCTGTTCCAGTACTCCTTTGAGATTTTTAAAAGACAATTATCTAGTAATGTTTGTAAGAAGCTCCTAAGTTTCTTTCTGGTGGCTACCAGTGTCTTGCGTTTATTTCACTCATTCGTAGTGATGTTTTCTTGACATGTGTGTGCACATTCCCAGATGCCTGTGTGTTCACATGCATAAGCATGCGTGCAATCCTCATGGCTCTGTGCCCCTGTCTGCATATTTGAAGAAATATGAACACTTTCAGTATGGTTAGACTGGATGTCTATATATAGGGAAAGTCCTTCAGTAATAGAACCACACAGAGATTGTGGACTGGTTACCAGATGCACTCATAGACAGCTTTTGTCTGGAGTCTGCCGTGGGGTTGTGTGGTGTATGAGAGAATAGATGGTAACCTTGGTTCCTGGGTCTACAAGTGGATAACCAGGTATTTGGGTCCATCAGGGCAAGTCTGGAGCTTGTGTCTGTGGGGCTAGACTTAGAGTCTAGGACTGTGGATGAAGGTACGGTTGATGCTGTGATCTGGGGGAATTGATCTGGAGCCTAAGGCTGTAGGTTCTGGATTGAACCTGGGCAGGTCTGGTGTTGAGGTTTGTGGCTTTGCCCTCATCTTAATATGGAGGGTTCTTTCCTCCTATGCTGCACTGCCCTGGCATAGAGTGGGCAGGGTGAGTACTGTGAAATTATCCGTCCGACTTCTTCTGTTCATCTTTCCTTGTTTCTGTACTGCACCAGGTGCTCTAAACTATCACTGAGGTTCCATAGCTGCTTTTTATGTTTGTATGGATGTTTCTGCAGCAATACAAGAGCTAGAAGCTCCTATCATTCCAATGACTGCTTCTCAGATACAGTAAACTTATATCATATACAATAATACTGTGCAGTGATATTGGTCATATAGATGCATAGTAAAAACATAGAAATATACATCTACAAATAGCCTCTAAAGCCAGGCAGCACTTACTTCTAATTGGGAAAAGAGAGTAGGATTTTGTTTTTCAGCCATGTTGTATGTACAGAGTCCTGTTAAATTGCTTTTACTCTTTTAATCAAGTAGTTGATCACCTTCACACTTGCAGAAGGACCTCAGCAAATAAAATATATTTATCAGGAAAAGAAAACACAGAAATCTACAAAGCAAGTAGGAGAATGTTGGTGGAGATGAGAACAAAATCAGAGAAAGGATAAAAACTAAATACCAGGAACTTAAGAGGCTGTGGAAGATTTGATTAAATAATAATAGAGGAAGAGAAAAGTCTTTTTTTTCCATTTTTTATTAGGTATTTAGCTCATTTACATTTCCAATGCTATACCAAAAGTCCCCCATATCCACCCACCCCCACTCCCCTGCCCACCCACTCCCCCTTTTTGGCCCTGGTGTTCCCCTGTACTGGGGCATATAAAGTTTGCAAGTCCAATGGGCCTCTCTTTCCAGTGATGGCCGACTAGGCCATCTTTTGATATATATGCAGCTAGAGTCAAGAGCTCCGGGGTACTGGTTAGTTCATAATGTTGTTCCACCTATAGGGTTGCAGATCCCTTTAGCTCCTTGGCTACTTTCTCTAGCTCCTCCATTGGGAGCCCTATGATCCATCCATTAGCTGACTGTGAGCATCCACTTCTGTGTTTGCTGGGCCCCGGCATAGTCTCACAAGAGACAACTACATCTGGGTCCTTTCAATAAAATCTTGCTAGTGTATGCAATGGTGTCAGCGTTTGGATGCTGATTATGGGGTGGATCCCTGGATATGGCAGTCTCTACATGGTCCATCCTTTCATCTCAGCTCCAAACTTTGTCTCTGTAACTCCTTCCATGGGTGTTTTGTTCCCAAATCTAAGGAGGGGCATAGTGTCCACACTTCAGTCTTCATTCTTCTTGAGTTTCATGTGTTTAGCAAATTATATCTTATATCTTGGGTATCCTAGGTTTGGGGCTAATATCCACTTATCAGTGAGTACATATTGTGTGAGTTCCTTTGTGAATGTGTTACCTCACTCAGGATGATGCCCTCCAGGTCCATCCATTTGGCTAGGAATTTCATAAATTCATTCTTTTTAATAGTTGAGTAGTACTCCATTGTGTAGATGTACCACATTTTCTGTATCCACTCCTCTGTTGAGGGGCATCTAGGTTCTTTCCAGCTTCTAGCTATTATAAATAAGGCTGCTATGAACATAGTGGAGCATGTGTCCTTCTTACCAGTTGGGGCATCTTCTGGATATATGCCCAGGAGAGGTATTGCTGGATCCTCCGGTAGTACTATGTCCAATTTTCTGAGGAACCGCCAGACTGATTTCCAGAGTGGTTGTACAAGCCTGCACTCCCACCAAAAATGGAGGAGTGTTCCTCTTTCTCCACATCCACGCCAGCATCTGCTGTCACCTGAATTTTTGCTCTTAGCCATTCTGACTGGTGTGAGGTGGAATCTCAGGGTTGTTTTGATTTGCATTTCCCTGATGATTAAGGATGTTGAACATTTTTTCAGGTGCTTCTCTGCCATTCAGTATTCCTCAGGTGAGAATTCTTTGTTCAGTTCTGAGCCCCATTTTTTAATGGGGTTATTTGATTTTCTGAAGTCCACCTTCTTGAGTTCTTTATATATGTTGGATATTAGTCCCCTATCTGATTTAGGATAGGTAAAGATGCTTTCCCAATCTGTTGGTGGTCTTTTTGTCTTATTGACGGTGTCTTTTGCCTTGCAGAAACTTTGGAGTTTCATTAGGTCCCATTTGTCAATTCTCGATCTTACAGCACAAGCCATTGCTGATCTGTTCAGGAATTTTTCCCCTGTGCCCATATCTTCAAGGCTTTTCCCCACTTTCTCCTCTATAAGTTTCAGTGTCTCTGGTTTTATGTGAAGTTCCTTGATCCACTTAGATTTGACCTTAGTACAAGGAGATAAGTATGGATCGATTCGCATTCTTCTACACGATAACAACCAGTTGTGCCAGCACCAATTGTTGAAAATGCTGTCTTTCTTCCACTGGATGGTTTTAGCTCCCTTGTCGAAGATCAAGTGACCATAGGTGTGTGGGTTCATTTCTGGGTCTTCAATTCTATTCCATTGGTCTACTTGTCTGTCTCTATACCAGTACCATGCAATTTTTATCACAATTGCTCTGTAGTAAAGCTTTAGGTCTGGCATGGTGATTCCGCCAGAAGTTCTTTTATCCTTGAGAAGACTTTTTGCTATCCTAGGTTTTTTGTTATTCCAGACAAATTTGCAAATTGCTCCTTCCAATTCGGTGAAGAATTGAGTTGGAATTTTGATGGGAATTGCATTGAATCTGTAGATTGCTTTTGGCAAGATAGCCATTTTTACAATGTTGATCCTGCCAATCCATGAGCATGGGAGATCTTTCCATCTTCTGAGATCTTCCTTAATTTCTTTCTTCAGAGATTTGAAGTTTTTATCATACAGATCTTTCACTTCCTTAGTTAGAGTCATGCCAAGATATTTTATATTATTTGTGACTATTGAGAAGGGTGTTGTTTCCCTAATTTCTTTCTCAGCCTGTTTATTCTTTGTATAGAGAAAGGCCATTGACTTGTTTGAGTTTATTTTATATCCAGCTACTTCACCGAAGCTGTTTATCAGGTTTAGGAGTTCTCTGGTAGAATTTTTAGGGTCACTTATATATACTATCATATCATCTGCAAAAAGTGATATTTTGACTTCCTCTTTTCCAATTTGTATCCCCTTGATCTCCTTTTGTTGTCGAATTGCTCTGGCTAATACTTCAAGTACTATGTTGAAAAGGTAGGGAGAAAGTGGGCAGCCTTGTCTAGTCCCTGATTTTAGTGGGATTGCTTCCAGCTTCTCTCCATTTACTTTGATGTTGGCTACTGGTTTGCTGTAGATTGCTTTTATCATGTTTAGGTATGGGCCTTGAATTCCTGATCTTTCCAAAACTTTTATCATGAATGGGTGTTGGATCTTGTCAAATGCTTTTTCTGCATCTAACGAGATGATCATGTGGTTTTTGTCTTTGAGTTTGTTTATATAATGGATTACATTGATGGATTTTCGTATATTAAACCATCCCTGCATCCCTGGAATAAAACCTACTTGGTCAGGATGGATGATTGCTTTAATGTGTTCTTGGATTCGGTTAGCGAGAATTTTATTGAGGATTTTTGCATCGATATTCATAAGAGAAATTGGTCTGAAGTTCTCTATCTTTGTTGGGTCTTTCTGTGATTTAGGTATCAGAGTAATAGTGGCTTCATAAAATGAGTTGGGTAGAGTACCTTCTACTTCTATTTTGTGAAATAGTTTGTGCAGAACTGGAATTAGATCTTCTTTGAAGGTCTGATAGAACTCTGCACTAAACCCATCTGGTCCTGGGCTTTTTTTGGTTGGGAGACTATTAATAACTGCTTCTATTTCTTTAGGTGATATGGGACTGTTTAGATGATCAACTTGATCCTGATTCAACTTTGGTACCTGGTATCTGTCCAGAAATTTGTCCATTTCGTCCAGGTTTTCCAGTTTTGTTGAGTATAGCCTTTTGTAGAAGGATCTGATGGTGTTTTGGATTTCTTCAGGATCTGTTGTTATGTCTCCCTTTTCATTTCTGATTTTGTTAATTAGGATTTTGTCCCTGTGCCCTTTAGTGAGTCTAGCTAAGGGTTTATCTATCTTGTTGATTTTCTCAAAGAACCAACTCCTCGTTTGGTTAATTCTTTGAATAGTTCTTCTTGTTTCCACTTGGTTGATTTCACCCCTGAGTTTGATTATTTCCTGCCGTCTACTCCTCTTGGGTGAATTTGCTTCCTTTTTTTCTAGGGCTTTTAGATGTGTTGTCAAGCTGCTAGTATGTGCTGTCTCCCGTTTCTTCTTGGAGGCACTCAGAGCTATGAGTTTCCCTCTTAGAAATGCTTTCATTGTGTCCCATAGGTTTGGGTACATTGTGGCTTCATTTTCATTAAACTCTAAAAAGTCTTTAATTTCTTTCTTTATTCCTTCCTTGACCAAGGTATCATTGAGAAGAGTGTTATTCAGTTTCCACGTGAATGTTGGCTTTCCATTATTTATGTTGTTATTGAAGATCAGTCTTAGGTCATGGTGGTCTGATAGGATACATGGGACAATTTCAATATTTTTGTATCTATTGAGGCCTGTTTTGTGACCAATTATATGGTCAATTTTGGAGAAGGTCCCGTGAGGTGCTGAGAAGAAGGTATATCCTTTTGTTTTAGGATAAAATGTTTTGTAGATATCTGTCAGGTCCATTTGTTTCATAACTTCTGTTAGTTTCACTGTGTCCCTGTTTAGTTTCTGTTTCCACGATCTGTCCTTTGAAGAAAGTGGTGTGTTGAAGTCTCCCACTATTATTGTGTGAGGTGTAATGTATGCTTTGAGCTTTACTAAAGTGTCTCTAATGAATGTGGCTGCCCTTGCATTTGGTGCGTAGATATTCAGAATTGAGAGTTCCTCTTGGAGGATTTTACCTTTGATGAGTATGAAGTGTCCCTCCTTGTCTTTTTTGATAACTTTGGGTTGGAAGTCAATTTTATCCGATATTAGAATGGCTACTCCAGCTTGTTTCTTCAGTCCATTTGCTTGGAAAATTGTTTTCCAGCCTTTCACTCTGAGGTAGTGTCTGTCTTTTTCCCTGAGATGGGTTTCCTGTAAGCAGCAGAATGTTGGGTCCTGTTTGTGTAGCCAGTCTGTTAGTCTATGTCTTTTTATTGGGGAATTGAGTCCATTGATATTAAGAGATATTAAGGAAAAGTAATTGTTGCTTCCTTTTATTTTTGTTGTTAGAGTTGGCATTCTGTTCTTGTGGCTGTCTTCTTTTTGGTTTATTGAATGATTACTTTCTTGGTTGTTCTAGGGCGTGATTTCCGTCCTTGTATTGCTTCTTTTCTGTTATTATCCTTTGAAGGGCTGGATTCGTGGAAAGATATTGTGTGAATTTGTTTTTGTCGTGGAATACTTTGGTTTCTCTATCTATGGTAATTGAGAGTTTGGCCGGGTATAGTAGCCTGGGCTGGCATTTGTGTTCTCTTAGTGTCTGTATAACATCTGTCCAGGCTCTTCTGGCTTTCATAGTCTCTGGTGAAAAGTCTGGTGTAATTCTGATAGGCCTTCCTTTATATGTTACTTGACCTTTCTCCCTTACTGCTTTTAATATTCTATCTTTATTTAGTGCATTTGTTGTTCTGATTATTATGTGTCGGGAGGAATTTCTTTTCTGGTTCAGTCTATTTGGAGTTCTGTAGGCTTCTTGTATGATCATGGGCATCTCTTTTTTTATGTTTGGGAAGTTTTCTTCTATTATTTTGTTGAAGATATTAGCTGGCCCTTTAAGTTGAAAATCTTCATTCTCATCAATTCCTATTATCCATAGGTTTGGTCTTCTCATTGTGTCCTGGATTACCTGGATGTTTTGAGTTAGGATCCTTTTGCATTTTGTATTTTCTTTGACTGTTTTGTCGATGTTCTCTATGGAATCTTCTGCACCTGAGATTCTCTCTTCCATTTCTTGTATTCTGTTGCTGATGCTCGCATCTATGGTTCCAGATCTCTTTCCTAGGGTTTCTATCTCCAGCCTCGCTTTGGGTTTTCTTTACTGTGTCTACTTCCCCTTTTAGTTCTAGTATGGTTTTGTTCATTTCCATCACCTGTTTGGATGTGTTTTCCTGTTTTTCTTTAATGATTTCTACCTGTTTGGCTGTGTTTTCCTGCTTTTCTTTAAGGGCCTGTAACTCTTTAGCAGTGCTCTCCTGTAATTCTTTAAGTGACTTATGAAAGTCCTTCTTGATGTCCTCTATCATCATCATGAGAAATGTTTTTAAATCTGGGTCTAGATTTTCGGTTGTGTTGGGGTGCCCAGGACTAGGTGGGGTGGGAGTGCTGCGTTCTGATGATGGTGAGTGGTCTTGATTTCTGTTAGTAGGATTCTTACGTTTGCCTTTCGCCATCTGGTAATCTCTGAAGCTAGCTGTTTTAGTTGTCACTGTTAAGAGCTTGTTCTTCAGGTGACTCTGTTAGCCTCTATAAGCAGACCTGGAGGGTAGCACTCTCCTTAGTTTCAGTGGGCAGAGTATTCTCTGCAGGCAAGCTCTCTTCTTGCAGGGCAGGTACCCAGATATCTGGTGTTCGAACCAGACTCCTGGCAGAAGTTGTGTTCCACTCACTAGAGGTCTTAGGATCTCGTGTGGAATCCTGTGTGGGCCCTTGCGGGTGTCAGGCGACTCCGCTGGCAAGGTAGCCCGGGGCTCGAGTGGAGCGGAAGGGGTTTGTGCCCCAGATCAAGCCCGGGTAGCCTGCTTCCCTATGTACCGCAGTCTCAGTTTCCGCGCGATTGGATTGGGGCAGGCGCTATGTTCCACTCACCAGAGGTCTTAGGATCCCGTGGGGAGTCCCGTGTGGGCCCTTGCGGGTGTTGGGCAAGACTCTGCTGGCAAGGTAGCCCGGGGCTTGAGTGGAGCTGAAGGGGCTTGTGCCCCAGATCAGGCCTGGGTAGCCTGCTTCCCTATGTACCGCAGTCTCAGGTTCCGCGCGATTGGATTGGGGCAGGCGCTGTGTTCCACTCACCAGAGGTCTTAGGATCCTGTGGGGAGTCCCGTGTGGGTTCTTGCGGGTGTTGGGCAAGACTCTGCTGGCAAGGTAGCCCGGGGCTCGAGTCGAGCGGAAGGGCGAGAAAAGTCTTATTCCAGAGAAGGGAACAATTACTGGCCAAGGGAAAAATACTAAACAAAACAGAAGAGTGAGCAGTATTTATGCCTTCGAAAATGTACACAACTAGACATTACAGAAATAGACTCTGGGTCAAGTGGAGAAAGCTGAATAGATACAACCATTAGAGATCAGAGTACATTGTAGAAGATCTAGTCACTTAAATATTTTTGTAGCTTAATTGTATTTACAGGTTAATTTTGTGTAGTTTCAAGGATTATCTGGTTCCAATTTTTTGTAACCAGGTGAAAATCTACCTTTTTTTTTTTTTTTAAATTTTGATACCTCCCAGGACAGAGTCAAACTTTACAGGCAGTAAATGAATAGAAACTTCACTATGAGCTATACTTTTTATGTTTATTTAGAAATTATAAACACATTATTGGCAATGCAATTGGAATTAAGAAACAAGTATGTACATCTGCAGGAGACATCTTGGATCCCGGACTCCACCGAGACTACTCTGCACAGAGGATAGGTGTCTGCCCGGCATGGGAGGGCTTTGCCTGAGCATCTGTGGGAGACATCTTGGATCCCGGACTCCACCGAGACTACTCTGCACAGCTGAGAGTGTGGACTACAGAAGCTAACAGCTTCTGGGACAGGTGGGAGCCACAGAGCTTCTGAGGCAGCCCACTTTTTTGGGCTCCAGACATCCAGGCACCTTCCCAGCCAGAGGATAGGTGTCTGCCCGGCCCGGGAGGGCTTTGCCTGAGCATCTGCAGGAGACATCTTGGTTCCCGGACTCCACCAAGACTAGTCTGCACAGGTGAGAGTGTGGACTACAGAAGCTAACAGCTTCTGGGACAGGTCCTGTTTTGGGCCTTCATCTTCTGCCCGGAGGCAAGTCTGAAACCCAGATATCTGTGCACTTTCCCTGAAAGAGGAGAGCCTGCCTGCAGAGAGTACTCTGACCACTGAAACTCAGGAGAGAGCTAGTTTCCCCGGTCTGCTGGTAGAGAATAACAGAATAACGAGAGGAACAAGCTCTAACCAGAGACAACTATAACAACTGACTCCAGCATTTACCAGATGGCGAAAGGCAGACGTAAGAATCTTACTAACAAAAACCAAGACCACTCACCATCATCAGAACCCAGTACTCCCACCTCAGCCAGTCCAGGGCACCCCAACACACCCAAAAACCTAGACCCAGATTTAAAGGCATATCTCATGATGATGGTAGAAGACATCAGGAAGGTCTTTAATAACTCACTTAAAGAAATACAGGAGACCACTGCTAAAGAGTTGCAAGTCCTTAAAGAAAAACAGGAAAACACATCCAAACAGATGATGGAAATGAACAAAACCATACTAGACCTAAAAAGGGAAGTAGACACAATAAAGGAAACCCAAAGTGAGGCAACGCTGGAGATAGAAACCCTAGGAAAGAAATCTGGAACCATAGATGCGAGCATCAGCAACAGAATACAAGAGATGGAAGAAAGAATCTCAGGTGCAGAAGATTCCATAGAGAACATTGGCACAACAATCAAAGAAAATACAAAATTCAAAAAGATCCTAACTCAAAACATCCAGGAAATCCAGGACACAATGAAAGATCAAACCTACGGATAATAGGAGTAGATGAGAATGAAGATTTTCAACTCAAAGGGCCAGCAAATATCTTCAACAAAATTATAGAAGAAAACTTCCCAAACCTAAAGAAAGAGATGTCCATGAACATACAAAAAGCCTACAGAACTCCAAATAACTGGACCAGAAAAGAAATTCCTCCCGACACATAATAATCAGAACAACAAATGCACTAAATAAAGATAGAATATTAAAAGCAGTAAGGGGAAAAGGTCAAGTAACATATAAAGGCAAGCCTATCAGAATTACATCAGATTTTTCACCAGACACTATGAAAGCCAGAAGATCCTGGACAGATGTTATACAGACACTAAGAGAACACAAATGCCAGCCCAGGCTACTTTACCCAGCCAAACTTTCAATTACTGTAGATGGAGAAGCCAAAGTATTCTATGACCGAACCAAATTCACACATTATCTTTCCATGAATCCAGCCCTTTAAAGGATAATAACAGAAAAAAAAAAACCAATACAAGGACAGAAACTATGTCCTAGAAAAAACAAGAAAGTAATCCTTCAACTAACCTAAAAGAAGACAGCCACAAGAACAGAATGCCAAATCTAACAACAAAAATAATAGGAAGCAACAATTACTTTTCCTTAATATCTCTTAATATCAATGGACTCAACTCCCCAATAAAAAGACATAGACTAACAGACTGGCTACACAAACAGGACCCAACGTTTTGCTGTTTACAGGAAACTCATCTCAGGGAAAAAGACAGACACTACCTCAGAGTGAAAGGCTGGAAAACAATTTTCCAAGCAAATGGACTGAAGAAACAAGCTGGAGTAGCCATTCTAATATCTAATAAAATTGACTTCCAACCCAAAGTCATCAAAAAAGCAAGGAGGGGCACTTCATACTCATCAAAGGTAAAATCTTCCAAGAGGAACTCTCAATTCTGAATATCCATGCTCCAAATACAAAGGCAGCCACATTCATTAAAGAAACTTTAGTAAAACTCAAAGCTCACATTGCACCACATACAATAATAGTGGGAGACTTCAACACACCACTTTCACCAATGGACAGATAATGGAACCAGAAACTAAACAGGGACACAGTGAAACTAACAGAAGTTATGAAACAAATGGATTTAACAGATACCTACAGAACATTTTATCCTAAAACAAAAGGATATACCTTCTTCTCAGAACCTCACGGTACCTTCTCCAAAATTGACCACATAATTGCTCACAAAACAAGCCTCAACAGATACAAAAATATTGAAATTTTCCCATGCGTCCTATCAGATCACCATGGACTAAGGCTGATCTTCAACAACAAAATAAATAATAGAAAGCCAACATTCACGTGGAAACTGAACAACACTCTTCTCAATGATACCTTGGTCAAGGAAGGAAAAAAGAAAGAAACTAAGGACTTTTTAGAGTTTAATGAAAATGAAGCCACAACATACCCAAACTTATGGGACACAATGAAAGCATTTCTAAGAGGAAAACTCATAGCTCTGAGTGCCTCCAAAAAGAAACTAGAGAGAGCACACACCAGCAGCTTGACAACACACCTAAAAGCTCTAGAACAAAAGGAGGCAAATTCACCCAAGAGGAATAGACAGCAGGAAATAATCAACTCAGGGGCGAAATCAATCAAGTGGAAACAAGAAGAACTATTCAAAGAATCAACCAAACCTGGAGCTGGTTCTTTGAGAAAATCAACAAGATAGATAAACCCTTAGCCAGACTCACTAGAGGGCACAGGGAAAGCAACCTAATTAACAAAATCAGGAATATAACGGGAGACATAACAATGGATCCTGAAGAAATCCAAACACCATCAGATCCTTCTACAAAAGGCTATACTCAACAAAACTGGAGAACCTGGATGAAATGGACAAGTTTCTAGACAGATACCAGGTAGCAAAGTTAAATGAAGATCAGGATAATGATCTAAACAGTACTATATCCCCTAAAGAAATAGAAGCAGTCATTAATAGTCTCCCAACCAAAAAAAGCCCAGGACCAGATGGTTTAGTGCAGAGTTCTATCAGACCTTCAAAGAAGATCTAATCCCAGTTCTTCACAAACTATTCCACAAAATAGAAGCAGAAGGTACTCTACCCAACTCATTCTATGAATCCACAATTACTCTGATGCCTAAACCACAAAAAGACCCAATAAAGATAGAGAACTTTAGAACAATTTCCCTTATGAATATTGATGCAAAAATCCTCAATAAAGTTCTTGCTAACCTAATCCAAGAACACATCAAAACAATCATCCATCCTGACCAAGTAGGTTTCATCCCAGGGATGCAGGGATAGTTCAATATATGGAAATCCATCAACGTAATCCAGTATATAAACAAACTCAAAGACAAAAACCACATGATCATCTCGTTAGATGCGGAGAAAGCATTTGACAAAATCCAACACCCATTCATGATAAAAGTCTTGGAAAGATCAGGAATTCAAGGCCCATACCTAAACATGATAAAAGCAATCAACAGCAAACCAGTAGCCAACATCAAAGTAAATGGAGAGAAGCTGGAAGCAATCCCACTAAAATCAGGGACTAGACAAGGCTGCCCACTTTCTCCCTACCTATTCAACACTGTACTTGAAGTCCTAGCCAGAGCAATTCGACAACAAAAGGAGATACAAATTGGAAAGGAAGAAGTCAAAATATCACTTTTTGCAGATGATATGATAGTATATATAAGTGACCCTAAAAATTCCACCAGAGAACTCCTAAGCCTGATAAACAGCTTCAGTGAAGTAGCTGGATATAAAATTACTCAAACAAGTCAATAGCCTTTCTGTACACAAAGGATAATCAGGCTGAGAAAGAAATTAGGGAAACAACACCCTTCTCAATAGTCACAGATAATATAAAATACCTTGGCATGACTCTAACCAAGGAAGTGAAAGATCAGTATGATAAGAATTACAAGTCTCTGAAGAAAGAAATTAAAGAAGATCTCAGAAGATGGAAAGATCTCCCATGCTCATGGATTGGCAGGATCAATATAGTAAAAATGGCTATCTTGCCAAAAGCAATCTATAGATTCAAAGCAATCCCCATCAAAATTTCAACTCAATTTTTCAACTAATTTGAAAGGGCAATCTTGAAAAGGCAATCTGCAAATTCATCTGGAATAACAAAAAACCTAGGATAGCAAAAACTCTTCTCAAGGATAAAAGAACCTCTGATGGAGTCACCATGCCTGACCTAAAGCTGTACTACAGAGCAATTGTGATTAAAAACTGCATGGTACTGGTATAGTGACAGACAGTTAGACTAATGCAATAGAATTGAAGACCCAGAAATGAACCCACACACCTATGGTCACTTGATCTTTGACAAGGGAGCAAAAACCATCCAGTGGAAAAGAGACAGCATTTTCAAAAATGGTGCTGGCACAATTGGTGGTTATCATGTAGAAGAATGCGAATTGATCCATTACTATCTCCTTGTACTAAGGTCAAATCTAAGTGGATTAAGGAACTCCACATAAAACCAGAGACACTGAAACTTACAGAGGAGAAAGTAGGGAAAAGCCTCAAAGATATGGGTACAGGGGAAAAATTCCTGAATAGAACAGCAATGGCTTGTGCTGTAAGATCAAGAATTGACAAATGGGACCTCATGAAACTGCAAAGCTTCTGCAAGGCAAAAGACACTGTCAATAAGACAAAAAGGCCACCAACAGATTGGGAAATGATCTTTACCTATCCTAAATCAGATAGCGGACTAATATTCAATATATATAAAGAACTCAAGAAGGTGGACTTCAGAAAATCAAATAACCCCATTAAAAATGGGGCTCAGAGCTGAACAAAGAATTCTCACCAGAGGAATACTGAATGGCTGAGAGGCACCTGAAAAAATGTTCAACATCCTTAATCATCAGGGAAATCCAAATCAAAACAGCCCTGAGATTCTACCTCACACCAGTCAGAATGGCTAAGATCAAAAATTCAGATGGCAGCAGAAGCTGGCGAGGATGTGGAGATAGAGGAACGCTCCTCCACTGTTGGTGGGATTGCAAGCTTGTACAACCACTCTGGAAATGAGTCTGGCGGTTCCTCAGAAAATTGGACATAGTACTACCGGAGGATCCCGCAATACCTCTCCTGGGCATATATCCAGAAGATGTTCCAACTGGTAAGAAGGACCCATGCTCCAGTATGTTCATAGCAGCCTTATTTATAATAGCCAGAAGCTGGAAAGAACCCAGATGCCCCTCAACAGAGGAATGGATACAGAAAATGTGGTACATTTACACAATGTAGTACTACTCAGCTACTAAAAAGAATGAATTTATTAAATTCCTAGGCAAATGGATGGACCTCGCGGGCATCATCCTGAGTGAGGTAACCCAATCACAAAAGAACTTACACAATATGTACTCACTGATAAGTGGATATTAGCCCAGAAACTTAGAATACCCAAGATATAAGATACAATTTGCTAAACACATCAACCTCAAGAAAATTGAAGACCAAAGTGTGGACACTTTGCCCCTTCTTAGAACTGGTAACAAAACACCCATGAGAGGAGTTACAGAGACACAGTTTGGAGCTGAGATGAAAGGATGGACCATCTAGAGACTGCCATATCTAGGGATCCATCCCATAATCAGCTTACAAATGCTGACACCATTGCCTACACTAGCAAGATTTTGCTGAAAGGACCCATATATAGCTGTCTCTTGTGAGACTATGCCGGGGCCTAGGAAACACAGAAGTGGATGCTCACAGTCAGCTATTGGATGGATCACAGGGCCCCCAATGGAGGAGCTAGAGAAAGTAACCAAGGAGCTAAAGGGATCTGCAACCCTATAGGTAAAACAACAATATGAACTACCCAGTACTCCCCATAGCTCATGTCTCTAGCTGCATGTGTATCAGAAGTTGGCCTAGTCGGCCATTAGTGGAAAGAGAGGCCCATTGGTCGTGTAAACTTTATCTGCCTCAGTACAGGGGAACACCAGGGCCAAGAAGTGGGAGTGAGTGGGTGGGGGAGTGGGTGGGGGGGGCATATGGGGGACTTTTGGGATAGCATTGGAAATTTAAATGAAATAAATACCTAATTAAAAAAAAGAAACAAGTATGTAACAAAGCAAATTATCACCAAGTGGACATTTATTTTATGAATTTAATTAAGATTTAAAATTAGAAAATCTTTAACTTAATCTAGCATAGTGGCAGAGTAAATGGGAAAAATTTTACGAAGATTTCAAAAGGTATAGCAAAAGCATTTAATAAAAACTCAGTAGCTACTGTTTCAGAATTATAATGAATCTTCTGAGTCCTGAACCCAAACGATGGTATTTATTCATGGAGCTTTGGGGAGGTAATTAGAGTTGGAAGAGATCATGAAAGCGGATTAGTGACTTTAATAGCCCCCCTCTCATATGAATGAATATGAAAAACTCACTATCCATAAGCCAGCAGGAGAGCTGTCATCAGGAATTAAAAATATGACACCTTGATCTGTGACTTCCAGATTGAAACTTTGAGAAAATTAACTTCTATGATTTAAGATGCCTACTGTATGGTCTTTTTTTGTTGGTGTTGTTATAGCAACCCAAACATGACAAATACACTCATTTATAATAAAAGTTGTAACTAAGCTGCATGTGGTGTCTTACATCAAAAATTCTTTTACTTGGTTGGAGTCTGAGGCAAAAGTATTCCTATGAATTTGATGTTAGCCTGGCCTATGTAGTGAGTTCCAGGCCAGCCTGGGCAAAGGAGTAAAGTCTATTCTCAGGAAAAAAAAATAGTATTAAATCAGGAAGACAAAAAAATCCCTCAAACGATAGCATCTGCTAAAAGACTAGAATTAACAGTAAAAGTTCTAAGAACATTAGGTAGCAATACTGTCGCAACTCAGAAATTCCATCATTTACTACATAGAAAATCAACCACACTGAGATTAAAATTATTATAGTAATAGGGTTAGGGTTACAAATATTGGTAGCTCAAGTTTTCTACCCAGGGTCTATCTGAGGCAGGTCCGCACAGGAGAGTGCGTGGGCCACAGAAGCAACAGCTCTTCTTGGACAGGGTCCCTTCCTGTCCTCATCCTCAGCCAGGAAGTGGAGCTGATCCTCAGTCCTCTGTGCACCTTTTCTGCCAGGAGAGAGTTTGCCACAAGGGAGTGCTCTGACCTCCAAGACTCAAGAGAGAGTGGTCTCCCAGGAGTGCTGACAGAGGCTCGCCGACTCACAGGAGGAACAAGCTCCAGGCAGAGACAGCTAGAACATCTAAAACCAGAGATTACCAGATGGCAAAAGGCAAACATAAGAATCTTACTAACAGAAATCATGACCACTCGGCATCATCAGAACCCAGTACTCTCACCACAGCGAGTCCCTGGATATCCCAACACACCAGAAAAGCAAGAATCGGATTTAAAAATCACATCTCATGATGCTGGTAGAGGATTTTTTTCTTTTAAAAAGATTTTTTTTCTGGTAGAGGATTTTAAGAAGGACATTAATAACTCCCCTAAAGAAATACAGGAGAATATAGCCTAACAGGCAGAGGTTCTTAAAGAGGAAACACAAAAATCCCTTAAAGAATTATAGGAAAACACAACCAAACAGGTGAAGGAATTGAACAAAATCATCCAAGATCTAAAAATGAAGGTAGAAACAATAAGGAAAACTCAAAGAGAGACAACTCTGGAGATAGAAATCCTAGGAAAGAAATCAGAGTCATAGATGCAAACATCACTAACAGAATACAAGAGATGGAAGAGAGAATCTCAGGTGTAGAAGATTCCATAGAAAACATGGACACAACATTCAAAGAAAATGCAAAATGCCAAAACATCCTAACTCAAAACATCCAGGAAATCCAGGACACAATGAGAAGACCAAACCTAAGGATAATGGGTATAAATAAGAATGAAGGTTTTGAACTAAAAGAGCCAGTAAATATCTTCAACAAAATTATAGAAGAAAACTTCCCAAACCTAAAGAAAGAGATGCCCATGAACATACAAGAAGCCTACAGAACTCCAAACGGAGTGAACCAGAAAATAAATTCCTCCTGACACATTATAATCAGAACAACAAATGCACTAGATAAAGATAGAATATTAAAAGCAGTAAGGGAAAAAGGTCAAGTAACATATAAAGGCAGACCTATTAGAATTACACCAGACTTCTCACCAGAGATTATGAAAGCTAGAAGATTCTGGGCAGATGTCATACAGACCCTAAGAGAACACAAATGCCAGCCCAGGCTACTATACCCAGCAAAACTCTCAATTACCATTTATGGAGAAATCAACGTATTTCATGACAAAACAAAATTCACACAATATCTTTCCATGAATCCAGCCTTCAAAGGATAATAAAGGGAAAACTCCAACTACGCCCTAGAAAAAGCAAGCAAGTAATCCTTCAACAAACCTAAAAGAAGATAGCCACAAGAACAGAATCCCAACTCTAACAACAGAAATAACAGGAAGCAACAATTACTTTTTCTTAACATCTGTTAATATCAATGAACTCAATTCCCCAATAAAAAGACATAGACTAACAGACTGACTACATAAACAGGACCCAATATTTTGCTGCATACAGGAAATCTACCTCAGGGACAAAACCAGATATTACCTCAGAGTGAAAGGCTTGAAAACAATTTTCCAAGCAAATGGCCCCAAGAAACAAGCTGGAGTAGCTATTCTAATATCGAATAAAATTGACTTTCAACCTAAAGTTATCAAAAAGACAAGGAGGGGCACTTCATACTCATCAAAGGTAAAATCTACCAAGATGAACTCTCAATTTTGAACATCTATGCTCCAAATGCAAGGGCATCCACATTCATTAAAGAAACTTTAGTAAAGCTCAAAGCACACATTGCACCTCACACAATAATAGTGGGAGACTTCAACACCCCACTCTCATCATTGGACAGATCCTGGAAACAGAAACTAAACAGACACATTGAAACTAACAGAAGTTATGAAACAAATGAATTTCACAGATATATACAGAATATCTTATCCTAAAACAAAAGGATATACCTTCTTCTCAGAACCTCATGGTACCTTCTCCAAAATTGACCATATAATTGGTCACAAAACAGGCCTCAACAGATACAAAAATATTGAAATTGTCCCATGCGTCCTATCAGATCACCATGGACTAAGGCTGATCTTCAATAACAACATAAATACTAGAAAGCCAACATTCACGTGGCAGCTGAACAACTTTATTTAATGATACCTTGGTCAAGGAAGGAATAAAGAAAGAAATTAAAGACTTTTTAGAGTTTAATGAAAATGAAGCCACAACATACCCAAACTTATGGGACACAATGAAAGCAGTCCTAAGAAGAAAAACTCATAGCCCTGAGTGCCTCCAAAAACAAACTAGAGAGAGCATACACTAGCAGCCTGACAGCACACCTAGAAGCTCTAGAACTAAAGGAAGCAAATCCACCCAAGAGGAGTAGACAGCAGTAAATAATTAAACTTAGGGTGGAAATCAACCAAGTGGAAACAAGAAAACTATTCAAAGAATCAACCAAACCAGGAGCTGGTTCTTTGATAAAATCAACAAGATAGATAAACCCTTAGCCAGACTAATTAGAGGGCACAGGGACAGTATCCTAATTAACAAAATCAGAAATGAAAAGGGAGACATAACAACAGAACACGAGGAAATCCAAAGCATCATCAGATTGTACTACAAAAGCCTATACTCAACAAAACTGGAGAACCTGGATGAAATGGACAATTTTCTAGACAGATACCAGGTACCAATGTTAAATCAGGATCAGATTAATGATCCAAACAGTCCCATAGCCCCTAAAGAAATAGAAGGAGTCATTAATAGTCTCCCAACCAAAAAAAAAAAGGCTAGAACTAGATGGGTTTAGTGCAGAGTTCTATCAGACCTTAAAAAAAAAAGACCTAATTCCAATTCTCCTCAAATTATTCCACAAAATAGAAACAGAAGGCACTCTACCCAATTCATTCTATAAAGACACAATTACTCTGATACCTAAACCACACAAAGACCCAACAAAGAAAGAGAACTTCAGACCAATTTCCCTTATGAATATCGATACAAAAATACTCAATAAAATCCTGGCAAACAGAATCCAAGAACACATCAAAACGATCATCCATCATGATCAAGTAGGCTTCATCCCAGGGATGCAGGGATGGTTTAATATACGGAAATTCATCAATGTAATCCACTATATAAACAAACTCAAAGACAAAAAACACATGATCATCTCATTAGATGCTGAGAAAACATTTGACAAAATCCAACACCCATTCATGATAGAAGTTTTGGAAAGATCAGGAATTCAAGGCTGATACCTAAACATGATAAAAGCAATACACAGCAAACCAGTAGCCAACATTAAACTAAATGGAGAGAAACTTTAAGCAATCCCACTAAACTCAGGGACTAGAAAAGGCTGCCCACTTTCTCCCTATCTATTTAATATAGTACTTGAAGTCCTAGCTAGAGCAATTAGACAATAAAAGGAGATCAAAGTGATACAAATTGGAAAGGAAGAAATCGAAATATCACTATTTGCAGATGATATGATAGTATATATAAGCGACCCCAAAAGTTCTACCAGAGAACTCCTAAACCTGATAAACAGCTTCAGTCCTGTAATTGGATATAAAATTAACTCAAACAATTCAGTGGCCTTTTTCTACACAAAGGATAAACAGGCTGAGAAAGAAATTAGGGAAACAACACCCTTCACAATAGTCACAAATAATATAAAATACCTTGGTGTGACTCTAACACCAAGTTCTTATCTGTATGATAAGAACTTCAAGTCTCTGAAGAAAGAAATCGAAGATGATCTCAGAAGATGGAAAGATCTCCCATGCTCATGTATTGGCAGGATTAATATAGTAAAAATGGCTATCCTGGCGAAAGCAACCTACAGATTCAATGCAATCCCCATCAAAATTCTAACTCAATTCTTCACAGAGTTAGAAAGGGCAATTTGCAAATTCATCTGGAATAACAGCAAACCTATGATAGCAAAAACTATTCACAACAATAAAAGAATCTCTGGTGGAATCACCATCCCTGACTGCAAACTGTACTACAGAGCAAATGTGATAAAAACTGAGTGGTACTGGTACAACGACAGACAGTTAGATCAATAGGACAGAATTGAAGATCCAGAAATGAACCCACACACCTATGGTCACTTGATCTTTGACAAAGGAGCTAAAATCATCCAGTGGAAAAAAGACAGCTAGTGGCTTATTTTAAATATCTACATTGCCTAATTAATTATATATTGTACTTAGAAATATAATAAATTTTTGCATGTTTCTCTTAGAGTTACCAATATTTGGGGTGTTTTTGGAAGGGTGGTTCTATTTTTATTTTTCAGTGATAAGGATCGAACTTAAGACCTCATGCATGTTAGGCTCTGCCCTGAGTTATGTACCTATCTTATATTCTCTATTTTTCTTTCATTTTTATTAGATATTTTCTTCATTTACACTTCAAATGCAATCCCCTTTCCTAGTTTCCTCTCCAAAAATCCCCTATACCCTCTCCCTCCCCCTGCTCTCCAACCCACCCACTACCTCTTTCTGGCCCTGGCATTCCCTTATACTGGGGCATAGAATCTTTGCAAGACCAAGGGCCTCTCCTCCTATTGATGGCTGACTAGGCCATCCTCTGCTATATATGCAGCTAGAGACACCAGTCCCACCATGTGTTTTCTTTTCTTTTTCAAAAATTTTTATTAGATATTTTCTTTATTTACATTTCAAATGCTATCCCGAAAGTTCCCTATACCTCCCCCCTGCCCTGCTCCCCTACTCACTCACTCCCACTTCTTGGCCCTGGTGTTCCCCCGTACTGGGACATATAAAGTTTGCAAGGGGCCTCTCTTCCCACTGATGGCCGGCTAGGCCATCTTCTGCTACATATGCAGCTAGAGACATGAGCTCTGGGGGTACTGGTTAGTTCAAATTGTTGTTCCACCTATAGGGTTGCAGACCCCTTCAGCTCCTTGGGTACTTTCTCTAGCTCCTCCATTGGGGGCCCTGTGTTCCATCCTATAGATGACTGTGAGCATCTACTTCTGTATTTGCCAGGCACTGGCATAGCCTCACAGAAGACAGCTATATCAGGGTCCTGTCAGCAAGCTCTTGTTGGGATCTGCAATAGTGTCTGGGTTTGGTGGTTGTGTATGGGATGGATCCCCAGGTGGGGCAGCGACTAGCTGCATGTGGTGATGCATGCCTATAATCCTATAATTTGAAAGCCTGAGGCAGGGAGATTAAATTTAGGAGCAGCCTGTACAACATAGTGAGATTCTCTCTTTTTGTTTCTCATTGTGGTGGTTTGAATATGCTTGGCCTGTAAGGAGTGGCTAGGTGGGGAGATTTGGCCTTGTTGGAGGGAGTGTGTCACTGTGGTCTTTGGAGGTCGCTTCCTATGCTCAGGCTTCATTCAGTGCAGAAGAGAGCTTTCTCCTGGATGCCTCCAGAATGAGTCTTCTTCTGGATGCCTTTAGATCAAGATGTAGAAATATCGGCCCCTCCAGTACTATATCTGCCTGGATGCTGCCATTCTTCTTGTCTTGATGGATAATGGATTGAATCCCTGAAACTGTAAGCCAGCCCCAACTAAATGTTGACCTTTATAAGAATTGCTTCGGCCATGATGTCTCTTCACAGCCATGGCAACCCTAAATAATACACTTATTCTATATTGGACTAGGTTGTCCTCAAACTCATGACCACGGGCACTCTTTTGGGTGTACAAAATCTTGATAGCTACATCTGGTGGTATAATCAACTCTGTGTCTGTACTGATTTCCCTTATACCTCTCTACACTCAGTTGCTTGCCCTAGAGCCCAACCTCTCCCAGTCCTGGTAGGTGCCTCTCTAGTTTCCCCTGCCATCTCAGGTAGAATACGAGTTTTCAGGTTTTGCTATATGATTTCTTTAATCTTGAGTATATAGTTTGCGTTATTTTAGTACTACACACCACAAACACACATGCATTTGTGTCACTATTTTAAAAGCCATATTACCAGTTGATAGATATTGGAGTTTTGTTTGGTTAATTAATTGTCAGCTTGACAGAATATGAAATCACTGGCCTCAGTGAGGAATTTTCTAGGTAAGTTTAGCCCTGGGGCATGTCTAGGGGGGATTGTTTTGAATGTTAACAGAAGTGGCATGACCTATCCACTGTGAGCGGCACCACTCTCTCAGCAGGGAATCCTGAACTGTGTAAGAGGGAGAAAGAGCAGAGCCTTTCTCCACCAACCTGCATGCATTAATCTGGTCCTGCTTGCCTTTGACTATGGATGCAAGGTGACCAGCTATCTTGAGCTCCTGCTGCTCTGACTTCCCTGCAATGATGGGCTATAACACGGAACTGTGAGCTAAGATAAACCTTCTTCCCTAAGTTGATTTTCCAGGTTATTGTCTCATGGCAATAGCAATGAAACTTAAGAGTTTGTGGTTATTTAGAGTAGCTGCTCTAAACTTTTATGTGTAGGTGTTTATATTAATTTGTTTGTATGGGGCACATGCATATGTGGGATCATATGGTGCTATAATGTTTAATTTCATAAGAAACCGCCAAGCTACTTTCTAGAGTGATTTTACCATCTTGCATCCCTACCAACTTTATGTGAGAAATCTGGTTTCTTCTCATCCTTGCTGAGCTGTGCTGTCAAGTTAGTTTTAAATAACTTTAGAGCAGTTTTAGGTTCATAGTCAAACTGAGAAGTGAGCACTGAAATTCCCCAAATAAACCACCCCCTACATATGTGTTACCTTCTACATTATCCATATTCCCCACCAGAATGGTACATTTGCTACAGCTGGTAGATGTACATCAACACATTGCTACCATTCAAGATTAAAACCACATGTTAGAGATTTTCTTGGTGTGTACACTTTATAGGTTTGAACACATTTTTTTTTTCTGAAAAAGAGTCTTACTATACCGTTACCTAGAAGCCCTCCCCCAGCCTCCATGCTGGGGTTACTCATGTGATTCCACGCCTGCCTAGGTGTTCTGGTTTCCATTTTCATGTTGACCCCCTAAGCATCTTATTTGACATCTATCTCTCTGCACTCTTTGCTGATGTGTCTTTTCAGCTCTCTGGTCTGTTTTCTTACAGAGGAGTTTTAGGGGTTCTTTGCAAACAAATAGTTCTCTGTTTAGGACAGTTGGGTTTACAAAGGTTTGATTGGTTTTGATTTCATAGTGTTGAGAAAACAATTTACGTTGAGTGAAAACTGTACTGTGTGGGCTTTGTGTCCCCTGAGCTCATGACATCTAGTGCTACTGGGCAACAGTAACTGAAGCTCTGTCAGTCACAATCATGAGTGTTAATGGTCAGTGCTACAGCACTATGGCTGCTAAGCTGTGATGGCCAGCAGGTTAGGTGTGCTCAATCCCTTTGCTTTTTGTTAGACTGGGTCTTGCTATGTATTGCTGTCTTCAAACTGTTGTCCTTCACTGGCATTACATGCGTGAACCACAAAACCAGGAGAAATGCATTTTTATTTACACTGTCTTCAATTTATAAGAATATAGCCTTATCACAAGTTAGGGGGCATTGATTTGGGATAATAGTCTGTTACCAAATGAGCCTTTTGCAGATGTTTCCTCCCAGTCTGGGTTGATTTTCACTGCTTATTTTGATGATGCCCAGTTTATCAAGTCTTATTTTTTTTATGCGTATGGGTGTTTTGCCTGTATATATCCATGCACCACATATGTATCTGGAACCCTCAGAGGCCAGAAGATGCCAGATCCCCTGGGACTGGAGTTACAGACAGTTGTGAGCTGTCATGTGGTACTGGGAACTGAACCTGGGTCCTCTGGAAGAGCAGCCAGTGCTCTAACCTGCTGAACCACATCAATTAATTCTTCCAGGAATGTTTTTATCTCATATGTAAGTGTCATTAGTGGTGATGGTGGCAGTCTGAGCTTGTCTTGTCCTCTGGACTTTCATACTTCTGTCTGTGGCCCATTCGGTTAACTCGTGTGATGGTATAAGATTGGTGTCTAGACTTAATCACTTACTCTTGCATGTGTGTTGGAGGAATGCTTTTGTACACTGTGTGAAGATGTGTCACTGTCCTTCCTTGCCTGCCTGAGGCACCTTCTAATTGATTAAAATAAAGAGCGGATGGGCCTACTAGCAAAGGCAGGAAATAGAAGGTGTGACTTCTGGGAGGAAAGAGGAACTCTGGGAAGGAGACAGATGTGGGAGATTCAGCCAGCCAGACACAGAGGAAGAAGCAGGCCAGGAAGGGAGGCAAGTGCCAGAATTTAGATTAGTATAAATGGGATAACTGAGTTATGATCTAGTAGGAAACAATGCCTAGCTATAAGACCAAAAGCTCATGAATAAATATAGTCTTCATGTCATTATTTGGGGACTGGAGCGGGCATAGAAAAGCCAAGAGTTAAACATGTGGATGTCTGCTCCAGTCCCATCTGCTGACAAAACTTGTTTTCCTTCACTCTGCTCTCCATAAAAGTTCAGCTGTCTGTGTTTGTGGGGCTCTGTCCCAGGGCTCTCTACTCTGGTCCACACTGGCCAGTTCCTTTTCCAATGCCATGGCATTTGGAGTAGTGCGGTTTTGTGGCAAGTTTTGAATCTCAGTCCTGTCAGCCCCCACCCCACTCACTGCTCTGTCTTCAGTATTCTGTCTCCCATCCTGTTTTTTTTTTTTTTTTTTTTTTTGGCACAGCATATAAACTTTAAAATTAGTTTGTTGATATCAGCAAAACAATTTCCTAGGGCCTGACTGGGATCACACTGAATTTACACATTAAGATGGGAAGAGGTGACATCTTGAAAACGTCACATCTTCCTAGCTGTGGGCACTAGGTAATTTATTTATTTATTTAATTCTTCCTTGATTCCTTTTTGGCAGAGCCCTGTGTTTAGATATGTGCATGCTTTATTATATTTATACTTACATATTAGTTTTTGGTAATGACATAGATAGCTTTAGTTTCAAACTCCACAGTTATTCGTTGCTGGTTTATAGGAAAGCAATTCACTTTTGCATATTAACTTTGTCTCTCATACCTTGTTATAATCATTTATTAGTTCTGGGGCTAAAGAATTGATTCCTTTGCATTTTCAACAGGTAGGAGAACACCATTTGCTAACACTAGCAATTTGTTCCTTCTTTTCTATGCACTAAGGGTGGAGTCTCCATGCTGGCACGTGCTCTGCCACTCAGCTCTATCTTAGGCTCTCATCTTACTTTTTGTTTTGAGATCATGGAGTTACCCAGGCCACCCTTGGACTCACTTCGTATTCTAGGCAGGCCTTGAACTTTCAGCATCCCGTGCACCCCCAACCCCCAAAGCTGAGGCCTGTACTTTGGCGATTTCTTCTAATCTATCTGACTAGCTAAGTATTAACGATGTTGACAAAAAGTGGGTAGACAAGAAGTAGGGAGAGGTGCCTCCTTGTATGCACATGTACCATGTACAGTTCTGATGTCTGCAGGGGTCAGAAGAAGGCAACAGATCCTCTGGGACTGGGCTTACAGATCGTTACAAACCACCACGTGGGTGCTGGGAATCAAATGTGTGTCCTCTGCAATAGCAGCTAATGCTCTTAACCCCTGAGCCTTCTCTCTCCAGCCCCTGATTTATTGTGGTTGGTTGGTTTGTTTGTTTGTTTGTTTGTTTATTTATTTATTTATTTATTTATTTATTTATTGTATCTTATCTTGATTTCCAGGGTTTGCCTTAATTGACTTTTGCACTGGTTTTATATTTTATGTTTTTTTTTTTTCTTATTTGGGGTTTAATTTGGGGTTTTGTTTGTTTGTTTGCTGAGTTTAGGTTTTACAGTGCTGCTTTTTAGAAATCTCTCTCTCTCTGGCAGCAACCTCTGCTCTAGCATCTTCCACTCTAGCATCCTCCGCTCTAGCATCCTCTGCTCCAGGTTTCCCCTCCACATCACTTGTGTAGCATGACTTTGGATGGGTTGTATCTTCATCTAGTTACAATATTTTAAATTTTATTTTGAGATTGTTTGGCTTACTAATGGGGAGGGTGTTGTTTAATTTTCTAGCATTTTAGGATTTTCCAGGAATCCTTTCATTATAAATTTCTGGTTTAATTCTACTGTGGTCTGAAACTAGACATCATATGATCTCTGTTACTTTAAATTGTTTAAAGTGAACTTCCTGGCTTAGGATGCCACGTGTCTTGCTGAGATGCCCATACAGACTTGAGAATAATGTATAGTCTACAGCTATTGGGTGAAGCAGTGTATGACACTTGGTGCACACATACCTGCATCCATCCACACACTAAGCTATTCTGGTTAATGTATAGCTTACTTCACTGTGATTTTAATCTTACTTCCTCTCTGTATCTTTTCATTTACTTACTTGTTACTTATGTGTTCTCTTTTATTTTTATGAGCATGTAGTCATCATTTATTAAGTGGGATTTAGTGTAGCCTTGACACACATGCATGCAGCGTGTCCTGTTGATGTCCCCTCCCCACCATAGTTGTCATGGTTCTGCTTTCAGCTCCACATTTTCCAGCTTATGCACAGGGAAACATGAGGTACTTGTCTTCTGTGCCTTCCACTTAACATACGCACTCCTTTTTTATTTATTTGGGGGCAGATGACAGGGTTTCATTCTTCTTTATGGCTGAATAACACTTCATTGTATGTTTATATCACACTTTATTTAGACAGTCATCTGTTGTTGGGCATCTCATCTTTTCCATATCAAACCATGTGAGTGATCTCACAGTTACTTTGAGCATGCAGCAGCTCCTCAGCTTATATTGCTTTGATTTCCTTGACTATACACACAAAGGTGGGACAACTTGGAATCATGTGACTGATCTACTTTGGAATTCACTCTGTAGACCAGGCTGATCTTAAACTTACAGAGACTGCCTGTCTCTGCCTCCTGAGTCCACTGGGATTAAAACTGTCCATTATAGCAGTCGTTATAATCCATGGGACTATAACATGTCCATTTTATAAGATGTCTGAGCAGTTGTCTGAGGAACCTTCATACTGTTGTCCATAATGGATGAGTTGATGAACACCTACAGACACTACTTATTTCTTTCTCTATATCCTCACCAGCCATTTCTGAAGCCATCATTCAAATTACCATCACCTTCACCTTCTTCTTCCTCTTCCTCTCCTTCTCCTTCTTTCTCTTTCTCCTTCTTTCTCCTCCTCCTCCACCTCCTTCTCCTCCTCCTTCTTCTTCTCTTTCTTCTTCCTCCTCCTCCTTCTTTCTTCTTCTTCTTCTTCCCCTTCTCCTCCTTCTTCCCCTTCCCCTCCTCTTCTTCTTCTTCTCCTTCTTCTTTTTGCTTCTCAAAAGACTTCAAATCTTTTTTATTGAGTTGCCAGTTCCCTTTTGTATTCTCAATAAATGCACTTCACCTGACACACCTGATCTTTCCTCCATGCATGTGGTGTGAAATTGCGTTTTATTATCAGTGTCTTCTGAGGAACAGAGATTATATTTTGTGGTAGTTCAGTTTGTTGTGTTGTTCATGAATATACTATACTATAGAACATCTACCTAGCCCAACAACCTAGAGACTCTAGTGTTTTCTTTTGGAAATTTAGGTGTTATGTTTTTATCTGTGATCCATTTTGAAAATTTCAAATACAGGAAAAGATGTGGATTGGAGAAGTTTATTTATTTCTCTTGGTGTCTAGCACCCCTCATTAAGACAACTTGTTTTCTGCTGACTTATTTTAGTATCTTTGTCAATTAACTATATTAAGATCTCTCTGGAACTCTGTTCCACCGGTTGATGTGTATGTGTGTCCATCCTAATACCAGCGACCTTGAACTGGCAGCTGTATACTCAGTCTTATTATTTTTAAAACATTTTAGGTATATGGTTGTTCTGCCAGCACACTATGTGTATGTGCATGCCTTGTGTCTTTGGAAGCTGGAAGAGGTTATCACATTATCTAGAATTGGAATTACAGATGATTGTGAGCCCACACATGAGTGCTGGAAACTGCATTTGGGTCCTCTTTAAGAATAGCTGGTGTTCCTAACCACTGAACCATCTCTGTAGTCCCACACGCAGTCTATCAGATCGTGTGAATCCTCCAACATTACTTTTCTTTCTCAAGATTATTTTGATCTTGCCAGGTTCTTTGCTTTTCTATGCAGAGTTTAGATTCGATCTGCCTGTGTCTAGAGGAAGATTGACTGCGGTTGTACTTGACTGGGATTGTCATCAAATCTGTACACCACCTTCCAGGAAACTGACTTATTAATGATTTTGAGTATCCCAATCTTTAAACACATTTCTACTTTTAAATGCTATTTAAATATTATCCATCACACTGATACATTTTGGAGAGAGGAAGAAATTGTTATATAGAAGCAATAATGATACAAAGAAACAATAAAACACTTGATCTGCTTTGTCTACTAGTTGATACCCAGAGGTCAGGACAGAGCCCTAAGCATTTTCTCATGTGCAGTTGACACTGTGAACACTCCTTGAAGAATGAGTTGGTGTACAGACAAAACTTACTCATCATCCTATGAATATACTAATATGCATTCCACAAGATTGTTGGATGAAATAAATGAGCACTAAAAGAAATACTTTTTGATACTTGAAGCATATCTTATCCAATAACTATTAATTAGTTTTCCAGAGAGATTAAAAGACTAGCAAGTCTGTGAGTTAGGCAAATGCTGAAACTGAGTTAGAAAACACTTTGTTCCAAATTGGATACGTTGGCTACCTGTAGCTGATTCCTTGTTGTGTGAGGAGACTGGGCCATGTTGTAGTGTGGAACCAGTATCTCTATGGTCAACAGTTGGCTTTTCTGAGTGTCTGCTGCAGAAAGACCCTTAAAGTGGGTCCAGGTCCTCCTTATGGGCCATTCTCTATGATATTCTGCCTCAGTGTATTTGGATCCTTCCTCAGTGACCCTTTGAAACATTCTAGAAAGCCCAGATAACACAGATAAGAAAGGAGAGGGGTCAGAGAAAGAGTGTAGGTTCTGAGTTACATAGATTTGCATCCGAGTTTTGGTCCACTACTTGTCATGATAGCACCATTAAGAAATTACTTTAAAATGTTACATTTATTGATTGATTGATTGATTGTGTGTGTGTGTACATGCACACACATACCACAGTGCACATGAGGAAATCAGAAGACAACTTGGAGAAATTGGGCTCTCTTTTCACCTTATAGGACCCGGAGATTGAAATAAAGTATTTAGCCTTGGCAGCAAGCACCTTTAACCACTGAGACATCTTGATGCTCTGGAGAAGTGATTTCTTATTTCCAAATCTCAACTTCTTTATCCAGAAAGCAGGGGAAATTGATAGCTACTCTGAGGATTATTCCAAGTCATAAATGAAACAAGATATGACCATTTCTCAGAAGATAGCAGCTACTCCATACTGACACTTGAGCAATATTGATAAGCAGAAGTCTGTTCCAGAAGTCTGCCTATAGAATTCTCTGAAATCCGTGCATAAAACTTTCAGAGTGTTCTGCCGAATTAGTTTTGCACTGTTATGTTTTCTTGGGTTGTTAAATGGTCTGCCTTCCTGTAAATAAACCCTGGCTAAAACCATCTCATGCACGTGACGGCAACAAGCAACTGCTCAACCTAGGCAAAGAGCCTTGGTGGCCTCCCGATCCTGCCGACAGCTCCCAAGGAACATCGGGATGGGTCTCTAGGTGCAGTGCACAGCGACTTTTCCTCAGTAAGGTCCATAAACAAGTTTTACACCTCTCTTAAATTTTAGTGTCTTGGTTTTCTGCAGTGCCGGGTGGCACGTTTTACTTCATTCTTGGAAGCATCGTCATTAAATGCTGAAGATGGATAGGTGCTGGGCACCTGCATCTGGTGTGCCACATCTGCCCACTTTGCTTATGAATGTTAAGATTTCTTAGGGGTCAGGGGCTACTGATGGGGAGGGCTAAACTGGGGGCACATCCAGGGAGAATCAGTGAACTCTTTGGAACGAATCCTTCCCACTAGAGGGCAAAGGTGGACTCTGGCTCATTTAAGACTGTTTTCTGAATTACTCTTAGCAGTCCTCCAAGGAGGTTTATGAAGAGACATATGCTCTCACTATTTGTCTAAACACACACAGACACTAAAATATGGTGTGCTCACAAGCTGTGCACAGGTATTGAATGTTAAGCAACTGGCACTCTTGGGCATCTGCTCAAGGAGAAATCTCAGCCCTTGGCACCACGATCTTCCTCTTGCAACACAGGCAGGCAGGGAGAGGTGAGGGTAGAAAAGAAGGGATGGAGGGAGGGAGGGGAAAGAGGGAGGGAGAGATGAGAGGTAAAGAAGAGACAGAGAGAGACAGGGGTGAGAGAGAAAGGAGAAGAGAGGAAAGGAGACAGCACAGTAGAAGCTGTTTGCAGTATCTGGTTGCTTTAAAGGAAAGCCACAACAAAATGGCAAAGCCTGGGGACCTTGGCATGTGGCCTAGTCCTTCCTCCTGCCAGATGTGTATATCCCATCTTCTTTTGAGGGGGCGCACTATTGCCTTGGGTTCCTCCCGCCATCTTTTGTTGCTATGACTCCTCCAGGACTTTATTGTCTTGGACTCCATGCTTGAGATTACTGTGAGGCAGAGCCTTGACTTCTCTGTCTGGCTCACAACTGCTTGGCCAGGAGGCTCAGGTTCTGCTCCAGGCTCATTTCTTCCTCGTGTAAGTGTTGCTACACAGTAAACCCAGATGGGCTGCACTGAGCTCCACAGCTGGGAGTAGGCCACTGTGGACAGCTGAGGCACAGTTTTGTAGTCGATCTTTATCATTTATTTGTTTGAGGAACTTGCAAATTGTCTTGGTCATCAAACCCAATATGGCAAATTCAACAACCAGGCTAAACAGAATCAAGGGATGACCCTAACTACTTTACTGATGTCTAAGTGTTGAATGATGTGATGTCTAAGAATAAATGTGTGCGCCGCTGTACCAGTGAGGCGCTCTTGTGCATAGGCAGTGTTTTTCCTCCACACAAAAGCTTCCTTTCTCCACTGGCACAGCCACAGAAGATATGAGCCTGTTGCTGAAGAACTTTAGCTGAACATTCACTGAGAGTTGGCTCTGCCCCTGGGTCCTGAGCCTGATGGACAAGAAGGTGTTCTGCCCAGATGTAGTGTTGCATACCTTTAATCCTTGTCAAGTAGAAGTATGTGGATCTCTGTGAGTCTGAGGCCAGCCTGGTCTACATAGTGAGCTCCAGGCCAGGTCATGTATATGTATGTATGTATGTATGTATGTATGTATGTATGTGTGTGTATGTGTATGTGTAGTGAAATCCTGTCTTGAAAAGTTCTTCAAATAACTTGTGTGTAAGGGAGCATAAAACCCACCTCCCCTTTAACATTTCTATTAGTTAAAGAACCTCTCTACTTGTGGAACTAATATTTACTAAGATTTCTAATTTACTGGGCAACCACTTCCCTCCCTGTCCCTAATTTTCAGCTAAGCAGTCATGATGGAGTCATTCTTTGCAGATGCCTCCACACAGGATGTGTGCAAAGCTTGGATGCTTTGATGGGAAAGCGTAAGTAGAAGTGAGACAAGCTTGTGGGTTTAGATTTTTTTCAAAACCTACTTTAATTAGGGTACTTAAACATTTCAACTTCCCTACTAGCCCACTGGCCAAAGAAAGGTATGGGAGAAGAAAAGTTAATAGGAAATAGGGACATGTAGCCCTGTTTAGTAGTAGTTCTTTGGGCTGATTCCAAACAAGAATCAGCAGTGGCCGTTCAGTTCAATTGGCAAACACCAAACACAAATCAGTAGCAGTAGCTCAGTCCAGAAGAAACCATGAGGCCTTCCCAGATTGGCACAAGTCTACAGAAGTGGCAAGGAGCAACCGGAATACCAGGAGAAATACTTCGATGCTTTTCTCTCTATGAAGTCACAGCAAGTGAAGATCAGTGAAGACCAGCAAAGTGTCCCAAGGTGAGCCAACGTAAGAATGTTGTTCACTGCTCGTTGGGTTCTACTTATGCTCTTTCTAAACATCATGAGTCATCTCACATGTCTGCTTCAGCAAAATGTCCTCTCATAAGACAGCATTCGGAAAAACATCACACGACACAACTGAATTTCCAAAGAAACTAGAATTTTCCACTTCACAAGCTCCTCTTTCCTTGACTGCAAAGCTGGGGAGATGAGAGTCCCATGCCTTTGCTGCAGGCTGCTAGAGAAAGCCATGCAGAGGGTAAGCTAGGTAGACAGGCAGGTAGATTATAATCAGAGACAGACAGTCCAGCTCGTTGATTGGAATAGGTGTGAGGAGACACAGAGGTCAGCTGTGTTACTTGCCTATTGCTGTCATGACAAATTAAGAGGGAGTAGTGTTTAGAGTTCTCTCTGGCTTCCCCATCTTTTCCACCCCCTTTCTCAATGATCCTTGAGCTTTGAGGAAGGGTGGAGATACAGATGTCTCATTTGTAGGTGAGCACCCTATGGACACTTACTCTGCACCATGCTTGAGTTTCCTCCTGGGCCTGGTAAGCTTTCACACAGAGGAAAAAAACCACTGTCTCTGGAGCAGTGAGGTGGCCACAAGAGGGCTTCATCATGTCATTAGGACTTTGGAATCAATGAATGAGTTAAGGTCATCTTTTGATTCTGTTCAGCCCGAATGTTGAATTTGCCATAATGGGATTTATTTATTTATTTATTTATTTATTTATTTATTTATTTAGTATGTATGTATGTACGTACATATGTATGTATAAGAGTGGGCATGCATATGCCAAGTGAGACAGGGAAGACAAAAAAAAAATGCCCTTCTAGTAACTTGTCATGTGTCAAGGCCGTCAGAGGACAACTTCTGGGGGAAGGTTCTCACCTTCCACCTTAAGCTCAGTCAGAAATTAGTGGGTTACTCCCACAATATTAGCGACACACCCCTGCACTCATGAGCATGCATTGCCATCCCAGTCATTACTGTAGTTCACAGGGCTTGAAGCTGGGTAAGAATATTGATGACTTTCCCCACTGGTAGCTTACACAGCACCTGGGACTATGGAGCTTCCTGGTCAGGACCATTTTTATGTCTTCATGTCCCATGACCAAAGTGGTGTCTTCAACGATAAAGGATCTTACCATCGAGTTCTGGTAAGCAACCAACAGCAAAGCTTGGAGAAATCTGCATCCTTGTCTTTTCTGGCTTCTACAGGATGAGTACATTCCCTGGCCTCTTTGATCTTCAAACTGTATCATTCCAATTTTTGCTTCCTTCATTCCATTCCATCACTCTGAAATCTGCGCTCCCCCTGTGATTGCTACCCAAAGGATATCTGACTGTCTTTCTGCACCAAGGCCATCTCACAGTTGATTAGTAATCTGACTTCAATCACTTTCATCTCTCCTCCATGTGTAGCACATTTTCAAATCCCAGGGATAATGCTGTGGCCTTCATGGGATCATTATTCTGTCTGTCCCACCAGTGGATAATGAGATAGCCTGCGTTTATATCCCCAATATTACAGAAGTATAGAGATATGTAGGTTAATGTGGGTTTAACCAAAAGGATTCCAGTGTTGAAGACACAGTTGATTCAAAGTCCACTTATGCTGGCTGGAGAATGTGCTGTGTACACTACAATGTTCAAGTCCTTGTCATTCAGTTGCCCCAACTGCAGAGCCTTTTCTCACACTTAGACTCATTTTAATGATAAAACACTTCCATGTCTTCCGTCTTGGCTCTCCAAACCTTCATGAATCCTCTGTTTATAGGCTGATTTGGCTGCCAGGACTGACTTTTCTGCTCTCCCAGATGTCTTGGGGCTGGTACTCACTCACCTTTCCTGTGGCTATTTAGGCTTCATATCCCTCCAACAGTGCTTGTTCTCTGTGCTCTAAGGAGCTGGTTGGACTAGGCCAGGCTCCCACACTTGCTTGCCTTCCCCCTGTTCTATTCTGACAGCACAGTGTCATCTCTGCCTACTCTGCTCCTCACAGGTTTGTCCTGATCCAGATGGATTTAAAAATCTTCTGTTCTCTCTTCACACGCATTTCGATCATAAGAAGAGCTCTTGGTGACAGTGTTCGTATTTGCTCCTTGTTATCCATTCTTCCTCTTATATCTTGTGTGAGTCCTTTTGTATCGTTGTTTTCCTCCTAAGTACCTGGATGAGCAGGGTGGGGGTGGGGAGCTCAGCTCAGCTCTCCCAGTGCATTCACAGACTAGCAAGCATTCAACACAACATTCAGCAGGAAGGAGAGACCTACTTACTGGGTGTAGAAGGTGCTCTGCATGCATTATCCACCACCTGTATGTTTATGCTAGACTTCACACTTAGTGGAGCTGCACATATTATTATTAAAGCTTCCAGCAATAGGAAACATCATTGGTCTCATGATACAGACCAGGAAACTGAGGCACAACACTGTTCAGTAATTTATCTAATCTCACAGAGTATAACATGGCATAATTCAGCCAGCTTCTCACACATGTGTACAATCCCCCTGTCTTAATTAACTTCATATTGCTGTGATTACAAACTGTGACAACACACTGTGACAGGGGACTGGTGAGATGGCTCAGTGGGTAAGAGCACCCGACTGCTCTTCCGAAGGTCCGGAGTTCAAATCCCAGCAACCACATGGTGGCTCATAACCATCCGTAAGGAGATCTGACTCCCTCTTCTGGAGTGTCTGAAGACAGCTACAGTGTACCTACATATAGTAAATAAATAAATCTTTAAAAAAAGAGACACTATGACAAAGGCAACTTATAGAAAAAAGGATTTTCTTTGGGAATTAAAGTTTTGGAGGATTAGGATCCATGACTCTCAGGGCACGGAGCATGGCAGTAATCAGGCAGGTGGGCATGGCACTGGAGAAGGAACTGTGAGCTTACATCTTGAGATATAACCAGGAGGCAGAGAACTAGCTGGGGATGCCATGGGCTTTTGAAACCGCATGGCCTGCCCCTAGTGACACATCTCTTATATTAAAGCCACACCTCCTAATCCTTTCCAAACAGTTCCACACACTGAGGACCAAGTAATCAAACACGTGAGGCTGTGGGGGCCATTTCCATTCAAATCACCATACCCCTCTTCTGTCCCTAAAGGGACAGAATGTGTATGTTATATTTTAAAAACAATATTTGTATAGTTTGTGTATGTGAATACTTGGTCTTCATGTACACTGGCATTCCAGAAGAAGGCATCAGATAGGTGTGAGCTGCCACATGGGTGCTGGGAATTGAACTCACAGCTTCAGAAGAGCAGCAAGTGCTCTTAACCACTGAGCCATCTCTCCAGCACCCCTCCTCTCCAGTGTGTATGTTCTGGAATCCAGATGTTTGACACTTGGTTTAGTGGGGAAGGGGGAGTAGAGAATCTCAACAAGTAGTTCAGGCCTCTCTGGAACTCACGATCCTCCTGTCTCGAGTTCTGGGGTGGTAGGGTGTACCCTCACATCTGGGTTCATATTGAGATGTTTTCAGTATCATTGGCTCTCCCTGGACTATGGTCTGGTTGAACTAGATCCTTCTAGAGGTACTTATTTAGGGAAAAGGCAGGGGTGAGTCATATCTTGAGCACTGATTTTACACACAGACTGGACAGAGCATAAAGCAAGTTGCAGCTGCAGCCGTTCCCTTTCTGTTGAAAGTGGGGGGAAGCTGGCAGTTCCTCTGCAGTCCATCCTTCCAAGGCAGAAGCAAGGTGGAATCTTCCATCACCTCATCTGATTTTGCTTATTTGTTTATAGACTTATTTGATTATCATATCTTATTTGTTTAAAGACTCACTCAGGTAGAAACATATAGAGGCCATTTCCCTTCCATTTTTTTCTTGTTGAGGAGCCAAAATTTATTAACATCTGTACTTGTTTCCTAAAGCTACCATGAAAACCATAAACTGAGCTATATAAAGAACAGAATCTCTTCTCTCTGGACCTTTGGAGGCTAAAGTCCAGCGTACAGGCAATGCTGTTCCTTTTGAAGGCCCTAGAGGATAACCCAGCCCCTGGGTCTCCTTCATGCCATAGTTATTGGCATCCCTGGGCTTGTAGATGCTCCCCTACAATCTCTCCTCCTTTGTCATATAGCCTCCCCAATATGCTTCTGTGATTTTCCACGGCTCACTTACCCTCCAGGTCACCTTTGTCACGCAGATTGCCCTTGAACTTTCTATATAGAGAGGGTTAGCCTCAAAACCACCAGTTCTTTGAGTGCTGGGATTACCAACCATTCAGCTACCATACCTGCATCTTTCATGTATTTTTTAATAAAGATACTATTAATTGGATCTAGAGATCACTCAGTCTAGCATGATACCATTTTATCTAACTATACTAATGAAAGCCAGACCTCATTTTGAGGTCCTAGGTAGATATTGTGGTAGGCACTCATAGGTAGTAGTTTAGCAACCTGGGACTCCACTTGGTTGACATCTCTTTCTAATAATACATTTGGAAGTATATCATTAGGATCTTAATCTCTGCATACTATATGCATACACCGCTCTCTGAACAACAGCAGCCTGTTAGCAAACTAGGACCCCATCTGTATCAAAGTACATTCACAGCCCTCTCTGAATTGTAGAATATCTTCTTTCCTTAAAGACCATCAAACTTAGATTCTATTCCTAATCCATCTGCACAGAAGGTCAGGAGGGCCAGTCCTGCCTAAATTGATTTTTGGGAACTTGTAAGGCAAAGCTTGTCCTCTGAGTGAACTTTTAGAGAAAATCCCTCTTTATCATCTTATGCCTATATATAACTGTACATGATTAAAATCAGGTGCATTATGGGAAGGGACATTTACAATGAGAGAGGCCTACATAATCCAAGCCTACCAATCAAAATAGAGAACTGCCATGCTATGTCTCTTAGAAACCAAACCCTTCCTTCCCTTGAACCTCATAAAGAAAGCCCTTCAAATGACCAAGGTCCTTGACTACCCTCATTCATATAGGTCACTGTCACTACCAACAGTGTATTTGACCTGTTCTATCACTTTGCTTTGAATAAATCTTCCTTACAAATCAGTATGAGCCTTTATTCCAATCATTTGACTAAAAGGTTAAAAGGCCAGAAACTCCTGTCCCAGATTCTGACCACCAGTAACAGCGTCATCTTAGGAGGAGGAGTTTAGGCTGTGATTTGGCAAACAAGCTACAACAGCCTTCTCAGAAGCCTGTCATCATAGGTAGGCTTGATAATATTTGTTGCATTAAGAAATGATTAGGGGCTTAGTGGAGCATCCTTCTAGGTTGTCTCTGAGGGTATTTTTAGAAACAGTGAGATTATGGCCATTTGAACTGATCTTTAGATGTCCATATCGGAGTTGGTGAAAGTTGGAGGTGGGGCCTTGTCTTAGTTAGGGTTTTGTTGCTGTGAACAGATACCATGACCAAGGTGACTCTTATAAGGATATTTAATTGAGGTCAACTTACAGGTTCAGAGGTTCAGGCAAGTATAATCAAGGTGGGAGCATGACAGCATCTAAGCAGGCATAGTGCAGGAGGAGCTGAATGATCTACATCTTCATCTGAAGGCCACTAGAAGACTGGCTTCCAGGCAGCTAAGTCAAGGGTCTTAAGGCCCATACCTACAGTGATACACTTCCTCCAACAAGGCCACACCTCCAAACAGTGCCATTCCGGAGGCCAAGCATATTCAAACCTCCGTAGGCCTCATTGAAGGAAGTAGGTAAGGAGTCTGTCCTGGAGGGTATGTCTCGCTTTGTCTTCTTACTGAATCCATTTTCACTGCTTCCAGGTCAGCTATAAAGTGAATGGTTCTGCCCAGAACATGCTCTGCCACTGTGGTGTTAGGGCACTGGGGCCAAGCAGCCATGGATGGAATCTTAGGAAACCATGGCCACAGTAACTCCTGTTCCCTTGAACTGACCCTGTCAGGCGATTTTGGCTACAGTGATACAAAGCTCCTTTGCCCTTTCTCAGTCATCTCTGTCCTAGCACACTCTTCAGATGTCTCTGTCACCATCAGTCATTCAGCCTGGGGTCATAACCCTGTCTTCAAGTGCTGACTGCCAAGCATGATGTTCATTTGAGCCCTAGTCTTATTTGCTATGTGACCCTGAGCAAATTCCCCTGTCTCGGTTTCCTCATGAGGATGGCAGCACCTTGTTCAAGGATTAAAGACAGCTGTTTATATAAGGTTCTGGGAACAGTGCTTTTCTCAACGATACTTGCAAACACCAGCCCTCACAGGGCTTTGTCCTTCCCTTAAGTTGCCCCAGTTCTCTCTGCCTCTGCAGTCTTCAAAGGCTGAGAATGGCATGGCTGGAATCGGGGCATGTGTAATCTGAAGCGAGGGGCTAGCCACTTCTGTAAGATGGAGTGAGTGATTGGGCACTTGTTGCTGTTACCATAGTGTCCCAGACACCTACAGTACCAGCAAAGAGCTATGATGTGGAAGATGGAGGAGGGGGTATTTGGAAGAGGCATAGACAAAGGGGTGCTTTCTTTGCATCACTCCAAGTCAGCTAGGATGAGCACCTAAGATCCTGTGGTAGCAGGGAGGCTGGTCTTCCTGAGACAGGAAGGGAGGCCTTGGTGGTCCATTTGTGCCTAATTAGTAAAGGTGACAAGCTGTGGCCCTCCCTCCAAGAGTCGATAGTAAGCAGTACTGGGAAGCTGTATTTTCAGAAGGGTGTGCTTGTAGGTGGATTTTTCTGGGAACCAAATGTGACTTAGACGGGTAGCCTGGTAACATTCTAAAACTAAGGGATAAGAGAGACCCTGGTAGAACGGTGGGATAGTCATGTCCAATGGCTGCTAAAACAAATAGCACTGCCATACTCATTTCTTACACTTTGCAAGTGTGCTGGTTTAGTGTTTTTATTTATTTATTTATGTCATTTTGACACAAGCCTGGGAATAGGGAACTTTAGTTGAGAAGTTGTCTACAAGCCAATCTGATGGAGACAATTTTCTTGAATGATGATTGCTATGGGAAAGCCCAGCCCATAGTGGTGGTGCCACCTTTGGGTTGTCTAAGAAAGCAGATTGAGCAAGTCATAGAGAACAGGACAGTAAGCAGCATGCCTCCATGGCTTCTGTTGGAGTTGCTGCCTTGGCTTCCCTCAGTGGTGGGCTGTGATTGGGTTGCGTAAGCCAAACAAACCTTTTTGACATGGTCTTTATCTGAAATGGGCCCACAGGGCTGGGCTACTTCTAGAAGCTTCAAAAGAGACTTCATGTCTTTTTGTTTCTTTCAGATCCTAGAGGCTACCTGCATTTTGGGCACAGGGCTTTGACCGCCTTCCAGGCCAGCTATGCAGCATTTCCCCACTTTTCTTCAAGCATCACATCTTCTCTTTGCCTCTTCTGTCAACACTGGGCCCCACAAGACAATCCAGGTGCATCATTTCAGGATCCGTTATCACATCACCTGAGTCCCTCTTGTGTTGTAAGAGAACACACCGATGGTGTAGGATGTTTGGAAGGGGCCCATATCTATAGTGGACTACAGGGGGACTGCTGGAGACCAGAATAAGGCTGGAGTGTAAGGCTGCGGGGAGGTACCGAATATGTATCATTCCTCCAAAAAGTGGGCAGTGAGGTGGTGAGAAGGCACTTGGTTGTTGGTCTATTTGGAGTGTACCAGTTATGTGACCACACACAAACAATACTTATTTTCCTTCATTTTCTCTACTTCTTGACATAACTGCAGAATAACTGGAAGTTTTATCTAGCAAATGCCAAAGGTGTGCTGAGGGATGGCTTTTATTATGTGACTGAAAAATCCAAGCCATCTCAAGCACCTGCTTGATTATCCCGAGACAGGAGAAAATGAATCAGAGTCCACAAGAGACTTGGAAGTCACAGAGGGAGACAAAAGAGAACTGGCCTTTGTTTCCATCTTCTCAACTCCAGCTTGATGGATAAACAGGGTGCATCAGGATTTTAGGGCTTCTGGCATCATCACTGGACCTGAAGCCCCCAAAGATGAGAAAAGACTCTCTCATCCCTTTAGTTGGTGCCCAGCTCACTTGACCTAAGGAGTGCCTCTTTGGAGATGAAAGCCACGTGCCTTGGGGAGTCAGAATCCAAGTCTATTTTAAGTTATCTCCTCTGGCAATGTCAAGGCTGCCAAGTTTTTGTACCTGGAAGCCACCAGTAACAAAGCAATGCAGAAGGATATGACCTACAGCACACAGCAACTGAAGGAGGAGATTTCACTGTGTACCAAGGTTATGTGGCTTGAGAACACAGATGAATGTGACCCCCCCCCCCCACTGTTGGTCTGTCTTTACCAGAAGTAGGCATGAGTAGAATGGCTGAGTGAGCCACCCTGGGTTGTCACTGGTAAGCAGAGTAATGAAGCCTGTATGACAAGCTAAGAGTCCCAAGTATTCACACTTGTACACGTCTTCTCTGTTATCCCCACTGGGTAGTGTGCTGTCAGGAGCTCTGCAAGCTAGAATGTTAGTGGTGAAGATTGTGGTCAGAAGTCAGGCCCGCCCCCAGGGTTGACTTTTCATTAGCCAACTAATACTTCTGTGACCTCGGGCAACATAATGTCTGCTAGAGCCTCAGTCCTTTCTTCTGTTAAATAGAGGTGATGAGGGAGACTGCAGCAGCAATTGACACAGTGCCACCAATCAGGTCCCAGATATTTAACTGCTGCTGCTTTCATCAGAACATGTCCTAAACTAGAGGGGACAACTTAGGAGATGGTGACAAAAGGTGTAAGCATGCACAGCAGGAATGCAGAAGGAGATGGAATGAACAAAGGAAACATTTGAAACAATACTGATGGAACTCTCACAAATTAATGTCTCCGTTAATGACTCCAGGATGCTCAGAGAACATCAAGCCAGATGAACTGTTCACAAATACTACTTTGTGACACATCACTTTCAAACTGTAGAAGAAGCATAACTTTAAAAATCTTTGATTTGAGTGTTAAGAAGGTGAAATCCCACTCCTCACCCACGTACGCATCACAGTGAAGTCAGTATCTAGGGATGAAATCAGCTCTGTCTGCTGCAGGAACTATAGCAAGCAACGTCCAGTTTCCTGTCCAGGGCAGCCTAGGACTGAGGTCCCTCATCTGCACACTCCCTGAGGGGGCAGAGAAAAGTGCAGATCTCAGCAGCCTTCACCCTGAAGCTCCAGTGACCACTACAGGGGACTTCCCAGTCTTCACTAACCCAGGCTTGTCTGGGGGCTGGAACCACCACAACTCTATGCACACCTTCCCATTTGGGAGCAGGAGTCACTGCACTCCCATCAACTCCAGCCAGTGTATGCACATCTATGCTCCAGAAGAGGACTCAGGTGTCCCACCTAGTATGTGCTGATGCCATTGTATGTGTGCCACTGGGCTGCTCTAGCCACTGCTGTGCATAAGCCTATGGTATTGGTGTCCACTGCATTGTCACATGCATGCCCATGGGACTGGACATCCACCACAGCTGTGCCTGCCATATATATTTATCTACCTTAGCTAGCTGCTGACCAGGAATCTCTTGTCCTGTGTGTGTCTGTGTGTCAGTAGACAGAGCCTTTATATGCACCTCTGAAATGGCTTCCCATGCTATCTGGCATAAGCACCCTGCATATCCTGATCTTGGTTTGGATCTGAAGGCCCACGGTCCTCACTCTTCTGTACTTTTGAGTCCTGGGAGCAGGTCCTTCTCTGCCAAGGCCAGCCCGTGAAGTTTGGAAGCAGAGACTGAAGAAAACAAAGCAGAGCTGCAAGAAGCATAGAAAACCAGAGACACACAGCACCAGGGAACACAGAGACACACAGCACCAGGGAACACAGAGACACACAGCACCAGGGAACACAGAGACACACAGCACCAGGGAACACAGAGACACACAGCACCAGGGAACACAGAGACACACAGCACCAGGGAACACAGAGACACACAGCACCAGGGAACACAGAGACACACAGCACCAGGGAACACAGAGACACACAGCACCAGGGAACACAGAGACACACAGCACCAGGGAACACAGAGACACACAGCACCAGGGAACACAGAGACACACAGCACCAGGGAACACAGAGACACACAGCACCAGGGAACACAGGCTCTGCAGTAACTGAGCAGAGAGAAACAAAGGTCTACAAACTGCTAGACAAAGACTAAATGTTGTAATTGTTTCAGAGAAGCTCAATGACCTAGGAGAGAACACAGACAGGCAAGCAAATGACATAGAAATACGTGATAATAAAACTGAAAGATCAACAGAGAAGAAAAATGAAATACCAAACAAGCAGAAATTCTGGAACTGAATGTCATAATTACTTAAATTTACAAAAACAAATAGACAAGCACAAAGTCCAATGAATGTCAACAGCAGAGCCAATCTGGCAGAAGAATGTGAATTCTGAGACTGACTAGGTCAAATGATACAGACAAGGAAGAAACAGAAAAGCAATGACAATAGAGTGGACAAGCTATGCATTGTAGGGATTTAAGAAGAAGAGAGCAAAGGACAGAAACAATGACTGAGAGGCTCTCATTTTTAGTGAGAACTCAGCACCCAGAGCCACAAAGCTCAAATATCTCCACTAGGAACCACCATATAACCAGAAGGACCATCAAAGGAGCAGTAGGACCACCATAGAACCAGTAGGACCACCATAGAACCAGTAGGACCACCATAGAACCAGTAGGACCACCATAGGACCAGTAGGACTCCCATAGGACTAGTAGGACTACCATGTTGCCATTAAATTGACAGAAGTCAAGAAAAGAGGAAAATTTGAAAGCAGCAAGAAAAAGTGACATGGAAGGGGCAGCCTACACAAGACTATGGATGGCTTGCTCATGCCCAGACAGGGCAGACGGTATATTCAAAGTGCTAAAAGGAGTTGGATATGGTGTACACCTGTAATCCAGCACTCGGGAGGCTGAGGCAGAACCTGAGTGAGTTGGAGGTCACTGTGGGCCACATAAAGAGACTTTGTCTCAAAAATCAATGCTTTCCTCTCCCCCACCAAATCTGACCAAGTAGGAATTCTGTGGCGGGCAAAGATCTGCTTTCTAAAAAAGAAATATCGATGACTCCTGTCCCAGGTAACAGGTGAGGTTGGCTACCATGAGACCTGTCTTCTAAAAAATGCTTCAGAGAAGTTTCTGAGAACCCCAACATGAATGAAGATGTAAATCCCATGGGCAAAGGTCAGAGTGTCCCGGCCTCAAAGCCACAGTGTGACACTCACCAAGGCGGCTACTCACAAAAAGGCCAACGTTAACAAGTGTGGGTGTAAGTGCAGACAAAAGCTAATTTTCAACATTATCACTGAAAACATAAATTGGTAGAGCCATTATGGGAAACAATATGGAATTTCTGCCAAAAGTTATAAATAGTATCACACCCGATGAAGACTAGGAAGGCCACACAGTGGCCATGTAAGTGTGAAGACCTGAGCTTGAAACTTTGTATGTCTAATATTCCTGCACTTCTATGATGAGTAGTGGAGACAGGATAATTCCTGTAAGCTAGCATGCTAGCTAGCCTGGCATAGACAGTGGACAACATTAAGAGACTTTACCTCAGACAAAGGCAAAAGAAACCCAAGTGTATCCTTTGATTTCCACACGCATATATGCTATAGCTTATGTCTGCCCACCCTCACACACATGAATGCACACACACACACACACACACACACACACACACTATAAACACACCATTCATACACACAATGAGTATAAAAACTTAACATAAGTTCTAGCAAACCTCACACTGCATATGTTCCCCAAAGAAATGTAATCAGCATTCCAAAGAGGAATAGTCATGTTCATTGGTGACAGCAGTCAAGATGGGGAGTAACCTAGATTCCCACTACCAGATAAGAAGTGTGTCATGTGTTCAGTAGAATAGTATCCAGCCATTAAAAAGGATAGCATTCCATTTTAGTCAGCTTTCCAATTCTGTGGAAACACCAAGAGTGAATTATAAAGAGGGAAGCTTGATTTTAGCTCATGGCTGCAGAAGTTTCCGTCCACGGCCTCCTGCTTCTTGCCTTTCAGCTTGTTATGAGGCTTAGAGCATGACAGAGAATGCAAAGACTGATGTGATTCCTGGAGAATACTATGCTAAGTAGATAGAGCTAGAATCGGAGGACACGCATCACACGATCTCACTTACTGATGTGTAGTGTCTGAAAAAGTCAACAGAATAGAAGCAGAGAGCAGAGTGGCAGCTGCTAGCCCTGGGGTGGAGGGAGTGGGAGCTGCTGGTCAGAGTGTGCAGGCTCTGCTTTGGAGGATGAGGAAACGTGTAAGTTCCTATATGGCATGGTGCCTATGTGCTGTTGACTTGAATGACTTCCAACAGATCACAGTAGTCCTGGGAGATCTTCAAGGGGTGGCACCTAGTTAGAAGTACCCTAGGACCCCAACCCTGTCTCTTTCTTTGCTCTCTCAGTGCCAAGAGGTGAGCATATTTGTGGTCCATACTCCCTGCTGTGCTTGGATTTATCACAGGCCTAAAGGCAAGAGGTGGGAGGTTCATGAGGTAAAACATCTCATTTTTATAATGATCTATTCCACGTATATCATCACAGTGGTGAAAAAATGACTAAAACCAAGAAGCTAGGAACACTTCAGTGTATAGCATGTACTCGAAACACACTGAGGGTAGATATGTGTTCTCACTCCACAAACCCAAAAGGTAATCTTGAGGTGACCTGTGTGTAAGGATAATTGATGTACTTATCAAATTTCTCATCATGTGTGCATATCAAAAATGTTACCTTTTCTTTCAAGAACAAAGAGAGTCACATCCTACACTTCAGAAACTATGGTACAATGCGTTCTGCATTTGGTACAACTATCTTTCAGAAGCAAAGGGGAAATGAAGAGTATTTTTATTTTCAGAAAAAATTTAAGTTTCAGGAAACATGTGGCCTGTAGATATGCCTTGTAAGAATTGTCAAAAGAAGTTCTTCAGAGAAAAGAGAAGGGATGTGACATAGGTCATGAACTGAGCTCATTAGAGGCATGGCAGCTAAGCGAAGGTTAGGTCAGAGGAGGACGGAGGAAAGTAAATTAAGACAATTTCACTTTCTTCTTCTTTTTTATTAGATATTTACAATTTCATTTTCTCTTAAAAGTTTTTATTACATTTACTTGTGTGTGTGTGTGTGTGTGTGTGTGAGAGAGAGAGAGAGAGAGAGAGAGAGAGAGAGAGAGAGAGAGAGAGTGGAGGGGGAGTGGAGGTTGGAAGTTTTCTACCATGTGGTTTCTGGGGATCAATCTCAGGTCATCAGACTTGGTGGCGAGTGCCTGAATCCACTGAGGATTTCTCTGGCTAGTCAATCCTCACTTGATTTCTCTTAACTGATGTAGTAATTTGTTTGAATCAATGACAGTGATTCACAGTTATTCATGCATGTGTATTTTGGCATGCTTTCGTGTCTCTGTGTGCAGATGTAATAATTTATACTGTTATTCAAGTGAGATACATAAGCAGTGAGGTTAGGGGCGAGAGAAGGAATTAGGGTTACTTTCTCACTACCCCATGTTCTTACATGATCCAGAAGGTAGGGTTAGCTCAAAGCTGCTGTACACCCAGAAAACTGTACGACAACCGTGGAACAAAGCAAAAATAAAAAGAACACATCATAAACTTAAGTATGTATTTGCTAAGAAAGGAGAAAACTGAACTACACAAATGCAGAAAACTAGCAGAAGGCAGAAACATGAGAGAGGTAGGGCCTCAGTAGAAAGCAGGACACATACATGCTGGATAGAATCAGCTCTGCTCAAATCACCTTCAAGATTGACGTAAATATGGCCACTGACAGACTTGTTGAGCAAACTGGAATTCAAGACTCAGCTACGAGTTGAACACAAGAAAACCTAAGTGTGCCTTACATCTGTACAGGCATTTGACTGTAGATGGAAAGTAAATGGATGGATAAAGTCATATGAACACTAATCAGCAGGAAGTGGGGCTGGGGATGCAGTTGGTGGAATGCTTGCCTAGTATGTACCCAGAGCCCTTGGGGTCAGTCCCCAGTATTGCAGAGAAGCACATGTGAGGGTACACACTTTGTAACCCAGTGCTCAGAGGTGGACACAGGAGGACCAACAATTAAAGTAATCATCAGCTACGTAGTTTGAAGTAGCCTGAGCTACATGAGACCCCATTTAAAAACTATATATAAATAGGTCAATTTAATTCAGAATTTCAGAACAAAGACAGTTACAAGGACAAAGAAGGTTATGAGGTAACATTAAAGGGAGACTTCTCCAGCAAAATGTAATTCTGCATGTATTTGCACATAACAGCAGAGCATCAAAGTATATGAGGCAAAGGCTGGTTGAGTTTCAAGGAGAAAAGAAGGAATATGTTCAGGCAATTGGCAACTTATCATCTCCATCAGAAACGCACCAACCTAGCAGGCAAAAGTCAATAAGGACATCCTGGAGTTAACAGACGCATCAGTCAAGTGGACACAATGGACATCCCATAGAGTAATTAATTCACGAGAAGCAGAGTAGCTGTTCTTGTCCAGCTTACATAGACATACACATTCTCAGCCATGTTAGCATATCTAAGAGACAGAAGTCATGTGATTCTTGTTCTCAAGCCATAACTGAATTACCTAGAAATCAGTTACAGAATGATAGCTGGGGATTTCCTATGTTGTTGGAGATTTAATAACACACATTTAGGGGCTGGTGAGATGGCTCAGCGGTTAAGAGCACCAACTGCTCTTCCGAAGGTCATGAGTTCAAATCCCAGCAACCACATGTTGGTTCACAACCATCCGTAATGAGAAACAAATAAAGAACCTATGGCCTGGAGTGGGGGGTGAGGGGTGGGCAGAGCTAGCAGGGCCAGAGCAATCAGGACCAGAGCAAGAGGGAGAAAGGCAAGGGGGTGGATAAAAATAACACACATTAACACATCTGAGTTAGAAAGCATATATCAAGAGAAATTTAAAAGCATTTTGAACAAAATGAAAAGAAAAGCACAAAGCATAATTGGAAAAAAAGGAATAAATTCTGTATAAATTTTTTCAGAAGAAAGAAACAGAAGAAATATTCTCTAGTTCATCCTATGAGATCAGCATTACCCAATGCCAAGGATAGACAAAAATACAATGAGAAAGAAAACATATGAGAATTATATTTTCATGAAGCCCACACAAAAATCTGCAGCTAAATATCGACAAATTGAATACAATGTTGTTTACAAAGATTTCTACGTCGAAAACAAGAGGAATTTATTCCAGACATGCAAGATTGATTTAACATTTTAATATTAGCCAATGTAATTGACACTACACACAAGCTAAGTAGAAACATCATATTATTGTAGAATAGATGAAGAAAATTTACTTGACCAGATCCAACACTCATTCGTGATTTTAAAAACTATAGAGAAGGAAAATAGCTGTCCTCTGCTTCACAAGGAATAGCCACAACACCTCCAGCTAGCCCCAGTAATGCCAACAAACCAACTTTCCTACTCATAGCAGAACAAAACAAGGATTTCCAGTCTTACTCATTCCTTCTCAAAATTATCCTGATAGACCTAACTCAATATGACAAGAAGGTAAAATAAAAGATATGCTGATTGTGATAGAAAAGAAGTTAAACTGCTATTGTTCATAGACTGCTAGATTATCTATCAAAAGTCTAAAAGAATAGAGAAAAGTTTTCCAAGAAAGCAGCAATGACCTACAGCAAGGCTCTGGGGTATAAACTTAATGTGTTAAATCAATTATTACATAGTATTACTAACAAACAAGCACACTCTGACATTTAAAAACATATCAACACACACGAATGAAATACTTTTGCCTAAATCTAGAAAAATATAAATTTAGCTGTCAGAACTCTGGATTTGAGGCCAGACTGGTTTACACAGTGAATTCCAGGCAAGTCTTTGTTGTCGTGAGACCCTATCTCAAAAATATATGAAATGGCAAAAGACTCAGTAAAACCAATTCAATATCAAAGGCAAAAAAGTCAGAGGACTGGCGCTATGTGATTTCAAAATGAATTATTAAACAACACTGGTCACAAGATAGTGGGGGTATTGACGAATACAGAGACAGACAAATAGAACCGACTAGAGAGCTTTTAATAGCTACACAGAGATAGGCACTTCATTTTTGACAAAGAGCAAAAGGTTTTTGTCAGTGGAGAAAATATTCTTTTTTTTCAAAAAAATAGCACCACACAACTGGATATCCATGTGTAAAATACACATTTGGGCACAGAGCTTACATCTGTCATCTAAGTTAAATCCAGTGGGTCACGAACATAAATGTAAAACCAAAAAAATTGTAGGCTATGATATAGTAGATTATTCGTATGATGTTGAGTTTGGCAATAACCTTCTGTAAAATGCAGGCTCTCATGTAGCTTCAGCTGGCCTCAGAGTCACTATTAGCCAAAACTGGCCTTGAACCTCAGCCTCTCAAGTACTGGGATTAAAGGTGTGTGTCACCATACTGGCAACGACTTTTGAAAGGTAATACCAAAGACACAGTTTAAGAATCAAAGAACTGCTAGCCTTCATTACAATTACGATTTCATGGAAATCCCCATGGAAAGAAGAGAAGGAAAAGACAAGCCACAGTTGGAAGAGAGTATTTTCATAAGATGTATCTAATGAAGGACTGTTATCCAAAATACAGAAAGAACTCTTAAAAAGCTGGTCAACTAGAATAGAAACAACCCTGTTAAGATCAGTTAAGAAGATACACAGCAGTAAGTATATAAAAAGATGTTCTATGTCATATGTCCCTGGGGCAATGTAAATTGATGAGATGCTACTGTACAACTATCGGAATGACAAGGTCTAGAACAGAGACCGTATCAGATGAGAACAGAGTCAAGCGGAATGCTAGCTTGTTCATTGAGTAACTTCTGCAAGAAGCAAGCGTGTGTTTACTGTATGTGATTGGCAGTGTCGACAGGGTGACAGCAGCTAGAATCACCTAGGACACCTGTGAGGACACCTGAGACCACACCTGTGAGGGATTCTTTTATATTAAGGTTAAAGTCAGGGAAGGGATTGTCTTGATTAGGTTAGTTGATGTGGAAAAACTATTTCGTGTGTGTTTGCATGTTTGCGTGTGTGTGTGTGTGTGTGTGTGTGTGTGTGTGTGTGTGCATTTGTGCGAGCATGCATCTTGGTGTATCTATGTGCATACAGTGCCTGAATGGGCATCAGAACTCCTGGAACTGGATGTGAGCCACCTAATATGGGTACTGGGTACTGAACTTAAGTTTTCTGAGAGGAGCTGCAAGTCCTCTGAACAACGGAGCCACCTTTCCAGCCTCAGCAGGCCCATCTTACCTGTGCTCCAGACCACTGCTTGTGCAGGATTCAGGATGGTATACAGTGGAGAAAGTGAGCTGAGCACTAGTGTCCATTGCCTTGTTCTTTCCAATGGCAGAGGGACCATGATTAGCTGCTTCAAGCTCCTACTGCCCCAGCTTTCTCCCTGTGATGGGCTGTGTGGGAGCCAAATGAAGCCTTCTTTCCTTAAGTTGCCTTTGACACAGGTTTTTTTTTTTTCTCCCCACACCAACTAAGGCATATAATATAACTCAGTAATCAATGTTGGTGTTCCTCCAAAAGAGCTTATTTGTAATTGCCAATGTTTAGATGGAATCAATGTACCCTTCAGAAGGTGGATGGATGAATTAACTGTGGTACACCCAGACGCTGGAATATTACTTAGCAAAAGAGAGAAATGAGCTATTGAGCAATACAAGAATATAAAGGAATCTCCACATATCCCAAAGTAAAAGAAGGTGATCTGAGAGTGCATCACTATATTATGTCAATTATATGACATTCTGGAAAAGGGAAGACAATGTTCACAATGAAAATATTGGTGGCAGCTGTGAGTTAGAGGGGCGGGGCGTGGAAGATTTGGAGGGCAGCGAATCTACTCTGTGACACGGTCGTGGTGGATGCATATTGTACATTTATTCAGGCCCAGGGAATGCATGCAAAGAGTAAACCTGACATTCATAGTTGGCAGACTTTGAATGACAAGTGATGTGTCAATGTAGCATCACCGTGTGAGACTATTCAGGCAATTGCTTGCCGAGCCGACAATAGAAATGTATTGTTCCGCAACCTGGAAAGTCCAAGACCAACGCCCCATAAGATCCATTGTCTACAAGCGCACATTCCTCGCAGCTGGCACTTTCTGTGTACAGTCATGTGACAGAGGAGGCAAAGAGAGATCCCTCAGGTCTCTTTTATGAGAGCACCGTGAAAGCCACGAAGCAGAACCCTCGTGACCTTGATCTTTCAAGGTCTCTGCTTAACTCCATTATATATTGTAGATTGGTTTCCAGCATATGAGCTTAGGAGAGGGCCTCACACATTAAGAGCATAGAAACTGTAGACATGTACTACTGTGGTAGGTGTTGGGTATGGGGTAGGTTCTGCGGATGTGTAAGCAGAGGGCATGTGAGGAAGTCTGTGTGCTTTGCTTAATATTGCTAATCAAAAACTGCTCTAAAAAACAAGAAAACCTGTTTCAGAGGAAAAAGAAAAGGAGGGGGGAAGCCCAAACCAGAATACTTGAAAATGTCTATGTCCTTAAGCTAGGAGGTGAATTCATATTGAATCTGTAACTGAAGTAAACAATTCCAGAAGAAGATAAAATAAAAAATAGAACATCTCTCAATTCACGTCACTCTCCAGGAGGCCATGGATCTGAAGGAAAGAGAAGGAGGCTCCAGTGTTCCGGTCTCCTCTTAGGACAATTCTCCAAAGTGCTACATAGAGGTTTTTGGACCTTTGGCTCTGGCTCCCACCAGGCGACAGCATTTAATGGTCATGCATACAAAATGATGATGGCCACCTGCCGTTCTGTTCCGGTCTCATAACCACAACTTTCCAAGCCTCAGTTTTCCCATCTGAGAAGTGGGATGATTGGATTATAGATGAGCCTCTTAAAACTTTTCCAGATTTATGATGTTAGAACAGTGATGCACATTCAGAAGAAATTCCCTGGAATTTTGAAGTCTGGCCTTGTCTAGGCCAGGGCAGAGAACGAGATCATGAAAGCGAATACCCAATGCTCTGCAGTGGGCTCTGCTGTCTGCCAGTGGGTTTTGGAAGCTGCGGTTTTCTTTTGGCATAGCTTGTTTATGAAACACTCATCTCTGAGTACGAGACCATCAGTTGTTAGAAAGTCAGCTTTGCACTACTTGGTTTTGCCGAGGTCTAGGTTAATGTAAGCCTTCTGGGCAAGTTGAAGCCAGACTAGACTATGATATTTGGTAGATAGCTGTAGTAAATGTATTTCAGATTGTGTTTTCAATTTACCAAGGCTATAACCAGGTTAACTCCATTGTAGCTACTATCTGCCTTTTGTCTCTTCTGCCTTATCCCACTCTAGATTTGGCTACAAAGTTGCATCAACAGCTGGTGGCTTTTTTTTTTTTTTTTGTCTGTGTAGCTTCACTGCTCTTCTGCTCTTCTCAAGGTTCTGGCCCCTGCTGTGTTCACCCCAGCTATCTGCTTGGCACAGCAGGAACAGGGTCCCATCAACTGAGGATGTTCACAGGGGCGGCAGACAAATTTACAGGCTTCCCTCAAAAGGACTGTAGAGCCAGTGGAGGGAAGATGTATGCAGCGGAAAGTCTGAGTTTCCTGCAGCCGTCCTCTAGCCTGGATACTTGATAGACTTCTGGGCCTGGTGAAAGAATAGTGTGATGTCAGAAGCTGGAGACGCTGAAGTCAGAGGTCAGGCGCAAGCCCTGGCGCCTCACGATTAGTGTGCATAGGTGTTTCCTCCACTGTGAAATAAGCATAACACCATTAGCGCGCTTCGAGGAGCTGGCAGAATTTACTGCCCTGGAATTTCTGGGACCGAATAAACTCAGAAGGCACTGTGTCCAGCCAGTGGCACAGAGGCAGGATCCTTTGGCCTGGGAAGGGAAACGGCAGACACAGGGAATGGGGTGGAGGTGTGACAGCCTAGGCAGGGAGAGGCCCAAGACAGGCGCGGTGCGTGGCCTCTCGGGGCCTGCGGGTGGCTGTGGGGCTGGCGGGCGGGAAGCCCGGACATGCTCCGCCGCGGGCCTGGCCGATTTAGACACTCAGCTCTAATTGCGCCGAGCCGAGCCCCCGGCACCCGCGCCGAGAGGATGTGCCTCGCTGTCGCCAGGCCCAATTGCTCTCACTTATCGGGCTTTGCCGGCCCGGTGGGGAAGCACACAGTGGCGCAGGCCATCGATCTGACGCCAGGGATCGAAGAGGCCGCGGAGACCTCAGCCCCGCGGGACGCGGTCGATGAGTCTTCAGACTCAGCGAGCCAAGGGACACCTGTCTGTCAGGTCGCCACGCCCCCGGGACCCTGGATGACCTGAATGATGGGATGATCAAATAACACTGGGGATGGGGACCCTGAACTCCGTCGCCTATTTTTCTTCCCTCGGGTGCCAGTCATCTTCCTCTTTTCCCTCGGCTCTCTCTCCTTTCTTCCTCTCCATCTTCGCCTCTCCAGGTCACTCTTCCCTCACTCTGACAGTCATTCTCCAACTGCTTGGATGGCGCGCTGCAGCCCCTTTCCTTCCCAGGGGCCTGATTCTGAGAGGTGTCGCTGCCAGGTTGGGGGGTTGCAGGAAGATGGGAAACCTCCCATCCCTTTCTCAGAGAGCCAGAGTAAGGCAATGGCTTTAAACTGTCAGAACGCCCTCCCCCCACCCCAAGTCTCCTCCCGCAATTACCCCCCTCAAGCCCCCAATTCATGTTTCCATTTGAGTGTATGCTCAATATGTCTGTCATAGAGAATTATCTCCACTTGGCAGCTACAGAAATAGGAAGGACAGGGGTGATCCCAACATCCTTCAGAAAATCCCTTCTAGGTTATTTACTCCCTCCCACTCCAATTCTTCTTCCCTCCCCTCCATACCCTCGTGCAAAATACCCGGCTGTTCAGAACAGCCAGCTCCTGGCAGACTCCACCTGAGAATACTCCCTTCCCCCAAGGACTCTCACCCTTAGAGCCCAGGGCCCGAAGCCTCTGTCTACTCTCTTCAGGGGAAAGAGGTCTGTTACCAGGTGTTTCTCCTGGCAATTAATGCAGGAGGCTCCGCTCACCACTTCTAATGTGTCCCCATTAGGAGCCTTAAAGCACATCCTTGAAGCTGCTGTCTCTTCTTGGAGTTGGAGCAGCCTTGGGCTCTCCCTGTGTTAGATCAATCTGTTTCATTATCTGCAAACCTTGTGGCTTCACTAGCTGGGAAGGCTGGCTCTGTCAACCCTCAGGGTCACCACTGTGTTCTGCCAAACATTATGGACTTCTTCATCTTGCCCTAGTGTATTTCTGACCGTGCTTTAAAGAAAAGAAAAGGAAAGAAAAGAAGAAAAGAAGTAAAAGAAAAACAAAACCCACAGCATTAGTGTCTAAAATTATTAGTGGACCAATAAGACCACTGAGGAGAAGCACGGCCCCCCAACCCCCACAATTACTAGCTGGGGTTTCTGCCATCTCTGTGTCTGCAAAGAGGAGCAAGAGTCTCACTTTTACAAGAAGGCCTCAGAGCTGTGTGTGGTGGTGTTTATCTGTATTTACCTCCATATTCTGAGGGCTGAGGCAGGGTCATAGCTTTCTGGCCAGTGTGGATTAAATAGTGAAAACCTGTTTTTTGTTTTGAGTTTTTGCTTTTTTATTTATTTTTTAACAAAGGAAAGAAGAAAAGAGAGGGACAAAATTACACTGGGGCGGGTGTGGGAGTGGGGGTGGGGAGGAATTCTGTGCTCTACCCCCATCCATATGTGGTTTTTTGAGACATTAGCCTGGAACTCACGACCCTTCTGCCTTCACCTCCAAAATGTTTAGATTACATGTACTACTACTCTGACTCTAAAGTCATACCTATTTTTTTAAAGTTTATTTTATTAGATATATTGGTGTTTTGCAGTAGTGTATGTCTGTGTGCCATGTGTAGAGTCCTCAGAGGGCAGAAGAAGGCACTGGATCCCTCAGAAGTAGATTTACTGATGCTTGTGAGCCACCAATGGGTGCTGAGAATTGAATCTTAGTCTTTTGTAAGAGCAGCTAGGGCTTTTAACCACTGAGACATCATTCCCACCCCAAGCTGTGCTGTTCTTGGAGCCTAGTGAGATTCTAGGTGCACTGCTATATGCTCACAGATCACAGAATAGCGTCATATGATTATGGAAAGGCCGTGCTTTCACATGACAGTGTATGTTCAACAGTCAGAAAGTTGTCAGTGTGTGGTATGGTGAGGCTCCTGCTTGTAATCCCAACACTCAAGAGGCTGAGCCAGGAGGATAGCTTCAACTTCAGTGCTAGCCTAGGTAACATAGTTCCAGGCTAACATAGGCGACTGTGTGAGACTCTGTTTTAAAAGCTAAGAAAGAAAATTATCACAAAGCCCAGATGTCTTCACAAGGGCTTCTGATAGCATTGCCCTGCAGCTTGGCTGAAGGTAGGGATTTATCCACACCACGAGGAAATATGCTCCTCTCTCAAGTGTAAATGAAACACGTGGTCTGTCAAACTGTGTGAATTCATGTTTCTGGTCAATTCTGCATCTCCCTTGTGGTTAGCAACATTATACTGTGTTGGTGCCTTGGTTGGAGATCATCACTTCATTGAGAGTTTGCACCAAGAACATCTCAGTATTTACTGAATAATAATTGATTTGTAGGATCAACTGAGGGTCTACTGACAGAGGAATGGATTAAGAAAGTATAATACCACACACACACACACACACACACACACACACACACACACACATTACACACACATACACATGTAAGTATATACACATACACACACATACACACATACAGGCACATACACACATACGCATATAAGCACGTACACACACACACATACATATATACATACACACAAAGGGTTTTTAGCTATGAAGAAGAATGAAGCTATATTGTTTGCAGGAAAATGGATACAGCTGGAGATAACCATATAAAGCTAACTAGCCACGGAGAAACGTGTCTCCACTCATTTGTGGATCCTAGCTTTTATAGCTACATAAAATCATGTATGTACATTTGACAAGAACATAATAGCTAAGTTGTCCAGGAGAAGACAGGAAACAAATGGGATGGGGGACGGTAGGGTAGAGGGTTATGAGGATACTGAATATAAAATATATACCTGTATGAAAATGTCCACATACAATAGAAGGTACAATGAATATACCCAAATGAAGACAGTTTAAAACATAAATTTTAAATGGAAAAGAAATATGCCATTACTATAGTGGTTTGTGCCTATAATCCCAGCACTCAGAACTGCTTAAGTTTGAGGCTAGCCTAGAGACCTTCCTGGTGACAGAGTGAGACTCTATGCCAAAAAAAAAAAAAAAAAAAAAAAAACCCAAAAAACAAATGTGAACCCAAGCAATGACAGAGCCCTCATACCTTTTGTAGCTATCTCCTGACTGTGTCCGTGTGTTTTAATACAACAGAACTCCGACAGTGCCAGCTTCCCCTGATGCCTCTAACTCTCAGGATCCTGGGATTTATTCCTTGGTCTCAGGAAACCCAGTATCCATCCATTTGGGATATGTCCTAGAGAGCTTCCTTTCTTCTCTCCATATTGTCTTGCTTTGGGTGTGTGTGGTTGAGACAAAGCAGTACGCTGTAGCCAGGGCTTGCCTTAACCTCTGGACACACTCCTGCCCCAGCCTTTGAGCACTGGGATTACAGTCAGAACTATGCGCAGCTTTTGTTTCTGTTTGATATGGAGTCTTGCGATATAGCCAAGGCTAACCTCAGATTTCTGGCAATTTTCTTGCCTTAGCTCCCCTCAGTGCCAGAGTCACAGACATGAACCATCACACCTACTTTGTAGAACCATTTGCTTCCCAACTTTCAGCCCATGAGGCTGTGGTATGGGTGAGTCTTGCCATGGCTGGACAATCTGACCCTTGAATTCCTCTTAGCATGTGACTACATTTTCTCTCAAGATGTATTGATTCTTATGTATCAGTGATAACTCCAGCACATCCAAAATGTGTTGGTGCCATACTGAGGAAAGAAAGCAGTGTGTTTCCTCTTGGGGTAATTTGACCAGAGTTGAGTCCAGATGTGAACTCTCTCTCCTTCATCTCTGTATCTTACAGCTTCTGGCCTGTCCACAATCCATCTGTTGTATGAGTCTGATTCTGTGTCCTTATTTCTTGCTAAATACTGTCTGTCTTCTTTGTCTTCACCTAACATGGGCAAGGAATAAGGGACACTTTGCAGAAATGTTTAATAGGTTTAGTTGTTGTTCTACAAAGGATTGAACTTTCTTGACTCCAATGAACTCCAACAGTAACAGTATTGCAAACAGCACAGCACACAGACTTATCAATCTGTATCTATGATGTTGTTTCCAACACTTATGGTAGGTATTTGCTTTGTAAGGTTTCTTTTTCAGCCTATTTGTTGCTTTTAATATTCACACACACACACACACACACACACACACACACACACACACACACACACATGCATTACTATTACTCACGGGTCAGAGGAACAGAAGAGTCCATATCTCAAGATTACAGCTATATATTAGCTTAGGGTGTAAAAGCAGATTACAGGCCGGGCGTGGTGGCGCACACCTTTAATCTCAGCACTTGGGATGCAGACGCAGGTGGATTTCTGAGTTCAAGGCCAGCCTGATCTACAGAGTGAGTTCCAGGACAGCCAGGGCTATACAGACAAACCCTGGCTCGAAAAACCAAACCAAACCAAACCAAACCAAACCAAACCAAACCAAACCAAACCAAACCAAACCAAACCACAAAACACAAACAAAAAACAAAAAACAAAAAAACCCAAAAAACAAACAAAAAAAATGCTGATTACATGGGAAATCCAATGCTAGTGAAGTTGGCTGTTACGTTGTTCTCTTAAAGGGAGTTAAACAACCAGGTTGGGTACACAGTAGGGCTGCAGTCTTAAGTCTTAGATGATCTTAAGGAGTACTCTTAACTCTGGCAGTGAGGTCCAACAAACTAGTCTTTTAGAATATAAGACAGTTTCACAATAATAGACTGTTAACAGTGTTTACTCAAACCTACGTTGGCGAACCACTGCTTTCCAACTCTCAGCCTATGGGGTTGTGTTATGAGTGGGTCTTGTTCTTGCTGGCCAATCAGAACGTTGGATTCCCTAAGCACACACCTAGATATGCACACAGAGACTGCATCTGGGGCTTAGCTTTATGCAGAGCTCTGGGTAGCATCCTGCCACCTGGAAGTGAACACTGTGCTGAGAATGGATCCAGCAACAAAAGAGACAGAGAAGAAACAGTTTCGGGCATCTTTCTCTGAGCACTGCGTAGGTCTCAGTCTGAGGGGCTTGTCTTCTTAGCTTGAATGACTTGGCTGGCAGAGCTTTTAGAGATCCAAAGTACAGAAGCCACATTTTATAGATGAAGAAGTCAAAGGCCCAGAGACTAGGAACTTTAGAAACAACCAGAGCTGGTCTGAGTCTGGAGTTTTCTTGTTCCTTCTTCTTGTTCTTCTTGTTCTCTCTCTCTCTCTCTCTCTCTCTCTCTCTCTCTCTCTCTCTCTCTCTCTCTCTCTCTCTCTGTGTGTGTGTGTGTGTGTGTGTCTGTCTCTCTGTCTCTGTCTCTGTTTCTCTCTCTCTCTCTTTCTCTCTCTCCTCCCAGGCTAGCAGCCGTGATGGAGAAAAAGGAGCATAGGAAAGGCCGACTGCTATGATACCTGACTTTCAGACATTAATTACATTAAATTCATCAAACGTGTTTCCCCCGTTACACTGATGGAGTAAGCCCTGCCCCAACCAAGGGGCACAGATGGATGACAGCTGTGTTTCTTCAGTTATGCTCACACCTGTACCCCTGACAGACCACTCCCTTTGTGGTCTTGGGACCTGTAGTCCCTGTGGCTTTTGGAGCCTCTGGGGGGAACTGACACACATACCCCTCTTCTCTTATACATATGTGTGTGTGCCTTATGTAGAAGGCCAAGTACAGTACATGCTGTGCCCAAGCAGTGTGTGTCCAGTAATAAGAGAAAATAGACTCAAATGTCAGAGGTCCCAGGCTGCTGAAAACAGCTGTATGGGTTGCCCACTGCTCAACTCAGGGAAGATCCACAGGCTCTGGTGTAAATGGCACACCCTGGCATTATGCAGAGTGGAACAGTACCCGGCTCCAAGGGCTCAGGCCAAGATTCTTTTGATCCTGAAACCTGGCTATCTGCTTAGCAATGCAGAAGACACAGAGCCTGCCTGAGCCCCGGGGAAGTTTGCTCTATCTCATCTGCATGCCTGTGTAGTCCACTTGCAGGGTCTACCATCAGAAGGTTGAGTTCCCTGCCTTTAAAGGCGCCAAGGGTAGTGCCAGGGGCACATGAAATAAGCTCTGCCATGTTCTGCTTAATGCCAAGCTTTCTTAATAATTTCCAGTCAGTGGAAATGGGTGGTGCGAGGAGGAGCCGGAAGGCGCTGTGGAAGAGCTGTGCTCAGCCAGTCCGCAGAAACATTATAGTCAGTGCCTTAGTTTAAGGAGCTCATTAAGCCTCCATGATCTCTGACAAGGACCCTTTGCTTCCCACGCATGGACAGCCTCGTGCCTCTAAGCGTGTAGGTCTACCTGTTTCTGGTCCTTGCATCCTCCCTGTTTGCTCCCTGGGGGGTGGGGGTCTTCTCCCCTGAAGTCTTTTCCAAATGCCAAGTGATTTCCTGCATGCATGGATTGCATTTTCCCCTTGAAAGTTTAATCGGAATGCTCAATGCTCAGTTGCCAAGGGCTGTGAACTAATTTCTCTTGTCATTGCCACTTGGTGAAAATGTCATCATTAGTGAAGTAGATATGCTAAAGGGACAGTAGAGAAGAAGGGTATGACGGAGCATCTTAGCTCTCCCAGGGGCTCCAAAAGCCATGGGGATTACAGACCCCATGTCAGCGAAGAGAGTGGTCTATCAGGGGTACCAGTGTGAGCATCACTGCCGAAGTACAGCTGGGGAGCTGACACCGATCTGTGCTCCTGGGTGGATCAGGGCTTATTCCATTGGTCATTGTGCCTGGGGACAGGCAGCGAAAGCCCGGAGTGACCCCTGTAATGAGAAAAGTTCCTGGATGAAGAAGTTCTTCATTTTGCTAACTCACAGTTCACTCTGTGACCTGGCTTATGTAAGGGTCCTTGCAGCTAGCAGCCTGCAGAGACTGGACAGGCGGCCTTGTGGCTTGTTACTGGATAGTGAGAACTCTTCCGTTTGCCAGGGTAGACTTCAAGCTTACTTCCACCTTCAGACGTGTTTCCTGTCTCGCAGCTGCCAGGCCTGCCATTTTCCTAGTCTCTTTAATTGCTTGTGCACACTGCCTTTCATTTTGTGTGATTTTTTTTCCTTTGCTTTAAATTATGACGATTTAATAAGACCGGAGCAGTGGGAATAGAACCAGTGGCACCTTCCTCCACTCACCTCTGTCCTTGTCACTCAGAGATTTGGGATATGCTGCTCAGCTTCACAGTCTGTCTCACATTTGCTGTGAGGAAAAATGGGTTATCAAACCCAGTCAGATTCTAAACATCTGTAGAAATGCTCTAGATACTATCATAACTATTCTTGCCAGGCCTTGCATATGCTAGCCAGGGTCCTAGAACTGAGCCACAGCCATAATGGCTACAGCTACAGCCCACAGACAGCCCAGCCCTGTGAGGTGGGGTATGTGGTCTTCACTTTCACATTAGGGTCAGAAATGGTCTATGATTTGTCTCAGGTCTGTAGTCTAGTAAATGGCTGAGTTGGGATTTGAACCTAACACCGAGTATGTTTTTTGTTATTTATACTAGGCTTTCTGCTAGCAGTTAGAATGAGATCTGGCTTCTCCCCAAAGCTTGGGACATATGCTAGGATGGGAGACTCTTTGGGCCTCAGTTCCGGAATCTGCATAATGGGTTCTGATGTTTTTACTGCCTTCTGTGCAGACCAAATTGGAGAGTATATCAGGATGTGTGTGGAGGTTCTGTATTGGCTCCCAGGGCGTCAGGAGTGCTGGTGTTGTCTCTCCCTCGATAATTTTGCAACAGAAAAGGTTGCAGCAGCAACAAGGATAGTATCCTCCGTCTTTTCTTCTATGTCAGTTTTGGTTCCATTGCTGCATTGGACCCTCTTAACAACACTGTGAGCAAACAGGGATTTCTCCTCATTTTAGGTTACAGCGGCCCGGCAAGACCAAGTGACTTCTGCAAGATGACAGCCACTTAGGGACTCAAAGCCAAGGCTTTAATGTGTTTGAATGTATTTGTCTATCTCTAAGTTCACGCAGGGCCTGCCTCTAAGAATCAATTTTGCACTGGAGTATTTTAGAAGTACTAGGAGGAGGTAGAGGGGGATGTGTGGAGGGAAGGAGGGGAGAGAGAGGGAGGGATATCAAGAGCGGTAGAGACAGAGAGACAGAGCAACAAAGAAAACAGTGGTACAGGCAGTTCAGAAAATCTTCTTGAAGGAGATACCCAGTACAAGCCTCAGACAAAGAAGAGAAACAGGCAGGCAGGGACGCATGACCTCTCAAGGTCATTCCCTGCCCAAGGTCTCTCTGATTTCCAGCATCCAGATGCCATCCTTAATTCTCTCTCCACCTCTCTCATCAGGGACCAAAGGCTCAAAATTAAAAAGTCATCATTTGCCTGAACAAGGCAGCTTTGGGCCCTAGGGCTTGGCCGATGAGGACCACACTTGACGCTGCCTGTTCACAGCCTGCCTGGGCTGTGGGGAAGGAAGCATCTTTGCCATCTGGCTGCTGAACCACACTGGTGGGGGAGGATACAGCACTTGGTTGAGGCCCTTGACGGTGGGGCTCAGGCTGCAACTGTGCCTTGGTTTGTCTGATAACATGACTTCCCACTCACTTCTTCTTATTTTACAGATTTCAAAAGATCTTTAACTGGGCACGTGTGTATGTGTGCATGTGTGCATGTGTGCATGTGTGCATGTGAGTTCAGGTGCCCTTGGAAGCCAGAGGCTTTAAAAATCCCTGGAGCTAGAGTTAAAGGGGGCTATGAGCTCTCCAACATGGGTGTTGGGAATTCAACTTGGTCCTCTGCAAGGGCAGGGCATGTTCTTGAACCATTTCTGAAGCCATTTATTTGCCTATTCATTTATTTATTTTTCTGTTGTGTTATGTACATGGTGTGTGCCAAGGGGACACACATGCACACTGTGTGGAGGTCAGAGGATAACTAGACAGGGTTGGTTTTTCCTTTCTACCTTCATATGGGAGCACGATAAGCTTTAACTCGAAGAGCCATCTTGCTAGCCCTTACCACATCTTATAGATTGCTATCTAACTCACTCTATAGTTCAGGCCTGAGCCAGGGTCAGACCTGAATAGAGTCAGTGAATCTATCTATAGAAGGGAGCAGTGTGGTACTCGGGGGTTCGAGTGGCATTGCAGAGATAAAAAGAAATAGAAAGTGTTTTCAGTCACAGGAGAGAAATTCCTATTGTTTTTGTTGTTGTGTGTTTTGTTTTGTTTTGTTTTGTTTTCCAGCATCATGGTTACCTGAATGGGCTACACACATTTGTGCAGTTGGGGGATTCAGAGTGAAATAAGAAGCCATATCTAGGATGTAGCCTTGACTGAGCTGAATTTTTTTGGCTTGCTGAAACCTGGGTTTAAGATCTCAGACACACTCTTTGCTGCCAGACCTCCGCCATCATGGGTCGCATGCACGCTCCCGGGAAGGGCCTGTCCCAGTCGGCGCTGCCCTACCGCCGTAGCGTCCCCACGTGGCTGAAGTTGACGTCTGACGACGTGAAGGAACAGATTTACAAATTGGCCAAGAAAGGCCTGACTCCCTCCCAGATAGGTGTAATCCTGAGGGACTCACACGGGGTGGCCCAGGTCCGTTTTGTGACTGGAAATAAAATCTTGAGAATCCTCAAGTCCAAAGGCCTTGCCCCTGACCTCCCCGAGGATCTCTACCATTTGATTAAGAAAGCTGTTGCTGTCCGAAAGCACCTTGAGAGGAACAGAAAGGATAAGGATGCTAAATTCCGCCTGATTCTGATAGAGAGCAGAATTCACCGATTGGCTCGATACTATAAGACTAAGCGGGTGCTCCCACCCAATTGGAAATATGAGTCGTCCACAGCCTCTGCTCTAGTGGCATAAATGCTGTTGTGTGCACAAGCAATAAAATCACTTTGAGTAAAAAAAAAAAAAAAAAATCTCAGACACTAAAGAGGAGCCATGGGCCGAAGACTCACCAGCTCAGACGTTCACTAAGTCTAAGCAGGGAAGGTGTGTGGTGAAGTGTGCTAAGCAGAGATGTGGGAAGTGGCAAAGGAAAACCACCCCAAAGAGAACACCAATCCTTAGCTCTTCCCTGATCTCATGGAGGAAAGAGACCTCAGATCAACATGTCTTCTGGTTTTTCAGGAGAAGCTAGAAACCTGGACTTTCAGAACACATACATTTCTTAAGCAGTCGACAGTCAATCCAAATGAGTATTTCCAAAACACGGGGAGGGGAGACACACATGTGACATTTTCACTGAGTTGGCCTGGTCATCTCTAGAGTAGGAGAGATTTAGTGCAAAGGAGAGGATGAGAAACACAGCTTGGTCAACAAAGGAGAGGTCCAACCATGCCAGAGCTGTAGAGAGAGGAAACAGCCCATCAGCTCTGCAGAGGAAGGCCTGGTGTCTTATAAGACATTTTGCAACAAGATTGCACAATCAGTGATGAAATGGAAGTGTCTTAGCTCCTTTTCCGTGGCTGTGAGAAAACACCATGACTGAAGCAAGTCATAGAAGAGTTTATTGGGGTTCATAGTTTCAGAGGGTGAGTTCATGACATCATGGTGGGGAGTGAGGAAGGAAGTCAGGCAAGCATGCCATTGCAGTAGTAGTTGGGAACTTATGTATTGATCTACAAGCATGAGGCAGAGTGATAACTAGGAACAGCATGGGCTTCTGAAACCTCAAAATATATCCCCAGTGACATGCCTTTTCCAAGGAGACCACACCTCCTAATCCTTCCCAAACAGTTCTACCAACTAAGGACTAAGTATTCAAGCATATGAGCTTATGGGGCCATTCTCATTCAAATTATCACAGGAGGGAAGGGGATTCTGGTCAATCTTAGCTTGATTTTAGAAATTCCATTACTTCTAATATATGTGTTGTAGTGCTGAGAGCCATGTTGACTACTCAGGCCCCGCTCAAGTAGTTTCAGGGGGAACAATTTTAGCAACTAGGCTAGCAACGAGACAATGTGATATTTTGGCAAAGAATGTGGCTGCTTTCTGCCCTTGTCCTAAAAGTCTGCCTGAGGCTAAATTGAAAGTTTTGTGCTAATGTTGTTGGCAGAAAAGATTTCAAGATGATCTAATATTGACTTTGTCATATGGTTATTAGTAATCACTCTTATGCAATTCTGCAAGGCAAAAGGGCAAGCAGGGCAAAAAGACATACAAAATGTAAAGTTTGGGGAAAAAGAGGGCACCAGAAAATTTAATGTCGGAGCCAAGGCGTGTGCTGAAAGAGATAAAGAGAAACAGAAAAATGGAGGGGTGCCCTCAGGGCAAGGCACCATCAGGCTAATCTTGCAACTTGTAAAAAAGAAAGGACCTGAGAAATTTTCTGCTCCTAAAAAGCAATATCAAATCAAAGCTGTGGCAAATGTGATTTAAGAAGAGGGAAAGGTATTCCAAGTGGGCAGCTAAACTTGGCAGCATTAGCTTTGTGGTTCTGGGTTTTGTCATGAAGGATAAACAAGGAAAGGGGTCGTAGACTCTTCCTCTGCAGTTAAGTGCATTTCAGAGGCCAGGCATGTGTCAGGAGAGTCCCTGCAGAGAGGTCCTGAGAGACCATTGCATGAAGCTGTGAAAGTGAAGTCTGGATTGCAGTCGAAGCCTCGGGATTTTGGAGGTGTCAGAGTCATGGGATGCCTGCCAAGGAGAGATGCTAACAGGGTGTGGAACCAGCCCAAGAGAGAGAAATGTGTTGTAGCCAGCAAAGCCAAAGGGTGGAACTGTCTAAGCCCTTTGACATTAGACACAGAATTACAGGATTTTGTTCTGCTGTGGTTTGGTCTTGCTTTTGTATAGTATGTCCTATAATGTCCCTTCTCTCTCTTTTGGAATGGCAGTGCATATTCTGTGCCATTGTATGTTGGAAGCATATAATTTGCATTTTATTTTATAGGGGGTTACAATTAAGATACTGCTTTCAGTCTCAGAAAGACTTTGGACTTTTAAACTTTTGAAGCAATAAAAGACTATAGGGATTTTTGAAGTTTAACTAAATGCATTTTGCATTATGATATGGCCAGGAGGCTGTGGAGGCCAGGGAATGGGATGTGCTTGGTTCTCAGTTGGTGAAACTGTTTGAGAAGGCTTGTTTTGTTTTGCTTTGCTTTGTTTGTTTTTACTTGGCAGGGTTTCTCTGTGTAGCCCTGGCTGTCCTGGAACTCATCCTGTAGATCAGGCTGGCCTCGAACTCAGAGATTTGCCTGCCTCTGCCTCCTGAGTGCTTAGGAGATGTGGCCTTCTTGGAGGGGGTGTGTCACTAGGGGTAAACTTTGAGGTTCCAAAAGCCCACAGCATTCCTAGTTAGCTCTCTGCCTGATGCTTGTGGATCAAGATATAAGCTCTCAGATAGTAATGCAGAGCCATGCCTGCCTGCTTCCTACCATGTTCTCCATAATGATGGTCATGAGTCTAGCCCTCTAAAACTGTTAGCCCCAAGTATGATCTTCTTCTTCTTCCTCTTCTTCTTCCTCTTCTTCTTCCTCTTCTTCTTCCTCTTCTTCCTCCTCCCCCTCCCCCTCCTCTTCTTCTTCTTCTTCTTCTTCTTCTTCTTCTTCTTCTTCTTCTTCTTCTTCTTCTTCTTCTTCTTCTTCCTCTTCTTCTTCCTCCTCCTCCTCTTTTCTCTCTCTCTCTTCCTTCCTTCCTTTCTTTCTTTCTTTCTTTCTTTCTTTCTTTCTTTCTTTCTTTCTTTCTTTCTTTCTTTCTTTCTCCTCCTCCTCCTCCTTCTTCTTCTCCTCTTCCTCCTTCACCACCTCCTCTTCTTCCTTCCTTCTCCTCGTCTTTCCTTCTCCTTCTTCCTCTTCTTCCAGCTTCTTCACCTCCTCCTCTTCTTCTCCTTCCTTTTCTTCCTTCTCCTTCTCCATCTTCTTCTTCCTTTTCCTCCTCCTCTTCCTTCTCTTCTTCTTCCTCTTCCTCCTCCTCCTTCATCTTCACAATTTGAATATTTGTGTGAAGACATTATTAAATAAACACTTATTGGATATTTACAAAATAAATGTAAGAAGGGAAGCCCTAAAGTAACTGGTTCCTTGGTTTATTACCACTCTTTCAATCCCCAGGATGCATTAGAGTACATTCTAAGTAACCACAGATGGAAGCTTATCAGCCAAGCCACCAACAGTGCAAGCAGTAGCTGGATATCTGCTTTGGTCATCCTGTGGCTGATGGTGTTTCTGGAGAGCAGCACCTACATCTGAGCTGACCACTCAGTCAGCAACCTGCAAGGACATATGCTAAGGAACTCTATTGTCCTTCATACCACGGAGCAACCACAGAGGGCAGGTCACAGGAATGGGCTGTGTAATAAGCAGTGAGGCTCTTTAATGAAACTGTATAGAATGCAGCAAAATCCTTCCTTGTTTTATTTAGATGGTAAGGATCTTTCATTTTTATTTTCCTTTGTGCCTCAACTGGAAGTGAACGAAACTGTCACCAGGCCATCTGCAACAGTAGGTATAGCAATAAAAATGTGGCCTTTTATGGCTGTGTAGTTACAGGATGCAGCATGATCCATCCACCAAGGCTAGATCCAACCAGTATCTGTGGTCCTCCAGCTATGTCATCAAGTATACAAAGTACATCCTTTCTCCACTTCCCCACTGCTCATTCTGCTACGTTACTATCTGCATTTCTAACTCCTGAGTAGTTAAACCTTATGAGATTTGTAAAACTCCTCAACTGCCACTGCCTTTTTAATATTCATATTAGAAAGATATCCAGGGATGAAGATAATTCCTGGGCTTTTGTTTTTTAGTCTCTTATAAGCCAGGCTTGGAAGCTCTGGTCAGTTAAGCAGAGAGTGTTATCTTTTGTCTCCAAGCTGGGAGCTACCATGCTCATGGGGGCTTTCTAGCTGTTGCTGTGCTTAGGCCATGATGTTGGTTGAAGGACACAGCTTCCCAGCTGCACCCCAGACAAGGTACCCAAGCCATCATCTTCCCAGCTGCCCCTGGGCAAAAGAAGCTCTTATAAGTTGTCTTATTCTTGGTATCTTACCACAGTGTGGTTGTTTGAATATGCTTGGCCTAGGGAGTGACACTTATTTAGAAGTATGGCTTTGTTGGAGTAGGAGTGGCCTTGTTGGAAGAAGCATGTTACTGTGAAGGTGGGCTTTGAGAGCTTCCTCTTAGCTGTCTGAGGATCAAAGTCTTCTATTTGCCCTTGGAACAAGTTGTAGAACTCTCAGTTCCTCCTGCACTATACCTGCCTGGATGCTGTCATGCTGCCTGCCTTGATTATAATGGACTGAGTCTCTAAACCTGTAAGCCAGCTCCAATTAAGTGTTGTTATTATAAGAGTTGCCTTGGTCATGGTATCTGTTCACGGCAGTAAAAACCGAACTAAGACATATAGCAATAAAAAAGTAACTAAGATGAAATGCCAGGAAAAGACATTATTCCGAGGGAATTTCTATTTGGCTACAGCCTCTGGTTGTTTTAAAATTTTAAATAATATTTATCTACTAAGTGTATGTGTGTGTGAGAGTGTGGTGCCATGGTGCAGAAGACAAATTGTTATTTCTTTCTAATGTGTGGATTCTGGGTACTAACATCAGGTCATCAGGCATGGATTTAAGCACCTTTACCTGTGAGCCATCGTTCCAGTCCGTTTGCTTTTTGCTTTAATGTAAATTCTGACAAGCCTAGATTACACAGAATCCTAGCTTATATTTAGGTTGAAGTAACACGCATGATGTATCAGGAGTTATTTCTACAGATTCACTATCATGTTTGGTGAGGTAGGTGAGCCCTGGAGATTGAACATGGACCAACTATTTTCATCTCGCACCCAAATAAAAAGTGATCTGCACTAAAAATGGAGGAAAATATGATTATTGAATGAAGTGGGAAACATACCATAACCTTACCCTTCTGAGGCATCGTGTGTGTGTGTGTGTGTGTGTGTGTGTGTGTGTGTGTGTGTGTGTGTGTGTGTGTGTGAAGGTACGAGGGTGTGGGCTTATATGCGTGGGGAGGCAGGAGATCAGAGGTTGATGGATGAGGTTGCTTTTCCACCTTATGTTTTTGAGGCAGGACCTTCCTCTGAACTCAGAGCTCACTCATTGGCTAGACCCACCTGACTATCATCCCCAGCATCCTCCTATTTATGCTTCTTTAGTGCTGAAGTTATAGACTTATCCCGCTGTTCCTGGCTTCTTATGCAGGTGCTGAAAGCAGAACTTACGTCCTCATGCTTGCACAGCAAACATTTTACTAACTGAGCCATCTCCCTAGCACCTTCTGAGGCACTTTTCACTGGAGATTTTTACCCTGGGTGAGTTTTGCCTTTGTTGCTAATGTTGCTGTTAACCACGCACATGCTATGCAGTGGAATGCTAGAAAATGCTAAGACAGTGTTGTGACTGGCTTGAGGGAGTACTCAGTTCAATAGAGCCGAGGAAGACTCAAGAGGAACTGAACTCCTAGAGACACAGTAGAGGGCACAAGGTTTTTGTGCTCACAGGCAAGCACTAGAGAAACCTGAAATGTTAAAGACACAGTTTTGTCTTTAACAAAAGAGATGTGTGACCTGTTTTCCTCCCAGAGGTCTGGGAATGGATGTAGTTGACAGCCTGGTGATCTGTGTTGTCTGGAGGGCAAGTCCACACCAGAATCTTTCAGAGTATTATTTTTATCCCACACTCTTCCTCTTTAGACCTTTATCTTGAGGACTGTTTCTTAGTGAAAAGAATCCATTTTTATGGGAGATGTCACATGTTCTTTATAGCTTGGTGACCTCTGCAAGATCATACCAGATCCTCCCCATGACCCTTAAGCTGTAGAGCCCACTTTTGGGGGGGGGCAGGGAAAGGGTTTATTCAGCTTTTACTTCCACATTGCTGTTCATCACCAAAGGAAGTCAGGACAAGAACTCACACAGAGCAAGAACTTGGAGACAAGAGCTGATGCAGAGGCCATGCAAGGGTGCTGCTTAGTGGAATGCTTTCCATGACTTGTAGAACCCACTTTCATAGAAGAGGTCACATGTGCTTTGAAGAAGAGCTTCAATGGAATCATACCTTGAACTTCATTGTATACACAGGATTGAGTCGATTGTTACCAGGAAACTTTTTTTCCAAATTGTACTGTACTCAGACCAAAGTACCCTGTTTGGTGTCAGACTCTAGAAGTTTTGAGCCAACACCAGCTGACGAGTTGTGTTGAACTGGATTTCCTTTTTGTGTCCTGTGGATCGACACTCAGCTGGCTGTGGTCTCTGGTTTGCAGAGAACTTTATAAGGCAGTGAATAGAAGTTTCTGAGAAGCTGAGGAAGGAACTGATTATGTAGGGGTGATTTTTATTAGGAGTTTGTCCTAAGCTGTTTCCATACAACTGTACCTTACACAGTGAACCTCAACCTAACAGCGTATAAACCACCTGGAGCCTGACAAGAGTATTTTTTCCTCTCACACAGCAGAGTTTGGGCTAGTCACGGATGCCAACTCACCATCATGCCTGTAGTACGTTTCTTTTCCTGTCTGTGAGTACTGACCCTGGGTGGGGCTCTCCTGGTGCTAGGTGCTGCCTGATCCTGGTGCTGGGTATTGTCTGATTCATGAGTCTTTTACTCAGACTTACTCTGCTAAATACAATTCACTTGAAGTTTCTTAATTAGTAGTACTTATTACTAATTTTAACACAGGGGAGAGTCATCCTGGGCAGAGGGAACATTGCACAGCATAGCCTGAGACAAAACAACAGCCTGGTTTTGTCTGGGAAATGCCATGTCATTTGCTGTGGGCGGCCATGACAAGTGATGTGATTACCCACTATCATATGCTCTACCCGGGAGTCTGAGCTTTAGCTCACCAATCTTGTTCTGGAGCAGAACGGGAGCAATACGATGTTCCAAACTAACGTCAGAGTGTAGCTCAAGAAACTGGAAGTGTGGACAAGACGATTTCAATTAGAGTTTCTTTATTGGCACATCAGCTGCACATACTATTGGGTTTCCATGTGATGGATCCATGTGTGTCCATGTGTGAGTACAGCACACACCTTTCTCAACACTCCCGAGTCTCGGGTAATCCTCACTCTACCTCCAGGTCATTTGGCTTTAGCTTCCATTTGTATAAGAGAACACAGAGCATCTGACAAGATGATGTGGAAGGTTCCACGCTTCTCCAGGTTCCCAGATTGTTTTTAGAGTCTCCCTACTCCTAAAAAGCCTGGGAAGGCATGGAAGTGCTTTCCCATTGGCAGAGCTGTAGAGACAGGTTTCTTACGTCTGCCTGTGGAATCTCCCATGTGTCTTCCTTGCCTATCCCGCATGCACTTACCGCATTTATTTACTTGCTTGGAAAATATTTACCCAGTATGTTCTCTAAGATGTACAATGTTAGATTTTGTGAGTAAAAAGACAAACAAAAGCTGGTCATGATGGTTCACCCGCGTGATATCAGATCCCAGGTCCCAGATCAACATAGGAGGCAGGGACTGATGGAGGTTTGCTTGGTCCACACAGCAAGACCCAGTTTCAAAACCAACCAAAAACTGCAAGCAAGCAAGCAAGCAAGCAAGCAAGCAAGCAAGCAAGCAAGCAAGCAAGCAAAGAGATGAATTTGATAGGCATAAGACCTGCTTTCTTGGGTTTACTCAGACAACAATCTAGGGAGAAATGCATTGGGAGGAGACTTACAGATACTTGGCATGAGTGACTTGATGACTCTTGCAGCGTAGGGGACCAAAGGTGACTTTCTTCTTGTGCAGTTTTTCAGTTGAGATTAAAAAAATTAATAAGCAGGGGTCAGCAGTAGAGGGTAGAGTGTACCAAGTGTCCAGAGGAGTGCAGGCCAACCATTGAGAAGAGCCTGTCCAGGTGGAAACTGGAAAGGGCAGCCTGGCTGGAGGTAGAGAGAAGCAGGTGGAAGGGAATTAGATGGCATCATCATGTAGGTCCTGGGGGAAGGTAGGGCTTGTCTTTGGGGCAACAGGAAGTCTTTGAAAAAGGAGAAAATGTCACCATTCAGTGGGGAAACTAGACTGGAGAGCTTAGAAAGCCATTCTTGGAGTTGAGAGTGAAGCAGATATAAGAAGCCGGGTGTGGTGGTGTACGCCTTTAATCCCAGCACTTGGGAGGCAGAGGCAGGCAAATTTTTGAGTTTGAGGCCAGCCTGGTCTACAGAGTGAGTTCTAGGCAGCCAGGACTACACAGAGAAATCTTGAAAAAACAAAACAAAACAAACAAACAAACAAAAAAGAAGTGTGGTTTAGTTGTGGAGAAAGTGGTGGTCAAAATGCAGAAATACTTGCTTGTCTATAGCTCAAGGGGAGAGGGAAGGGACAAGATAGACTTTTGATTTGTATGTAGATGTCCTAACCCACCAAGGGACCAACAACTTCAGAAGCTCTCTTGTCTGTGTAATAATTAGTTTCATGGATTACGAGTCCTTAGTAAATCTTAGTAAAACAATAACCCATACTTACTTAAATATCATTTCTATACTATACAGTTCTACCATTTAATTAGCTCACGTGCAGTACCCCCCTTCCCCATGAGCAGATATTGAACTCAGGGTCTTGGATATGCTACGCCATGTGTTCTGCCATGAGCTACACTCGGCCCTATAGCAGTTCTGTAGATATTGTAGATACAAGCTCTTTATCAGATATACGAGTTGGGATATTTTCTCAGCTATGTACCTTTAAAGGAACAAAAGCTTTTAATTTTGATGGAGCCCAAGTTTTCCATTTATGCTTTTGCTATCACATCTAAGAAATGACTGGTTCATCCAAGGCCACTAAGATTTACACCAAGTCACTTCTAGGTATTTCACACTGTGTGGTTTTATATTTAAGCTTTTGAGCCACTTTGAGTAGGTTTCTATGTGCTGTGACATAGGGGATTTAATCTCATTCTTCGGCGTGTGATTATCCAGTGATCCTAACACTGTTGAAGTCTATTCTTATGTCATTGAATAGCTTTGTTACGCTATGTAGGCTTATTTATAGAGTCTCAATTCTATTTCTTACCATGTGCGAGTGTGTGTATATATGCATACATGTATGTATCCCATTAGATAATGGAATGTATATATTTTTTACACTTAAATTATAGTGTTTATCAGAATTTGTAGTAAAGTGAAAGTCAGAAAGAATGAGTCCTCCACATCTGTTTCTCTTTTTATTTTTAAAGACCAATGTGGTTATTTGGAGCCTCTTGGAATTCCTTACAAATTCAAGGAACAGTTTTTCTAAATTCTCTGAAAATGCTCTTTGCGATTGTGACAGGATTTCTGTCTTCATCTCATGGGGAATAACAATACCTTTCTTACCACTGTGGTTTCCTGAGCTATGAATTTAAGGTCTTTTGCTATTTACTTAGGTTTTGATTTACCCTCAGAATTTTGTCGTGGATGGAATATGAATTTTAAACTTCTTTTATTAAATTTATTCCAAAGAGTTTTGTTCGTTTAGTGTTATTGCAAGTGAAGTTTCTTGCTTTATCTTCTTGTTCAGATTGCTCATTGTAAGTACATAACCTTTGTGTATTGATCACACTTTCTGTGACCTTGGTGACCTCTTCATTGGTTATAATAGGTTTTATTTGGTTCTTTAAGGTTTTCTGCATGCAATTTGTGCACAAACAGAGGTCGTTATGTTTTTTTCTTTATAATTTAAATACCCTTATTCCATTTTATTGCCTGCCTTCCCCGACTTTAACCTTTAGTATAATAGAAATGGTAAGAGCTTGCATGTTTGTTTCACTTCTAACACATGTGTTGTTGAGGAAAATGAATTTGTTGGTGACAAGCTTCTTGAAGTCATCTTAAATAGCAAAATAAATAAAATTCAATAGTTAACAATAATTAAATAATAGCCAAACCTGCCAAGATCACTCTATTCTGGAAGACTCTTCGGTCCTGAGGTCTCTCCAATATGGTGTGTGAATATTCAGTGCCTTAGTCACTCTTCTACTGCAATGGAAATACAAGGCAGCTCTTATTTAAAAACACAAAACCAAACCAAACCAAACCAAGCAAAGCAAAGCAAAACAAAACAAAACAAAACAAAAACCATTTAACTGGAGACTTGCTTAAAGTTTCAGAGGTTTAGTCCATTATCATCATGGTGGAGCATTGAGGCACAAGTGGCACTGGAGAAGCAGCTGAGAGCTATACCCTGGTCAGCAAGCAGAGAGGGAGACCCTGGGCCTCCTGTGAGCTTTTGAAATCTCAAAGCCCATCCCCAGTGACACTCTTCCTCCAACAAGCCACACCTCCTAATCCTTCTAGTCAACTACAGGAGCCCATAGTGGTCATTCTTATTCAAATCACCACAATCGGGGATGTCATAGAACACATACTCTGAAAATGGAGGAGACTATGGTACATGGCCAGGATTCCTCTTCAAGGAAAGTTTCACCCTGTCTAACTCTGGGATGTTCATCATTAACCCCTTACTGGCCTCATCAGAGACTGACTGTCTCACCTCAGGGAGCTGAATTGTCTGTTGTCACACCTTTTCCTGGGTGGACCTCACCAGTGATCACCTTGGCCCTAGAGCTCCTGTGGGCTTGGCCAGTACTGCTGTTAACAGTTATTAACACCATGCAGATCTTTCCACTGTCTCTCCTGCTTCCTCCTTTCCTTCCTCTTGTGTTGGTTCCCAAAGGCTTTTCAAAACATTGTGCAGGCCAAACACTACTTCTGAGTCTACTTCGAGAAGACTCCCATCTTCATCACACATGCCTGCTTGACCCTATTCCAATAGAACCCCAAACTCAGAGCCCTCATAAGAAATATGTTATCAGAACAAATATGACAGCATCTTGTGGGCCATTTAAACACCGCCTCTTACCACATGTAGTTCTGGGTTGTCTCTCCTTCATGAACACTTGTTACTGAATAGCACTTGACATGGTCTTAGACTGACTTCCTAGTCAGCATTTGGCATTAGGGGGATAGACTAACACTATCTCTCCCAGGATGTTGACTGGAGAGTTGTTATCCCAGGAAGATAGAGTGTAGGACACGTAGGGTCCTGATGCTAATTTTATCCTGGTCAACATTTTAAAATAAATTCTAAGTGTGAAACGTAGAAAAACAGCCAACCAGAAAATAGTAGAGCCCAACTCCCCCAGAATCTGTAAATATGATCTTAAAAGGAAAAGGGTTTAACCAATTAAATTAAAGGTTTTGCCGTAAGGAAATTATCTTGCATCTTCTAGGTGGCCCTAACTCCAAACATGAGCATCTTTATAAGAGAAATAGACAGAAGCCTGGTACCCAGAAGAAAAAGATAACATGACTACAGAGGCAGAGACTGAAGCCATGTGGCCAGAAGCCAAGAAAGGCCAGCATCTGGAAGAGGCAGGGAAGACTCCCAAGGGAGTATGCACCCTCTCGAATCTTGATTTGAGTTCAATGTGCACTTTTATTCTGAACTATAAGAAAACAAATGTCTGCTAGCTCAGGACACAAAGTCTGGAGTAATTTGCTATAACAGCCTTGAGTAGCTAATACCCTGACTTTTACTCAATGTGAGGATGTTGGTCACATCTTCAAAAATATTACCTCAGAAGAAAAAGGTCAACCATTTCCTGACTCCTTCTGGGCAAGTTGACAGAAGATACAGATGTAAAATTGATTTATAGACAGGAAGAAGCTCAGACCATCAGAGAAGCAACAGGTGCGCAGGTTCAGCAGGATGGCAGCTCATTTTACCTTTAATGTATGTAACTTAAATGTTTGTCTTTATGTCTAGGAATTGAGTTCACACAAAATTCACTAGAGTGAACTGTATAGCTTGAATCCCCCTCCTTAGCATGCATAATAAATCTCTATCATTATTGTGTGGTTATTGGCAGCTGGGACTCTGTCTCTTGGGAAACTGAATGATTGCCAGTGGCTTAGCACACAATCTTAACCTTGCTAGACAAAGCTAGCAGTAATCTTGACATCTTGAGTACCCTTGTTGGTGGCCATATCCAAGCACTTTCTCCCTTGTGATGGTTTGAATAAAAATGGCTCCCGTAGGCTCATACATTTGAATGCTTAGTCATCAGGGAGTGGCACTACTTAAAAAGGATTAGGAGGTGTGGCCTTGTTGGAAGAAGTGTATCACTAGGGTGGGCTTTGAGGTTTAAAAAACCCAAGCCAGGCCCAGTGTCTCTTTCTTCCTTCTGCCTGTGGCTCTAGATGTAGAACTCTCAGTTACTTCTCCAGCACCATGTCTACCAGTGTGCTGCCATGCTTTCTGCCATGATAATAATTGGCTAAACCTCTGAGACTGTAAGGCAGCCCCAATCAAATGCTTTCTTTTATAAGAGTTGCCATGGTCATGGTGTCTCTTCACAACAATAGAACACTGATACACCCCTTTTGTCTACCTTCACCTATACAGTCTTAATAACCTGTGGAGTTAATAACTTTTCTTGCTACGGGGGCTTACCCAGGTTCACAATCTGAGGATATGTAATTATCATGACAGGGAATCCTTGGTGGCAAGTGATTCCATGGCAGTGGGAGGAGAAGGTAATTTTGTCTTTTCATCTCCTCACATTTCAATAGATCAGGAAGCAAGGGACAGGCAGAGGAAAAAAAGACTGGGCTTCAGATGGTTTGAATGAGAATGATGCCCAAGGCTTCATAGTTTGAATACTTGGTCCCAGTTGATGGAACTGTTTGAGAAGGATTTGGAGGTGTGACCTTGTTGGAGGAAGTATGTCACTGGGAGCTGGTTTGGGGGTTTCAAAAGTCGATGTCATCTCTAGTTAGCTTTCTTTGCCTCGTGTCTGTGGATCAGATATAAACTCTTAGCTACTGCTCCAGCACCATGCCTGACTCATGCTACCAGGCTCTCTGTCATGATAATCATGAACTTTAACCCTTTGGAACTATAAAGCTCCAAATATCAAATAGTCATGGTATTTTATCACAGATTACAAAAATAACAAATAGCACTATTAATCCCTGTCTCCTAGCAGTCCATTTCCTCCAGGTAAGCCCCATTTTCCAAAGATTCTACAACCCCTCAGAGCAATGTCATTAGCTGGGAACAAGCATTCAGACATAAGAGCCTCTAAACCATATTAACACTTTCCTTCAGCTTAACAACTAATTTTACTTCCATTGGTCTTGGTATCTTCCATTGCTTGGATATAATGGATTGGTTTTTTAAAGTAAGTCAATGTTATCAGCTCAATACTCTTGCTCAAGACAGTGAAAATTTGGCTAATAAATGCATGGATGCTACAAAGCTGTAAGGCAGAGCTTCCCAAACCTAGGGTGAAGTGACAGACTTGAGGTTTATAAAGATTTTTCATGGTTGGAAAAGAAAGTTTCAAAATGACATACTGAACAAGACAAAAATAAAAACTCACACATTTGCTTTCAAAATAATCAATTGTCCCATGTATAGAAATGGAGATCCTTTTAATTTTCCAAATGAAAGTCATTTATATGGGAAAGGGTCTGTCTTAGGGTTTTTATTCCTACACAAACATCATGACTAAGAAGCAAGTTGGGGAGGAAAGGGTTTATTCAGCTTACACTTCCATACTGATGTTCATCACCAAAGGAAGTCAGGACTGGAACTCAAGCATGTCAGAAAGCAGGAGCTGATGCAGAGGCCATGGAGGGATGTTACTTACTGGCTTGCTCAGCCTGCTCTCTTATAGAACAAAAGACTGCCAGCCCAGAGATGGTCCCACCCACAAGGGGCCTTTCCCCCTTGATCACTAATTGAGAAAATGCTCCACAGATGGATCTCATGGAGGCACTTCCCCAGCTGCAGCTCCGTTCTCTGTGATAACTCCATGCCTGTGTCAAGTTGACACCCAAACCCAGCCAGTACAGGGTCTATAGCATGTCAGATCACCCTTTCACAGGGGTTACATATCAGATATCCTGCATATTAAATATTTACAATTCATAACAGTTATGAAGTAGCAACAAAAATAATTTTATGGTTGGGGTCACCACAACATGAGGAATGCTGAGAGCCATTGTGCTATAAGATTTAGTTGAACACAAACTCAATATTAGACAACTGAGTTCTGGGTCCTCTGAATAGTTTTCCTGTGCTAACAGGAGTTCAGTGGTCAGACTGAGGGACGGCATGAATTCTTGTCTGAATTCTGATTTGGGCAGCTTGCACATGGCATTATGCTCTCTTATGGTGCCAGATGGGTCTGCCACCCAAGCAGGGAAAGTCCTGAGGAAGAAGAAAGGAATGGAGACATGAACAAAGGCTGGGGGACTGGAGGCCGTTGTCCTGGAGACATTGAGCAGACTAAAACCAGGCTGAGCTCCATGTTCTGTTTCCCATAGAGCCACTGTGTGGACAAGATACAGCCCAGGATCTAGGCTGCCCAGAAGTTAGCTCGCATAAAAAGGCCAAGTTAGAGCTGTCATGTGAAAAAAGTCTCTGGGATTCCTTTATGAAGAGGAAGGGTGAGCATTCTATCAGGAGCGCTCTGAAAAGATTTCCTGCCTTTGGAAAGAAGTTGGGGCAGATAAGAACCCTGCCGGTCCTGGGTTCTTTGAAGTCCATTCAGGCCTCACAGGAAGTGAGAGGCAGGCAATGAGATTCCTGCTGCAAAGAGGAGATCTGCAGTGGCCTCCAGAGTTGCAGAGGGCTGGCCAGGCAGAGTTCCCTGACAAGGCCCCAGGAAGAACTGTGTGGAAACCTGAATTTCAGGTTATGCCTGTTATGGAAGTCTTGAACAAGACTGAAGAAGGCCTTTGGGATCTTTTGGGGGGAAAGATCTGGAAAAAACAAGCCCCATTGCTTGGTTTTCTAGAAGTTGGGTTTCTCCCTGTGTTTGCCTGCCTACATTTGTCTGGACAAGCCACAAGAACAGATTAACTTTATCTCGTCCCTCCTGGGAAGATATTTGAGAAGTTTGCCCAGGTTTATCAGACTGCACCATGAGAAGTAATAATTCACCCTTAATTAAAGTATCACTTTTGAGTGGCTTTCCCATCCTGAATGCCCTTCTGCCCCCAGGAGACAGCCAATCAGGAAACAGATACCTCAGATAACCTTTTACGTTTACTTGGCTCCCAGCAGGACCAGGAGACTGTGACAGGTTGTAGAGATGGTTGTTTCAGTGGATTTGAGGTCATGGCATGAGGAAGGAGAAAGAGGATTCAACTAATACTGAAGATTTATTACACGTTTCCAGCTATCTTCTTAGTAACTCAAATACCTAAGCGCTTAATGTTTTTTCAAAGCACTTGGGAGGCTGAGGCAGGAGGATTGTGAGTTCAAGGCCCATCTGGGCTACATAGCAAGCCCCTCTTCCAAAAACACAATATAAAACAAATGAAATGAAGTCAAAGTCAAACCTAATCTAACCAGATAAAACCAACCAAACCATCCCCCCAAAAAGATCGTTCAGAGGGGGGCTATCAGGCCTCATTGGACTAGCTGATGGTGGTTGTGTTTCTGACTTGGCAAGCATTGCTCTGCCTTCGGTTTCTCCTGGGCAGATGGGCATCTTTCACAGGGAAAGCATTTGTGACATCCTTCTGTCAGAGCCAGAGGGTTGGGAGTCAACCTCTGTGTTGAGTGCAGGTGCATTAACGCAGGCCTAGGCAGACCTATCTCTTCCAACTTGCAGAGACTGAGGTGGCCTCAGAGCACGCCTCCCTTCCACTCTCTTCTCTGCCTCTGTTACTTTTTTCTTTTTTCTAAGCAAATATCTCACATTTGACTTCTAGCCCAGGCGGAACCCATCTACTTCTTCCACAAGACGACTCAGGGTTGTCACCAGGCTGCAAATGAGCAGCTTCGATTGCTCAGGAAAAGATATTACAATTTTATCTCCTTGTACTGTTCAATAAAACATTAGTATCTCAGCATTTTTATTTAACAATAGGCAACCTTAGGCCAGTAATTATGCAACAATTATAATCATAAAAACTGTCCCCTGCTGCTCACCTAGAAACGCGAATATATTAAACCAAGACTAACCATCTAAGAGGCAAGCAGCAAAGCCCCCTCATTTTTAATGTCCCTGCAGTGCACCATGGGAAGCTAATAATTCACCCTCTAATTAGTATCCCTTCTGCTGCTGTTGGCGCAAGGACAGACAAAGAGGGAGCGGCTTCGTTACAAACTTGCCTTGGTAATCTTTAAACGTCGGCCAGCTCTGCGGGTTGGCTGAATGGAGCCTGGCAAATGGGGTGTGCAATTAGAGGTGGCCAGCAGCTCACCTTGTCCTGACTGGGCATTCTTGCCCTAACAAGCTCCGGGCAAGCACCCCACCGGCTCGTCCCTTTCTTTTTCATGCCATGCCATGTTCTTGATCCTCCTTTAAGTCTGGCTGTGACTGTACTGGCAGTGGTGGTTGAGGAGAAAAACCAAGGACTCCTTGGCCCTGTAAAAGCTACCGTTCAGAGACCTCACACCGGGGTTGTTGTTAGTTGTGGCTGCCTCAGCTGGCTGGAGAGGGGCCACTGGGCAGGAACGGATACACTCTGAGCCTGAGAGAACTGACATCTCCCCAGCTCTTCTATGGTGAACAGTCTGAAGAGTGACTTAATTGCACTGATTCTCTGACCTCAGCCCCAAGGATCAGGCCTGTGACTTCAGGAGGGCTTGTAGAATTATGTAGGGGGTCCTTAAGGAACACAGAGTCTGTCTTGTGCCAGAGTTCTCCAGGCCCGTATTAGAAAGCCGTCACTGGGAGTCGTGTCAAGGGCATAAGCTCCGAGAGCAATAGGGTGCAGTGCTGACTGCCGCTAACTAGAGCACATGCCCGGTATTCATAGAGTTGTTTCAAAACTCTAGCTAATTAGTGATACAGGCCACGAATCTACTGTGTACGGGGCTTCTGTAGCAGAAATTAGAAATCTACGTTTTGTGATGTGAAATGTGAAGTAGATTTCTTTTTAAATGTCCTGGGATTATATAATTTGGTAAAATTGTAGAACCTCCCCCCCCTGAATGCATTGACTATTTCTGAGACAGGTCTGACTGGGGAACCTTCAGAGTGGGATTCTGGGTTACTGGCCAGCATCTGCGGACACTTAGCCAGATGACATCGGTTTCTCTGTGCTGAGTTCTGGATTCAATGTGACCAGTAATTGGCCTTCCCTGTGTGCCCTGCTTGTGTGGCCAGCCAGTCACCCCCTCACCGGACAGCTGAAAGTGGCCAGGGAGGGCATCAGAGAAGAGCCCGGTGCAATTAGGCTGCCAGGATTAAACCCGAGCCTAAAACTATAGGGCATTTTTTCTCTCCATCACCAACTCATTAAGAGCCCGCTTGACAGCCGAAGCATTCCCAGGGCTGGCTGCAGCAGATTTCCCTCCCCAGAGCCTCGAAGTACACCTAAGATTGGGTAATGAGATGTACCAGAGCTGAGATGAGAAGGCCTCGGAAGGCTGAGTCATGAACTCTCGGCACCCAATCGCGGCCCGAAGAGAAGTAGGGAGAGAGGCAGGCTGGGAGGACAGGACCCCTTGCTCTAAAAGGGGACAAACTCCCAGGACCAGCTGCTGCTCAGGATCCTCTCATCCTTAGCCTTCATCGGTCTGAAGACCGGGAGGAAGGCTGGGAAGGAAGATGAAGTTTAAAGGGAGTGGTCCTACCTGGAGCCCTAAGGGACCAGAGATTTAAAATATTTTTGGTACAGTCCTGTCGGCGGCACGGGGCCCTCTGCCTTCTTTCCCAGGGACTCTATCAGAGGGAGGATTGCCTTTTATTTGACCTATCATGTTTTCTCAAATAACAAAGGTGAAAATAGTCTTGGCACCCTTCCTCCACCGTGGCGTGGGGAGAAGCCCACACTGCGCAGCTGTCTGGCCACAGGGCGGCTGCTACAGTAACTGTGTGAACGCCATTGGCTCTCTGCGGTTGCTCGAGATAGGAAAAGCTGAGAATTCCAGTCTTAAGGAGTTGTTTTTATTATTATTTTTTTCTTTTGGAGCATTGCATATAGACAGTCTATGATAAGTTTTGATTTAAGAGAACAGTTCCTTTTGGTAATCGAGGAAGTATCTACTGCATACTTGAGTTCTTTCAAAACTAGGTCTTTCATCAGTTTGCTCTTACCGGACTTGAGTTACATTTTTCTCAGAACATGGTGTTGATCTGATTATCCCCATTTGAAGATGAGGAAACTGAGGCCTGAGGTGAGGTGACTTTTGAGTCACACTATGACAGCTAACTTAGCATTCAACTTCAAAGTCTCCTACAGTCCTGTTCTCCTTGTGAGAGCCTGTGATGAGTGGTTTTCAACTTAGAACATGTTTCTTCCTCTTCTTCCTCATCTTCTTCCATCTCTTCTCCTCCTTCTTGTCATAACGATTCCCTTAGCTAAAAGACAATAACAAGAAAGCCAATCAACCAACCATGAATTGTATCGATGCCAGAACACGAGAAAAGCACAGAAACGCCTTTGTCGACAAAGATGAAAGTGGAGGAACTATAATAAACTCCCCTGAAGTCTGTGCTGCCCTGATATCTACTCAGCAAGGGTGGCGGTGCTCAGACGATTGGCTTTTGTCTTAGTGTCTATGACTGTGAAGAGACACTGTAACCAAGGCAACTCTAATAAAGGAAAGCATGGAATTGGGGGTTGGCTTTCTGTTTCAGAGGTTTAGTCCATTGTCATCAAGGCAGGAAGCATGGTGGTATGAAGGCAGACATGGTGGTGGAGAGGGAGCTGAGAGTTCTACATCCAGATCTTCAGGCAGCAGAAGGAGAGAGAGAGAGAAAGAGAGAGAGAGAGAGACAGAGACAGAGACAGAGACAGAGAGACAGAGAGAGAGACACAGAGAGAGACAGAGAGAGACAGAGACAAACAGAGACAGACAGAGACAGAGAGACAGAGACAGAGAGAGAAGCAGAGAGGACAGAGAGAGGCAAAGAGAGACAGAGACAGACAGAGAAGACACAGAGAGACAGAGACAGAGACTGGGCCTGCCTTGGGCTTTTGAAATTTCAAAGCCCATACTGCCTCCAACAAGGCCACACCCACTCCAACAAAGCCACACCTTCTAATCCTTCTCAAGTAGTGCTACTTCCTGATGAGTCAGCATTTAAATATATAGGCTTGGTGGGGAGCATTCTTATTCAAACCACTACAACTTTGGAAACATGGGCATTCCATGAACACAGCAATCTCAGGATATCCCATCTACCTGATGGTGGGGACTGGAAGAGATAGGTAGGTGAAGCCCTACCCAGAGCAATGACAAGGCAGGAGACTAAAGAGCCCTTGGCACTTTCTCTGTATTATGCCAGCTGGCAGCTGGAGAGATTGCTTGCCTTTCTGCTCTCCACCTTTCCTGACTCTCCAAGATGGCCTTGTCAGGACCAGCACAACCTCAGTGGGTCCACAGCTCCATAAGTAGATGGGCTCTCTGGGTCTTTGACTTCAGATCTCATGTCAGGTGAACCCAAGGGTGCTGAGCAGAACCCTATGAGAACACAACAGGCAAGGGTTCTGTACACAGAATCAAGGATGAGGAAGGCAGCATGGGTTGGGCCTACTAGGGTGACACATTTGACTGTAAGTAATCTGGAGCCAGTATGGCCCTTCCCAGGGTGCTGTTCAGCTAACTTATCTCTCATTAAGGCAAAGCAACATCTGAATGTCCGCAGGTCACCCTGAGAAGAGCTGTCACAGAACAGCCATGTGGGACCCCTCAGAGAACCCGATTCCATATGGATTGTCCATACCTCACACTATTTGTACAGCATCAACTGACCAGCCTCCCGGGGGTCCCACGGGGAGGGACTTACCTACATGGTCTGTACAGCACTGTGCAGAGTGCCGGGAAGCTGTAGGTGGAGAAATTGTTCTGGAATAAGGGACCTCAGGGCTGGCTTTTCTGCACTTGGTCAGGGAAGCTGGCAGGCAAGGCTCACCATTGCTCTGTCATCATATGGCTTGATAGAAAAGTCTTAGGTACTGAGGTCTGAGTCTGGAAAGAACTGATAGTGGCCCCCTGTACATTAATCATTCTGAGTACCCAAGAGGGGTTCTCTGAAGGAAGAAAGGTAACAGAATTTACTCTCCTTCATGAAGTTTCATCTTTAAGACAATACATAAAAGATTTCTGGGTGGGGATAACCTACTGATAGCTGCTATCATAACTAACCTTCACTTGGTTAGTCAAAGACACAAGGCACACTGAACTCTAGGTCAGGCCAAGAAGGCCACATCTCAGCTACATATATTCTCACCAGGCATGGCTCCTGCTAAGAAGGACATGATGCCCACAGGCAGGACCACAGCCCGACAGCAAGAGAACAGAGACAGCCATGAGCATCCAGCTCCAAACTGGGGGTGGAGGATGGGGAGGTGGAGGATCAAGGAAAAAAGGTCATCTGGGTGATGACCTGCGACCTTCCCATTCACCCCCAGTTCCAGGTGACAGTTTTGAGATGCTCTGTCCCTTCATTGCAGTGGAGGGATTAACTAGGGCAGTCATGTGGGCTGGGCAGGGCTGCCATGCTTTTCTAGTTGGGAGATTCTGTTCAGCCTCCAGCAACAGCAACTGGGGCTCTTTCTCTCAGAACATGTTTCAGAATCCAAATTCCCATTGCTCGCCCTAGAGTTGATGAACCCTAAATAACAAACAAACAAACAAACAAAACAGCAACAGTAAACCAGACTGGAGTCCTGGGTCAGAAAGATGAAGGTGTGAATAGAATTAGAAGACTTCAATCAAGTCCTATCTACGGCTCCTTCTCACATCTCACACGTGTTTTCCCATCTTAAGCCGGCTTTAAGAAGTGCGTGATGGAGAGAATGAATCGTTTGCTGCACATGGAGATACTTCCTGAGGGCTGGAGTCACTAAGCGGATGTCAGTCATCTCCCTAACACACTCAAACCCAAGCTCAGTCTTTCCCTCCAGAACTACTGGAAGCTCAGGATCACACTGGAACTGTCGAGAGTCCTCATCTGAGACTCTGACTGTACCACTTCCTCTTCCTGCAGCTGTGTGTTGATGATTAAATTATTGTAAATAGGTTCTACTCACAGTATAATAAAGCGCCATTAGCATGACTAATCACACACCTGATTGTATAACCCACTCTTCCTCCCCCAACCTATTTTCTGCATCCTACACTCAATAAATCCAGAGCTGCCAGAGAGCTCTTGTTAAAGCTGATGAATGGGGCATGGGGAACTTTGCTGGGGGTGTAGTATTTCTCTCCCCAGTAGGAAGGACCTTTGGAGAGGACCACTTGCATCAAGTACACTGGGTGCTCAGGTACCAGCTCTCCCCAGTTTGTCCTGGGTTCTGGGTTCTGGTTCATCCAGCAGTGATGCTTGGTGAAGCCTCTCTGGTTTTGGCATTGATAAGCTCTTTTAGGTCCCTTATTATATCTGTGGGTGTTACATTGTTACTCACGGCCAGTGCCTGATCTTAGGAGTGTGAATTACTATCATCTTCCTCATTTTATGAACAAGGACACTGAGAGCTAGGAAAGTTGATTAACTTGCCCGCGTGTGAAGTCAGTGTTCCTGTTTGCTTTCCTTTGCTGTGATAAAACACTCTGAGTAAAAGCAACTTGGGGAGGAAAGGGTTCATTCCTGCTTATAGGTTACAGTCCATCATAAAGGAAGCCAAGGCAGGAACCTGGAGGAGGAGGAGGAGGAGGGGAGGAGGAGGAGGAGGAAGGAACTAAAGCAGAGACTGTGGAGGAGTGCTGTCTGTGGGTTAAAATGGTGCCTCCTGTGATGGGAAGTTTGACTGCAGGCACCCCACACCGCCTCCGGTGGGCATTGGACTATGAGAAGCCACAGGACATGGCTCCCCTGGATGGGGAAGCATAGTTTGAGGTTCACAAACTCCGCTGGGTGGTCCCAGGGCCTGGAAGGAGGCTGAAGACGATAGGTTCTTAAGCTCCTGGGCACTGCAGGTGCCAGAGGAAGAGCCAAGAATGGAGTAAGAGCCCACGGGGCTGGCTCTGGCCCTGGGGGTGACGGGAAAGGGGCTGGAGGAGAGCACTCCGGCTGGTTCCCCGGGAGGAGAGTCCTTGGCTTGCTCAGGCGGGTTGCTTGGCTTGGTGGAAACTGTAGCTGAGAACGCAGAGAGGCCTCCTGTGGGAGATTAGACACGAGGCTCTTTCCCACAGCGGGTCCTGATGAGAAGAGGCAGTCTGTGGTTTTAAGGCGTTTATTATCATGGCAGAGATGTGATGAGTGAAGCCTTACCCAACTTTCTCAGGGCGGGCCTGAGGTTAAATACCTTTTGCAGGGAAGAGTGTCTGGGAAGGGGAGCTGAAAGGATAGTAGAGGCAGGGAAAGGCAGAGGGGGGAGAGAGAGGGAGAGAGAGAGAGAGAGAGAGAGAGAGAGAGAGAGAGAGAGAGAGAGAGAGAGAGAGAGAGAGAGAGAGAGAGAGGCAAGAGTAAGAGAGGGAGGAGGGGGCAAGCAGCCCCTTTTATAGTGGGCCAGGCCTACCTGGCTCTTGCCAGGTAACCTTAGGGAGGAGCATACCTGACTGTTGCCAGGTAACTGTAGGGGTGGTGTCTAGACAGAATACCAGGGATGTTGCCCTATATAACTGATGGCCACAGAATTATGGAACTGAGGCCTCCTTTCAGGAGCCTGGTGTCTGGGGGCATGGCAAACACCTTCCGTTCCTTGCAGGAACACCTGCTGGGTCTCCAGGGTTTAAGTGTAGCTCAGCCAGAAAACAGGCTGCCTTTCATGGTCCCACAGCTGTTCACTGGGTTGCTCCCTGTAGCTTGTTCAACTACCTTTCTTATATAGCAGGTCCACCTACCTTGGGATAGCACTGTCCACAGTGGGATTGGCCCTCCTACATCAATTAGGGGTTAAGATGATGCTTTACAGACCTGGCCACAAACCAATCTGATCTGAGCAATTCTTCCATTGACATTCCCTCTTCCCAAGCAACTCTAGATTTGTGTCAACTCGACAGCTGAAGCCAGAGTCAGCGTAGGTACTGAAGTCAGTTTGATTCAGAAGTGGTTTTCTCATCCTGTGTCCCATGCCTTCCCTGCACTGAGAAGCACTTCACAAGAACAGCTCTGCTGGGGGGCTGGGGGTGGGATGGGAAGGGGGAGGGCTCAAAAGTAAAGGGCCTGAAAGAGTGGTGAAGAGGATACCAACCATAGCTTTGGCAAGCTGACAAGTGTTTCCTGAGTTGCCTGGCCCTCAGGGTATTAGTCATGGGAAGTGGTGGGTGGCCTGATGATGCAGGGAGTAGCTATGTGGCTCTATGGGTGTGTGCTGTAACTAGAGGCCAGGGTTTCAGTGAGCAGAGTTTATTCCTGCCACAGCCCTATGTCTTGTCTTTGGCCCATAAGCTGTCACCTTCCTGTGCTGGGCCTCAGTTTTCTCCTCTCAGGGCTGTGCTGACAATGAAATGAAGTTGAGATCATGAAGGCTCTGTGTAAGCTGTGAAGTGATTTTTATTTGCAAAGCACTGTGCCTAGCTTTCCTATGAAAGAGGACCCCAGAACTGCAGATGTAAATACTTGAGTTATTTCCAAGTGGACAATGGACCCTCCAGTTAAGCAAGTGGGTAGGCAAACAAATTCTGTACTATCCACACTCTGGCCATCCATAGAGTTTTGTCATTGCAGAAGAGAAAGACTAAGATGGAAGATACAGGTGTTAGTGTCCCTTATCTGGGGTGCTTGAGACAGACATGTTCTTGGTTTTAGCCTTTGTAATGTTTTAGAATATTGTACCTATTTAATGAGGTGTTTTGGGGAGAAGACCCAAAACTAACCTAGAAATTTATGTTTCACATAATCTCATATACTGTATCTAAAGTAATTTTACATGTTCTTAATGCTGCTCTTTCTTAGCTGTGAAGTTAGATCCAGAATTTCTCATGTGTACCGTCACATTTATTGTTGGTTTTGTTTCCTGCTTGTTTACTTTTAAGTTTCAGATTTTGGACTGTTTTGGTTCTTTTAGATCAGTGATATCCAGCCTGCATGTACTTCTCCACAGTACATGATTCCCAGCATACCCTGCAGTACTGGTCACTGCTCTTACTCTTACGGCTTCATGAGTGTGTGTGGTGCATCTAGAGGCCAGGGCTCAGAACTGGCTTTGTGGGTCAGCTTTCCAGCACTGTGTGTGACAGGTTACCTGAAATAACTCAGTTTGAAGGAGGAAGAGCTTATTTGGACTTATGGTTTCAGTCTATGACTACTTGGCCATTTTGTTCTGTACCTATGAGAGCACAGTGCTTTGTGGAGGAATTGTGAAGTGTAGGAAGCTTCTTGCTTTACAGCACCTCATAAGCAAAGTACTCCAGGTTAAGAACCAAGCATTACAGCACATGCTCCGGGGGGACATTTACTACCCCCCCCCCCAGCAAATCACTCTGTGAGTACAATGTCACTTCTGCTATACAATGTTGTCCAAAGTAGCCATGAATAAGACTGGAACTGGAATAAGACTGGAACTGGAATAAGACTGGAACTGGGTGGGGAAAGAAGTATCCTAGGGCACATATTTGAAGGTGACACTAACTCTTAGGCATTTGACTGATTCCAGTTTAAGCATTTTCCTACATTTTGAGCCTTGAGTATATCGATTGTCTCAGTCTCAGAGAGGGGTGAAGAAGCAGGCCTCATCCTTTAGTGGGAAGACCTGTAAAGCCATGTTGTTCAAGTCACCAACCCCAGGGGGAGGAGCAAGGCTCTCAGTGTAGTGAACCAACTGAAGAACTCTGCAAACCGTGATCAGGTGTGGTAGAGTCAGAGCTTCCTGGAGGTAAGTAGATGGCCTGAAGAGGTAAGTAGGTGGCCTGAAGCTTGTATCACTGAATAGAATTCTCTTCCACCACTGGGTAGCCAGTTTTCTTAAGGAAGCCTTTGTCCTATCCCCATTTTCTCATTTATAAACACTTTGCCCAGATCTGAATCCATTTGGGACATGCACAACACTACCAGTTTCTATGTTCTCCTGGTTGTGATCTGCTACACTTGAAAACTGGAGAGTCATTGTTGATCTTGAAAATAAAGCCTTAGATTTTTAATTCTTCAGGGATAATCAACATAACTACTGATGTGGAGTGTGTGTGCGTTCTATGTATGTGGGTGAGTGTAGTGTATGTGTCTGTGCTATGTGTATCTGGGTGCGTGTGCATACATACATCTATGCATAGCTACAGGGAGGCCAGAGAGATGTTGAGAGTTCTGCTTAACCACTCTCAGCCTTAATCTTTTCAGATAATATCGCTCACTGAACCTGGATCAAGGCTAGCAGTCATCAGACACCAGTAATCCTCCTGTCTCTACCACCCACAAGGCTGGGGTAACAGGTACACTTACAGCCACACCCAGCTTCTTACACGGTTCCTGGGATCAAAACTCAGCTCTCCCACGCTTGTGCAGTAAGCACACTGTTACCTACTGAGTCATCGCTCCAGCTCCCTGTATTATTTTTAAATCGACTGGTAATGACACTTTTGCACAAAGTCACAGGTTATTGTCTGATGTGTTTATTAGATGGAATCTATAAGCTTTCTCCAATGGGATTCTAGGAATTAAAGAATTTATGAGTTTTTCAGGAATTTTCCAAGGATGCTGGTAGTTGAATTCATGTTTATGTCTAGACCTGTGTAATCCTTTGAAACCAGAAATGTGTATCCTTTGGGACCAGAAGAATTGTCAACTGAATCAACAATTGGAAGAGCTTAATATAGTGCAAGCCTATGATCACAGCAACTCAGAAGGGGGTTGCTAATCTGAGGCTAGCCTGGGCTACACAATAAGGCCCTGTCTCAAAAACCAAGTCAGCCTGCAAACAAACACCAAAACCAAACCAGAAGCAGCACTTAAATTTGTGGCTGCAGCAGACAGAAACTGTTTCCCACCTAGGAAGAAAATCCAGCCTCTACCTAGGCTGTTATTGCCACTGAACCTAAGGCCAACCATAAATCAAGAGCATCGGGATGGGTAACATGGGCGAAACAGACAAGACCACTGGCTCAAGTAGTGACATCGGCTTCTGGGTGGTGCCCAAGCTTTGCTTCCAACTCTGACCAGTTTGTCAAGGAGGCCTGGAAGTTGCTTACAAGTTCCTTCTCTTCCTTTGCCACTTCATTCCCAGCCTTACCCTCTGAACTTTAAGGTAGGTCAATAGAAGTTCATCTAAACTACAGCTCTGATAATGTCACATTCAATGACTCCCAAATTACTCCACACAGGTGGTAGTGATGCTCGTTTCTGGCCACATTTCCTTGTGCCTCCTGTCTAAGGAGTATGTCCCACTGGGTTGAGCTTGCCCTGCCTGTGTGCCCATTTCCTTAGCACCAGTTCTACTCTGCATTTCTCTTATCCGATGCTCTTCCATGCTACCAAAGCCCTAAGCCTATCCTTCATCAAGGCACAGACTAGCTTCCACTGTAGCTGTGAAGTCTTCCTTGATCTCATTGTAGGACTCTTGCTTTGAGACCTCATGGTATTTTTGGAAGTAATAGGAATATGGATAAGGGAGAAGCTGTGGGACCTAGGGTCAAATATCAGGTTTGTCACTTCCCCTGTGCTTAAGCTCTAGAAAGAAGACAAAAGCAGAATTGCTTCCTAGGTTATGACAAAGATCCAAACCTTTATTATACACTGCAGTGGAAACTTCTGGTTTCTTTGGAAAGTCAGTACGTCAAATGATGTTTTGCTGGGGCACACAGGTGAAAGGATGTTTTGCTAAAACAAACACATGAAAGGACACATGATATGAAGAAGGAATACAAATATAACCCAACAGATGGTGGACAATGCTTGATGGTATTGGTACGCCTTGCCATTCCTAACTGCTCATCATTTGTCATGACGTCATAGAAAAAAAACGCACCAAAATGGCACAGTGAAGTGGATACAGACTCAGACTCACAAGGTATTTTCCTGAGGCAAGACCCATGGGAGGACATGCGAAGTTTAGAGGGAGTGTAAGTAGGACTCAACAAACAGTAATGGTGAGCTTGCATAGCTAGCTTTACAATGCTTTGTTGCTCCCTGAGTCTTCGTCTTCACCAATCTTAATTTTGTTGGATGAGGCTCAAGAACTTCTCCCTGGCATCCCTGCTGATCCTGATTACTTCTGCTGACTCTTTTTCAGAGGTCTGGCTGTTTCTGATGGGTTGTTCCTCTGCTCATTTCTGTTTGCTTTCCTGGCACTACTGATCTGGACTGCTGGTACCCTGACAATTGGAGATTGAGATAGCCCCAAAGGAACTACTTCTAAACAGGTTCACTTCCCCCATATCCTGATAACATTTCTTTTCCACTACCTCTGGTGAGTGGTGAGATAGAAGGGAGATTAAAGCATTTAAGAACCATTATTAAAAGTAGGTTTTGAAAAATTTAAGCTTACAATGCATTAACTTCCAATGGGGATGATACATTGTGTCAACTCCTAAGTGTTTTAAGATAAAAAGAATATACAGGCATAGTGGTGCATACTGTACAGCACCCAAGTGGCTGATGAAGGATAATAGTAAGTTGGAGACTAACCTGGAATACACAGTAAAATTAAGGCTAGCCTGTGCTACATAGCCATACTTCATATCAATAAACAAATAAACATCAAAGGTAGTTATTAAGCACCTACTATGAACCCAGTATCAAGGCACTGGAGATAACAGTAGAACACAAGGCTTAGAGCTGGTAGCTCAGTAGATGAAAACACCAGTGGAGCCTTGTATTGTGATATTAGATGGTTAATTTTATTTATTTATTTATTTTAGAGTATGAGGCATTGATACTGTTCCTTTAAATAAACCAGGGGTTTGGCACCTTATTCCGTGTTTAGTGAGTGGTATGCCAATGAATGAAAACATGGTAATAACAAAATCAGTCACCAGTCCAGGCTGTAGCTATTCCTGCCAAGAGTTGCTGGGCATGAGCTCTGCCTCCTATGGGAAAGGTCCAGAATGAAACACAGAAGCAGAGATCTTGGGCCAGAGATGGCGCCTGGCATTCATAGCTGGTAAGAAGCATGAGGCAGGGGAAGTTTGTTCTGATGATGTCGTAGGCCAGACTCCCCAGTTCTTCTAGTGTGGAGAATTGTAATCGTGTCTTTAGAATTGAAAATGACTAAGGGGCATACCATGGGGACATGGCAGCTTGCTAACTGGAGAACCTGCCTTTGGGCACAGGTTCCATTGTTGACCTCTTTGTGGTTTAAGAAATCTCTCTCCCTTTCTGAGCTTTAGCTTCCCTGTTGGAAAAGTAAGGGCACTGGGCTAGATGAGTCTTCTTTCTATGACTATTTATTTATTTATTTATTTATTTATTTATTTATTTATTTATTTATATTCCTTTCTCTTTCCTTGGAAATGTTATAACTTAAGCTATTTTTCCAAGGAAATGCATATTTGGGAGTTTCTAGTATTTGGAGAAAATGAGATGAGAAACTGGGGCTTCTATAACCAACTCTTGGGCCTCGCTGCTTCCTGCCACTACCTGATACAGCCCATGATGTACTTCTAAAAGAGCCCGGGATTGCAGTAAACCCAGCAGAAAGACCCATGATCCTCCAGCTCAGCCTTTTGCTGATGCATCCATGACTCAGGGCAACAGAACCCACAGCCTTTAATTAAAATCACTTCAACGTATCCCCATTAAGTATGATTGATGCACCAACCAGAGAATAAGTGCATTAATGCTATAATTATCTGTTAAGGATGTTTTATTGATTCTTCAATGATATTCTAGTCAGTTTGTATTATTTAGTTTCTGGCTTAAATCAGGAAGAAATGGCTATTGGTGAAGAAATTAATCATCTAAATCAAATTGCCATTGATGCTTTTAGAAATAACACCCCGGGATGCCTTAGCCAAGCATCTCACTGGCTTCTATTGCTTACTGTGGTGATTGATGGTGTGGGCTGAGAAAGGTTAGTGCATAGCTCAAGGCTGTGGGTGAAGCTTGGAGTCATCCTGGGCTTCTATTGAAGTCTTTCCTCCAGCTCAGTCTTCAGACTCTACTCTCCGGTCTTCTGGGTCTAGTCTTCGAATTGAGGGTGAGGAGATGACAGATCCCAGGCTGAGCCAGTCATGGAGATCTGGTTTCTTCATCTTTTGGAGGAAAATGGGCGAGACTGAGAAAGGAGAGGCCATGTTTGGGATTGGTTTCAAGCAAAAATGTTTTAGTTACAATTGACAGGAACTCTGATGTCAATAGTCACAGGTAAAAAGCCCTGTGAGTGTTAGAGTTTGTTTTTCAGAAGGCTTAGCAGGGGCCAGAGATGCCACAAAGGCAGGCTTCTGTATGCCTCAGCTAATGTTCCCTCAGCATCTCGGCCTTATCTTAAGCTAGAGGGTAGCAAGAAAGGAAACACATGCAGTACCCTGTCCCACCTCACACCCGATGGAGAAAGTAGCCACGGCCACTGCCTCAGCTATGCTTTGACTCCCTGGTTAAGTGTGGGCAGCTCTAGTTGGCACCTGGGCTTCCTACAACAGACATCATGAATAGTGTTTTAATGTGTGCTTTAATGTGTGAGGACAGATAGAAAAAGCAGAAGATAAAGGTGACAATCAGTTTAAAGTTTCTATTCAGACATGATCACCTATTCTAGTCAGGATCACCTGTGTTCTACTGGCCAAGGCTAGTCACATGACTAAGACAAGCGGCAAGAGCTGGCGTGTGTATGGCTCCACTGAAATGAGGTAAGTGGCACTTGAGAATCCTCAGAAGATCTACCACCACCACCACCCCCCACCCCCACCCCCACCCCAGCTCCAGAGAGGGGAGGCGGAGCTTTTCCAAAAGAAAGGCTGCTGGGCAGTGGAACAAGGCACAAGACCAGACAGGCTCCTAGACAGTAGCATCCTCATTTGGTGGCTGAGAACTCTCTGCAGCCCCTTGCAGGGGGGAAACGAAGCCTGCAGGGGCAAGATGTTTCCCCCACCCCGATGCATTCCAGAAAAAAAGGAACAGAAAAAATTTATTTTCCTTAACTAACCACTGTAAAGCTAGTACTGTAGAGGAGGGGGGAAGAGGAAATGAGGCTGCTCTATTAAAAAAAAAAAAAGGAAGCGGGGTGTGGAAGAGGTGAGCAGAAATATCTCTCAAGCCCGCCCCACTCCGACCCACACACAGTAATTTAAACACCTGCCACTCAGTGCTTCCTTCCAGTGGGTGACAGATTTGTGACCCCAGTAGAGCACTATCCCTGATCAGGACAGAGGGCAGAGTCATCAGCCAACAGGAATACGAGCTGTTCTCATTCATGCCTTTGGAAGAACTATTCACTCACACCATGCTTTCAATTTACCAGCCAACAATTAGAGCTGGCTAACAGGCCAACAAGCTGGCGTGGTGCTCCCAATTATCTTCTGGAAATGGATTTCTATGACTGGGGTTTTGAATCGCAGCTTAAATCAAGAGCTTACGAACCCAGTTGTGGTTGAGGGAATGGGACCAGCTGATGTGATAATGAGGGCTCTGACTCCAACTCAGAGGCAAAGGGACATGGGAAAAGATAGTGCTCTTCTCTCTCTCTCTCTCTCTCTCTCTCTCTCTCTCTCTCTCTCCCACTTTATTCCTTTTTTAAAAATTGCCTTTGAGGACGATGCCCCACATCTCATCCTGAGGCAGCTACGTGGCAGATGGCAGCTTGTTTAATGGCCCCAAAAGAACAAGAGCTTTTAGGTCTTCCTCCGTCCAGTCTCTGCCTGCCCTAGTTGGTGTGGGCACCCAGGCTCAAACTCAGATCAAACTCCCCAAGCTGAGCAGCTGTAATCCAGAATCAGAAAAGGAGGAGGAGGAGGAGGAGGAGGAGGAGGAGGAGGAGGAGGAGGAGGAGGAGGAGGAGGAGGAGGAGGAGGAGGAGGAGGAGGAGGAGGGACACATGATCTTTGGACTGACTTGTTTATGCAGATGTGGCTGAAGCCCAGAGCTCAGAGCCACAGGCATCTTTCTGCTCAGTCACAGCACTTAATTCAGATTACTTCCCTCTTATGAAGAGCCAATTTGCCAATTATTCCTGAACTGTCTGATTAGGTGGCTTTCACCTAAGATGCTCTGCCACACGCTATGGGCTTCTGGGGTCAGTTCTCCTTCAAAGACAGGGGCGGGGCTTGACTGAGAACCACCGGATACAAACAAGTCTCTCTTCTATAGGGTCTACATACCTTTGAGTTTGCACCTAGACAGTGTGAGTCTTAAAAAGCAACAGCAGCAGCCATAAAGCTCCCATTTCCCTCTCCTTGCTGCTAATTACAGTCACCTTGGGACTTCTAAAAAACTGTTCACATGAAGGCTCCCACTCCCAGGGATGCCAATTTTGTGAGTCTGCGTTGGGGCCCAGACATTCACACTTTTTAAAGCTCCCAGATGAGTTTCACACAACCCAGTTATGGGAAGAGCTGATTTTATGCTTGCAGAACGCCAGGGATGGGGCATAGATTCACAAATACGAGCTCAGGGATGAGGAGAGCAGGGCCCTTTTTTTGTGGACAGGGGAGCTGTGTCCAGCAAAGTTAGTAATTCATGAGGGTGGTTTGGAGAATAGTCAGGGTTGGAAAATTATTCAGATTAGGCATTCCATGGGGCGAGGGATACCTAAGCGTGTTTGAATTGGAACTGTGAAGCGAAGGGGGTGGCATGCTGAGGACAGATAGGAGGAACCAGGGAGTAGTGGCCTTCCCTCTCCTCAGAGAAAAGTGGGGGCCTCAGTGAGGGTTGACACCTGCCACTGTGAGAACTCATGTTTATTAATATTCAAAATTATTATATTCATCTCATTACTAATTTGCTTCTATGTATATAGAAACTCTACAGACATATACACACATATAGCAATACTAAAATTCCTGAACAGAACAGCAATGGCTTGTGCTGTAAGATCGAGAATTGACAAATGGGACCTAATGAAACTCCAAAGTTTCTGCAAGGCAAAAGACACCGTCAATAAGACAAAGAGACCACCAACAGATTGGGAAAGGATCTTTACCTATCCTAAATCAGATAGGGGACTAATATCCAACATATATAAAGAACTCAAGAAGGTGGACTTCAGAAAATCAAATAACCCCATTAAAAAATGGGGCTCAGAACTGAACAAAGAATTCTCACCTGAGGAATACCGAATGGCAGAGAAGCACCTGAAAAAATGTTCAACATCCTTAATCATCAGGGAAATGCAACTCAAAACAACCCTGAGATTTCACCTCACACCAGTCAGAATGTCTAAGATCAAAAATTCAGGTGACAGCAGATGCTGGCAAGGATGTGGAGAAAGAGGAACACTCCTCCATTGTTGGTGGGATTGCAGGCTTGTACAACCACTCTGGAAATCTGTCTGGCGGTTCCTCAGAAAATTGGACATAGTACTACCGGAGGATCCAGCAATACCTCTCCTGGGCATATATCCAGAAGATGCCCCAAGTGGTAAGAAGGACACATGCTCCACTATGTTCATAGCAGCCTTATTTATAATAGCCAGAAGCTGGAAAGAACCCAGATGCCCCTCAACAGAGGAATGGATACAGAAAATGTGGTACATCTACACAATGGAGTACTACTCAGCTATTAAAAAGAATGAATTTATGAAATTCCTAGCCAAATGGATGGACCTGGAGGGCATCATCCTGAGTGAGGTAACACATTCACAAAGGAACTCACACAATATGTACTCACTGATAAGTGGATATTAGCCCAAAACCTAGGATACCCAAGATATAAGATACAATTTCCTAAACACATGAAACTCAAGAAAAATGAAGACTGAAGTGTGGACACTATGCCCCTCCTTAGAAGTGGGAACAAAACACCCTTGGAAGGAGGTACAGAGACAAAGTTTGGAGCTGAGATGAAAGGATGGACCATGTAGAGACTGCCATATCCAGGGATCCACCCCATAATCAGCATCCAAACGCTGACACCATTGCATACACTAGCAAGATTTTATCGAAAGGACCCAGATGTAGCTGTCTCTTGTGAGACTATGCCGGGGCCTAGCAAACACAGAAGTGGATGCTCACAGTCAGCTAATGGATGGATCACAGGGCTCCCAATGGAGGAGCTAGAGAAAGTACCCAAGGAGCTAAAGGGACCTGCAACCCTATGGGTGGATCAACATTATGAACTAACCAGTACCCCGGAGCTCTTGACTCTAGCTGCATATATATCAAAAGATGGCCTAGTCGGCCATCACTGGAAAGAGAGGCCCATTGGACACGCAAACTTTATATGCCCCAGAACAGGGGAACGCCAGGGCCAAAAAGGGGGAGTGGGCGGGTAGGGGAGTGGGGGTGGGTGGGTATGGGGGACTTTTGGTATAGCATTGGAAATGTAAATGAGCTAAATACCTAATAAAAAATGGAAAGAAAAAAAATATACGGAGAGAGACTATATATACTTACATATCTGTCTGTCTGTCTGTCTTATATAGAGAGGAAAAGACATTTATATATACATACACACATACTCACATATATATGTATACATATATATCATATACATCTACATATATATCTACTTATGGTCTCTCCTGGACTATCATCCCCATGAAGTCAGGGAGCTGTCAAAGTTAGCACTCACTGGCCCCAGCAAAACTTACTGATCTGTGTGTGTCTCCAAACCTCTTTCTCTGGACTCCTTCAGATCCCTTAGGTCATCTTCCTGAGCTTCTGAAAGGTGGAAATTTTGCTTATAGGTTGGTAAGGGATTCATTTCACAATAGAGTCAAAGAATCAGCCATAAAAACAGAGCTGACAGCATCTTTTTAAGAGCTGGCCCAGAACACTTGATAAGAATAAAGGGGGAAAAAAACCAGGGCACGGCGAATCATACTTGGGAGAAAATCTCTTTTGAAAAGCTTAGGATAGGTCATGTTGTTTTGTTTTCTTCTTCTTCCTCTTCTTTTTTTCATGCTTGTCAGCTTGACTGAATAATTTGCTTAAAATAAATGGCTGAGAACTGTAGATTGCACATAGTGGGAAATCAAGCAGACTCTGGGCTCTGTGAGCAACATGTCTACTCTGGAGGGCCTGGCTTGGGTGGTGCAAATTTTGTGGGTGGGGAGATAGATTATGCATTCAGACAGGTTCAATGTCTTCTTGGCTTCCGCACAAGATTTCTAGGGTGCCAGCACATTAACCAATTTCCAATGCAAACAGACACCATCCATCAGCAAGGCTGAAAAAAGCCCTGTATCTACAGTGTCAGGTTCTCAGACATGAGCCAAATGAGTTAATATCTTCTCATTGTCATCTTTATTAAGCCTTTGTTAAGCTAATCTTGGCTAATGATGTGTCTCTGTCAGAGGTCTTTTAATAAAGTAAGTGTTCTTTACATAACCCCTCCAGAGAGAATGCTGTAGCTTTGGAAGCACAGAGGATGGCAACGTCCAAAACATAAGTGGCTTGGCTGGTGCTTGCAGCACAGAGCCACTTGCTGGGGTTTCTCACAGCAAACTCAGGGAACCACTCACTAATCATGGCTTGGGCTTTGAGGACAATATTCATAGGCAGTTACAGTTGAGTGTTCTTTAGTTGGTCCTTCTCTGTGTAAAGGAGAGTTGATGAGTTTGGGATGAAACCTGCAGAAAGCCAATCTTATCACCATGGGTAGTCAAGTCCCCACTTAGTGTCAAAGCCATGGCACAAGGACAAACAAAGGAAATGACACCGACTGGCTTAGTTCTCTCTGTCCCTGCCTTTCACAAATAGTGTGTCTAGGCTCAGGGCAGCCACCTTAGGTTACTGGGGGTCCAAGCCTTGCTGACCTGCCAGAAGAACCAAGACTCCAAAACCTTCCCTTTTCCCTCTGTTTGTCAAAATCAATCTCTCTCTCTCTCTCTCTCTCTCTCTCTCTCTCTCTCTCTCTCTCTCTCTCTCTCTCTCTCTGTTTCTTTTTTTGGTTTAAAAAGTTGATCATTTAACTTACACTAATATTGTAATGACTTATGCAATAAGTGGCTCTTAAAACAGCTATGGATCCCTGCCTCCTGGCAGCCACAGTGTATATCCTGGCTTCTAGACTGTTTGCTCCAGGGTGTCAGAATATGGAGGAAAGTCACTTTTGTGTTAAGTTATGTAGGACTCTTTTTTCTTTTTCCTTCCTTCTTTCTCCTTCCTTTCCTCTCCTTTCCTTTCCTTTCCTTTCCTTTCCTTTCCTTTCCTTTCCTTTCCTTTCCTTTCCTTTCCTTTCCTTTCCTTTCCTTTCCTTTCCTTTCCTTTCTTTTCTTTTCTTTTCTTTTCTTTTTTGAGACAGGGTTTCTCTGTGTAGCCCTGACTGTCCTAGAACTCACTCTGTAGACTAGGCAGGTCTCGAACTCAGAAATCCGCCTGCCTCTGTCTCCTGAGTGCTGGGATTAAAGGAGTGCACCACCTCTGCCCAGCTTACGTAGGACTCTTAAATTCTCTTTTGCTGACAGACTCTTTGTTGCACAGTCTTGGGGAGGCTCATGTGACTAGGGACAGAGGACAGCCTTGGAGTGGCAGATAAGAGGGAGCAGAAGGTGTCTGTCAGTCATTCTTAGCTGAGTCTTCCCAGAAGACATGAAAATTCAGAAGTGGATAAGCCTTTAGTTCTGGCTGATTTGTAGTTCTTGGCATTATTAAAACTTAAAAAAAAAGACTGATCTATTTTAGTGTATGAGTGATTTATCTGCATGTATATTTGATTGCTATGAGTGTGTCTGGTGTCCAAGGATGTCAGAAGAAGGCATCAGATACCTTGGAACTGGAGTTAGGATGGTTGTGAGCCACCATGTGGGTGCTGGGGACCAAACCTGGGTCCTTTGTAAGAGCAACAGGTACTCCTAACTAGTGAACCATCTCTCCATCTCAATTATTATCATATACTAATTGCAGATGACAATGGGTTTCATCTTAATGACATTTTAATGGTATATTTAATGTATAATATACATATATATTATAAATAATTATATTTACTTCCCCACCCCACTATGCTGCCTTTTTTCCTCTTCCCGAATATTGTACTTTTTACTGATTGATCATTTCTTTGTTAAACTTGGGGTCTGCATATGACTTTGTCTTTCTGAGTCTGACTTATTTTATTTAGCTTGATGACCTTCAATCCCACCCATTTCTGTATAAGTGTCATGATTTCATTTTTTCTTCATGACCGAATGACATTCCGCAATGTGTATGTGTCACACATTTTCTTTATCCATTCATGGGTTGGTGGGCATCCAAGATGACTCCACGTCTCGGCTGCTGTGACCATCAACTAGTGCAGCAATAAACATAAATGTGCAAGTCTTTCATGCTGTGCTGACTCAGTAGAGTCCTTGGGAAGTCTCTGTTTAGGAGTTATCTTATTATCGTTTGCTTGTTTTGGAACAGGTTCTCACTATGTATCCTTGGGTGGCCTGGAACTCACTGTTTAGACTGAGCTGGATTTGAACTCACAGAGACCCTTTTGGTGCCTCCTGCCTTTGTCTCCCAATTGCTGGGATTAAAGTGTATTTCACCATGCTTGAACAGTTTTAGTCCTTGGAGGAAACTTCTTATCAATTTCCACAGGGACTATACTAATTTACATGCTTGGCAGCAGTGGATAAGGGATCCTCTACCCCAGCCCTGTCATCAATATTTGTCTCCTTGATGCTTTGGCTGCCAAAGGGATGCTGATACAGACAGAAGACTAAGCCCACTCAGTCCTATCCATGGGACCTATCGCACATCTTGTGACTAAGCCCCCGTGTTTGCAGTCATCTTCTGTGTGGTAGTACAGAGCTCAGACAATGAAGTTTGGTGGCCTAGTCTTCCATCAACGCTACTGCACCTGCTCTAGAGAAAAGCCTCTCTGAGTATGGGCAATGATGTACTGCAATATTTCTAGGGATAGGCTGCAGGGTGCAGTTCTGGAATCCCTTTTTGAGGCTTCCCAAGACTGTTACTTCACTCAGGTATGTGAGACTCTGTTCCCTGGTGCTCTCTCTTGCTCTCTGAAGAAGGCCTTCCTGGTCACTATCCAAACCCTACCACCTTGTTCTATGGAGGCAGGACAAATGTATTATCCTGGTTTCTCTTGAGGACAGTGATTTCTTTATCAATTATCTACCTTTCCTTATTATCCATAGTCCTTTAGAATGGGGAGGCATGTTTTGGCCAGACAATAGGCCAACACAGCTAAGTGTGCCATTTCAGAGCCGGGGTCCCTGATATGCTATGCTTTCTTCTTCCAGTTGGGTGACATGATCTCTCTGGGTCTCAGTTTCCTCACTGCAAAGTAGGACAAGAGTGTAGCACTCTGCATGCAGTTTTAAGGGACTGACCAAGTAAGTGACCCTCTGAGTATACTAAGTTCTAGGAATTGACTTATTGAACATAAGTCAATGTCAGGAATCACTTAGCTGTCCCCCCTCTTCCCCCCACCCCACATAATGCTTGGTTTTCCCCAAAGCTCTCACTGTAGAATTCAGGTCTTCATGTCAGACTGGGGCTTTTTCATAGATATCAGAAACTGGCACCCCAAGGTCACTATCTCTTCCCAGCATACCTGGCTGTCCTTCACGTGGCTCCCTTCCACCTCTTCTTTTCACTTGAGTGGACCCTTTTTTTCTGACCTCAGTGCCCTCATCTGTAACATGGAATTAAAAGCAGCTCCATATTCTTGAAGGGGTTGTGGTCAGAGCTAAAAACGGGAGTTAGAGAAGGGTTACAGGACCAAGTCACCATCCCATAAATAAAATCAGAAAGGAAAAAAAAAATACCCAAAACCAGAGAATAAAGGCAGAGTTTCAGGAGGCAAATGAGTGAGAAGGCCCTGTCTTCAGTTCTTGGCCTCAGAAGGAGTGTTGTTGTTTCTGCTTCCTCATGGGACAGTGTGTACTTGATGTAAAGTGTGGGGTGTCATCCATATCTAGGCCCAGGACACAGAGAGTGATTAGTAGGCATGTCTTGCGTGAATGTATGAGGGAGGGGACTGGGTGTTTCTAAGTACTTGTGATTCACACATGTCAGTATTCCCGAAGCACAGAGAACTAGTGGCCTGAAAACTGGAGACCACCAGGCTTTCTAACTTGGACTCAGATCAAGCTCCCACCAAGTTGAGGGAATACTGGGATTTTGAAATCAGCCATGGCCTGCAGGTGCCAGAGTCTGAGCCCAGAGAGTGGTGGGAGAGCTGGGTGGATCTATTAATTCTGTACCATACTGGAACAGAAAGGGTAGTTTTGGTAACCATTAGATCCATCCTCTGTGAGCTCAGGGAGCGTTTTGGTGGTGGCATGTGCTTAGGCTCATCACTCAGGAGCAGTGCATGAGAACCAATCTGTTCAGGTGACAACTCAAGGTCAGAGCAGAGAGAACTCTGCAAGGCCCAGACCGAGGTCCCAGCAGGCTGTAACCCTGCCCTTGCAGTTGTCACGCTGAATATGAATAGTAAGTACCACATGACCTCCCAGAGCCAGGCCAAGTGTCCTGGAAAGCTAGAGGTCTTGGTTGATTCATCTGGATCCTCCATGGAAGGGCAAGAAAGATCAGGGCTAGATGAATCAGTAAGTACACAGGTGAATGAGCAAATTCATAGCAGGGTGTCAGGGAGCAAGCTCCGAGCTCCAGTGACCAGAAACCACCAAGTCGGGTGGCCAGATCAGTCACTTTGCCTTCTCTGATCCTTGATTCGATCCCTCACCAACGTAGACTGGGTCTGAAATCAGAGCCTTAGGGGCTACATCAGGTTGTAATGTGTTTTGCCTGTGCAGCATTAAAATGTAAAATTATACACTCTGAATGCGTTTATGCAGAGCACAGTGATCCCCAGAAGCATCCCTGGCTAGCACGAGTCCTATGTACTCTGCATGTGTGCGTGTGCGAGTGCATGCGTGCGTGCGTGCGTGCGTGCGTGTGTGCGTGCGTGCGTGTGTGTGTGTGTGTGTGTGTGTGTAAGAGAGAGAGACAGACAGAGAGACAGAGAGACAGAGAAAGAGAGACAGACAGACATCTAGACAGAGAGACCTGTAAGCTCAAGGACATTTGGCATCAGAACTCATTTGCTCTTATGTGATGTGCTAAATGTTTATCAACAGAAGAGGGATAAATAAATGCAGCAAAACAGTACAAGGAGCAGAGGAAGAAAAGCAAAAGGAGAGAAAAGGGAATGACAGACTAGTTGGAAAAATAGGCAAGAAAAAAATGTTTTGTCCCAAAGAGACAAAACTCTGACCTGTCCTTTGAATCAAAAACAAATCCACAACCAATTAGGAGAAAAGAGACTCAATTGACAGTTACTGGGAGACACTGCTATTCCTGAGTGTCCAGGCACTGCCCCAAATGCCTGGCCACAACTGAGCCCAGAAATGCACCCACCTCTGCTCCTGTAAGCAAAAAGACTTGACCTCAGGACCAACAGCACCCCCCCCCCCCAAAGCCCCTTCAGACGCTGCCCCAGGGAATAGCTCACCTGGCCACAGTGGTTCACACCCAAAGGCCAAGGGGAGCAGGAGACAGGGAGCGCTGGCGCTGGCCGTGGTGCTGAATTATTAATGCTCATTTCAGTTATCCTTCGCTTCAGCAGAAATATGACAAAGCAATCCCGGATAATGAAATCAGCCACATTTCTGCTGTTCACAGCAGGTTTTCAGGGGGCAAATTTTGCCCCTACAGTCATGGTACTGATTGAGTTACATGTTTGTGGGTGGGGTCTGACTCCCCGTGTTATCGATTGGTATGTAGGACATAGATTAGAGGGACCTGAGGCCCTTTATTACAGTGGGTCAGTGACTGCTCAGAGCCAGATGGTAGAAGAGAGACTGCAGAACCAGCAGCTGTCATTTCTGAGAGAAACCCTTGGGGATGGCAGGAGGCCACACAACCTTAGTCCAACCTGACAAATCTTTACCATCCCTGAATCTACCTGTCACAGAACCTGTCGTTCTTTGAATGACATCTGAGCTTGTGGAATTGCTTTAATATGGAGAATGAGATATGAGACCCTGCAGCTTTCCCTGCCTTTTCTTCCTCTCTGTGCTCCACCCCCACCTATATAATATTAATTTTATTTCAAAATCCAAGAAACTACTAATTAAAGTTATATTCAATCATCCAGCAACTCCAGGACCTCAGTCCAGACAGTTGACATGTTACCGGCCAAGGAACACTCAGGCAAGTGGACGTGCTTTGTTTTCTCATGTTGAACAAATAGCCTACATGTGACTGAGGATATTCACTTTAGTTGCCTATACGTTAAAATCAGGGGTGTGACAGAACTCAGAGTCAGGGGCTTCTCCTGACATAGCAGCAGATCTCAAGCCCACAGACAGACAATTGTCAGAGGTAGAAGCTCAGTTGTCACTGTGGTTCTCCCCTCAATGTTTTGTACAGTGTCACTGAACACAGCCACACACACACACACACACACACACACACACACACACACACACACAAGACATAAAAAAGAAATAAACAAATTCACCAACATATACCATTTCCTGATTTCCTGATGCCAAAAAGCATGGCAGAAGAACTTGACAGATTTTTGTCATAACTGTAATTGGGATTCACACAACATCGTTTCTTAAGGCATTCATCTTCAAAGTGTTATTTTCTTTTGGAATGCTTCAGCTGGGTCACGGGCCTCTCATTACTCCAATCGTAAACCTGCCCAGGAAATAGGAACATGCCTATTTAAAGAATAGGAAATAGAAATCATTTCCAGTCTGTAGTAGAGTGACTAATGTCGCCCTGGCCTCTGAGGCAGAATCAAGTGGAGAGGAATTGTGGGATGGAGCAGACACATTTGATCAGACCAGCTTCTGTGGGCTAGCCTGTGGTGCTTGGCACCAATGGAGACATGCAGTAGTATGTGATTATTATTAGCTATTGGGTAAACCTATCAGCTAATAGTTAAGAACTTGGCCATTGTGCCATTCACATGGAATTGAATTGGGAGACTGTTAATCTCATTTCATCCCTCATCCAATGGCACATTTTTGACATAGAGTCTCAGGTGGCTCAAGCTGGGCTTGAACTTGCCATGTAGCTGAGGATGACCTTGCACTTCTGACTTTCCTACCTCAGCCTCCCAGGTGCTGAGTTCCTTTTTTCACTCCAGACCCATTTTCACCTGGGAAAAATTTTATGTGACTCTGGGTATATATCTAAAAGCAGGTGAATAAATCAAATACTTGCTGATAATAAATTATCAGAAGATTTATTTTAAAATAATTATTTGGTATGGCGATCCTTTTTCCATTTCTTAGAGATGAAAGCAAATTTTCTTAGTAATGAATGTGCTTCTTTATTTTTACATAAAGAATTAAGTCTTGGCTAAAGAGTTTATACTGCAAGGTGTAGCACATCTTCAACGGTTTTCAAGTTGATGGGTATTGACAGGGGTTTGGTTGGGGCCATTTCAAAATTGTTGGAAATTTCGTTCTAATCCCAAGTCAAAATTCATTTAACAGAGTTTTAAATGAAATTCAAGTCAAAAACTCAAATACCATTCTCTCTCTCTCTCTCTCTCTGTGTGTGTGTGTGTGTGTGTGTGTGTGTGTGTGTGTGAGAGAGAGAGAGAGAGAGAGAGAGAGAGAGAGAGAGAGAGAGAGAGAGAGATAATACACATACAAGTGTGCACAGAGCCTTACCCATGCTGGTAAGAACTCTACCACAGAAATACACCCCCACCTCCAGCCTTCTCTTTACCTATTTATTTTGAGACAGGCGCTCAGTAAGCTTCTCCGGTTGATCTTGTGCTCATTCAGTAGTTCAGGCACTCCTCAGCTTCCTGAATGGTGAGTGTCTTTGAGTTTCCATTGCTGTGAGTAAATACTGTGATCAAGGCAACTCTTATAAAGGGAACATTTTATTGGGGTTGGCTTACAGGTTCAGAGGTTCAGACCATTATCATCAAGGCAAGGGCATGGCAGCATCCAGGCAGGCATGTGGTGGAGGAGATTAGAGTTCTCCATCTTGATCTGAGGGATACTATGAGAAGACTGACCTCCAGGCAGCTAGGATAAGGGTCTCAAAGCCCAGCCCCACAGTGATACACTGCCTTCAACAAGGTCACACCTCCTAATAGGGCCAAGTGTATTCAAACCACCACAGTGAGCTTGTAAATCTATGCCACAATTCCAGACTCAAACAGTTTTAAAAACAAACATTCTAGTATAGTACAATCCAAAGTACATTAATTTGATACCTACATGGTGAGGGATGATTGTCGGAAAATATTAAAAGCATTTGTTTTGTGCAATTCTGTTTAAGTGCATAAAACTTTGTATGTGCAGTAAAAGCATTGTAATTCATAACATACAGAAGTCTGGAATTTGAGCCCAAGTGTTCAGGAAGTATTTGTTGGCATTGCCCAGAGTGACATGCACAGTGCAAAGTGAGCGTGTTTTGTGTTCAGAACCAGCATTGCAGTGAAGTCTTGAGATGCAACATATGTGAATAGTGCCAGAAGTGCCTTGAATTCAGGATACTGTTGGTTTTGAGTTAATGTCTGACTACTGTGTGTACAGAAAACTTGGTGTTGCCAAAATTTTAAAAATTAGTAAATTTATACAGGAGTCTACCATAATTGTCATCAGAGAGGCTTCACCCATCTACTGATGGAAAGAGATGCAGAGACCCGCAGTCAAACATTAGACAGAGCGCTGGGAATCCTGCAGAAAAGGAGGAGGAAGGAGTCAGAGGGTCAAGGACAGCACAAGAAAACCCACAGAATAATCTAACCTGTGCTCAGAGAGGTTCACAGAGACTGAACTGACAATCAGGGAGCCTGCATGGGTCTGACCTAGGTCCTCTGTATATGGCTATATAACTTGGTTTTCTTGTGGGACTTCTAACAGTGGGAGCAGAGGCTGTCTCTGACTCTTTTGTCTGCTTTTGGGACCCTTTTCCTCCCACTGGGTCACCTCATCCACCCTTAATACCAGGGCAGGTGCCTAATCTTATTGCAATTTGACATGCCATGTTTGGTCGATATTCCTGTGACACCTTCCCTCTTCTGAAGGAAAATGGAAGAGAAGTGGATGGGGGAGGGGATACTCAGAGGAGAGGAGGGAGGCGAAAGTGTAATATATAAGAGAAGAGTAAATTTAAGAAAAAGAAACCCATCCTATTTTTAATACTAAAAATAGTAAGGTACTTAGGAATTGTCTTAGGGTTTTACTGCTGTGAACAGACACAATGACCAAGGCAAGTCTTAAAAAGGACAACATTTAATTGAGGCTGGCTTACAGGTTCAGAGGAACAGTCCAGAATCATCAAGGCAGGAACATGGCAGCATCCAGGCAGGCATGGTCCAGGAAGAGCTGAGAGTTCTACATCTTCCTCTCAAGGCTGCTAGTAGAATACTGACTTCCAGGCAGCTACAATGAGGATCTTATAGCCCACACCCACAGTGACACACCTACTCCAACAAGGCCACACCTACTTCAACAAGGCCACACCTTCTAATAGTGCCACTCCCTGGGTTGAGCATATGCAAACCATAACAGGAACATATAAACTTTATTACATTTAATTACTCTGTGATTATAAATATGTATGTGAGCATGTGCACCACAGTGCACATGTAAAGATCACATGACCATTTTTCCTTCCTTCCTTGAGACTGGGTCTCATTATGTAGCCTGGGCTGAACTAGAATTTGCTAAGTAGATAAAGCTGGCCTCAAACTCACAGAAATTCATCTGCCTCTGCCTCTGCCTCTGCCTCTGCCTCTGCCTCTGCCTCTGCCTCTGCCTCTGCCTCTGCCTCTGCCTCTGCCTCTGCCTCTGCCTCTGCCTCTGCCTCTGCCTCTGCCTCTGCCTCTGCCTCTGCCTCTGCCTCTGCCTCTGCCTCTGCCTCTGCCTCTGCCTCTGCCTCTGCCTCTGCCTCTGCCTCTGCCTCTGCCTCTGCCTCTGCCTCTGCCTCTGCCTCTGCCTCTTCCTCTGCCTCTGCCTCTGCCTCTTCCTCTGCCTCTCAAGTGCTGGGATTAAGGGTGTGCACCTCAACTGACCCACACCCAACTCTTCTGCCCTGTGAGACTCAGAGATGGAACTTAGTTCAGACTTGATGGAAAGCACCTGTGTCTGCTGAGCCACCTAGCCCTCCCTGTCTTTCACAATTTTTCTGTTCAGTTACTGTCTCTGTCTGCAGTTTTTGGAAGCTGGTGACTCATCTTGAGTATTTGTCACAAGGCTCTTTCCTCACTCTCCATAGGATCCTAGGGCCATGGATGCCCTGTGCAGCTATCTTGGGCTCTACCTTGTCTTTGGTTGGGGCTGAGTTGAGTAGTTGATCTTGAGGACCGACATAGGGGCTACCATAACTCCTCTCACATCATGGAATGTGCAGCCAAAGGATGATAAATGCAAAAAACATCACCATTTAGAAGCCCAGGACCAGAGCTGGGTACAGTGGCATTCGCTTGTATCTCCCATGACTGAAGATGCTGAGGCAGGCAGATTGCTTGAGTTCAGGAATTTGGGCTCAGTCTGGGCAACATAGTCTCTTAGAGGAAAAATGGATGAAAACTCAGGACTGGCCATTGGATCCCTGACATTTGATATCCTAAAACATCGCCCTGGTAAAGTCTTCAACACAGAGAAGACAAAACTGTTGGAGTCTCATATAAATGGCACTCTACCACATCTCTCCTGGAGGGAGCTCACCCACTGGAAGACACATCAAGCCTGTTGTCTTCGTACAGATGGGCGGGCCCTTCTTAACTCCATGGGAACCTGCTCTCTTAGCTAAGGCTGTTTCTTAGCTTCCTGGGCCAGTGTCTCTGTGGACATGACAGGCAGGCCATAACCCTTGGCCAGCATAGTTCTTTGGCTGTCTCTGGGTGGTGAGCCTCAGCTGGACGCTCAGAAGTGCCTCATCTCTTCTGCTCCCTGCTGCTGCTCTTCATCAGTGATTCAGAGCATCTCTGGCTTTTTTATTTTCTCCCTATGAACGTTACTGTCCAGTTCATCTTAAAATAACCCAGACCCAGCCATCTGATAATACCTAGCCCCAGTCATTCAAAATAGGACTGGCAGGGGTTCCAGGCTTCCGCTTGTTTCTTTCTCTCTTTACAGTAAGTATTCCTCCAACTCTGGTGCTCCCTCCAGATTCCTGAGTTGGCTGCTTGTACATGCGCCCCAGATCCTGGCAGCTGAATCTCTATGGAGCTGTCAGCACAGGCGGAGAGAAATGGCTGGTCTGAGTCCTCCGAGAAACAACTGCAGACATCCCCTGATTTATCACCCAACTGGGCCCCTAGGGTGCCACCCTGACCTTCAGAATGGAGCAGAGGTCAGTGTACTGGATTCTTTATTTATTTTTATAAATAGATACTGCTAAAGGTGTTGCCTCGAAAGATTGTCTCTGTCCTTTGTTCTTGGTGACCAATGAAGAACTCTGTTCCCTTTGTCCTTGGTGAGGATAAAGAGCCTGGTGTTGGAAGTTGGGAGGTGAGGGACACTGTGGCTCCCCAAGGAACGACTGACTGTGCATTGAGCCTTGTGGAGAATGCTTGGCCACTGGAGGGGAATATGAATTCCAGCCTGTCCTGCTGGGTCACTCTGGGTTAATTTTTGCTGCTTCCATGCCCACGGATGGACCACACATTTTTCCTCCTTAGCAGTGTCCAAGGCTCTCATCTAGCGCAGCCTCAGCACCTTCCCAGGTGCAATTGAGACATGTGCTTATGACAGCGTGTCTCCATGAAGACAGATCACTCTCCCTCCAAGGTCAAAGCTCCCGCTGGCCAGGCTCTTTGGCAAACGATTCGTCAAACAAGGCAGTGCACTGCACAGCAGATAGTCGGCACCACGGCCTCTGGCCACTCCGCTCGTCAAAACCTTTCTATGGACTCTTGTGCCCTGTGGAACTTTTCTGTTTCCACTGACTGTCTGTGCCTGCCCTGACATTCCCAGCCCCCAATGCAGAAGGATGTGTTGGCACAATATCAGAAATGATGACAGTGACCCAGAAGGCAAAACAAGTCTTCTTCTGCAAAAAAAAGGAGGGGGAAAATTTCAGTCATTTTATAAGGCAAGAGTTGCGGTGCCTCACAGGGCTTTTGAAAAAACAAAAAAACCAAAAAACAGCAAAGACATTGCCTGCTGTGCCTGCCTGTTCTGTCTGCCACAGACACTAATGAAGAGGGCTGGGTCTTTGTTTTCTTCCTGCCCAGGCCTAGCCACTCCTCATGTGTGTTGTCAAGCTCCTGCTATTGGTCTAGGTGAGAGATTACGAAAAAGTGAGATAAGTCATCAGGAAATCAGGAGAAATCCTTACAAGGCTATGTTAGCAGAGAGCCTATTACATGGCGGCCATGCCCTTCAGGAATATTCTCTCCTTTTAGTGTGGGATGGATATATTCCGTGGTGGCACATGCCTTTAATCCTAGCACTTGGGAGGTAGAAGCAGGTAGATTTCTGAGTTTGAGGCTAGCCTGGTCTACAGAGTGAGTTCCAGGACAGCCAGGGCTACACAGAGAAACCCTGTCTCAAAAAACCAAACCAAACCAAACCAAACTAAATAAAAAAACAAAAAACAAACAAACAAAACAGAATGTGATGAATATGATGGATAATAGCACCGTGATGAGAAGAGTGACTTGCATCTTGTAACTAACTAGTTACAACTAGTAACTCACTTCACTCCTGAAAGCCAGCTGCTTTGAGTGCAGAGGACACTGTGAGGCAGCTAGTGTTGGCAGACAACAGCAGGGGAGGCCCTGGGGCCTGGAGCCAGCTTCACCAGTGAGCTTGGAGCAATGACCACAACCCCAGTCAATACTTGGCTCTCTCCTGACAGAGACACGCAGCTAAGCCCAGCAGAGACAACAGCTTCAGTTCAGCTGTTGTAGGATCTCTCCTCACCACAGAAACTGGATGATGTTTGTTTCTAAGTTATTTAATTCGGGGTGGAGTTTTCACACGGGGAGAGAACACAGGCATCAGATGGGGTTTTCTGATAGACTCAAGGGCACGTAACTTCAACAGAGAGGCCAGGAGAGGTCTCACTTAGAGTACAGTGCTCCTCATGAAGGATACCAGTATAACTAAAGGAACAGCATTCTGTCAAGGAGGCAACCTTTGTGTCTGGAAGCTCAAGTAACAAACAGTTGGGTCACTGGAATAGTTTGGGTCAGGAGGGAGCCTGTATGCCTTGTTTACTTCCTGCCTGTATTCCTCAACCCAGCCTTGAAAAGTAGCCTTCAGAACCCTGTCCCAATAGCAGGAGCATCAAGCCGACTTTTAGCCAGGGTCACACAGCTGGGAAGAATCAAGGCTCAGATTTGAGCCAAGAGGTTTCTGTGCATGGATGCAGTGGATTGCTCTGCTTCTTAATATCACATGACTTTGCCCAACCACTTAGCAGATACTCTCCCTGCCCCCATCCCACAGTACCTTACTTGGGGGAGGGGAGAGTAGCGACCATCAGTGTTTTCACTTTGGCTCCACCCATTTGCTTCTCAGGAATGTCTGAGGACACTGGAGGAATCTGTCATTGTTGTGCCCGCATGAAAAGTGAAGTCCAGAGATGAAAAATGGCCAGCCATGGGCCATTGCCACAAAGGACACAATGATTGCTGACCCTGGGGCCCCCGAGTCTCTACCTTTCCTCAGTCAGCATTGCTCCAGTCACTACATGACCATGACTGTTGTGAAATTCCTCCCTGGAATTAGTAGTCTGTTAGCATAACTCAGCTTTTGGGCAACCCTGGCTTTTCTAAATCACTGTTGTTGAAGTTGGGGTGCACATGTATATGAAAGTTCTCACCTAACAGCTGAGTGGGGAATATTTATGATGCATGAAAGTCTTTAACTTCACAGTTTCCACTATTAGCTTCATTTAAATAACTAGGCTTTCTGGTTCATTACTCTTAAGAACTTGGGAGACAGCTGAAATTTGCTGGCCGTGTATGTCTCTCAAAGTGAGTGACTGATCTTGTAGAGCTTACTCAAGCTACCACCATTTAGCCTTTGTTCAAACAAGACTTTTTCAGAAAGGACTTGTCTGGTTTTTGGTCCTGAATTAGCCACCCCTCCCCCCATACACTCTCTTGTGGCTCACTTCGACTGTCCCTGTTAGCTCTGACCAGTGAAAATAACTCCCTCAGTGGGTAAAGTATCTGTTGTGCAAAGGGAAAAACTGGAGTTCAGACTCCCAGAACCCACATAAATGGCTGGTGAGTGGGCGCGGCAGCCTTCAGACGGGATGATTCCTGTCCCTAGCTGGACCTGTTGTGCCAGCAAGCTTTGGGTTCAGTTGATACCCTGTCTCAAACAGTAAGATGAAGAATTATTGAGGAAGACAATGTGCCCATACATGTACGTATACCTGAATACAGGTATGTTCACACACACGAAAATACACATACGTGAAGGCACACCACACACAATATACACTCCTCCCCCTGCAGGCTTAGCTTTTTCTAAACCTACTTTATTCAGGGTTCTCAAATGCTTTGACCCTGGTTCTAGCCCACTGTCCAAAGGTAGGGGAGAAAAGATGGTAAATAAGACTAGGGGATGCAGACCTGTTTAGAAGCAGGTTTTTGGTGTGATCCCAATTTTTGTTGTCAGGATAGCAGCAGTCCAGTTCAGTGGTGTCAGGATACCAACTGCCCAGTTCAAGGTGTGTCACCAAACAGGAATCAGCAGCAGTGGCAGCATCCAGCAAACATCATGAGTCTGCATCACATGACACAACCAGAAATTTCCTCTTCATCCCCCCAATGAAAAAACAAACAAACAAACAAACAAACAAACAAACCCAGAGGCATTTTATGATGGAGCTTCTCTGATACAATTATACCTCAGATCTCCTCCTGTAAGTTAATCTTTTTCCTAATGTTCCAGGGATAGAACACAGGACTGGCTGCCCTCTGGAAGACCTCCATTGGTCCTTGATGGTTGGATAAAGGAACTGGGTAGAAAGTCCTTCCCTGCCCTTTGCTTTGGAGAAGATGAGGATAGCGAGTTGGGTGTGCACCCCAGGTAAAGTCAGAAAGATCCTGAGGCTGAATTTTTAGTTGAAAGCACCCAGCATGTCAAATGTTACCTTTAGCATTCATTTGCTGAGCCTCTGAAACAGTACTTTGGGGTATGGGACATACTTGGATGAATTTTGTTGAATTAAAATGATACCGTTTGATGGGGTTGAACTGCAGCTCAGCGATAAAGTGTTTGTTTACTACACATTAAACACTGGCATTCACTCTCTAGTATTCATTTTTATAGAAATAGTGCAATGACCCCATCAGAATCTATTATGGTTTGGGATTCCTGTGCCTGGTGCCTAATGCAACGTTCACAAACAAGGCTTTGGGGAAGTGATTGGACCCCAGGGAGGAAGTCTGACCCATCAGGGGTGGATTCATCCTTCACTATTCTCTCCCCCTCCTGTTCTCTATCCCTCATTGTCCCCTCTCTCCTACTGTCATATGCTTCTGCCACCAACAAGCTCTGTCTCCTCGCATACTCAGAGCTGTGGAGCCAGCCAATCACGAACTGAAAACTCAAACACAGTGAACCAAGTGAACTTTCCTACTTTAATGCATTTACCTCAGGTGTCTTGTCACAATGGTAGTAGACAGCTGACTAGGATGGAAGAAGTCCCAGAGGATGGAAGGGATACCTCCAGATCCCATTACACTGGGACAATGTAACAGCAGCAGCAGCAGGAGCAACTGTAGCTAACACTTATTAGGCATGTATGTTTCCACAGGTTTGTTTTTAGTAAAGAATGCTTCACAAATTTGCCTGTCTTCCTTGCATAGGACTGTTTTATAGTTTGTGTTACTAATGCTATGACCAAAGCAAGTTACAGAGGAAAGGGTCTATTTGACTTACACTTCCATATCGCTGTTCATCACTGAAGGAAGTCAGGTCAGGAACTCAAACAGGGCAGGAACCTGGAGGCAGGAGCTGGTGCAGAGGCCATGTGGGGTGCTGTTTACTGACTGGCTACTCATAGCTTGGTCATGAACCCAGGATCACCAGCCCAGGGATGGTACCACCTACAATGGGCTGGGCCTTCCCTATCAGTCACTAATTAGAACACTGTCCTACAGGTTTGCCTGTAGCTCAGTCTTATGGAGGCATTTTCTTAACTGAGGTTCCCTCCTCTCAGGTGACTTTAGCTTGTATCAAGTTGACAACTAGCCAGCACAGGGACCATGCTAATCTTTATGTTGCTCTAGTTTTAGCATATGTGTTCCCCATCCCTAAGGTTATAAATCCATCATACAGTAATTTCAAGACCTGACATAGAGATAGTTATTCTGCACATAGACTTTTTCACATGCAAATGACAGGGTGACTGATCTGCCTGGTTTGCTGGAGACTGTCTAGTTTTAAAACTGAAAGGGCAGCATTCTAGGAATGGTCCTTACAGCCCGGCCAAATGGTGGTTAGTCACCAAGTGAGGGGAAGAGTTGGTGGGCTGGGGGCTAAGAAATAGGATGCATGAGAGAGGTGGGAAGGGAAAACAAGTGGTCTAGAAACAATGAATTATGCTCACTCTCGGCAGGTGTGTGTGTGTGTGTGTGTGTGTCTATGTGGGTCTGTGCATGTCTGTGCATGTCTGTGCATGAATGTCTCTCTATGTGTTATTTGAATGTCTGTGCATGCGTATGTGTCTCTGTGTGTTTGTGTGTCTGTGTCTGTACATGTGTATGTGTCTCTGTGTTTGTATTGTCTCTGTGCATGTATGTGTTTCTGTGTGTCTTTATGTCTCTATGTGTGTGTTGAGGGGAGGGAGGTGATAAGGTAATTAAAGCAAGAAACAAGATGAGGTTGTGTAGATCAAAGAGGGCTACTATAGAAGACAATTTTATTTGCTTCAGCAACCGTTTCTGGATAGGCTGTCTGGATTCTTCTTCCATCAGCACTTGCTTAAATCTCACCGTCTCAGGATCCCTGGTGGACTGATGAACAACATGGGCCCCAGGCTTTGTGAGGAGCACTTAACACTACAGCAGAGAAAAGCTAATGGCTGGGTGAGTGCTGATCTTCCCAGGATCTAGTCTTAAAGCCTAAAGATTTCTCCAGACAGGAAGGCCCAGCTCTCAGCATCCTGCCCCAAGGAGATACCATTGTAGGTGGCCCATGAAGGCTCTGGGTGATTCTTTTTTGGATCGGCAGTTTCTTGAGTTAGTTATTATCCCTTGCAGTGTTGGAGAATGAGGGACCTGTGGTTCTGATAGAAGATTCTAGAGATGGGCACTCTTGACTGCAAAATTACCCTGTGACCCCAGGCAGCAGATAAAAAGAATCTGAAAACTAAATTCTCAATGATCAATCCAGGGCCTTGAGAATGGTGGGAGGTGATGAAGTGGACTCATAAATAAAATAAAATCTCCTTCTCATAGGACTCCCAGGAGCTCTCAGTTTTTGAAAGGTTTTTGCCTCGAAGAGAAGTGGGACCAAGAAAGACAGTTCTTCCTTCTTGGTTCCCCACATTAAAGTTCCTCCCTTCACACACACACACGACACACACATGAACTCATACACTTGCACAGAATCTTTCTGTCTAACCAAGATTGGCATTGACTGCTTCTTGCCTCTGACTCTCAAGTGCTGGAATAGCTGGCATGTACCCTTGCACTCGTATCTTTCATTTTGTGACTTACCGTGTGGTTGCTGGGAATTGAACTCAAGACCTCTGGAATAGCAGACAGTGCTCTTAGCCACTGAGCCCTCTCTCAGCCCCATATCTTTTGCTTTTAACTGAAAAATTGTGCTTGTGGATGTCTAGGGGGTACCAAAGGCTGCTAGGATTTGACTACAGTACAGGATAGTTTAATCAAGGCTATTACCATAGTTGTCTCAAATTTCTAAAAAAGTTTTGACCAGAACATTTGAAATTCAAATTAAAACATTCAACATTTTGCTAAACTTACCATGCTTTGTAATTGATCTGAAAACAAACAAACAAACAAACAAACAAAGAAGGGAACCACAACTTGCTCCTGTTTGATGTTGCACTCTGGGACTGCTGCCTCCTCTCCTCCCCCAGCCTCTGGCACCTTCCTCTCTGCTTCTGTGAGTACAGCTGTAGAAATCAGAATAGAAAGTGCGTTCTTCTGTGTTGGGCTTATTTCATGCAGACAAAGTCCTCTAGCCCCATCTATATGGTTGCAAATGACAGAATTTCTTCCCCGTTTTCAAAAATGTTATTAATATGTATCTGCCATACAAAGGAATAGGTTTTATTATGTCAAGTATTTTCATCATACTCACCCTTTTCTGCCCTCATTATGTCTGTTCCTTCTTTTCTCGAGGCACCTTCTTCCACTTTCACGATGCTGACAGTGCCTTCGTGAACCCTCCTGTCCCTTCATCCTCCCCTCATTCATTTGCTGGCTTGTTGTTTTTACATATTCATGAGCACACACAAATATGTGTGTTTTAGCCATGTTCAGGTCCCCTTCATCCCTGTATGTTTTTACTATGTGTTCTAGGTCATGAGTGATCTCCACCTCAGGGGGTGCTTCCTCCATTGAGATGACAGAACCTCAGTCTGTCATGTACTGTGACATCTAGGAACACAGCCCATTGCAACTCCATGAAAGTCCTAGATATCCCATCAAGAGTCTATGGTTCTTTGGGTCATCCAATGGGAGGCCTGTAAGATGGTCTGACCTCAAAGTGGGTCTTCTGCAGGCTGCATATATGGGGAAAATCAAATCTTCAATTCTTATTTGCCTATTGGCCTTGTAGGCAGCTGTGGGTTGATTTTAGCTGTGGGTTGTCTAGGAAGCCCCAGGACTATGGAGACCCCAGAAAGAATTTTACTTCTATAGATTTCTCAAATCAGCCTACAGGAGACCAGCCCAAAGGGAAGTTTTTAAGGACCACAAAAAAAAAAAAAAGAAAAAAAGAAAAAGAACCTCCCAAGGACAGCTTGCCCAGGCTGGTGCACTGTCTTCTGTACTCTGCCATGCTGACAATTGGTCTTGGATGTGTGAGATAGGGCCTTAGCATCTACCAACATCATTTAAAATGTGGTTCCTGTTGTCACGTCACATAGGCTAAGTGTGGAGGTAGGACCCCATTACTTTCACTCACAAAAGAGGAGAGTCGACCTATAAATTAGTTACATTCTATTGCTGTGATAAAGCACTATGACCAAGGTAGCTTACAGAAGGAGGGGTTTACTTGGGCTCATGGTTTCCGAGGGTTAGAGTCCATGATGGTGGAGCAAAGGCATGACTGCAAGAAGAGCTGAGAGCTCACAGCTCAAACTGCAGGCAGAACATAGAACAGCCTGGAAATTGCAGGAGTCTTTTGAAGCCCCAAAGCTCACCATCAGTGGCATACCTCCTTCAAACTAAGTCACATGTCCTAATCTTTCCCAAGCAGTTCCTTCAACTGGAGACCAAGTATTTAAGCATGCTCGCCTATGGGGTCTTTCTCATTCAAACCACCAACCTCATTAAAGAGGTAGAGCCACAGTTTGAGCCCAGGTCTGTTTGATTACAAATGTGTGTGGGTGCCCATGGATACAGAACTAACCCTGTCACAATGGAGGGCCCAGTCGTGGAGCCAGTTTGGCAATAAAGAGAGGGCACTGTGGCTATGCTTAGCCAGAGATACTTTCTTGCAAGAAGACTGGGGTTGCAGAGTCTGAGTTGGACCTGAATTTGCCCTTCCCATTTCCTCCCCACAGCCTTTGTAAAGCAGGAATGATTTTTCCTCAGCCCTCCCTGCTGCTTGGGAAAGAGAAAACGGAATTTTATTCTTCAGTAACACTGAGACCAAGGCATGAGACCTGAATTGCTCAGAGAATGTAATCATTGCAGCTTTGCCTAAGAGCAGAAATAGGAACTGGCATGAGTCCTCTGTGTGGGTAAATATAATCAGCCTGGATTACGGGCCAAACCCTCACTTAGCTCCGACCCTCCATAGCTAAGGGACCTGCTGGCTTTTGGGAACTCAGAACCCAGAACCTTTGCTGGGGCCACAGTAATTTGATTTATTTAGGAAACAAGGCAACAATTACAAGGCAAGGTTTGCAATTTCAATATGCAGAGATTAATTTATATGCAGAGCTAATTAGGCAAGCGAAACACCCATGAATTGATTATTATATGAAAAAGAACACATCTATTTGGAGAAACACGCTCTATAAGGTTGTACAATATTTGCAAACTTAATTGCCAAGTAGAAATCCCCCTTCTAGTGGTTAAGAAGTTTTAAGCAATTAACCTTTGCTGGCAGGGCCTTCTGACCCCCTAACAGCACAGGGAAGCTCTAGGCTCTGTCTTTGCAGGAACATCTGGTAAAGATGGCAACACTCTGGGCTCCATCTCAGCCCCAGCCTGGCTCTTGGTCCGAGTGAATGCCTGTGAAACAAGGCTCCACATCTGTATGGTTAGTCCTTACATTTTTCTATTACAAGAACTTTGCAGGATGACTCTTGTGTAAGACATGATTATTCTCTCTTTCTAAAGGCTTTGTGGCTGTCATGGAAGTACACCAGCTGATCCAAAGTCACAATGCAAAGGGAAGAGTAGGGCCTTGAACTCCAGTCTACTGCTGTTTCTCTAGAACTAATACATCTATTTAGTGACTTCCCTTTCTGTTCCTTCACGTGTCAGTGAACAAGATGACAATCTGTACAGTTAGAGCAAGCCAGGGTCCATGGTCTGGGGTGTACCAGGTCCAAAGGCTGGTGACACACTCACTTTAGAGTGAGAGTATGTCAGACAAACACACCCCCACATCCCCAGAGAGATAGAGATAGAGAGATAGAGATAGAGACAGAGATGGAGACAGAGACAGAGAGACAGAGACAGATACACACAGAGGCAGACATAGACAGAGACAGATACACACAGAGACAAGAGACAGAGAGACAGAGACACACAAATACACACAGAGACAGAGACAGAGACAGAGATAGAGACAGAGACAGATACCACCTTCCATAACTTCTGCTTCCATTAACCAGCTTACCATCTCTCTAACCTGTTCTATACTTTAGTATGAAATTTCTTTCTCTTTGAGGATTATTTTTAATTCTGTATGGAAGATATGGACACAGCTGTCTGGGTGCAGGTCTCCCAGAGAGAATCTGTGCTTTCTCACCACAAGCCTCAGTTCCAAGCGATTCTGATTAGTTCATTCTGAGGGGGCTTAATTTATACCCAATCAGCTCTAAGCTGAGCAGTGTGTGTGGCACCACAAACATGGCTGCTGCAACATGAGGGAAGGAAGGAGAGTCAGTTGTGTGGGCATCTTGCACTCTGAGAGACTAGGTGACCCTGAAGCAGGCTGAAGGCTTGAGACAGCATGGAAGGCCTGACTGCTGAACTGAATGAAGCCTGAATAGCTAAGCAGTCATCTCCAACTGAGCCTTAACTTCTCCAGCGGAAAGGAGGGGACTCTGCAGTAACTCATCTGGGCTGTGCAGGAAGGAGCTCATTGGAGAGCTGGGCAGACTCCATCCTCCATGATGACCAGTCCTCCACAGCTCCATCAGGTGGTCCTGGGCCTGAGGATGCAATGGGACCATTTCTGAAGGGAAACCTGGAAACTCTCTGCAGGGATCCCTTTCCTGGCAGCAGGCTTTTGTCACTCAGTCCCCCAGGCCTAAGACATGTGCAGAGCCTTAGCTCTGACAGTGCCTCTCAGCCACATGGTAGTTCAGTTGAGGCTTCAGAACGAACAACCTGTGCCAGAGTTCTGGGAATAACTGGAACCCTAGCAGAGGTCATTCCCAGAATGCTCCTGGTGGATTTATAACTCTGTGGGTTCAGGCTGGCTATCGGCCTGGTTCTCTTCACATGGCAGGGTGTAAATATTTCTTAGGACATAGAGCCAAGCTGCTTGCAGCAATCATTGCTTGGGATCCACAGTCAGCGCAGAGGAGGGAGCTTGCTCCAGATGCCAGGCAGCCATACCCTCTCCTGGCTTTTGTTCCGTGTGATTCTCTGGGTCTTGAAGAAGCAGAAACTTGAAAGTCATTTCTGACTTCTTAAATTTAGTATCTCTGTGGTGTATGTCCGTGTTCTGTCTCTGACACTCTTCCACTTCTTCTCTCAGGCTTTCTCTTCTCTCTTCTTTCTTCTCTCTGTCTCTCTCTCTCTCTGTCTCTTTCTCTCTCGGTACCTGTGTATCTGTCTCTCTCCCCTTCCTCCCTCTCGATCTCCCTCCCTCCCTCCTTCTCTCTGTGTGTCTGCCTCTCTGTCTGTCTCTCTCTGTGTCTCTCTGTGGTGTGTGTGTGTGGGGGGGGGGGTGGGGTGGGCACACAACTGCCACAACACATGTGTGGAGGCCAGAGGGCAGCCTTCAGGTGTCAGTCTTAGGCTTCGTACCTCATTTAAGGCGTGTCTTTTAGTTGCTTCATGAACCAGGGTAACTGACTTTTAAGTTTCTGGAGTGCCTCCTGTTTGCTATGCCCCTCTGGAGACATACTAGGACCACAGTTACAGTGTCTTTCGTGGGCTCTAGGGATGTCACTGAGGCTATCTGACTTCAAGGCAAGTGCTTTCTTTATTCTCTGAGCTATCTCACGAGCCAAGACTTCTTTCCTTAGCCCAAAGCCCCCTTAGTCTCTAGGGCAGTGGTTCTCAACCCTCCTAATGCTGCAACCCTTTAATGCAGTTCCTCATGCTGTGGTGACCTCCAACCATACAATTATTTTGTTGCTACTTCATAACTGTAATTTCGCTACTGGTAGGAATCGTCATGTAAATATCTGGTGTGCAGGAAACCTGACTGGTGTGTGCCCCCTGTGAAAGAATCAGTCAACCCCCGAAGGAGCCATGACCCACAGGATAAGGGCCACTGCTCTAGACCACCTCTCCCTGACGATGTGTCCCCACTGCTGTTGCCCTGCTTAGGCCGCCAGTGTCCTCATCTGCATTGATGTCACACTTCTGGTTGGTTCCTCTGCCTTTAATTTTCTTCCAGATTCACTGTGTCACTCCCTTGATTAAATCTGTCGTGCAAGCTATTGTGAGAGGCTTATGTAGAAATCTGTCTGAGCACTGCAGAGCACCAGGAGCCGCTGGAGTTCTCAGGCACTGTTGGTGAGAATCAAAAGACTTAGCAATTCTGAAAAGTAGCTGGGCTGTTTCCTGAAAAGTTAACTGTTCGTTTAACACACCACCCAGCACTCTTACTCCTGTGTGTTCTTCAGAGAAGCCAAATGCTCATGCGCAGACACAGACTACAAAGGTTTACGGCAACTGTATGAATCACTGTCTCCCACTTGCAGCAAGCCAAATGACTCCCATCAGGGAAATGCGTGAGCATCCATATAATTGGATACAACACGGCAATAAAAATGAATAATTATTGATACAGCCTGCCACACGGTTAATTTTAATGTATTATGCTGACTGAAATCACAGTCTTACAAGGTTATATAAGACATGGTTCCATTTATGTGACATTTACAGGAAGTTTAAAATCAAAAAACAAAAAACAAACCAAACACAGTGCCAGCAGAGTAGCGACCCTCAGAAGGAGATGGAGAATGTGACTCTAGGCTATGAGATTGGTCTGCATCGTGACTGTCGTGGTTGCACGGATCTCTAGACATGCCAAAACTCATAAAACTGTTTGATGAAAGCAATGCTTTACTACTGGACAATTAGTAAAATATTCCTAGGGATAGTGTTGGGTGCCTGGTCTAGCTGCCTCCTCCCTCATCTCCACCTCTGGTCCCTCTCCTCTTCTGCCCACTAGAAATCACAGGTACTCACAGCACCTTGAACACAATTTCCCCTTTGCTATTGCATTCCAGGTGACCAGTGCCAAGCTCTCACTGCTGCCCAAACTCAAGTCATTGGAGATGCTATTTTCTCTAACATCTCTGATTCTTAAATAGCCAAATATAACACATCCCAGTGCCTCTAGGATTCAGTCTCTGAATTCAAGGCTGGCGTGTGTCCCCAGGAGTCAGGGAGTGGGAGAAAGCTTGAGGTTTTCCCAGCTGGGTCCCACAGAGCTGCAGAGCTCTCTTGGTGGACAAGGCTGGAGTATCAGTGACCTGTGAGAAATGAGGCCACATCTTCTCCTCACACCATAATTAAACCTTCCTTGGGGCTGGAGGTGTGGGACTGCAGGTGTCTGAGGTGGTATGGAGGGTCCTGACTACTCACCCTTGCTAATGCAGCAGGCCAGGTTTTTAATTCCATGGGGTCAGAGTTCTGGTGGATGATTTCCATGGTGAGTACTGCCAGGAGGGAATTGCTTGGGAGGGACAAGCTGGAAGCAAGGGAAGGGGTAGAGAGGCGAGGAGAGATAAGTGCATGGCAGGTCCCCAGGGGAAGGGTGAGGACAGATAGATACATGCATGACAGGTCCCCACAAATCCCAGAAGTGCTCTCTGGGCAGGGAGGCTGTGTGTGATTGAGACCTGGAGTGTTGGTCAGTGGCTTACAATATGAAAATGACCCCTGCTTGTTTTACTCCTTAGAGAGATTGGTGAGGGTTGGTGAGATGACCACATTGGTAAAGCCACATTGATGACTCAGTTCAGTTCCCTGGACTCTCCCATGATTGAAGGAAAGAACCTTCTCCCACAAGTTGTCTAATCTCTACACAGATGTCACACAGACTGTGGCTTATATATGTACACATTCTCTCTGTGTGTGTCTCTCTGTGTCTCTCTGTGTCTCTCTGTCTCTCTCTGTCTCTCTGCCTCTCTGTCTCTGTCTCTGTCTCTCTCTCTCTTGCACACATACACTAAACAAACAAATAAAAACAAAAGTGAAGGATTGACAAGGGCCCTTTGCTGTCCACAGGTGGGAAGAATGCTCAAGATGCCCTGGTTATTTCCGGATAATCAGCTTGTATGATGGGTACTGTTTCTGAGACATACTTTGTGTCAGCTGCCAGACTGACTTCTTCGATTGGAGACAGAGGGAGAATTTAGCCTTTGTTGAATGAAGTCCCTGACTTTGGGCATTGCTGAGGGAGAGAAGGATGTTGTTTGGGGAGCCAGTTCGTGAGAAGTCTTGGCTAATAGCACGGAAGGGACAACGGGTTCTGCTGTGACTGCAGCTGCTGCCTGAAGAGCATCCTTTAAACAGCGATGTCAATGATCATTTATCACCTGGGAGGTGGGCCCCTGGGCATGCCAGTGGGGGATTGTCTTGATTGAACTGAGGTGGGAACCAGTCCTTGAATTACAGAGATCCTGGATTATAGAGAAGGGGGAAATGAGCTGAGCACAGGCCTTCATCTCTTCCTGCTTACTGACCGTGGACACCATGTGACCATTTGTCCTAATTCCCTGCTGTAGTGACTTCCCTGCCACAATGAACTGTAACCACAATCTATACTTTTGAAAGACTTGACTTGTTTTTCAATTGATTGTATGTGTGCGGGGTGGGCATGTGGGGATGTACACTTGAGTGTGGGTGCCCACAGAGACCAAATACGACCCCCTGGAGCTGAAATTGCAGGAAGCTGTAAGCCAGTTGATGATGGTACTAGGAACTGAACTTGGCTCTTCTGCAAAAGACAAACAAACAAACAAACAAACAAACAAAAACAGCTCTTAACTCTGAGGGATCTCTCCAGCCCCTCGACTTACATTTCCTGCCTTCATTTATATTTAACAAATATTTCCCGAGCATCAGCTAGGTAGAAGGCACTTATGGTACAGACTTCACAGTGAGCCAAACATCACCAACATTCCTGCTCTCCTGGGTTTCAAACACAGTTGGTGGTGGAAGTCAGTCACTGTACAATACATAAAACAAATACAGTCTAGTAGGGCTGGGGAGCTGGCTCAGTCAGTAAAGTGATTGCCATGAAGGCATGATGGCCTGGGTTTGGTACCCAGAACCCGTGTGAAAAAGCTGGACTGGTGTTGTACACATGTCATGCCAGTACTGAAGAGGAAGAAACTGGAAGATCTCCGGGACTGGCTGTCCAGTGAGAGATCCTGTCTCAGTATACAATTGGGTTGTATTCCTGAATAAAGACAACCGAGCCTGATCGTTACCCAAATGCATACACACATGCACACATGCACGCACACAGAAGGAGGAGGAGGAGGAAGATGAAGGGGAGGAGGAGGAAGAAAGGAAGAAACAATAAGAGAAATATCATCATAGAGACTACGGGGGAGTAGAGCAGAAGAGGGGGCAAGACCTTCAAGATCTTTGGCTATGGGGTTGTTCTTAGAAAGCATCCATCATAGCATGAAATTTGAAGGTGAAAGAGCCCAGCATGCTGGTAAATGTTGGCTTGAACCGTAGAAGGGCTAACCCAAATTGTCCCAGGGATTCCTCCAACAGGAGCAAGGCAGGGTGCTATGGGGGTTTACACTATTTGCTCCTTTATAAAATATGAAAATGAACATAAGCCAACAGGACACAAGAAAACAAGGCTCCTGATCAGTCTCCTGCACACAATGAAAAACTCCTGTTGGAGGAAAGAAAATGTTCCCCCAACCTAACCACAAATATTGACCTCTGCTGTTTCAGCAGTGGTCTTCATTATCATCAAGTATATGTTCACATTCAGGGGTTCAGGTTTCCCATTAAGTAGGACTATTAGAGATATACTGCCATCCGTATAGGGCAGGCCCAAGGCCAATGAGAGCAAGAACGCCCTACCTTTCAATTCAGGTTTCACCTAGGGAACCCTCCGATACAATTTCCGTTGTTTTGAGACAGTGTCTAATTATGTAGCCATGACCTTCCTGGAAGTTGATATATTTGGTTCAGGCTGTCCTCTAACTCAGATTCCCCTGCCTCTGCCTCTCAAAGCAGGATCAGTTGTACCAGGGGAGGCTTCCTATGATACAATTTTTAGAAAGGTTCTCAGTGGCAAAACATTAAGGAGAGAAATATCAGAGAATGCTGTCTGTGGTAGTCAGAATGAAAATGGCCCCCATGGGCTCATAGGGAGTGGTATTATTTGAGAGGATTAGAACCTGTGGTCTTCTTGGTTTGGTTTGGTCTTGTTGTCTCACTTGGGGTTGGCTTTGAGGTTTCAGAAGCATAATAGCTAGTCCTCAGCTATGTTTTATTATAAAATAATCATAAAATGTTTTTATTCTTGCCTGATGCATGGGCATCAGAACTTACAACTAGTACTGAAAGGTGTGAAGAAGTTTTAAATTAACACAATGTCAATGTTGTTTTGAAATAATATGTAAGGATTGAACACACTTATGTACGGTGTTTTGAAATATGTATTTAGAGTGGAGTGGCTCAACAAAGATCATTAACATATGCATTTCCTCAGGTACTTACTGCTTGCATAAGAACGCTTGCATAAGAACACTTACCAAGTTTCAGAATATGATACATAAATACAGATATCCTGCTGTACACTAGCTCTCTGGAGCTTACTCATATTAGCTGAAACTCTACATCTTTTGACCAACGTCTCTCTAATGCCCCTTTCTCCATCTCTGGCAACCACCGCTCTCTTGGGTTTCTACGCGTTTAAAAGATCATAGGGCAGGTGTCTTTCTGTGCCTGGTTCTTTGTGTGTTGTCAAAAAGAGCATGATTTCCTTCATGATTGTAACTAAATAGTATTCCATCAATTCTGGTTTTACTAGAGTTGCATTCTGGAAGTAGCATCGTGCTTTGGCGGCAGCTCGTTGTAAGGTATTGCATTGGAAAGGCAGAAAGAAAGCCCCTGTTTCGAGCCAGGAGTGGTGGCACACGCCTTTAATCCCAGCACTCAGGAGGCAGAGGCAGGCAGATTTCTGAGTTCGAGGCCAGCCTGGTTTACAAAGTGAGTTCCAGGACAGCCAGGGCTACACAGAGAAGCCCTGTCTTGAAAAACCAAAAATAAAAAGAAAGCCCCTGTTTCTTATCTGTGGGTTCTTATTTTACTTTATTTTATTTTTTGATGGCTGTGTTCATCCAGTGACTTTCTTATGCAGTTCATTAATTTACTTCCTTCTTCAATAACTGTAGAGATGGGGTAATATATTGGAGTCCTATGTCTTCTCCGGGATCATGGATTTTGCTGGTCTATTTTTTTTCAAATAAACACAGAAAAGCCTTCAGGATTTTGGAGTTAATTCATCAGTTCACATAGCAGGTTCTTTTTATTAGCCAGCAGATGTGTGGGTTTTGCTTGACGATTCTCTATAGAATCCCAGCTCTCCTGGAAGTAGCATTAGAGGGTTGTAACTATATTGAGTTTGGAGAATGCTGAGGTCTAGAAATCACAACACTAAAACTAGGTATCAACTCTTTCTGAATGCTCGAGCACATGCGGCCCTTCCCTTTGATATTTGTGCTCATTCCACCAAACCCAGGAGCTCAGCTCCAGTGCCTGCAATCACTGCTCAGGCTCTGCCCAAGGCCGGACTCTAGTGCTGCGATGCAGCCTACACTCAGAGGCTTCTTGTGAGAAACCTCGCTTAGCAATGGTGCTTTGCTAGAACATGTGACTTCTCCCAGGACAAGTCAGCTGGGAGTTTAGGATCAAGGTGATCATGACCTTTGAAAAGTAAGACATCTGTAATTAACCACTGAAGCTGCCTTCAGCTATGCCAGTCCTGCCTTGTTCACTGAGTTCTCCTGTAAGGTCACCATTTTCATCGGCCACACAAGGACCCTCAGACACAAGGCTTCACAGCATTTCCCTCGGCGGCCTTTGGTGTGTTACCCTACAGAACACTTTGATGATGCCTGTTCTGAAGTTTATTCAGAGCCAATAATGTTTCTATGGATAGGTCTATGTAGGGCTATGTGCACATGTGTGCTGGTACTAGAGGGGGGGAGGCGGGCAGAAGCATCAGATCCCCTGGAGCTGGGGTAATAGGTGGCTGGGAGATTTCTGAGATGGGTGCTGGAATTTGAACCAGGGTCCTCTGCAAGGACAGCATGTACTTGCAACGACCCGGTCATCTCTCCAGCCCCTTAAAATAAAATTTTTATGAGCTACAACCTAGACCTCACCACCTTGTTTGGCTTCTCTGTCCAAGTGATGAAAACCTACCCCACCACTTCTCTTGTGTCTTAGGTTACCAATGAAACTTCCATACTCTGAACAATGCACAACCAAAAACGAATCATGACTCCCTGGGGTAGAATTCGCTGCAATTTTTTTTGAGGAAGGTCTTCTGTTATCCAGAGGCCAAGTTGAAGTTGAACTTGGCTCTGTGAACATATATACGGTCTCTACAGTTGCAAAAAGAACTAGTTAAGCTTGACCTAAGCCCCTTAGTACTACCCCTATGTTAGCAGATGTGGAGAGGACTCTGTGTCTAAACTAGAAGAGCTAGAGTCCTGAAGTGTCTCCGACTGGCACTTGTCCTTCCTTCTCCCCACAGAGCTTCAACCTGACTGGAGAGGGAGAGGAGCTTTGAATCAAGTTGGAGACAGAAGAAGAGAAAGATTCAGAGGGGTAAGAGTATACTACCAGATCACTGTGGTACCAGTCACTGGATGAGGCTGATAATGAGGTGGAACCAAGAACCACCAGGGCCGAGTTTAGAATGGGATGGAATCAGGGTCTGCATAAGATGACTTTCTGTGGGTTACTACAGAGAGCAGACTGGTCCCATGTCAGGCCAGTTCTTCCCTTGTGTACTTATCTCATCTCTGTTTCTTCAAGGACATATCTGCAGCCATCCTACTCACTGTCTCCTATGCTTCAACATTGTCCTTTCTGCTGGATCTTTCCCTACAGAACACAAGCAATGCTAATATCTTCCCCATGTAAATTATCTTGATACCAGTTGCTCCATCAATTAATGTCACATTTCTCTGCTCGCTTCTTCAGTACTTGTCCTTCCAGTGCATATCTACTGTCTCCATTTCCTTCCTTCTTGTTGAACTAAATCTAATCTGACATTCTCATGAGCATACCTGCATGAGCACGCACAAACACACAGACACCCATATAGACACAGACACACAGACAGACACACACACATCCATGACCACCACCACTGGCAGAACTATCAGTGACTTACCTGCGGCCAAGTCTAGGGCTTGGTTCTGAGTCCTTGTCTTGGTTGAGTTGTTTGCAGTGATGGCCACAGCTAATCATTTCTTGATGCATCTTTCCCCCTAGGCTTCCGGAACACGTGCTGCCCACCCCTCCACTGCCCCTTCCTCTGACCACAGGTCTTCCCTACCGTTTCTTGCTGGTTTCCTTTAGCTTCTCTTTTTGTCAAGGACTCCACAGTTTCTACCTCCTGCCTGGAGTTCTCTCCCATAGCTACACACACACACACACACACACACACACCTGCCTATTGATATTCCAACAAAAGGTTGTATCAAATCTCAAATCGTGATGGCCCATCACCAAAAGGTCTCTTTCTCTGTGTGCTGTCTGTCCCCTGCATTCTGTTCATGCTATCCTCACTCCTGCCTGATGGACCAGCTTCCTCACTCCTGCCTGATAGACCAGTTTCCTGTCTAGAACTCTACCGGTCACAGTGTGACAGAAAATGAAAGCAACAAACTGTAAACTGACTCAGGCGACTGACGTCTGTTCATGCTTTGCTGGTCACATCAAGCCCATGGATGCTCCTACAACGCAGGAAGCCACAGCATGCATTTGTCCACACAGTGTGATTAGCAGAGATGCTGAACAGACTCCTAAACTCGTATCCTAAACTCATTTCATCTTTAGCTGAACCCCGTTTCTCACAAGTCTGTTCTCCTAAGCCTTCTCTGTCTCATTTAGTTCAGTTCAGTATGTTTTCTTATGCAGGTTTCAATCACTGGATTTCTTTACTTCTGTGCTTCACCACCGATGTTCCATTCTTTGGGTGGCATGGTCTCCACTAGCCCAGAAGTCTAGTCTCTCCCCATCTCTGCTACCACCAATCACCACACATCACTACTTTCTTCCTAGATCCTTTTTCTTTTTTTGTCAGGCAGGTTCTTATATAGCTTAGGGAGGCCTTGAATTCAATAGGTAGCTGAGGATGACCAGAAACTTCTGATGCTTTTTGTTTTGTTTATTTGTTTGTTTGCCTCTGTCTCCTGAGTGCTGGGATTACAGACATGCACTGCCAGGTCTGTTCATGAGGCAAGCGCTCGGAATCAAACCGTAGGCCTTGTGCTTGCTGGGCCATCACCCTGTCAGCTGAGCTGCATCACAATCCTATCCCTGAATTATTTCAATGGTCTCTTCTGGCAGGCTTCCTACTTCACCCCCCTCCCCCCTACACACACACATTTGCTCATTAACCCCATCTGGTGTGAACACTAGTAGTGGCTGTAAAGTAAAGGTCTCTCACCTCTCTAGACATCAATATCCAGCCGTCTTGGGAACACCCTCCTCATCTTGCAAAGAGCCATACCTTTCAGTGTTTATAATCCTTTAGTTTGTGGTCAGAGGCTTCACTCAAGTCAGCCTTGTGTCTCTTCAACTTGGGGGAAATGATACAAAGAGGAGTGATGACCTACTCTGGCTAATTTTCTCAGTCAGCCACATCTTCAGCATCTCCTGGTCTCTCTTAACCACTTCCTTTTGGTTTTCTACTCTGAAACATTACCAAGTGATTTCGTTTCATCTACCCATGTATCTATCCATCCATCCATCCACCCACATGTCCAGTTATTTGACAACAGTTATTAATGTCATTACAATGCACACGCCACACTATATAGGGCAGGTTACTGTGGAGGGAAGGCTGGAGACGTTATGTGGAGACAATATTCATCGTCTCACAGTCACTTCTGAGAGAAACCTCATTTTGTTCTTGTACACAGGGAAAATATAAGGTCAAGTGAGGAGGGAGATGTGTCAGAGTTACAAGGTGTTTGGCAAGTGTGTGGTAGAGCCAACTAAGAACCTGGCTCTTCAGGGCTCTAGCCTCAGTCTGGATTGGTGACTTTCTGCTGAGGAGTGGGAGAGGCAGGTGACTGGATCTCCATTTCCAGAGAAGCCTTTGGCCCTTGTCTTGGCCGTACTCCTTTGCAATGGATTGACGTGACCTTGCTCGGTGAATTTTCAATCTGACTGTGTGCATTTATTTGAAATGCTTATACGTCCTTCACGGAAGATTCAGTTCTGATACGGGACATTGACACTATAGATAGAACTCAGTAATTTTAAATCACTCATGAGAGATCAGAAGACTCAGGTCCCCAGGAGCCCCCTAACTCTGCTGTGGGCAGATCCTAGGCTTCCCTTGTTCTAGGAGAATCAGCTATTTGGATTTTTGTGTCTCTGAGAGAAGACATGAGACCTGATGGTGAGCACTGGCTGGAACAGGAGGCCTTTCTTGTCTGTTCCTTGTGCTAGTTCACACTGTTCTAGTCACACTGGGTCTCATCTGTGGGGATGATACAAAGCATGGCCTGAGTAGACAGGGTCCCTGCAAAGTTTCATCTGAAGCAGTGCATGTGGGCTCTGCAGGCAGCCAGGAGAGCAAAGCTGGGAGAATAACCTGTGGAGATCTGAGGTGGTCACTTCCTTTGTCTCCCCATCTCCCTTGCCACCGTAGCATTGTGTGGCTCTGAAATTCTTTCTCCTTTGTGTTCACACTCATTTTCATCTGCACCTTGGCTGGGATGAAGCTCCACGAGGACCGGCGTCTCCTGTCTTGATCATGCCCTCTAGAACAGTATGTGACCAGAAGAGCTGGATGCAAAGTCACTAAGAGGTGAGTGAACACAGATGTTATGGCCTAAAAGGCCACTGAAGTCAGTTACCAGGGCAGTAGAGCGCACAATGGGCACCCCCAAGGACATGTCAACTTCACTAAGATCCAAAGAGGGTCCTAGACGACATAGCATAGTGCCTACAAGAGCAGCAAAGCACAAGTCCTCAGACTTCCTGCTGCCCATGCCTTGTCGTCGGTTAGATTATGGCACTGGCTGAATAAATCCACCCCAGGGCAGATGTTCACCACTGCACGGTCATAAATGAGTGTATGTAATGGCAGTGTGAGAGGCACTCCATTAGCACTGATAACGAGCTGAAAGAATGGCAAAGGCCATGGCTCTCATTACCAGGAACAAAGTCAGGGGGAAGGGCAAAGGCTGCCTAGGAAGATCTGCAGAGGAATACCAGGGAAAGTGGGCATAGTGCACCAAGGTCAGAGGCTGGAAGTTATAGTGCGGGAGGAATTATGACTAAAGGAAGGTCTACAAAATGTACTGTGGTCAGTCAGAGGTAAGAACTGGCTATGCAGAGATAAACACAGGCTGACTATGCTGCACAGATTGTGGGAATCCCACAAGTAATTAATTAATCAATTAATGCATACATACATACATAATACATTCAGTGATCCAAAAACATTTATTGAATTCTTCCTACTGGTTAGGAATTGTCCTTAGCTCAGAGATAGTGGGGTAGAAAAGCTGGCGAGTTCCCTGTTCTAAGAAGTGCCTGCTCTAGATTAGGAAGAAGACAATGGGTCGCTAAGAGGACTGCTTGAAGTTTGCTTGGAGACATTTTTACTTGTATCTTATGAATGAGGGCATCCAATATCTCCTAGATTACCTGCACCCACCTCCAGAGATTGTGCCCGACACCCTGCACTGGCAAGCATCGGCCCAGGGGTCCAGAGGGTGAGTGGCCTGCTAGATTCACAAGAGCAGAGGCAGACAGAGACAGCGACAGAAGGAGTGCTCCTCGAGCTGACAAGAACGCTGAGGCTGGGGACTGGCTCAGCAGCTGAGTTCCAGTTCAGAGGCAGCTTTGGTTGTGGACATGGTCAGCCACCTCAGGGAAGTTGGAGATTATGTTGTATTGAGTAAACTTTAAAGAAAAGAAAGAGAGAGAGAGAGAGTGGACTGCTTGAGAATCCTGAATGTTCCCAATGCAAATGATAAATCTTAGAGAGAGATGCTCTTCCTGCGACCCCGAGAAGATCATTCTACCTTGCACACAAGTGTCACACCACATATGCATATGTACAATTGTATGTGCCAATGAGGGACGTTCTAAAATGTGATAGCGAAGCACAGCACAAGTCACGGACACTGTTCTGGGGAAGAGCTCTGCAGCCCTGAACATATGCAGTCAGGATAGATCAAGACTTAAAGTGGGCAGATGTACAGCTTCCAGCTCAGTGTCTGCATGAGAAGGCATAAGGAGCCAATTAACCAGTTTATCATCATGATGATGGTGACGGTGGTGGTGGTGATGATGATGACGACGACGAGGACAATGGAGAGCAACAAAGAGGAGGGGAGGAAGAGGAGAAGGAGAAAAAGGAAGAGGAGGGAGAGGAGGAGGACTCATCAAGGAAGCCTTTGTAAGAAGCCTGTGATGGCCAGCTCTCATCCTTGTTCCCCGTCCATCTAGTCTGCTCCAGCCCTGGCTCGGCAGGACGGCAGCCGGCCATTTCCAGCAGCAGCAGCAGAGGAGGAGCAGGACTGGAAGCCAAGTCTTGGAAATTCATCTTCCAAAAATTGCTTTCCATCCATTTTGCTCCAATTCTGTTTTATTTATGACCCAGCAGCAAGCAGATGGAGCCATTTTTCCTCAGAGCTGCTTGAAAGAGGCGCTGTGCAATTGTGCAGCCGGCTTTGGCTGATTTATGGGCTATGTGCCTTGGGAAGTAGGCCCGTGCCCCTGCCCATCTCTGAAGCTGGCAGAATGGAGCACTGTCTGACCCTGCTCTCCGAGCCTGCCATTTGGGGACGGGAGTCACCGGTGCTGACAGGTCACCTGGCCAGAGAAGGCTCTTCCTCCCTCATCTCATGTCTGCCGTAGACTCTCTCCCAGGAGAGCCCTCAGCCATGGCTTCACCCCAGTGACCAGGGCACAGAGAATATTTCTCAAGGCCATGGCGATTTCCTTCTGCCACAGGGAGCACTCAGCCACCTCTTGAATCAATCCAGAGCGCTACTGGCTTTAGTTATTTGGAAGTTATTATAGAAGATAATTAGTTCTTTGAAATTTTCTATTGGATTTTCGGTTCACTCACTCAAACTTGAAGAGAGTGTGGCCCCGCCACGTGACCCGTAAGCCTACATTGTAACACAAATTGGAACAAATGCTCATTCTTCCTGATACCTGTGGTGGGATCATAAGGGAAGTTGTTGAACTCCTCTGAGCCTTAGTTTCTCCATCTGTAAAATGGGTCAGTTCTCCGTGGATCATGGTGAGATAAAATGAGCTGATTCCCATGGAACACTAGCTCCATCGTAGCCCTAAAAATCCATCAAGAAGTGCCAGCTACTGTTGCTATTGCTCTCAGTATCTGTGTCTTTTCTCCCAGAATCCTTTGTTGATTTGGCTGTGGTTTGGGATAAAAGGAGGCCAGCTGTGCTTCTGCCTGGGTGACTGAGGACGGGTCGTCTACCGAGACCGACACCCATAGTATGTAACTGACCTAAGGGGAGCTCTTGAGTGCAGGTGCTTCTTGTAAAGGCCAAGTCTGCGTGTCAAGACTAGTGACATGCTTTCTGTGTGAGATCTGTCAACTGATCTTCAGGGCAGATCTATGGCAGGAGACAGCCCTCTGGTAGCTCTCTGCCTGCTTCCCTGGGTCTGGCTTTCTTCCTGGCAATGTGATAGTGACGAGACAGGGCTGAGTCTCCTCCCCTGCCAGCCTGTGTCCCCCAGATGGATTTTACCCTAGTAGAACCTGGGGCTCTCTCCTTGATTCCGATGCATTTAGTTGGGGAACCAATAGAGACTCCCCATTTATGAACCAGAGCTACTCCCGACTGACTTAAGGTCTCCTGGCTTTCCCTCTAGGCTGAAGCCTAGACTGTATGTGTATATTTGCTTGATGACTAAATAATGCTGAGGACAGGTCATTATACATCCTTGGTACCCTGGAGGATGCTGAAGATGCCGAACCCAGATACCCCAGTGGGTTCCTTACCCAGGGATGCTTAGGTGGAAACTCACTGTGTAGGAGCTGCACTTCCTCCTGTCATTTTCCCATCACCACAGGACCACCCCTAGGTCGGGGAATGACAGACTAGATTTTATTGGCTTGAGACATTCAGGATAGTACATCCTTGTGAAAGGCTCTCTCCCGGTATATGAATCTTTACCTGACATAACTCCCAAGCTACAGAACAAGATTGACAGTCTTCTAAGACCCAGGGATCCTGAGGTGACAGCTTTGGAGAGGTGGGTTGGTTTGATAGCCCCCTTTCTCTCTTTATGTTCTACGTTAGCACAGTTAAATAGAACACTCTGTGTCCACACAAAGGTTTTATATGGGGCTGGGCTGTGTAGGTGCCTCTGGCCACTTGTGGCTGTTGGGCAATTGCAGTGGAGTGTCAGGGCTGCTTTTTTTGTTTGGGACTCACTTGAACAGCTGCTCTGTGACATGGATGACCAATGGGCAGCAGGCCCCACCATGTGTCCTGACAGTTACTGAGTTAGGATTTGTCTAAGGGAAACACCATTTTATCTTTTATACATCTTTGCTCCATGGGGTAAGGTTAGCCTGGTGTGGCTGGTGAGCAGTGGAAAAGAGAGATCCCTGGCTCTGGCTCTGGGGAGGTGAGCTCTGACCCTGTTCAAGTAAGGAGCAGAGTTCTGGTAGAGATGTTGGCTCATTGTCAGAGGAACCTCAGCGTCTCCCCTCCACTTACTATCATCCTATTCCCTGGCATTCATCAGAACCAGGCAGGGGTTCCCAAACTTGGCTCTTTTCCATGGTGAATTGGACTAAAATTCCTTAAAGAGCAGCCTCTTTAATCTGGAAATATGAGGACACCCACATGGTGACTTCTCCTAGTAGAAGAGCTACTCCTGACTGACTTAACATCTCCTGGCCTTCTCTCTAGGCTGACACCTAAACTATATGTGTATATTTGCTTGCTGACTAAATAATGCTAAATAAATTTGAATGCAAACATGTCCTCTTGATGGGTAATTTGGGTTTGAGCCTCCTGGGACCCTCATATTTAAAAAATAAATAGAGGAGAGCTTTGAAGTTTGCTTAGGGGATGGACAGCTCTTCTTCTCTGTCTTGGGTGATAGGTTTCCTGTGCCCCACACAACCTTCCCCACAACTGTGCCTTCAGTGAGTATGTTCCTAAAAGGTTCCGTAACATCTTCCTCTCTCAGGATGTTTCCTTCTGCCTCTGTGTCTGAGAGTAGTTAGGTTTTTAAGTGAGAGATTCTAGGCAGAGGATATAGCTCAGATGGCCCTGAATTTGATCTACAGCATCGTGTAAACTGAGTTTGATGGTGCACATCTCTAATCCTGTCACTTGGGAAGTAGAGGCAGGAGGCTCAGAGGTTCAAAGTCACCCTCAGCCACATAGAAAGCGCAGGGCCAGCCATTATATAAGAGAAACCCTGCATCAAGAAGAAAATCACTTTAAATGGTGGGACATTCTCCATCATGAGCAGAAACTCACAACCATGTCCATTTGCCTGCAAACTACATTTAAGAACCACATAAGGTATATTATACATGGCACATATTAATGTGTACATTTGTCAAGTATGAGCATGTTGAAGACTTTTAGCAACCCTGGGAAAGGCTCTGTTTATAATCCTAGTTTAAAGCTGGGGAAACTGAGGCACAGGAAGATCACTCAGGAAGCTTTTCCAAGTTGACACAGTCCATCAGTGGCAGGTTGGCGGGTATACTTGTTAGGTGACTCACCACCCTGGCTCACAGAGAACTGAGGGCTTATGAGCAGGGGCAAGCTTCGGGCAAATGGGTCTGGGTGTCAATTCAGCTCTTAGTCTCTGTGTTCTTCCTACCTGTGAGCCCCAAGCCACCAGGGGCTTCCTGAAGAAGAGGAGTAGACAAGAGTTAGCTTTACCCCAGGTCTTTATTGTATAGATAAGGAAGCCACTCTCACCCCTACCTAACCAGAGTCTCATTCTTTCCTCACAGGAATCCCAAGCTGAGCTTGGTCTCGCACTTCTAACCCTAGACATTTAACTCAAACCTTGTTCTTGTGGGAAAGGGGTTCAGGGAGACTTACAGGAAGGGACACAAAAGAACCAAATTGCCAAAATATAAGCAACAAAAGAAACCTGAGGCCAAATTTGATTGCAAGCATGTCCTCTTTGATGGGTAATTTGTGTTTGAGCCTCCTGGGACCCTCATATTAGGAGAGAGAGAGAGAGAGAGAGAGAGAGAGAGAGAGAGAGAGAGAGAGAGAGAGAGAGAGAAGAACCTTGGAGTTTGCTTAGGGGATGGGCAGCTCTTTGTCATTACTCTTTGGTTGGTCTCTCAAGTTGATTTGTCATCCATTCAAGAACTTTAAACAGGAATGGCCTTCACTGCTATCAGTGGAATGTGCTAAGTGTTAGTTTGTGGCAAAGGCAGAAATATATTTGTTTTTCTTCACAGAGGTTTGGTTGAGTCCTACCATGTCTCCGGGCCCCAGACACTTCCTAAACAAGCCTTCTGGGAAGCACCTGTTCTCAGAAGCATGCTGTCTTGCTGTTCCTTAACCAACTTCACACTTCTGAGGGCTCCAATATTATCTATTCCAAGAAAGGGATCCTGAAGTGAGGCCTAAGACACAGTAGCATCTGAAGTGCTGGGGTCCAGACTTCTGCCTCACGCTCTCCCTTTGCTCCTAAACCCCAGGTTTCCCTGGGGGCTACAGCCGCTCTGGTCTGGCAGTTTTTCAGACTTGGGTTCCTCGTACCTGGGGCAGCTCTTCATCTCTAGAGGCTGCTTGATTGGCATGCCCGCACCTCTGGTGCTGTGTGCCGTTGGAGTAGTACCCTTATTAGTGACCTTTGCCCTCCTTGTGACAAAATTCTCCATAAAAATAGCTAAAAGAAGGAACTGTTTGTTTTGGCACACAGTTTAAGAAAGAATATAGTCTGTTATAGCAAAGGGATCATGGCTGCAGGTGCATAAGGCACCTGAACACATTACATCTGTAGTCAAGAATATAGAAAGTAGGGCCAGCCTATAAAGTCTCAAGGCCTGCCTGCCAGTGACCTACTTTCTCTGGCAAGTCCATACCTCCTGAAGGTTCCACACCTACTAAATCAGTTGGGTCAGCTGCTGGCCAAGAGTTCAAATACATTAAGGTTGGGGAAGGTTTGTGTGTTGGGGGAGGTATTTCTTATTCGAACCACAGCAGTGCCCACTGCATTATTCTACCTGACTCTTGGCCTGAGAGGGCAAGCCAGGCTCCTCTGCTATCCTGGCTATGTTGGGGGTACAGCTGGCTTTACCCACCCACCCCTGAGAAGGTAGCCCACGGTACGGTACGTTGCCATTCTGGCTGCAGCCAGCAGCGACGCTGGCTGCCCTGCTGAGAAACATTTGCTTCTCCTGGTTACTTTCTCATTAGGAATTTTGTCAGCTTTTCTCTTAAACAATTTCTTAGGTTTCTTTCAAGGTCAAGAGGGAGGCTGTTGATATAAATAGACCACTGAGGGAGGGGGAGAGCCCCACCCTAATCAAATTTGAGCAGAGACAGGATAAAAATTAACCTTCATTTGAATATGTAAACAAACACGGCCTTTGGTAATTTCCAGCTGTCCTTGGCCTGGGCTGTTCAAGAGCATCAGGAAGTGATTTATCTGCCAGGTCTCTCTATGGCAGGGAAAACTTTATTCTTAACGTCTTTTTGCACTTGAGTAAGTGCTAAATAATAATAATGGACCAGGACTGGAAACAACTCTTGGATTGGAAGGGCGTCAACGCCGGTGGGATGAAGATCTCCTCTTCTAGGAGCTGAGGGGCTGACAAAATCCGAGTTGATGAATGCCGACATTCTGAATAAAATCACTCCGTGCCTTCACCTAGGTCAAGAAACGACATTGTTTTCCTGAGCTTCGGTGACAGCGAGGTGACAGAGATTAATAGCCTGGTATTGACTGAGCAACTTGGAGTTCCTTATCTCTGTCAAGTCAAGGCTGTGTCCAAGGGCTGGAAGTGTTATTAGACTTATAATTGCAAAGACATTTAAAGGGTTTCCCCTTAAGGGACTATGAAATCCAATAAACCTTTCAGAAAACCCGGAGTGCTGGAGAGCAAAGCCCGTCTGGGAGACCCGTGCTCCTAGCCAAGCGCCGGGAAACCTTGAAGCCGCCAACATGGAATAATGTTTGATTTATGAAGTGGGTTTTGAATTTGTATCAGTTGTTTTATTAAAAATATATGGAAGGAAGTTTTAAATATGAGCAAGCCCTGTAGCTGCTGTATGCATTACACATACACCTTGTCCTTTTTTCTCAGCCCTGGCACGGACTAGGGAGGAGCAGAGAGGGAGTTGGGGGTGGTATTTTAGTCTGCCAAGGATGAAATCTCAATTTCTTAACTACATTCTACAGAAGCAGAGGAAAAGCCCGATGCCCGGAGTGGGCATGCGCAGAACGGGGTTGACCCGGTGGCTCTTGGGTACCTGTGGGATTCACACCATCGCCGGATTTACTTGTCAAGGGGCAGGACTAACAAGTGTATTAGGTTCTAGAAAAGCTGTGCCTGCTTCCTTCTGGAAAATTCCAGCGCTAGAGGATGTAGGTAGGATAAGGTAGGTGGTCTGAAGACCGGTCAAGGAATGCAGGATCATGGAAGGTTTAGGAGCTGGGCCTCCATGTCTTCTGTACACATTGGCCAATGTGAAGTGTTCCTCCATCTTCTCAGGTAGGCTGCCCTCGGATGTTCTAACTCAGCACCAGCCTGAGACCTCAGTCTCACAGCACCTTGGGCTTGTCCTTACGCAAGGACACTTTCCCCTTGTCAGGTATCAAAGAATGGTCAGCGGGAGTCATGAAGGAGGACGAATGCTAGCTATGAGTCCCTTGGAGTCATGGTTCTGCCACTTCAAGTTTGGAAGGACGACTTGGTCAGTGAGCCTCAGTGATCTTGTCTGTAGAATGATGATGCACATTAAGAGACATTTTCAAGGGTTATTCAGGAACAAAGGGCTGATGGATGGGCACGCTGTCCCCTCCCAGGAACCCTTCTGACATTTGAGGGCTCCCCTAGATGCTCTGAGTTGTTGTGTAGCCCACAGGAGTGGAATGGGCCTCATGGAACTTGAGTCTGAGAGCAAAGCCTGTGGTTATCAGCATGAAACTTCCTCCAGCCACCAGATACTGTCCACAGAGTGCTTTGGAGTGGACCCTTGGGTGCCCAGCAGCAAGGGCCTGGTGGTGGCAACTCAGAGTTTCAACACTCATACCATGGGAACTTCCCAGCAGGCAGGTCTTCTGCTTGGGGTTGCAAGCTGTAGTATGACCCAGAAAGACAGCCAGCCAGTGGTAACAAGTCCAAAAGTTTGTTTTTTTTTTTTTTTCAATCCCCAAGATTGATTGAGTGGGAGTGAAATTGGGAAGGAGGTAGGGGATAGAGGGGGGAGGACAACCTGAGGAATGGAAGACTGCATCAAGGTGGAGGAGCACGCTGGGGCATTGTGGAGGATTGCCTGACTTTGGAGGACTGCCTTGGGGTGAGGAAGTACCCTGGGATAGAGGACTGCCCTGAGGGTGGAGGACTGCTTTGGTCAGGAGAATGCTGGCTGGTAGAAAATGATGCAACTGGTTGAGCATTCTCCCTCCAGTGTTAGAATATGGTCGAGCTTCCTTCCAGCTCTTCCTGGGTGGAGCACAGGAGGCTGTGAGAGTCAGGAGTGGGCCAAGGGTGGGTCAGGATTTTGATCCATGGTTAGAAGCCCTGTTCTGGGCTGCTCCTGAGGAGACAAGAGGGAGGCACCTCAGGGGACAGGAGGGAGACCTCTCAGGGGATAGGAGGGGGGCCTTCTCATCTGGGCATCCCTTCTCCTCCTCTTCTGGCAGAGGTGGGTAACCTTGTGTCAACCGATGTCAGTCATCAGGGTAGATGGGAGAGGGGAAGTTTCTTGCCCGCTGTGTTGTGGCAGGTAGTAGGCCTTCAGAGAATCTCTCTTCTCATTTCATGGTCTCCCCCACCCCTGGTTCTCCAAATAGAAGCCTACAGGGCCCCTCTAGCTCGTCCCTATCCTCATGGGAGGGCATTCACTTCTGCTAGGCTCCTGTGATGGTTAGTGCTAATTGTCAACTTGACAGGGTCTAGAATCATCTGGGAGATGGGCCTGTGGGCATACCTGTGGGGAGCTGCCTTGATCGCATTAACTAAGGATGGATGATGTACCCACTGTGGGTGACAGAATTCCCTTGCTGGTCCTGGACTCCAAGTGGAGGCAGGATGCTGAGCAGACTGTAATCCATTCATTGCTCTCTGCTCCTGGTTATGGATGTGACCTGACAAACTTCCTCAGCCTCTTGATGCTGTGTGACTTCCTCACTAGGATGGACTGTAACCTGAAGAACTGTGACCCCAAAGAAATCTATCTTTCCTTAAGTAGCTTATGTCAGGAAATTTATTATAGCAACAGGAAGAAAAGGCACAGCTGCTCCCTAAATCCTGGCCCCGCCCTTAATTTCCTCATGCTCTCAGTACCAGGGCTATGCACTTGAGTGTAAGCCTGGGAGGGGGTCCCTGTAGATGATGTCACTTCCTGCCAGATCACACCAGTCTTTAGGGCAAGCCCTCGTTGCTTCAATGGCGTCCTTGGGCCTTCAGAGAGCTTCATTGGTAATATTTTCCTCTTAGCTGTTTCCTGTGGGCTCAGTCTTGCACAATTGGGCTCCCAGAACACTAATCTAGGGATGTACTGCAGGTGTTGTGTATGTTTTCTGAAAGAAGAGCCTTCAATAGTCTGTTATGCTTGGTTCTGTTGTCTGAATTTGAGTATGAGTAAATCTTTGTGGAAGCGTTTATCCTCTGTAGCTATGACCGACCTCTGGAGACGGTGAAGATGGAGAAAAGGGAGGGGCTTAGGCAGGACTGACAGAGCCAAGGGTCTGCAGATGGTTCACACCACAGCAATTCCCAAGCTGGCTGTATATGTAGGTCACCTGGGTCTCCTTTATCCTCCTGACATGGAGTCTGCTTAGATCCAACACAACTTTACCACCAGCTCAAAGCAGATGAGAAAACTTTATTGTAATCAAGCCGCTACTGACCAATCAGGGCAGCAGAACAGACTTAGGAGCTGAACTGCGGCCTGGAGCCTGAACGTTACAGAGAATTTAGGCTTAAAAACCACAGACATCTGTGCTAAGTTACAGTTACATTTTCCCACCAATCAGGATTTAGGGATAAGAGTTTTCCTTCTGTGCTTGATTGGTTGATCTATGCCAACCAATACAGAATATAGGTTTTACAGTCCAACCAATCAAATCCATTGGGGGGGGGAGCAAAGGATAAATATCAGAAACTGGTCAGCTATTGGGGGATCACCAGCTCCCCGAGGGCCTGAGAAAATCACTCGGTCTTAGTCAGGGCTTCTATTCCTGCAGGAAGCATCGTGACCAAGAAGCGCAAGTTGGGAGGAAAGGGTTTATCCAGCTTACATTCCCATATTGCTGTCCATCACCAAAGGAAGTCAGGACAGGAACTCACACAGGGCAGGAACTTGGAGGCAGGAGCTGATGTAGAGGCCATGGAGGGTGCTGCTTACTGGGCTCCTTCCACTGGCTTGCTCAGCCTGCTTTCTTATAGACCTAGGACTACCAGCCTAGCATTGGTACCACCCATAATGGGCCCTCCCACTTTTGCTCACTAATTGAGAAAATGCCTTATAGGTGGATCTCATGGAGGCATTTCCTCAAAGGAGGCTCTTTTCTCTGTGGTAACTCCAGCTTGTGTCAAGTTGACACACAAAACCAGCCAGTACACACCCTATGATTAAAATGAAGCCTAAAAACAAAATGGCAGCACTTGGAACAAATTTCTTCTGCTTGTTCCCAGCAGCCCTAATGGACTCACAGCTAGAGTCAAGAGTAAGTCAGGATGCAGCCATATGGCATCACAGGGCACGGGAAAAGCAGATCAGCCAGCCTGTGGAGACTTAGCAACATCTTGTGGGGTTCTCTCAGGATTTCTAAGGATCAGGTAACTTCCTGATAAGCTGACACACATAGTGTGTCAGTGCTGGTGGGGTAAACAGAGAAGGTCCTTCCGTCTTCTCAGGGAAATGAGCTATTGCTTGTTGGTAGACAGGGTCTTCTTAGATAGCTTAGGCTAGTCTAGAACTCATTAAGTAGCCCAGGCTGGCCTCAAGTTTAGTGTCTTGGTGTCGGGCACAGGCAGGAAGCAAACCAGCTGCCTGATAAAAGGCAAGACAGACATCTGAGTGGTCAGGTCCGTCCTTGCCCAGGCTGCTTCTGCATGGGCCTCTTCATTCTTCTCTCTGTTGATCTCTCCCCTGACTTCTGTTCTGACTTTAGTTGTTAATTTGATGCCACTGTGCTGCTTGGAGAGAGGGATCTTTTTGCATTCCACCCTTCCTTTGTTTATACCCTAGAAAGGTTAGAGTAGGTGGTCCATGGCTCCTTCCAGATCCTGAATGCGGAATACGGCTCCCTCCTGCAGTGCTTGGACAATTGCCATCTCTGTCAATAACTACTCTCCAGTCAGCACAGCACTGTTGCCTGAAGACTGGTAGCTTAAGTCCATGTGCTATGTCCCTCCAGTAGAGAACTCTACAAGGGACAGAAAAGTGAGCAACATTCCCAGAGACAGGTGCCTGAGACTGTGGAGCCCCAACTCCATAGTTCTGTAACTATCAGTCATGCAAACACTGTCCTAAGCTTCTGGCATTCTGGCTAGACTCCACCCCCACAGTTACCTGACTATAGCCAGGTATGCTCCTCCCCACAGTTACAGATAGCTTAGCCCACTGTAAGAGGGACTGCTTGGCCCCTCCTCACTCTCTTTAAGCTTTCACCTTTCTTACTCTCTTTTCTAGCCCTCTTTCTCTCTCCCTCCCCCCCCCCCTCCATGTGGCCATGGCAGGCCTCTCCCTCTCTCTTTCTACCTTTTCTCCTTCTCCCTGCCTTTCTACAATAAAGCTCTAAAACCATAGACTGTCTCTGTTCATCAAGGCCCGCTGTGCTTGAACGACGGGATAGGCTTTCTCCTAATGAGCCGTGTCTAACCTCCAGCAGGAAGGCCTTCCTATGCTCCAGCCACAGACCAGACCAAGGACTCTTGCTCACATGGGAACTATCAAGTGCCCTCTCCTCCTGCCCTCTCCTCCCTTTAGCCCTGGGGGCCCCCATTCTGTTCTCAGCTCCTCCCAGTATCCAGCATGGGATGCTGGAGGCTGGGAACCTGGTGCCTAGAACTGCCCCTTGTCCACCACCCGCTGAGCTGGGATTCCTCGGCTTCCCACAGCCAGACACCCACCCGCGGCCATGTGGAAAGCGTGCCACAGCCCTCCCGTGTCCACCGGCCCAGAGCACCGGAACTCTGGCAGGACGCGGGTTCTCTCCCACTCCCCTCTTTCCCCCACACCCACAGCCCTGCATTGCACTATAGGTTTGAGAAGGCCCAGAATAGGAATAGCCTCTGTGTCTCTGTACCTCCTGTGTATCAGGGAATCCAGAGACACAAAAACATGGCAAGAGATTTGTGCTGGTTGGCTTAACTAACTTGATACCAACATAGACAGCCAGAAGGAATCTCAGGCTGGAGAGATGGCCCAGCCATTAAAGGCTGGGCTCACAACCAAGAACTAGAAGGACTCAGGAATTAATTGTTTGCAGTAAGTTGGCCTTTTGGCATGTCTGTGGGACATTTTCTTGGTTGGTATTTTATGTCAGCCACGGGCCCTGGGCTGTGTAAGGAAGGTAACTGAGCAACCCAGTAAACAGCAGCCCTTCGTGGTCTCTGCCTCTGCTCCTGCTTTCGTTCCTACCCTGACTTCCTTCAATGGAGCATTGCGACCCGGCAGCACAACATGAAATAAGCTCTTTCCTCCCCAAGTTGTTTTGCTCCTGATGTTTACCATAGCAACAGAAAACCAAACAAGAACGAAATTGACCACATTCTACTTGAACACATTAGTTCTTTAACTCATGAGCAGATACAGCAGTGATTTAGTCTGCTGAGTGATTTTCATGAATTCAAGATGCCAGAACCATTACTGCCAATGCCCAGCAGTTCAGAATTTCTGATAAAACCAGACAGTGTTAATGCTAATTGTGATTTGAATGCTGACTACACATCACCAGCCTCCGTTCTGGTTTGTGTTCTATGACAGTTAATTATCCACAATGCAGTTTGACAGCCACAAGGCAATTGCAGGTGGTTTAGTTAATTAATTAGTTTTAAGGCAGAGTTTCATGTATCTCTTGCTAGCCCTTGAGTTTACAAAGACCCACCTGTCTCTGTCTCCTATGTACTGGTATTAAAGGTATACCCACCAACTTTCTACTTACTACTATTATTGTTGTTATTGTTATTACTGTATGTGTGTGAGTATAGACATGTAAAATGCCTGCCACTTCCCACTATAGAAATCAGAGGACAACTTTAGGAGTCAGTTCTCTCCATCTACTAGGTCAGCAGGTCACCAGGTTTGTGGGCAAGTGCATTTACCAGGGGAACAGTCATCTCATGGGCTCCAGGAAGTGCTTTTAGATTCACAGCCCATGCAGCTGGTCTGTCCCTGTGAACCCATGTTTGTGTTAAAACATGAGGATCTCCTCCCAGCTCTCCTGCATGCTGGTGTGGTTTGTGTGCCGCCCTCTGTGATGAAAAGTGTCGTGAAAAGTATTTTGTCTTGAGTTTGAGGTCATCCATGAAAGTGTGGCTGGCCAAGCAGTTTCCCCTGCCGCCCTTTCCTTCTCCCACCCACACCTGCAAGATGTGTGACTGCATGGACCTGCAGAACTACTGAGTGCCACTAATTCAGAGACCAGATAATGTGGTGGAGATTTGGTGACAGACGGGGTGGGTGCTGGGCTGGCCAACGTGGACACATCCTACAGACAGGCTGTGATGGCACAGCGGGTGTCTGAACAACCTTCTTGGCCATGCATATGCATGACACAGGCCTTAGGGAGCTGGGGACTTGGCTAGCCTCCAGGAAGGGCACCATATGGAAAGTATGTGGCTTTTTTTTTTTTTCAGGGCTTCAAAACAAAAGAAGGAAAAAAGGGAAAAAAAAGAAAAATGTAAAACTTAGAGAAAGGATCATGCAAGGTTACAGAGGATAAGACTCATAATAGGACTTGACTAACACTCCAGCTTCATGGGCTCAGAGTAGGAAACTGAGGAATGAAGAGTTGGGGATCTGCGTTCAGAGGGGATGAAGGAACCAGGTGTCCCCCGGGGCTCCAGGAGAAGGTAGCTTCTGGTTTCTGGATATCCTGTTATGTAGCTGGATTGTGAGCTACTTTGTGGGTTCTTTTTTCTTTCACCATTTCAATCCCTCAACACTAGGAGAGAAAAAAAGGATAGAGAGGAAGAGGGCATTGTTATCATTAGACTACTTCTTGCTGATTAGGTGTGTTAAGTTGCTTGGGGCAAGTTGAGCTTCATATCCAGGATATCTAATTTCTTCTTGTTGTTTCTTCTTTGCACATGACTACTTAACAAACCACAACCAACAGCTCTCAAGGCCCTAGCATTTACATTCCCTCTAAAGAGTCCCTAGAACTCCAAACATCACACACTTGCAGAAACTAATTGCAGCTGGCTAAATCACGCCCCTGCTAGAGCACTAGGCAGATCATAGTCAGCTGCTGGGGACAGTCTGAAGCAGTCCCACATCCCACACCTGGGATTAAAATGAAAACACATTCTTATAATGCTTCTGTGTTTTTAAGAAACCAAAATTCTCACTACGCTGCTGGTCCCTCTGTGGACTTCCTGCCCAGGAGCATGGAGGTCTGGCTTTGGGTTTCTGTTCCCTTCCAGTAAGTGTGCCAGCTCCTGGTGATTGGTATCTCACAAGGTGAGTTCTCCAAATGTTTCAGCCTACATCATTCTTCTTACCTATGAAGACTTTACATTTTTCTTTTGGTTTAAACCATTTATAGAAATTTAAAACCATGCCAGAAGACACAACAGAAAATTTACACTTAATTATACTTTATTGTCATGTTTATTGACATGAAAATACTTGTGTAGTGTATTCTTTTTTTTCCCTATTGTGGCAAAACATAAATTCATTTTTCTCAACAATTTCCAGGTATACAGTAGAGCACTGTCAGCCTCATGAGCTTGCTAAGCCATGGACCCTTAAAAGACCCTTACCTTGCATGATAGTTCACAGCCACTGAGTCGCCCCCTGTAACCTCTGGCATTATCTGTCAGCTACCACACTGAGCAAAGTCCTTTAGATAACACATGGAAGTAGACTTGTACAGTGATTGCTTATTTGTGACTGACTTATATTCTGCTTAGTGAGACTTTTTTCATTGTAAAGGCTTAATAATATTCCATTCTGTGTGGTCACCAATTTTCTTTATGTCTGAATAGAGATTTTGGCTGTGTCCACCTCTAGGCTATTGTGAAAGATGCTTCAGTGGACAGGGCTGTGAAAGTGTCTCTTTTTATCCTGTTTCCAATTATGGGGGATAAACATATGCTAGTTCTAGTTTTAATCTCTGAGGAATCTTCACACTGTTTTCTGTGGCAGTCGTGCCATCTGATACATCAACAGTGTGCTCGGGCTCCCGTTTAGTTGTGTTTCATCCCATCTCCATCCTTTCCACACACAGCTCAGCTGTGTGGAGTATTTTGACATTGTCGTATAAGTCATGTCATAGAGAAACTTATTGTGGTCAAGCAAAAATGTTTTCACTCTCTGAATCACTTGAATGTCAGCCTGGCACCCTGTGGGCACTGACTAGGTGCTCAGACACCTATCCATGTCCTTTCTTGGCAGGACAGAAGATTCCTCTTAAGACATATCTTGGGTCCACACAAAGGCTCCCTGGTTCAGAGGGTAAAGCAAGCATTTGTCCTCATGCTGGGAACCCAGAGCCTTTCCAGACTTCTCAGGCCTGGAACAGGCTGGACTAATCCTGCTGTTCTCCTGTCCTGTCCTTTGAAGGAGGGCAGCTGAAGGTCAAAGTACAAACAGGCTGTTTGCCCTACAGAGGAACTCTTTCTCAGATAGTTGGGGAACAAGACCTTGGCTACCTGTCAAAGCTAAGAATAGCCTCGTAGCACTGAAGGAGGAAACTGCCTGAAATTTCAGAGGAAATTGTGACTTAGTCACAGTCCCTGAGGAAAACTCGGGTTTGGTGTGTGATGCTGTCTCTCCCTGCTGTCTCCTGAGAGTCGATTATTGATTTGTAGTTTATTAACTAATTATACATGGCCAAAGGAGTATGAATCACTTCATTCAGATGCTAATACTTCGCAAAGGTCTGTTAAAGCTCACTCTGATGGTTTCTGGAAGTGTTTAGACAGCACGGGGGACGGCTTTGGGGGGCCAGAGGTATCCCCCACCTCTACCTAACTAGCAGAGCCCTTTCTGTCTACCTCCTCTGATCACACCCCTACTATCTTGTTCCTACCCAGAGAGGGAGAGGGAGAGGGGGAGGGGGAAGGGGAGAGGGAGGGGGAGAGGGGAGAGAGAGAGAGAGAGAGAGCTGTATATGTGAATGCAGGTATGTCTATATACAAACATGTAAAAATCTTGCTTGGTGATGGGCCTGTGTTCTGAGAAATGTGTCTCTAGGACCACTGTATTATTATGTGAGCATCATAGAATGTTTACACATCCTAGAAGTGAGGTTCAACCACTCTACATGACTTCAATCCAAGCAAAAGATACAGTAAACAGTGACACTGCACAGTTTCCCACAGGTAAAGGGCTACACTCTAAAAAAGATAAAAATCTAATGTCATAAGAACATACGTGGCAGCCAGCCGGGCAGTGGTGATGCACGCCTTTAATCCCAGCACTTGGGAGGCAGAGGCAGGCAGATTTCTGAGTTCAAGGCCAGCCTGGTCTACAGAGTGAGTTCCAGGACAGCCAGGGGAACACAGAGAAACCCTGTCTCGAAAAATTAAAAAAAAAAAAAAAAAGAACATATATGGCAGAATTGTGTTCCTTATAATCACTTTGCATGCTGGCAGTGGTTGTCTGTGCCTTTGAGTCTGCACCCTGGCAACTATTCAAACACATGAATCATGTATCAGATATTTGACTGTGCACATTCTTGACAAATATGTACTACAGATACGTAAATAAATGGCATATGGCCTATTATACATCATTTTATCATCTGTATTGAGTGTTGGTTTATATATATTTGTATCAGCGTAAAAGATAACAATGGACCAAAACTACATGTGAAATGGATAACTCAGAAGCCTCAGGTTCTTGTGGACAAAAACCATCCTGGTCACTTGTTTTCATGTTTCCTGGTGGGAAATGGGGCTAGATCTGGAATTCTGACAGAAAATCTTAGCTTTGTTCAAATCAGATGTTCTTCTTGTGGCCTGGTTATATTTTTGCCAACTTGACACAAACTGAGGTCATCGAAGAGGGAGTTTCCATTGAGAAAGCAAGCAAGCTTGTGGGACATTTTCTTGATGTATGGTTAATGTGGGAGGGTCCAGCTCCGGTGGGTGGTGCTGCCTCCAGGAAGGTAGTTCTGAATGCTATAAAAGAGCAGGCCAAGCAAGCCACAGAAGCAAGCCAGTAAGCAGTATTCCCCCTGGCCTCTGCATTGGTTCCTGCCTCAAGGTCCTGCCCTGACTTCCCTTGATGTGTGTGATCCGAAAGTACCAGAGAAGTAAACCCTCTCCTCCCCAAGCTGCTTTTGGTCATGGTGTCTCATCACAGCAACAGCAGACAATTGAAGACAATGCGTTAAAAGTGTCCTATTGCGGACAAATGAGCTCCCCACCTGCTTTGGAGCCCCTCTGCACCTGACTCTCCTCCCAGGCCCTGCCCCCTTGCACCATCAGCGCTGCCTCTCTTGTCTAGGACAGATTTTAATAAAGCTGCTGTGTGTGGCTGAGGATTTCAAGTCTGATTTCCACTGTTTGGAGTCCTGGAGGAAGGAAAGCCTTGTTTAATTCAATTCATAACAAGATTAATCCAACCATCAATCTGATGACTTGAGAGGACAGAGGAGAGTGCACTAAGGCATCCCAGGCACGGAATGGGTGTGGACCAGTTCCACAGCCTCTATGAAAGTCCCTCTCTAAGCATGTTTCAGTTAGGACTCTCTCCATTCCCTTCCATTGTTCTGCTTTCCCCAGATGGGTAACAGGTCCAGACACATTGGGTAAGTTGTCTACAAATCACAAAGCCAAAAATTTACCAGAAACCTGGACTAACTCACTTGTCCTGGTTTTAGGTCAAGTGGGAGTTAGCTATTATATAAAACAAACAGACAGAAACCATTTGACATATGATAGATTTCTACTTAATTACATCACAGTTGCCTGTCTAGTACAAGGAAGTAATTTTATATATCTAAATAAGGGAGAAATCTCTAGTCCTGATGTATTTATCACTGCATAATTTGTACTTTAACTTCTTGGATTAAATCAAACACATACTAGTTGGGGAAAGATTGCTAGCAATAACAGAATGATTATTACGAATCTGTCTTTTTAAAAAGGTTTTGTATGGCTCAAATAACACTAACACCCATGAAGGCTGAACAGCAACCAGCAGAATGAAAATAAGTGTATGTAGAAAGTTGCTTGATTATAACTTAAAGAAAATATAAACATGAAAGAGTAAAGGTGGGAAAGCAAGCTGTGTAGGAGGGCAGTCTGCTGTCCCCACATTCACTCACACAGCACTGAGGTGGCTCTGAGTGATGCTTAGGGCTGTACTATTTCCTTCTCTTTAGATTTTGCCCAAATAGTTGTTAATTGTACAGACCTGGGGCTTGAGCTGATGGTCTCATGCATTCTAGGCAGATGTAAGTACTTTACCCTGAGCCGTGTAAATGGCCTTCCTTTTTCCCTTTGTGTTTGAGACAGGGTCTCACTAAGTTGTCCAGGCTGGCCTGGAACCCACTCTGTAGCCAAGGTTAGTCTTGAACTTTAAGATCCTTGTGCCTCAGACTCCAGAGTAGCTGAGATTACAGGTTTGCACTTTTAGGCTTGACTAGTGCATCATCATTAGTCAATTCACTCTATGTCTGAAACAGTGGTTAAGCATCATTCATTCATTCATTCATTCAGAGAAAGAGACTTGCATGCTGAAGTGATTTTGAAGAGCCTTCAGGAGCAGTGCCTATGAGGGGTATAAAATTCTTATTTCCTGGATGCATATGCATATATTCTTAAAATGCATATAGACAATTATGCACAACTCTGATCACACCCTTGCACTGCATATTGGGTAGGTGCCCAAGTATTAGCATATGCAGGGTTACCTGATCTAGTTTAATTGAAGTCCTATTAGTTCCGATCGTTTTAATGACTACTATTAACTTCTAATTCTTAAACATGTGTTTAATTTTAATCTTTCTAATGCATTCATCATGCTTATTTGGCCACATGGCCCTTGGAAGTCATTTAGCTTTTTGCTGTATAAACAATGCTGAGTGGAACTCCTGCACATATATCCTTAGGCACATAACCTTAGGATCGACTCCTAGACAGAGCTGTACTTTAAAGCTCAACATTAGGATGAAAAAAAAAAGTTTCCAGGGCTGGAGAGGTGGCTCAGTGGTTAAGACCACGTGCTGCTCTTGCAGAGGACCCAGTTACAGAGTCCCAGTGCCCATATGGTGACTCAGAACTGTAACTCCAGTCCCAGGGAATCTGATGGCCTCTTCTGGATGTGCTTTCTTGATGTCCTGAGGGCACTGGGCAAAAGTGGTATACCCACATATACACAGGCTCTGTTTAGGGTTATTACTACCGTGATAAAACATCATGACCACAAACAACTTGGGGAGGAAAGGGTTTATCTGGCTTATGCTTCTATAGCACTGTTCACGACCAAGGGAAGTCAGGACAGAAACTCAAACAGCAGGAACCTGAAGGCAGGAGCTGATGCAGGGGCCATGGATGGGTGCTGCTTACTGGCCTGCTTCCCATGGTTTTCTCAGCCTGCGTTCTTAGAGATGAGGAAGCGTTTTGTCTGAGGACTGTCTCTTGCTGAGTAGAACGTATTGATAAGATCGTTGTATCAGGGCTGTGAGGACATGCTTGCTGAGTTCTGTCCCATGTCCCCTGTATTGATCTGCATCTCAGCTATGATAAAACACCACAACCAAGGCAACTTATAGAAACGAAGTGGAAGTTTCTGGTTTTGTCATGTGATGCAAACTCACATGGAGTCTTTTGCTGAGGCAGACTCAAGTGGTGTTTTGCTGAGGCAAGACCTGTGGGAGAACATGTGATCTTTGGGGAGAGTATAAATAGGACTCAACAGACAGTGATGGGGTGCTTGCATGGCATAGCCTTGCAACACTTTGTTGATCTTGCATCTTCATTGACAGAGGCCAGGCATCCCAGCTGGTTCTGATCGCTCCTGTGCCGATTCAGTGGAGGCCTGGCGGTTTCTGCTGGATGTCATACCACTACTGCTGACTCGTGTTTGGTATCCTGACACTACTGAACTGGACTGCGGCTATCCTGACGAACAGAGATTGAAAATGCCCCCAAAGAACTACTTCTAAACAGGTCCACATCCCCTTGTCTTATTTACTATCTTTTACTACCTTTGGACAGTGGGCTAGAAGGGGTGAAAGCATTTGAGAACCCTTACTAAAAGTAGGCTTTAAAAAAATCTAAGCCTATATAGAAGGAGAGTTAGGAGTCCATCACCTCATGGCAGAGAAGCCTGGCAGTCGAAGCAGGTGCTAAAAGGTCACATCTCTATCTGCACAAACAGGAACAGAGAGAGCTAACTGGGAGTGGTGCAAGGCTTTGGAACTTCAATTCCCCTTCCTTCATCAGAGCTAAACCTCCTAACCTGCCCAAGCAGCTCTACCAACTAGTGACCAAGAATATAGATGCTTGAGACTACTGGGTACCTCTCATTTAAACCACCACATCCCATTAATGGAGTTTCAGAGACAAGAGTTGATGTGGTCAACCCACAGAGTTACACATCCTGATGTAGCAATCTGCCCTTGCCCCTTGACTCTCTAGTGGAAGCATTGACACCCCTTTGGTGGCTGAGGGCGAATCCACCCTGCAGCCAGTCATTGAGCCATGGTTGTCCTCAGTGCTACTGTGCAGCGGGTGTCTGGTACCAGTTGTAACGTGGCCACACTTGTCCAGTTCCTGGGTAGGCATGTCACCACAGCAGTGGGAGCTTCCCAATGAATGTGCATGGCAGATGTGAGATCCCTGTCAGGGCCATGATGTGCAGTGGTTACTGTAGAAAGCATCACTTGCCTATGTGTGTCAGACACAATTCTTGGCAAAACCTCTGTGGACATAAATGCACTATGGCCGTTATTGGTGCAGTTTGGTGGGATTTTCTTGGTTTTCTCCTAAGCATATGAGTTTACAGTTCCCCTTCAGCCATGAAATTAGATATGGTCACATGACTTGCTTTGATCAATGAAATGTTGGCATGCATCTCTTCCAGAGAAGCTCTAAGAGCTAGCCTATGATTGGTTCCTTTCCTCCTGTGGCATGGAGACGGGCCACATTCCATATGCCAGGTACTCAGTCAGGATCTCAAAGTGAAGGCAAATAACCAAACCTCTAGACAACTTGTGAGTCACAGGGAGTGTGAGTGAGCAAAGTTTATTATTTTATATATTTTTTTATCTTCTTATTAACATATGCTAACTGAAAGCTAATTACTATATGTCCTTGATGTTATGGGATCCTCAATATGACATAGCTTATCCTGGTCTGATAAAGAAGCCACACGGGAGTGGTCTCATTTTTCAAGGTCATCTGATTGGAGTGGAAGAATCAGGGTGTGTCCTTAGATATTTTGGTTGCAGTCTGCCTGCTCCCCACACCAGTGGCTTAACTGGTCATTGGTTCTGAATTGCAATAAAAGGGGCAAGAACCAGAAGATCTTTTCTTTTTAAGTAGGGCATCAGGATATCAGATTAATGGGTATTTTGTTATGTGAGCTTATCAAATCAGAAAAGACAGAAACAGCTCATACTGACCACACACACACACACACACACACACACACACACACACACACACACACCTTGGAACACTCCAGAGGAGATTGGCTTAAGAGAGTGAGGTTCAGACAATATCCTCAGGATGGTCTCTCCCTCCCTTCCCTCTGCTTTCATTTGTGTGGCTTTAATCTCATGCTGCTCTGCTCCCTGCCTTAGGGGACCACAACTTCCATCTCCAGCTTAGCTCCCCAGTGGGGATGCATTTTTGTCCTTGGCAACAAGACTGGATGGGATGATGGGTGTGAATGTGACTGGAGGAAACAGAAGCCAAACATTGAGGGTGCAGCAGGCCAGCATTGGCTCTTGAAATTTTCAAGGCTGCCCTTGTCACTGCAGAAGGAAATAACAGGACATCAAGCAGAGATCCAGCTTCAGAGTTAAGGGCCCAGTGGCAAATCCCAGGGGACCCTGAGAAACAGAGCTCTGGAGACACCTATGGAGAATTTCGGGCCACCTACATGGAATGCTGGGATCACGCCCAATGGAGCACTAGGTCCATACCTTGAAACACTGGAGTACACACCTGCGGAGCACTGGGGTTATACGTTAGGGCACTGGGGAACATGACCATTGAGTACTTGTGCCATACTGGTCAAGCTGTAAGGGCCACGCCCATGGCACCCTAGGACTGTGGCAGCAGCTGTGACTATGGGGTTGTGGCACCATCTGTGCTTCAAGCTGTGGTTTCCTGTGTATGCAAACATAGGGAGGTGGCCCCCAAGTCAGGCTTCTGCCTTAAGAGTAGTACTTGATCCCAAGGGGACTTCTCTGGGCATGTCTGTGTTACCACATGCGTGACTCTGATGAATTTAAGGAGGGAGATGCCACGTCAGACTAGAACTAGGTTCTGCACACATACTTGGAACAGACTTATAAGTATGACCATGAGCATTCTTTTAGCTGTTATGTTTTATTAAGCATGTACTGTGTGCTTAATATTCCTCTAGGGGATGAGGTTTGATGTCAATGGATATCAACATAGATTTTTACAGTGGATGTATACAAACATAAGGATCCTTTCTGAAGCTAAGGGAAATAAAGCAGGGAAATGTGACCAAGAATGGCTAGGTGACCTTGGACACTTCTTGGAGAAAGGTCCTTGGAGCTAAGTCTTCAGGGAGGCCTGAGATACAGGAAGACTTGGGGATGGGGCTTTCTGGAAGGAGAAAAAGGCAAAAGTCCCTTGGGATGGAGAACTTGGCATTCCGTAACGTTGGAAAGAAGGTAACTGAGGCTGGAGGATGGGGAGCAAGGTGGAAAGACATGAAGTGGGTGTGGCCAGGCAGACAGGGATGCACCTGGCCAGCCCTTGTCAGCCATAGCAGAAGGGGTCACTTTTGTCCTGCAAACTTTAGACATCTCACAGGACTCATTGCCACAGAGATTTCTGCTGCTCAGCCACTGCATTTTACAGATGGCTAACAGAGTCTCATCAAGGCTGTGTGGCTGAGTTAGTAGACATTATAGTTATGGTTCTATTGCTGCAAAGAGACACCATGACCAAAGCAGCTCTTATAAAAGCAAGGATTCAATTGGGGGCTTGCTTACCGTTTCAGATGGTTAGTCCATTATCATCATGGTGGGAGCATGGTGGCAGGATGGAGAAATAGCTGAAAACTACTTCCTGATCCACAGGCAGGCTGAAGGTTGAAGGGGGTGGGGTTGGGGAGACTGGGGGACTTGGGAGGCTTTTGAAGCCTCCTGCCTGTGTCTCCCAGATGCTAGGATTACAGATGTGCACCATCATACCTGGCTTGTAATTTTTCACTTACATGTCACTCATCTGCCCAATAGGCAGAGACACCCAAATCACAGAGGTTCATTCTTTCCTGTGATTTTGTGCCCCAAGTCTTGCCAAACACAGCCACAAAATATTAAGTTGAGCCTTCCTGAAACAAGTAGCTCCTAGGTTTTATTTATTTTTTGCTTTTGTTAGCATAGTCTTTATTTGACACATGGTAATCATAGCAGTTAATTTTCCTTGTTGCTGTTACAAGATACCCAAAGAAAACAAATTAAGGAAGGGAGGTTACATCATGGTAGAAATTATGGTAGAAGGGAATGTGAGGTCACCCTGTATTCACCATCAAGAAGCAGGCAATGGTGAATGGCGATTTTCTCATGTTCTCCTTTTTGTTCAGTTCAGGATCCTAGCCCAGAGAATGAATGATGTCACTTACAGTTAAGCTGGGTCTTCCCACCTCAGTCAACTCAATCTGGGAATTATTTTACAGACATAAGAAGTTTGTTCTCTTGGCAATTCTAGATCCTGCCAAGTTGAGATATTGTACTGGCTGGGTTTGAGTTAATTTGACTCAAGCTAGAATTGTCAGAGATGAAGGAGCCTTAGTTGAGGAAATGCCTCCGTGAGATCCAGTTGTAAGTATTTTTGAAATTAGTGATCAATGTGGGAAAGGTCCAGCCCATTGTGAGTGGTGCCATCCCTGGGTTGGTGGTCCTGGGTTCTATAAAAAGGCAGGTTGAGCAAACCAGGGGAAACAAGCCAGTAAGCAGCATCGCTCCATGGCCTCTGCATCAGCTTCTGCTACCAGGTTCCTACCCTGAGTTCCTGTCCTGATTTCTTTCAGTGATGAACAGCAGTGTGGAAGTGTAAGCCCAAATAAACCCTTTCCTCTCTAGCTTCTTTTTAGTCATGTTGTTTCATCACAGCAATAGAAACCCCGTCTAAGACAGATATTAATCATTTCAAGACCATTCTTCTCAACTTGCCTCCCACTGTTGTTGCATTTTTAAATTCATTTTTATTTGGAGACTATATCATTTCTTCCCTTTCTTCCCTCTAAACCCTCCCATAAACCCCTCCTTTCTTTCTTTCAAATTTATGACCTCTTTTTCACTAATTATTGTTACATGCATATATGTAGTACATATATGCATATATATATATATATATATATATATATATATATATATATATTCCTAAATAAATAAATATAACTTACTCGGTCTGTATAATATTACTCAGATTTGTGTTCTCAGGGCTGACGATTTGGTATCAGATAACCAACTAGGGTGCTCTTACCTGGGGAAGACTATTTCTCCTGCTCTCAGCATTCCCTAGTTCCTTGTAGGTCTTTGTATAGAGCTGAGATTCTTGGGGTTTCCCATGTCTGCTTTAGCATGTCTACTGTTGTCTTTGTTCAGCTCTTGTTTAGGCAGACATGTTAGATGTTTGGGGGTATAGTTTCTGACATTGCTAGATTCCTGATCTCTGGCTTTTACAGTCTTTTTGTCCTCTCTTCCACAATGGAAATCCTGTAGATGAATCCTTTTGGGACAGAGATCCACATCTCTGCATATTGATTGGTTATAGTTTTCAGTAATTGGTCTCCATCTGCTGCAAAGAGAAGCTTCCTGGATGAGGGGTGAGGACTACACTTATCTGTAGGTATAAGGATAGATACTTAGAAGACAGGAATTATGCTGGCTTAGTAAAGTGTTGGTTGTAAGTTCTCATCCAAGAGTTGTGACTTTATTAGCCCTGGGTAGTTAGCTAGGTTCCCAGTACCAGACATGGTTTCCTTCTAGTTGAACAGGCCTTTAGTACAATGAGAGAGCTGTTGGTTACTGCCAAGGGGTGTGTGCCAGTACTACACCTATGCTGATTATTGTTCTGGTTCATAGGCATCATAACTGGGTAGGACTATTGGTTGCTTCACTGTTTTGGAAGCCTGCTTGGCACCTTTTTTCCAGGAGATGGATATCAGGTCAGGGGCCTTTGGGTCACGAGTTTGAGGTGCATGGTATCTTCAGATGGACTTACCTTCCATCTCTTGAGAGCAACCAATGGTAATATCATTTTGAGAGCTTATAACATTTTGGGAGTCTCTTGGACAATAACCCTGGCCTGTAACAACTCAAAAGGTGACTTCTCATACCTGGTCTTGGGGTTTTTGTTATATGGTTTTTAGTTTTTGGAGAAGGATGAGAAATTTTAATTCAAATGATGCATGTATATTTATATACAGACATGTGCATATTATAGGTTTTTAAAGTTAATACTTTGATTACTTATGACCTTTTAAGACATTTTTAGTGTTATTTTACCATCCTCTCTCCTTCTGTATTTATCTCCTACCCTTAATTAGAACCACCCTTTCCCATTTTGCTGATCACATACTGCCTCCCCATTATGCTGATAATGAATGGGTGATTTTTACTTTTCTGGTATTCCTGCAGTTACTATTATATCTACAAATGCTACATTCTGAACCCTAAGATCTGTTTGCCCCCAGGTGATAGAATTCTCACATACTTCCATCGGCATTCATTGTATAAACCTTGCCCCCCAATGTAAAGTTAATTGGTTAATAAAAGGCTAGAGCCTGTGATTGGCAGTAGAGAGAGAAAGGAGGGACTTGAGGATTGAGTGAAGGGTCTCAGGAGAGACCAGGGGGAATGGAAGGAAGAAGATGGAGAGAGGAGATGGCCACCATGAGAGGAAATGTATCATGAGCGGCCAGAAGTAGACCCTGAGGACAGGCTAATGGAGCAGAAATAACCTGGGTGAGACTCAAACAGCCAGGAACACGGGGCATGTGGCTGGGATGTAAGTTAGAATAGCTCACAACCTGCCCAATCTAGGCTTACTGTTCATAAATAAAATATCAAGATTTTGTGTCTTTTATATGGGCTAGCTAGAAATAATTTACAACATACCCTGTCTCTATTGCTCTCCTACTTCCCTTTGCTAGCAAAGGTCCCTTTTTACTGTCCCGGAGTTTCCGCAGTTACTAAAGGATATGGTGATAAATAGAAAATAGGATTCTCCAGTCATGGCTAAGCTGTAGCTTGGGAAGATGTGAAAAACCCTAAGCATTAAAACCTCCTCGTAGATCAGCTGTGGTATGGGTTTTTACTTGTTAGATAGCCTGAGCTGAACACCAGTTTGGATTTCAGAAGATGACAGTGTGCTTCCAACCCTTCTACCAGCACAACAATCCTCAACGTTGCTTGATAGTATATGGAATCAAGCCCTGGGGTAAGATTCATTTCCATGACTAACTCAGCTTTACCCTGCTTCCTCTCAAGAAGCTAGTGTTGCGGGGAGAGGCTTTATGGACACGTGATATCTTTTTCTTTTTTTCAGAGAAAATGAGTGTCAATAATAATGATATTCCAATTTTAAGAAGCTCTTATAGGTGGAATTATGGGCTAAAATATTCTTTATGCTTCTCAAGTCATAGTAAAAAATATATCTTTGTTACATCGTTTGGTCGAGGCAGAGACTAAAGTTGGTATATCTTGGTCCAAAGGAACTCATAGCTTCCACCTAAGAATTCTATTAGCTTCAGGGATGGCTGCATCCGATTGTCATTCAGTGTCCTGAGAGGTCTGCTTTCAACCCCCATCTCTTCTATTATATCCTGTATTTTCTACCGATACAGGCTCTTCCCACATGGTGGCTCTAGGCTTGCATCATGCTAGACTCCCTGGTAGAAGAGACCCTCATTCTCATAGTCTCTTTGACCGCCCTGAAGAAGCTGTTCGTTGACCCCTTAAAGTCGCATGCCTATCTTGCAAGCTATCACCATGGTCAAGGATTGTGGTGCTCGGATTAGCTATATTCAGCCACCATCTACCTATCCTCAGAGACTGATGAGCCAGGAGAATCAGCCTCACCTGAACTCTTGTTTGGGGCAGACGGACCTAAATGAGAAGCTGGCCAGCAGAAAGCAAATGTTTAGTCCACCTGTGAGCACAGCAGTTTTGCTCTTCAGGTCAGGGCAGAAATGCAGAGGACAGCAACGAACAGAACATTGTCAAATGTGCTGACGAGGTTTGGGGAGGGGATCCCACTGGCAGCCCTGAATGCAATCAACTGACTGCATTTGCCAACTCCAGCACCTGTCATATTTCATCTTCTTTTAAATAACTTCAGGGATATGAAAGTCATAAAAGCAAACCCAGGTGAGGTCAGAAGTCACTAGCTCCGGTGTGCAGAGGGCTGTCACTTTCTGGCTCTTTACCCCACCTCAAGTTTGCATGGCCTTGGTGGGTGGGGGGTGCAGGGGAGGGATGAACAGAACCCTAGCAAATAGCATTTAAGTGAGAGCCATGGGTCTAACTAGCAATAAATCAGAACTGCTTGCCCATCCCCAGGATGCCCTCAGAAAAGTACGGCGAGATTACCTTCTCTGTAATTGTTCTGCATTTCTCCGTCCTCACAGCGGCTAATGTTGGCTTTCAAAGAAAAACAGTATCACAGTGCTGTGGAGCAACATTTTAATGAACACCGTAGGGTTTACTGATCGCTGTTAATGAGTGGAGAATGAGCGTCCTGCAGGAGCCTTCTGTCTATCTTTAGAAAGCTGCCCTGGATGATGGAGGGATGGAGGGAGATGGAGCCACACCAGCCAGGTCTGCAAACAGAAAAACAAGTGCATCATGTGTTTAAGGTGAGGTACGATGCACACACTTCAGGAGCTAACCAAAACTCATTCGCACCTTTGTAGTGTCCTTCTCAATAAACAGCAGCCTTTAAAAGCGCGATGTACCAACTTCTCCTTAATATAGCTGTGGCTGTATTAAAGTCATGAAAATCAATAGACACATTTGTATCTCTGGGGCTCTTTACCTACCTGATGGTGTGGTTGATGGGGATGGTCCTTTAGGGCCAGGGTACTTCCTGTGAGCATGTGTCGCCGTTCTACTCCAGTATCTTTGCGGACCCTCTCATTAGCAAGTTAACATCCAAAGTTCTCCATCCCAAACTGGGTGTGGTGGCTACATGCCTATCAGTTTAGCATCTGGGAGGTGGAGACAAGTTGAGTTCCAGGGTTTTAGTTTAATGCGGCTAACTTATTTTCTCCTAGAAATAGAAATGTTCGCTCTGTTAGCTTTATTAGAACAAAGAGCTGGTAAGAGAATGGTCTATTAGATACATATAATAAGTGACACAAAATAAGCTTTGGTCATAAGAATGACTGAGACAGAACAGGTCGGTAGATACATTACAACTGTTCTTGACTTCTCTGGGCTTTCAATTTACTTCAGAAGTGAGTGCTGGTGGCATATGTTAGTTAATCAATTAGTTAGCTAGCTAGCTAGCTTTCGAGACAGTGCCTTGCTATATAGCCCAGGCTAGCCTGGAACTCAACATCCTTCTGCCTCAGCTTCCCAAGTGCTAAGATGATAGGATTATGCCAGCACACCCAGGTGACACATGACAGAAGTGGAAACTTCTGGTTTGTTTGGACAGTCAATTATGTTAAATGCTGTTCTTCTGGGGCACACAGGTGAAAGGATGTCTTGCTAAAGCACACACATGAAAGAATGTTTTTCTGAAGCAGACAGAGGTGAAAGGATGTTTTGCCATAGCAAACATGTGAAAAGACACATGATGTTCAAAAGGAGTATAAATATGACCCCACAAACAGTAGGAGCTCAAGCATTGCTTTGCTTTGCTCTGCCTCACTATTCTTTGCTAATGACATGCATGTATTGGTTCGCCTTACATTGCATTGCTAAGCTCCACTTGTGGTGATGCCATAGAGAGAAATTTGCCAAAGAACTCTGGAGAGCTCTTTGTGGTTTCTTATGGATTGAACTGTCCTTGCTGGTTCATGTGTGGTGACTGTAGCTGCTGGTTTGTGTTTGGTATTTGCTACTAGTCTGAACTTCTGATATCCTGACAATGAAGATAGGACCGGCCCCCAAAGAATTATTTCTAAACAGGTCTACTTTCCCCATGACTTAATAACTTTACTCTTCTACTACCTCTGGTGGGTGGTGGGCTAGAGGAGAGGTTGAACCCTTATTAAAGTAGGTCGAGAAAAAAATATATGCCTACACATGACTAGTGACCTTTAATATCAAAAGAATTTAAGACAGAAGATGAGGTGCCACCACAAGTCACTGAATGCTGGGTAGGGCAGAGGACTTTACCTGGATCTCCTTGTCAATATGTCCTATAACACAGTGGGGTGACTGCTCCTATGTACTTTCTACTAATGGGAACTTTGAGGCTTGGATAGTTAATACTCTTCCTTAAGGCCATATAAGTATGGTCTCCTTAAGGCCATGACTATGATAAGTAATGATCTGGCTTATGGTACCTTGACACCAAAGCCTTCTTTCTCTATATCCAGACCATTTGGTGTTTTAAATGTTGTCCAAGGAACTATATGTATATGCATGAGAATATGTCTTTTGTTCTGAATGAGTGCTATATGGACAGAGTACAGAAATCAACCAGAAGATGACTACAATGAGAATCACTTTTGAGTCCTCTATGATATGTAATATGAGACATACCCATTCCAGTGGTGCCAACCTTGCCTATCTCTAGGCCCATGGGCCTGAATCTGTCTTGTCTTCACCCCTGGCCTGGCAGCAGATTGTCCCTTGCTCACCTCTGTCTGCCAGCGTGGTCATAGGAACACTGGTGGGAGACCAAGTGGTTCCTTTGTCTGCATCTCTGTCCAGGAAACAATTCCTGCCAGGGATGTGGTAGAAGGAGTTTGGTGTGCTGTAATACCATTTGATTTCTTATTATCTCTCCTCTATATACAGAGGAACCGGCTCCCTGCTGTAGAGCTTCCTGCCTCTGCCTCTGACCTAGAGCTAAATACTTTTAGAAAGCTTAAAACGTGTACTCTCTGAATTGCTTTCTCTTTGTGTATGGGAAGTGGTTCTCTATGTGATGAGTGAAACAAATCTAGGTTTTATAACAGTTTTTAAAAAGCAAGATAAGCAATCACACAGGTGGAGCAAGGAAAAGCAGAGTGACGCTTGGGCAGCAGCTGATGCTGGGGACTCTGCCCTCTGTGGTAGAGCCTGGGGCCTTCTGCTTGGACCCTCCCACCCACTACCTGCAGCCACTCTCCCTCTGCGCCTGGAAAGTCACGAACTGGCACCGTGAGTGTGCCCATTGGCTCCATCCTTCAGCTCCACCAGAGTGGTTCTCATCCATGTTGGGATTCTCAGTTCATCCAGCCCTCATGCCAACGGCATGGTAGCTCTTCCTTTCCCCCACCTTCCTCCAGATAGAGGTTATGCATTGAAGGCTCTGAAACATTTGGTGCTTTGGTGGCATCTCTTCAGCAGTACTTCACTTCTGTTGACAGCACCTGACTGATGCATGTGCTCTATGAGAGAAACATACAGACACACAGACACAGAGACATAGACAGACCCACAGAAGGAGACACACAGAGTTGGAGATGTTGAGAGAAAGGGAGACTCACTATGACAGTCTTTATCCCCCCCCCCCACCAAAAAACAGGAATGCAGCCCCTCCTTCCCCCTGAATCATCCCTCACATGCATTCTTCCAAAACAATAAGTGTACCTGCTCCATCTTTGTCGGCAGCTGCACAGCAGCCTATGGACTGCTGCCTTTCGCTTCAACTGTGAAGTCATCCTGAACGAGGCTGTGCTGTCAGGATCTCAGGGTGTCCCCCTCTGCATTCACTTAGGCCCTATTTACTCCTCTCCTTTGGGCAGACCTGCTGGAATACAGGAGCCATGTGGATGACTGTGTTGGATGCTGGAGGGTTTTTGCTGAGGAATATTGGCAATGTCCTGGGAGCTGGGCTGTGGGTCCACTCAGCTCGGGCTTTCAAGAATAAGCAGGAAGGACAGAGGGACTGAAGTGGGCCACTGACCCTTTCGAAGTGATCCTGGACAGCCTTCTGAACAAATGACCATGCTCCTAACAGCTCAGACCTCGTGGAATGGTTCAATCCTTGGACCATGACTTCTGATTAAAAAATGGGTCCCTTTGCCATCCTGTCCTCTTCCTTGATTCTGTGATCCAGACCTGTTGGGGATCACTGGTCTCAGGGGCAAACTGAAGGTGAGGTAACCGTAGTCAATTACTGAGGCCTCCTCCCATCCAGCCTGGGCAATAGAGCCAGCTTTATTAACCCTACTCAAAGCCGTTAACAGTGGGAAATCTCTCCTAAGGTCCTGCAGCTGGTTCGGCTGGTTAGGATGACTGACAGGCCACTTATTACTCCTGTCTGCCCCTGTCTGGCCCCTCCAGAGGCTTTTATTAGCCCCTCACCTGGGTGAGTTGGGGCTTGGCAAACACTCTCCTTGAGGCAGCTTCAAGATTATGTTTTCCCACCTGAAATAACTGGCACACTTATTGTTTTTTTTTTTTTGAAAGAAAGAAAAAAATAATAAAACCTCATAATTGAAGTAAAAGAGGAATATGCTTCTGTCTTTCCGGAAGTGTATCTTTGAGGCAGAGGGACAATTCTAGTACCCACCACAGGGATTGCATTTCTGTAAAAGAACCCAGTCCTTCAGCTATAGCTCACTCATCGAGTGCTCTTATGTCACAGCTCCCATTTGTTAAAAGATGCCTACCTCGGCTAGCCTCGCAGAGACTTGAAGTACCAGGGTGCGGGGGGGGGGGGGGGCGGATATCTAGGAGGGCCCTGCCTGATCAGAGGAGAAGGGAGAGGGGAATGGGGGAAGGATTGTGGGAGGGGTGACCAGGAGGGGAGCCGCGAGTGGGATGTAAAGTGAATAAGTAATAAATAAATAATAAATAAAAAAAATACCTAATGGCTATAGAGAAAGTACTTGCAAATTGACACCTCATTGGGCAGAAAAGGCTCTTAAAATTCTGGAACATCATCCCAGGCCCCGTGCTTCTCCTAATGCAGTAATGCTTCCCTAGGAAAAAATATCCTGTGCACTCCTTCACCGCCAAGGAGAGAATTGGACAGAGATGGTTTTCAGCAAATTGACAAACTGAGCTAAACTTTATTTAATTTGATTTCAAAAAGGATGGATCTGGAAATAACATTGCTGGTTTCACTTGCTGGAAAAAAATCGATGCTATGATTTTTTATCTTCTTCCTTCACACTCCCTTGCCAGGGCGGTGTAATAAGTCATTTGGACGGGCCAAGAAAACAACTAGCCACTACCACTCTGGGTTGGTGTGGCTAGCCTGGGGACCCGGCTCTGCCTCAAGCCATAAGCTCCTGCGTACTCTGGGCAGGTGCTTCCCTGTGTAGGAAAATTGGCAGAACCACATCTCCCACTTCTCTGGGCCACATTTGGCTCTGAGTGGTCAGTACTTACTGTTTAAGCAAATTCTCACTACTCACAGAGGTAGGGAGATGTGTCTGTGTGTGTGTGTGTGTGTGTGTGTGTGTGTGTGTGTGTGTGTGTGTGTCGGGGCAGGGTAGAAACTTTTTCATAGATAAACTGGAGCTTACAGACTGAGGCCACTCACTCAGGTGACACAGGCACTGTGCAAGAAATCAGGGTGTGAATCGAGATAGCTTGATTTCAGAATTAGAATTAATATGGGGAGGAGTGTGGTGAAGAGGGGAGGACTTCCCACTCTTGGCTGAGGAGCTAGTGACGCTGATGGCTACCGAGAGAAGGCGAGTCACATATGGGAGGGCTTGGGTAGCCATTGGTAGGATTTCCATGTCCCAGTGAATGACTCCACACAGATGCACATTCAGGCAGCCCTAACTGGACTTAGTGGGTTAAAAAAGGGAAAAAGAACATGAAGGGGAGGTGGGAGAGGTGCTAGGTAGAAGGTCAGTAGAGCTAGAGGAAGGGAATGGAGGATGGATAGGACCAAGATACATTGTATAAAATGATGAAGATTTCAAAAACAAAGAAAGGAATGTATCTGGCAAAGTTGTTCTTTGTGCAATGAAGAAAGCTCTTCATTGCACAAAGAACAAAACCAAAACCCAAACTTTGCCATTTGATGAAATCTTCCTTCCTCCCAAGGGAAGCTCAACAAATCTAGAAGCATCTCAGCTCTCTAGGGGATTCTTAGTCTCCAAGACAACCACTAGAGAGTAGAGGAGCCTCCACTGGGCTTCAGGGGACCACATTCAGGCACCAGCTGAGCCCTGGAGGAGCCCTTTGGGCCTTGCTGAGGGGCCCAGCTCCTCACTTCTGCAACTATGGAGAATTCTCAGACAATTGGGGTCCCCAAACCACCATCAAGTTTGAGAGTTTTGAAGCTGACAGGCATCAATCATGGAGAATCACCCTGTCAAGCACTACACTGGTTGCTAATCCCCAGAGTCTGAGGAGCTTGTCAGGGCAGAGAGGAGTCCTGCCCCTGTCCAGGCTGTAATGTTCAACCGGGCTCCTGTAGGTCAGGTTCCTTCAGCTTGCCTTTGGAAACAGCAGCAAACCTGAGAGGAAGAATCATAGTTTCCACTAATAACACCTCAGAAATGACGAGCACCGGGGTAGGGCCGCTTTGTCACATTTTCTGGGGAACCACCTTTCTGAATGCCTGTTGTGAGGGAGAGTGAAGTGATACGCCTTACCCACGTTACATGTGACCTCAGTAAAAGTGGCCAAGGAGGCTTTCTCTAATCTTTGCTTTTCCCTGAGGAGAATAAGGTATCTGGAAATGAGGGCATTTCTCTACTCCAAGACTACAAATGTATGTATGTATGTATGTATGTATGTATGTATGTATGTTTTTGATACAATGTACAACGTATAACAACCAAAACAGGGTAATTAGTAGCATATTTGGTCACCTTAAACATTCACCATTTCTTTCTGGTGAGAATGTCCCAAATCCCCTTCCAATTATTTCAAAACATGCAATAAATATTGCTAATGGTTGTTACTCCACAAGTCATTCCTCCCTTCTGTCTAACTTAGCCCTGAGCTCCCATCTAACTTAGCCCCCAGCCTGTGTCTATCTTAGTTAGCCCTGAGCCCCACCCTTCCTCTCCTCCATTCCACAGCTGCTTCACTCTCAGCCTTTATGATGTAAACGTTTTTAATTATAAAAAAAACAATTGTGATCATATGTTACATGCCTTTCTGTGCCTGGCGTGTGCTGCTTAACATAGGAGCCTCCAGTCCTATCCCTGTTGTGGCAAATGGCTGAATTTCCTCCTCTCTTACGGCTGAGCAGCAGTCTATTGCGCATGTCTGGTTTTCCTTGTTCACCCATCAGCCGGACTTAATTTGACTCGATCGTGCTATAGTAACTTGAAATGTGTTTTTTTCTTCACCATATTGACTTCAATTCCTTTGAATAGGCTTAGCAGTGAGTCTGCTGGGTTATATGGTAGTTTTGTTTTTAACTCTTGGAAGAACCCCGCATTGTTCTCTATAACAGCAACACCAACAGGGCTTCCTTGATTGACTTGGGTGCTGTGACATATTTTCTTCCCCAGGGTCACCCACTGGCTGTTTCCTCGGACTTCAATGTGGACAAGAGACTTTCTCTGACCCTTATTCTAGTTTGAATATTGTCCTAATCTTTAAGGAGGGATTGTTTTTCATTGAATTCTTGTATTTATTTATTTATTTATTTCTGGACCAAAGAAGTTATCAAAAAACAAACAAAGAAACCCAGTAAATCAAAAGAAGCAAACAAAACTCAGGTGCCTCAGACCAAAGTGTGCGCGGCGGAGTGTGTGCACAGTGGAATGGGTGCACAGCCGAGTCCCGGCTGAGACTCACCCACCTTTGCAGCTGCCTGGCAAAACCTGTTGCAATCACTTGGACTTGTACACCTCATGACAGGGCCCTACTGGCCAAGCTATTAGAGGCAGGGTGCTTAGAGAGTCATCTGGTACCCATCCTCCCATAACTTAAACCTAACACAAAGAATTTTCCGTTAAGGGGCCATGGAACTCTCTATATGCAAGAAGTCAGCCAATGGGCCAATATGAAGCAGCATGAAAATATTTTCTTTATCCAAGCAATATATGCATGAGGCTAAAAGTAATAGAGCTGTCAGCTAGGGCTGGGTGCAGAAAACAACAGTGTCCCATCTCCCCTCTCCTGTCCCTCAGAGGCAGCCGCTTTCATTTATGCAAAGTTTTAATTGAAGTATAACCCACAGATAGAAAACACACATACATCATAGGATGTGCTTGGCTGGTTTTAAAAAACCGATTCTCCTGTAACGCAGATGAAGAAGTAGAGCTCTCTTAGCACACTGAAAGCCACCCTCTCCCCCATAATTAGCAATGTTTTATCTCTGCCTCGATGGTTAGCAAGCGGCCACTTTGTCCTTTGCTTCCCCTGGTTGGGCATGTCTGCATTGGAAGTGTAGTCACAGAGCTGCTTGACAAGTGACTTGCTCCTATGACAGAAGGGTTGCCTTCTTTGCAGCACCATCTCCCCTTTCCAGTTCTTCCAAGTATGACTAAGCCACCATTTTCTTTTTTCTATGCATTAGTCGCCTATGCAGATTAAGGCACCTTATCAGGCCTCTGAGTCCTCTTTCATCTATCGCAGGACAGGATTCATGGCAGAAATCAGTAGCAACCAGGGATTATAGGTCCTCAATGCCATAACCCATGTGCCACATTAGGAACATACTCTTAGAGCCTACTGCCATCTTATTCGTGGTTGCGGTTTGAATTTGAACTACTCCAGACTCCGCTTCGGAAAGCTTATTCCCAATCTGGGAATACTAGTTTTGGAAGGCTGTGGGACCTTCAGGAAGTGGGGCCTGACAGATATAGTAGGTCACTGGGGGTGTGACTCTGAGGGGTATAGCAAGACCTTGTTAATGCGATATGCTATGCCCCCTGTTCTAATATAATATGAGGAGCCCCTGCCACACTGCCTACTGGCATGCTTTCTCAGCTGACATCAGAAACTGGGAGCCCAAACCTTCTTCTCTTAAGTTTTTTTTCTTTGTTTCTTTTTTTTTTTTTTTTTTCTATCAGCGAATATGGTCACAATGACACAAAAACACTGAATATACTCTTGGTCACATTTGTCCTAAAATAAGTGGAGAAGGACCCGTGAGGACCAAGGGTACATACAGTGTGATACCTTTAACTTTAGTGATAGCAGGATAAAGCATGGATACATTGCTTGGATGGGTGGTAGCCTTAAACTAACCCTGTTCTGAATGACTGGTTCCCACAGAACCCCCCCCTGAAACCTGATCTCTCTCTTATAGAACCCCAAAGCCTGGTACACCAATTGAGTGAGGGACAGCTTGTCCCCTTGAGATGACATGTATACTTGTAAGGACAACATCAAGAGTCTCTCTCTATTTTCCTTAAATGGAGGCAGTCATAAAATCAGTAGCTAATTGACTTATGTCGGCACTCAGTTTTAGGAGGGTGCTCTGAGTGGAAAATACAATATGGGAAGGGGCTTAATTTCTTTTGGATTACCCTTTACCAGGTAGTGTGTAATTGCATTAGTAATCGGTGTCCTTTGAGTGGAATCTCAAACAAAGGATTAGCGGGAAGGAAGACAGAGGAATGCTGACTTCACAATAACTCACCGCCTTCCTAACCTGATTATATAAATAAATTCAAGCAATATTTTTCAAGACACGGGAGCTTGATCGTAAAGGCATGAGGGGGCCTGGGGCCTCTGCATGGCCCCTGGTTGCTGGGCAGTAACGGATTGCCGCAGTAGTGAAGGGCAGTCCCCAGGTGGTAAAATATCCAATATCTCTGAATTATCTGTCAGCACTCAGAAATTATTGAAGCCGGGCTCACTTCTCCAGTGGGGGGCAGGAACATCTTGGCTTCATTTGGCTAAACAATGGGGTTAAAATGGAAACGCCCCTGCTGTGACCTCCTACCAGCCCATTGGGTCACTCAGCTAGCTGTGGGCCATGGGGAGCCATGCAGGGCTGCTCTGGACAGTGCTACCTTCTTGACCCCCCTTCCCCCCAGCTCAGGCATCCTGAGCTGCATTTCAGCCTTGTATCTTTGTCCACAGGGGGTTTGCTAATCCTCCAGCTCTGCTCTCATCCACACAGACAAAGGAGGCAGCCACACTCCTCCCTGGCTGAATGGAGCCAGGTCTGGGTGACACTTCACAGAGCAGTGACAGGCTGTCCACATTGTTTGCCCAGGGCCTTTGAATTTCTGTTTTTACTTAAGCCAAAGCCCTGCTTTTGAGGCCTTAGTTATTTTAATTCCATTTTGCCATGGCTGGGCAGGAGAGCTGGAACAAGGTTCATTCCTGAGCCCCCTAACACCTCTCTGTCTAGCTGCTTAAGGCAGTTGAAACCTGAGTGCTTTTGAAGAGTCTCATAACAGCCTCAGAAATAGAGGTTACAGGAAGCTGTGGACCCACAGGAGGCACAGCAGGCCACTTGAAGACCCAACAAAGGGTGCCAACAGCAAGCCATGGGGGTAGACACTGCCAGCAGAGCCCTCTGAAGCTCCAGGGGGCCTACTGGTTTCAACATTCACTTTCCTCACCGATGACTTGGGAGTGATGGTCATTCTCCTGTCTCAGGGATTAAATGAAATAATTTCATACAGACTTCATTAGATATGGGCCGGGTTTCCTGAGGAGTTTCCCGAACCCTGAAGAACTAGGCATCTTTCTAACTTGGTTCATCCAGTTCTCCTTCTGGAATGTTCTCTCATCCTCACCTAACTGATTTCCACATGACTCCTCTTTGATTGTCCTTTGTATTTCCTTAGTCTTCATGCAGCCAGGCTTTGCTCAGTCTCTGACTCCTAATAGCTTCTCCCCACCCCACCCCCCACGACTCTCATTTGATGTAGCGGCCCTGAACCCAGCTGGAGCCACCGTATTCATAGGGCCATGCTCTGTATCAGATATAGGAATGTAGGAAGCCCTGCAGGGGTGACGTATGTCCCAAGTACACTGTGTGTTGGTGACATGCGAACAGCCATATCAAGGACCCCAAGGTCTCAGACCCATGAGAAAACAGCAAAGTCCTTTCCAGCCCAGGGTCTGAGAATGAATGTTGACAGTGTACACAGAAAACACCCATCGTTGTCTTTCTCAGCCTGTGTATGTGTAGCCTGGAGACTGTGTCTATGAAGATTAGATAAACCTGACTCTTTGTTCAGCTGTATATAATAATCCTGGCTCCTTGATATGCTGTATGCAATAGCTCTGTTTTCCTGTTCAACCGTATATCATAAACACATTGAGGTTCTTAGGTGTTGCAGCTTCCCCATCAGAGAGTCACTCCTCCTAGCTTTTCTGTGTCCACATATCTGTGTATGTTTGTTCTTTTTCATTCCCTTGGTGTCCTAGTCATGTCAAGTCCCTGGAACAATGCTGGATCCTTGGAATATATATATATGTGTGTGTGTGTGTGTGTGTGTGTGTGTGTGTGTGTATGTGTATATATGTATAGATATGTATATGGAGTTATATATACACACATATACACATATATATAATATATCAATAAATCATATATATATATATATATATATATATATGATTCATTAAAATGGCTTATAGACCATGGCCCAGCTATTGCAACAATGGCTGTCTACCAACAGAAGGTCCAAGAATACAGTAGTTGTTCAGTCTACAAGGCTGGATGTCTCAGCTGGTCTTCAGTATACCCCAGGAACCACAAGTAGTCTCTAATGCTAGTGAAGGAATGGACTTGCCAGTGAGAAAGCAAGCAAGCCAGCAGAGAGCAGAGTTTTCATCTTCCATGTCCAGTAGGTGTGGTCCAGATTAAAGGTAAATTTCCCATCTCAAAAGATCTGGTATAAGTGTGTCTTCAAATACCCAGATTAGAAGTAGGTCTTATTACTTCAAATGATTTAAGAAAAGTTCCCTCACAGGTGTGCCCAGCCATTTGGTTTTTAGTTCATTCCAGATGTAGTCAAGTTGACAACCAAGAATAGCCAGCTATCACAGCAACTATTGGGTCACTTGGTAATTTAAATCAGATATCACGAACCAAGGACCTTCCCTGGCTGGACTGTTGCTGCATGATGCTAAGAGCTAGACCCTCTTTACACTTCCTTCCCATGTGTTTCACTCACTTCATCCGTATCCCAGCTCTGCCTAGATGGTGCTAGATACGGTGAGAAAGCGAATAGCAAGACATTGCTTAAAGGTACGTGCCATCTTTTAGGAGGTACCAAGCAGTAGCATACATCCTAGAACTTTTCATTTGGTTATTTGTATAACAAATATTTACTGATCTCTATTCCAGCACCTTGCTGGAGACTATGGATACAGGGCAGAGAAGGTTCCCAGGCATTGTCCTTGTGAAACTCAGTCTGCTGGAGGAGGTGGGTGTGTCTATAGACCTGGACCTACTTGCAGTCTCGTGTAATGGTGACCACAGTGAGATGTGCAGGCATGTGGGAGAACACAGAAGTAAAAGACACTGCACAACTGGGAAGGGTGGGTTTTCCAAGGAGACAGAATCTAGCTGAGATCCCATAGTCAATTGAGCCGGTTAGAAAAGAGATCAGGAGGACGCACAGCAACCATTTGAGTGACTCAGTACAGACAGAACCAGGGAAGGATAGGGGGTGCTCACAGAAAGGCTGGTGCATCATCTAAATGAAATCATGGGTCTGGGAGCATGGCTCAAGACAAAGCCAAACTTAGCATCCTCGAGTGTCCATGTTTCATCCCATCATGGAAAATCTGACAACCTGGCCTTATCCAGTAAGGTAGGGATTATGGTCCCCATGTCCACACTGCAGATGAGGAACTGAAGAGAAGGGAGGTTGGGTGGCTTATGTAAGTCATGCAGCTAGCAAGGGCTAGCTCCCAAACCTTTGCTTTACTTTGCCCCTGGAGGAAAGGAAAAGTATATTAAAGGGGGTAGGCTATGCTACCTGTCTCTACCCATGAAGAGCTGTGTAATGCTGGGCAAATTATTTAAATGCTTTGTGACCATGGTTCCTTAGCCAAAAATGACAGTGTTGATAGCTGATAGCATCTTTTCCATGGGGTGGGGTCTTCTCAGGTTCAAACGAGTTAATATCTGTCAGACACACTAGCACATTATAAAGGTGCAATTAACGGTGGTTACCATTGTTATGCTAGGCTGGAAAGAAGAGACAAAAATACCCATATTTTCTTTAGAGTCCATTGGAAGACTGAGCCAAGAGGTGCTAAAGCAGAAGTAAGTGAATATGGACAGCATCCTGTCCCTTATAGGTTGTTGTTCTGGGGTCTGAGCCTTAATAATGCCCCCCACCCCGCCCTGAGCTTTGTCTCTGGGTCCCTTTAAGCTGCCCACAAATGGGAGGGGACTCATGGTTCCTGGGGAAAGATTGGTTGTTCCCGAGAACATTATAGATTTCTTTAGCTTTAGCGAAGCTTCAGGAAGCCACATCCCAGAGCTTGCTGTATTGACTCCACCTGCTGGGACGTGTGGTTGCCAAGGGCAATGCAATCAGCTCCTTGCCTGTCCTTGTCCTGTGGCTCCCAAGGACTCTGCTCATAACCAAGCAACTAAGGCCTCTCACTTCCTTCCCTAGAGGTGGGGGTGTGGGGGTCGGGGCTACAGCTTAGCATCTGGTCAGAGCCGTGGTCACTGAAGAGGCTCCTTACCTGGGCCCGCATGTTGGTGGGATCTGTGGGACTCTGTGCATCTGCTCCTGCCACTCCTAGTCAGAGCCCTCGGCCCTAACTGGCTATTCCTTTGTGTGACTTGTCACACTTATCTCCAGGTGCTGAGGGCTGTGCCAGAGAGAACTCGGAACAAGCAGGAGGGTTGCTAAAGGTTTGAAAAGGTGCTTCTGGGGTGTGTGTCTATAGATAGTGAGGACGCCATGGAAGGGCCGAAGAGTAAAGGACAAGTGTCTGCTGTGAAGAGTGTGAGACCAGTCCCTGTGTGTGCTGAGAGTAGTCCCCATCAGTTTTCCCCTTGCTCCCAGACTATTGGGGGGGGGGGGACTCACAGCAGGAGTCACCATACAGTTTTGAAGGGGTGAGTGAGGCCAGAGGTGAGAGGTTTAGGCACTATTTTTGACTCTGTCCTTATGTTACTCCATGGCTTTGAGACTTTACATCCTTCCTTAGAGCTGAGGGTGTATCCATGTTGGCTAGTGCAGGTAGAGGCGGGCTCTTTAAGGAGAATTGGTGTGCTTTTGTCAGAGGCAGGAAAGGAAACGAATGGTGGGGAGGCAAACATGGATGCGCGTGTGCACACGTACACAGGCACACACACACATACACACACACACACACACACACAGAGTTTGTTCAGTGGCTTCTACTTCTCTAATTCTTTCTAACCCATTTCAAAAGCTGTTCTGAGTAACAGTAACAGGCCAGTGAGTGTGCTGTGGTGGCTCTGAGTAGGAACCAAGCCAAAAGCCTAGGGTTGGGTCTTCTTACCACCTAGGGAGAAGCTCTTAGCAATCCTCAGAAGCCTGCTGCGTTAGTTTTCATGTCCAGATACTATTAAGGAAGGCACAGGGGTGGGGCGGAGAGGTCCATTAGTGACTCATATTCATGTACTGTCAAGTGTTCACTTAGGCTTCTTCTTTGACTACAAATTTGCTCTGCGGAATACTCAGTCATAACATGTGACCGTCATCTGAGGCTATGCTGGAGCCTCCAGAACCATGAGCCACTTTGGAGATAGACCTTTCCAGAATTCCCCTTACCTCTAGAGTTGGACTTGAAGAACGCAGGGGTCAGGATAGGCTTCATTATGCTGGTGTAGCGAACATCTCCTAGGTACCAGGACTTCAAACAACAGGAGCTGACTGCTGGCCGTGTTGTGTATTCATCCCAGGCTGGTTGCTGTTTTTTGCTAATGCTTCTGTGATGCTAAGTTCACTCATGGCTATAGTTCTTGTGGCAGAGGAAAGAGCTAGTGAGACACAGAATGGGCCTTAGAGATACAAGTTGGTTAGGGAAAGCTAGGTCTGGAAAATTAGGAGGAGGTTGCTCACATCTGGAAGAGTATCCCCTAAAGGTCCATGTCTTAAAGGCTTGGTCCTCAGAATGATGATATTGGAGACAGTGAGACTGTCAGGACATAGGCCTAATGGGAAATTCTTAAGTCACTGGGGACTGTGGGACCCTGGCCTCTCATTATTCTTCTGCTTTCTGGTTGATGAGGATTGACTCTGCCAAATAGTCATGACGTGTGACTCTTACCTGAAGCTATGCTGGGGCCTCCAGAAACGTGAGCTCTTTTGGTGATAGACCTTCCCAGATTTCCCCTTACCTGTAGAATTGATCTTGAACCTTTCCTCTTGACATTCATCATTAAAATAGAACTAGTCTGGGGCAGCCCCATAGTCGTGAGCTCCTCTGACCCAGTTGCCTGCATTACTACTTAGTATGGTCTGACCTGGAAAGCCAACACCACCGAGAAGGCAACAGTTTAGAAGAGGTAACTGAAACAGTACTTAGTTTAGATTTAAGCGATCACCACCCTGAAATAATTAAGTGCCAAGTGGTTATTAAACAATACATTCACAGAATTCTGACAACTGTTAAGAGCTGTTCCCTCCCCTCCTACAGTGAATATTCCCCAGTAAATACACTTGTAATACTCCACTGGCTTTTAATTAACCCAGCTCGCCTATAAGCCCATTTATCTTCTAAAAAGAAGGTTGTTCCATGTGCGATGCGTGTCAATAGATAATTAAAATGTTTCTCTTAGACAATGAGCAGGGAGCGGTGATCTGTGCATTTCAGAACCTGATTACTAAAATGCTATTTATTGAGGTTTAACACTTGTTACTTGGTGACTGGATAGCCCTGTCTCTTTAATACCAAAATTAAATAAGCACCGTGGACAGAATGTGTAATGGTAGCAAATCTCTCCGGTCATAATTAAGCAGTGCAAGTGACAAACATTCGATTCTTGTTTAGGAAACAAACATCACTTGTGTGGCTTTCAAAAATCAGGCGCCAGGAGGGTGTGTCCTCGGTCTTCTTTGTTCTTCCAGGAACAGCCCAGTGGAGTCGCTGTGTCAGTGCAGATGCTTCCTGCTATCCACAGCACCAGGTTCCTTTCTAGAAACAACCACACAGAGTGTGTTTAGAACCACAGAGTAAAAGATGATTCGGAGCTACTTTGATAAGAGGAGACTTCTCAGGACCAGCAGCTACCAGCGACCTGCAGCAGGCAGAGAGCTGTTGTCTCCATCTTCAGAGGAGAGTCTCCCATCCCTAGAGCAGGCAGCCATGGCCAGGGGACCCCCTCCCTGCGTCTCTGAGCTGCCCTACCCTGAAGATGCTTCCCATCTGCCTGCTAGCTCCTCTACCACTGGCTCCAGTTTTAAACTGTACATCCTCAAAGCTGCCCAAGTCTTAACCTGTGAGTGTAGCCCAATTTAGAATTGAAATGAGATTGGGGTGGGCCCAGATCTAATATAGCCCATAATAAAAGAGGGAATCTGGAGATAGAGACAGGTGCGTACTGTGGGAAGGGGAAGGCTTTGGTGGGCCATGCACTGTAGCAGAGATGTGAGGAGAGCCAACCAGCTGCTGACGCTTGAGAAAAGCAGGAGCAACATGGCCTCCTGGAGAGCCAGCCTGCCCACAGCCCAGCCCTTAGCCTGGAACAAAGCCTTTCTGCTGCTTGAGCCACATTCCTGCTGTGGAGGCTGGAAGCGCTTGGACCCTCATTATAATAGGATGCAAACATCCTGAGGAGGAGACTCTGACACCCTAGTCCTTCTGTTAATCCTTCTTGGGTTTGGGGTGAAACTTGACCTATGCGACTGGGGAACCAAGGAAGATCTTGGTCACCTGAAATGATTGAGTGGATTCACATGGGACCACTGTCCAGCAAAGGATGTATGTATCACTTCTTTTAATTTTCCATTTGTGTGTATGTGTTTGTGTGTGTGTGTTTTATCATAATCAAAATAGTGGCATTAAGCCTCGTGGGCATGATCAGAACACAGGAATCTGCACGAGTGCCCCTTCCTAGTAGCACACTAGCTTGGCATGGTCTACAAAGAACAATCAGAGCAACTCATAGCAAGGTATGGTTCACGGCTTGGCGGATTTTGAGTCTTAGTCTAGCTGACTACAAAGTGAGACCCTGTCACAAACAAAGCAAGCAAATGTTAAAACTGAGCAGTGGCCCCAATTCTGAAAGAAGGAGGCAGCTTGTGCTGGTAGGACAAATCCTTTCGATGCCCATTTGAGCAAGGAAATAAATGATGACGGTTTTTAAACTCAGGCAAGAAATCTCAGGAACGTTCAACAAGATCCAGCAAACAAAAGATCACAAAGAAAGCTGTCCTTGCACTTGCGCCGAGCCTTCCCTAATTTATTATTTATGACATCACACATGGTTCAGGATTTGTAATGCTCTGACTTCTTCCAGGAAGGTCTCCTTTGTCCTGCCAGGAGGTCTTCTACCTAGCCTGACTGACAACACTGAAGTCACAGGAAGGAAGCAACAGTGATCTGCATGGAGGGGATTGCAGTCAGCCTGGGTGGACTTGTACTCTGGCCCCAGAAACAGTCTTTATTCTGAAGCTACTCCATCCTGAGAGTGGCAGGTGAGCTAGGTCAGAAGGAGGTAGGAAGGCAGCTCTCAGGAGAAATCTACAGAAGCAGGGTGCTGGAGAAACAGAGACCCAAAGAGCTGGCTGGCTGGGCTAATGAGAGGAGGAGGTCGGAGGCAGAAAGACAGGGCAAAGCCAAGCCCAACTCGGCATCAGCAAAGACCAGAAAGGTGTAATTCCGCCTTACAGGATGCTTTCAGGGTTTGGAGCTCTGCTTATATAGGATTTAAAGAAAACTGTCTGCCTCCTTTACAGTGAGGGTTTTGAGACTTTGTGTTATAGATCCTGGAGGGAGCTGGGCTCTTCCACCTGGGCGGCCATAGTTAGGGGTCCCTGGCACACCAGCCTTCAGGTTGTAAGTGGGTGTTAGCCACTAAACCATGCATGTGCCTCTTCCTCCTGGAGAGAGAGAGCAGGGTCCCCCACCCTAACAGATGTTCTCTCTGCCCTGCAACTGCCTCAATTCCAGGAGAGGAGAGAAGGAATGCAAGAAAGGGCTCTAGAGGCCTCTCTTCCTCTCCTCCCTGTTACCATAGAATCTCGTTTCCTTGGTTACGGGTGGCCAAGGAAAGGACACTGGGCAAGTGCAGGATTTTGATGGAGCTCTCTACAGAGATGTCAGTGAGGACCTGGTCTCCTCTTAAAGAATTCTCACTCTGAGAGGTGGCTCAAGAATGGAGGTGGGAGGGAGAGGGTGGTGCATTGGGCAATTCCAATTTAGAAATTTCATCTCCCCTGACAGAAATGAGGCTCTTTAAGATGACCCCAAGGTATCAAGGCCAAAGAAGCCATCTTTCACATGCTGGTGATCTTGAATGGGCAGACAGGCAGGAATGATAATTAAATAATTTCTGCAGCACTACATTTACCTGCACCCCCTGTGGTTGGGTTCCTGGCCCTGGCTCACTATTTCCCCTAATAGCTGCGTCTCCATGGGAGACAAGTCTGGTCTCAGCCTTGACCTTTCCCTGGAGACCACACTAGACCCATGAAATCTCTCCACAATGCTCTGAATTTGTTTGTTTTGTGAGACAAGGTTTCACTATGTAGTTCAGGCTGACCTTAAACCTCCAATTCTCCTGCCTCTCTTCTTGAGTGCTGAATACCAGGCATGCATCACCATGCCAGGCATTTTGAAAAATGTTTAATAGTTGAATACTGACTTTTAAGGGTTAATCAATATATTTCCTCAATCAGAGTATCTTGTCTGTGGAAGTGTAGCAGCTTCTCTCAAGAACCATAATAGCTGCACAAACATTGTGTCATTTACTATGTTGCTTACTCACCTAGATTGCTTTTTGTTGCTGTGATAAAACACTTGGAGGATGAAAAGGTTTTTATTTCCACATCACAGTCAATCATTGAGGGAAGTAAGGGCAGGAATTCAGATAACTAGGAAGAACACTGCCTGCTAGCTCATTCCTTCTGGTCTGCTCAGCTATCTTTTTTAGAGAGCCCAGGCTCACCTGCCTAGGGATGGTTCTGCCCACAGTAGGCTTCCTATATCAATTAGCAATTAAGAAACTGCCTCACACATGACCGTAGGCCAATGAGGTCTAACCAGGTCCTCAACTGAGGTTTCATTTTCTCACGTGGTTCTGGGCTGTGTCAAGTTGGCAGCTGAAGCTAACTATCATAACACCTACTGATTATGGGATAGCAATCTGTCTTCTTTACCTTTCGCCTTCTTTCTCTTTAATAAAGTATTTGATTTTGGAGAAAGATAATGCATTAAGATATTTTTTTAATGGTACAAAATACTATATGATGAAAATATTCCTGGTGTGAAGAACCTCGCTGTTCTTATCTCCAGCCTCACCCACCATTGCTGTGCCGTCAGAGTATTTCAGAATTGATGCAAACATGAGCATTTGTCTGCCTCTACCACCATGGCTCCTTCTGCCTCCATCTTCCTATCTCTCCCTGGAACACAAATAAGATATGATCCATATTGTTTGCTCATTATTGCTCAAAAATTATCAATCTACTTGGAAGATCCTCTTCATACCATTGTGTGTAAGGCTGCCTCATCTTAAGCAGTTGTTGTGCTGTGAGGCCCCTTCTCTTCCTCACCCTGGATCTCTATTGACTGTGTGCCCCCAGCCTTAATCACCCTGGATCTCTATTGACTATGTACCCCCAGCCTTAATCACCCTGGATCTCTACAAGCCTCAGGTCCAGAACAAGCACATACTTAAGAGAGAGTAAAATTGTCATATACATTAGTGAAAATCCTTCCCACCAAGGGAGATTTTACCTAGGGCTTTAGGAATATGAAAAAGCCAACTGAGTAAGACATTACTACACCCCCAAGTGAGATGCATGCTCACTTCATTTAATAGAAATTCTTGGGATAAAAGAGGAGTGGGAAGGATCTGGATCATCATGGCCTAGACACTGGAGCCACCCCTACTGGGCATTTCCTTTCTGTGGCTGTATATGCTCAAGCTGGAGTTCTCTGAGGATTGTCCATTTGGGCCTGGTGTGTTTGAGTCTGGGATCTGGACTTGATCATGTCCTCTGGGTTTTGGGAATAGAGACAATACGAAAGCTCTGGCAGGCAGGCAGGCAGCCCTGTGTGGCTTGGGTTTAGACTTACAGCTGCTCCATACATCCTGAAGCTGGGCTCCTGGAAGATACCTCGAGAGTCCTCCAGCCAGTTAGCCCCACATTCAGTCTCCTTCAGGTGTTCCAGGGCAGGGGTGGGGGTGTACCCATGGACATGGGAGTGCCTTTTTCTCTTCTCTCTCCTTAGAGATAATGGATTGACATGGTTTCTCCAGTCCTCCTGGAGTCTTTTCCTGAATGCAGTCTTCAGTCACACAAACCATCACTGCATGCCCATTTTGAAGACAATTGCATCTAGCAGCTGGAAGGAAGCTAGGTTTGCTGGAAAAGCCACAGAAGAGGGCAAAGTGAGCCACATTAGGACTTTGTGTTACTAATGCTCCTAACACAGTGTTAACTATTAGGTCCCCTGCCTCAACCACACACCTCAAGACAAGGTTTCTCACTTAAACCCAGAGTTCACCAATTTGACTAGTCTAGCCAGCTGTCCTTTTCTGGGGGTTCCCTATCTCCACCTCCTGAGAACCAGAATTGCAGGTTAGTGCCTGCCATTATATGGGTGTTAAGGTTTGTTCTACTACGATGTATTGTAACTTTAAATTCTATAGGGAAGGGTTAGGCCTAAAAATGACTTTTCCTGTTTATAAGCTTTTGTAGTGCAAACCTTACTCCTTGACTTAAACCTATTGGTTAAATAAAATTGGCTACACTGGAGGGATTAGAGGTAGGTGGACTTTGAGTTACCTGGTTGGGGGTGGAGAAGAGAGAGGAGTGAGGAGAGACACAGAGGAGAAAGGGGAAGAAGGAGACAGAGGCCATGAGGACATGGCCAGGAGAAATAACAAGCATTTAGGGTATACTGTTGGTGAGGTAGCCAGGCCAGCAGTTGCAAGGGTAGATTAGGAGTTAGTCCTCCCCCTCCCCCCCCCAGTAATTGTCAAAGCCAAATAAAACAGCCATAGTTGGATCTCATTTATTTATAAGCTAGTCAGAGATAAACTTAAAATGGTTGTACTACATATGGGTTCTGGGAGTCTGCACTCCGGGCCTCATGTATGTGCTGGTGCTCCACATGTGTGCTGGTACTCTACATGTATGTGCTGGTGCTCCACATGTGTGCTGGTGCTCCACATGTGTGCTGGTGTTCCACATGTATGTGTTGGTGCTCCACATGTGTGCTGGTGCTCTACATGTATGTGTTGGTGCTCCACATGTATGCTGGTGCTCCACATGTGTTCTGGTGCTCCACATGTATGCTGGTGCTCCACATGTATGCTGGTGCTCCATATGTGTTCTGGTGCTCCATATGTGTGCTGGTGCTCCATTTGTGTTCTGGTGTTCCATGTGTGTGCTGGAGCTCCACATGTGTGCTGGTGCTCTACATGTATGCTAGTACTTCACATGTATGCTGGTGATCCAGATGTGTGCTGGTGCTCTACTCAGGGTTTCTCCCCATCTCTAAATCTCACTTTCCATTGAGACTATCTGAAAGGGCTTTCCCTTCCCTACTCTCTTCTTCTCCCTTCTCTCCTCTCCATTTATTGTAGTGGTTTAAATGACAAGTATCCTCTATAGTCTCTGACATTTGAATACTTCATGCCCAGTTAGTGGCATTGTTTGGAACCTTGAGCCTAAATAAATTCTTTCTCTGGGAAGTTGCCATTGTGGTCATGGTGTTTTATCACAACAACAGAAAAATAATTAACATAAACATATAATGTCTATATATGTATATAAATGTGTGTATACACACATGTATCCATACACATGTGTACATATACAGATACATGCTAGATGATTAAAAATATTTCTGAAGCACTGCCTTTCATGGGTCTGTATGAGCACATGGGACTATTGCTCTGTAGTTACAATTGTTCTATCTTCGTCATGTCGTGGTATTGTAGGTATACCATCGTCACACCATCTTCACAAAAAGACTTGGGAGCAGGTACTTCTGCTCTACTTTTGGGAGTTTGTATATGATTGGTGTAATTTTGATAAATAATTAAGCTGTCTAGGTATCTTAGTGTGCTCTCTGTTGCTGTGATAAACACCATGGCCAAAAGCAATGTAAGCAGAAGGAAAGGATTTATCTGGCTTACACTTCCCAGACACAACCCATCACTGAGGAAAAAGTCAGATAAAAAATCAAACAGAAACCATAAACATGCTGCTTGCATGTCACTCTCCGGCTTGCTCCCATACCAACACTTTCCTAGCTTTTTTTGTACAGTTCAGGTCTACCTGCCTTGGGATGTTCTACCACAGTGTGCTTGGTCTTTCCACATCAAGCATTATCCAGTCAGATGTGGCCACAGACCCATGTTATCTAGGCCACTCCTTAGTTAAGGTTCTGTAAGTGACTTTAGGGTCTGTGAGGTTAACTATAAGAACTACCCAGTGCACTGAGCTTAGAGCTTTGTGGGACAGTTAGTTTTCGTTTTCGTGTTCATTTGGGGATTTGGTGTTTGTTTCTGTTTTGTTTTGTTTTTGAGACAATGGCTCACTCAGTAGTTTAAACTGGCCTTAAACTTGCTGTGCAAACCAGACTGGCCTCAAACTCAACATAACCCTCCTACTTTGGCCTCCCGAGACCTAGGATTACAGTTGTAAGCTACCACAGCTGGCTTATGGGAAAGTTTCATTGTTAAATAGATTAACCTCATTTTATATTTCTTTTCCCATGAATTCTGAATTTTTTTGAGATTTTGCTTATTTCTCTCCATGTGTGCATATTTCACTTACATGTGTGCCTATGTATCACTTGTGGGCAGTGCCTCTGGGGAAGAAGGTGTCAGAGCTTCTGGAACTGGAGTTCAGATGGTTGCAAGCCTCCATGCAGTTGCTGGGAACCAAACTTGGGCCCTCTGGAAGAGGGACCAGTGCTCTTAACTGCTGAGCCATCTCCTCAGCTCCATGTTTTGAGGCTTCTCATCTTTCAAGAAATCTGTGGGATTCTACTATTAGTTTACCTTTACATTGTTCTTGAACAACTTTCACATTATAGCGAAAGCTAACGGTAAAGGAGTGTCCCCTTGCCTCGGCTTCCCAGGTACCTGGGCTACAGGTGTTGTTCCCCTTCTTAGGCTCTTTCTGTGCTTTTGGATTTATTTATCACAATTTCCAGTAATGTTTTCTTATTTACTTTCTGTAGGATCTATGGTAGGATCTCTTTTGGCATGTTTGATTGGTGGGATTCATATACATTCTCTCTGTCTCTCCCTCTGCATCTCTGTCTCTTTGTCTCTGTCTCTGTCTCTCTGTCTCTCCCTCTCCATCTCTGTCTCTTTGTCTCTCTGTCTCTCTGTTTCTGTCTCTCTCTGCCTCTTTCTCCCCTCTCTCTACTTGTATCCCTTCCTCTCCATCTTCACTAAAGATTTATCAAATTTTTGTCTTTTAAAACAAGTGACTACTGGTAGTTTTGGTGATTTAAGATTTTTCTTCTTTCCCAATATAGACATTAGGAATATGAATTTCCTTCTAAGCCCCACTTTAAAAACATCATACAAAATCTGACATTACAATTTCACTATAATTTACTCCATATACACTTTCTGTTTTCCCTTTTGACTTTTAAATTTTGACTCATAAACCCTTTAGAGTATACTGTTTAGTTTCCAAATATTTGGGAAGTTTCAAAATATTTACTCAATAATTACTTTAAATATGTTTTCCTGTGGTCATGGTGCAGATGTGATATGATTTAAATCCATTTGAATATTTTCAAGCTTTTTTTTTCATGATCTGGCATATGACTGTCTTGGTAAATGTTTAAAAGACTGTAACATTGTACTCGGGTTCTATAAATGTCAGCCACTCAAGCTGATTGAGACTATTTTGCAAGTACTTTGTGTCTTTATCGGTTGTCTGTCTATTAGTCTATTCATTATTGAGAGTGTTAACCTATAACTGCGGATTTCTCCCCTCGTTTCTGTCAGTTTTTGCCTTGTGTATTTTGCTCTCATGCCAGGATCACCTACATCTTGGACCGCTGTGTATTGGAGGATTGACTGTTACAATCAGGAAGGAATTGATTTTCGAGACACAGTGTCAGTATAGCCCAGGCTGGCCGGAAACTCATGCTCCTACTGCCTCGGCTACCTGAATGCTGGTTTTACCTGTGTGTGCCCTTGTGCCTGGGGTTAAGGAATGTTTTGAGATGATGGGAATGTTCTGCATGTTGGTGGCTGATGACCATGTACACACTCATGGGTGCATTTGCCAACATGCCCAGAACCAGAAATCCCTGTGTGAGCTGTCTGTGTGAAAGAGGGAAGAGGAAGAAGTCTCAAGGCTGAAATATGAGATTTGTCAGAGATTTGGTATTGACTTTGGGCCAGAATGCAGTGCCAAGTCCCTCAGTGCTGTCACTGGAGAGCTCCAAGGCGACTCTGGCAATTTGATTTGGCCAGACTATGTTTTTTTGCTATGATGTTTTGTTGTGTTTCAAAAAAATCTTCCAGGTCATTCCAGCACCTGCTTCCAGGGGTGGGAGAGGGGAGGAGAAGGTGTGTGTGTGTGTGTGTGTGTGTGTGTGAGTGTGTATGTATGTGTGTGTGTGTGTTAGGCTCACTCCTGCCTGCTCTTTCCACTATTCATGCTGTGCTACCATCTAGAGTTTGTACTGTGGTGACTGTGACTGGGTGTCTAAGTCACCAGAGGAAGTAGGGTCAACCCCCACACCCCATCATCAGCTATCATCAAGCCTGTCTCATGTCCAGCACTGTGCTGGAGGCTGTGTGCTTCTGACAGTGAGTTTTAGGTCTTTGCCCACCTCCGGGGGAGCCTGGCATAGCAACAGAGCCAAGACTTTCTTGTAATAAAGCAAGACCAAAATCCACTGCCAGACTGGACTATTTACACAGTTAAAGTCTGTAGGATGTCAGGAATCTGATGGCAGAACAGCCTTGCATTTCTGCAGAGATCTAAATAGAAGATCCCTAAGGCTGGGAGGAAATACACACACACACACACACACACACACACACACACACACACACACACACACACACACACACACACACACTGCTTCCTTAAAGTCTGTGATTCCAGCAGAAATAAGTCCATGACTTAATATTACTGCCCTGACCTTTAAATGCCTGCAGGTAAACAGCACCAAGCTGCCTGGAGAGGAGAAGTTCTTAGCTGGCACCACACAGTCCCTCAGGACTGGCTCTACGAGTCACAGGACTGACCTGACTTCAGCTTGATCAAGTCTCCTGTAAAGCAAGGTAGTCCCAGTGTTTACTAAGTGTACATCACAGTACAGGGGTGACATGGCTCCTCAAAAAAGACAGTGCACACATAGAGCAACAACTGAGCACATGATTCCAGTTTGCCTCATCTGCAAGCCTTTGAACAGCCCCCCATTTGCTCACGAGCCATGGAAACCATAGCAATAAGCACATATGTATGCATGTGCTTTCCCATCTATGAGACAAGCAATGTCATAACATCTTTCTTGTATGTGTGAGGTTCACGGGAGGGAGGTAAGTGCAGATTCCAGCAACGGATTCCACCCAAGGTCTGCTGATCTTTCAACAGCGTGTTTGTAATCAGAATGTGTTGAGCACGTTGTCATACTTGGGGCTACTGGCAGACATACCCTTGAGATGGGAGCGTGTAGAGAGGTGCTTGGGGTTACTCTTGGGAAGCACGTCTGTAAACAGTGGAAGAAGGCAGCCAGGGCTTTGGAGGGAAGTTAACCTTGGCTAGCTATGTGGAGACAGGGTGGCCTTTAGATACATCCCAGTTAGAGAGAAGAGAGTGAATGGCCTTTTTATTCCCATATCCCACCAGTCATGGGCCATGGAAAAAGTAAGGTGCTGGGTAAGCAGGTCTCTGGAGCTGAGGATGAATCCCCAGATCCCTAAAAAGGACCTCTTATTTGTCTCTTCTCTGACTAGTGATTCCCAGGAGCTTGGACAAGGTGACTGTGTCCACCCCAATAATGGGACCTCATCAGAACATCCAGAGAACACACTGTGTGTCATATACTACAACGGGCTCTGAGGTTTGGCTTTTCCTCTTACTAACAAAGAACCTGTTGGGTGGCTACTAGTAAATGGTGGTCCTCCTGGGAGCTATAGCTTCACTAAGATTAAATGAAGGCAGTATTCTTAAGTCGCTTCCCAAGTCCAGAGCGATCAAAAATGTCTTCTTGGAGGAGGGAGAACTGAGCCAGTCCTTGAGGATAGCTAGGATTTAGATAAACAGAGCCAAGATGGGAGGGGGCGGGTCAGGTAGAACAGCCTTGGAGCGAGGACCATCATTTGAAAATGGTTATGAGAGCAACCAGCACCATGCAGATGATCGTAAGGGCCTGTGTGAGCTTCTCTGTATCCTTGTAAATTGTCTTCTCATCCTTCCCCTGTTGAACAAGATTCTCGTTTCCCATCATAGTGATATTCAGATATCAAACAAACAAAGATGCCCTAGCCTTTAGGATGACTTAAAAAAAGGCGGGGGGGGGGGGGGAGACACAGCCAAGGAAGGATTGAGGAATTCAAGCTATTAGTCGATAAATTAGCATCTGAAACCCAGATTTCTTTTTCTTTCAAAATTTTAATTGGCAGTAATCATATTCAGTTGTAGAACATATGATAGAGTGAATTAATGTAATAACACATAAGTATATGTATTTATGGGGTGCAATGTGATGTTTGCAAAGAGTGCATTATAGAATTGTTAAATATAACCAGCATGCCCCACCCCTCTTTTTGCAATGGAGACATTTAAAATTTACTCTTAGAGCAGTGAGGAGTTAGCCCTGTAAAGTCCCATGTGAACAGAACAGAAGCAGAGCCCCAAAGGCCCATGGTACAAGGCCGTTCATGGTCTATTTCTTCCATCTTCTCTGCGTTTATTCCTAGGAGGCCCGAGTACCCACCTACTCCAACAACGGTGGACCAGAGCAAAGACCTCAAGCCTCTAAAGCTTCAGCTTACACAGAAGCCAGGCAGAGGTGCCCTGGCCGACCTGGCCTGATGTATCTTGTTCCTCTTGAGGCCTCCGCTGCCTGACCCATGGCTAAGAACCTGGAACTGGTGCGTTGTCCTGAGAATGGTCTCTGGCCCGACTCAGCGCCCTCTGGGGTTATTTGGCACATCCAAAAAGATTTCAGTCAACTCCTATTTTCATTGGTTTTTGTTCAAACTACCATCTTCATTTCTCACAGAAAGAGAGTTATCTGTAGTCAATAAGGCTGTAAGAGAAGGAGGACCATGGATGCTTTGGGCTGTATTTGCTTACGTTGTGTTAAAGGGTTCTTATGTATAGTATTGAGCATCCACATTTTTTCTCAAAAAATATCATGGAGGCTATTGTCTACCTATCCCTGAGTAGTTTACCATATAAAGTTTGAAAGATGTGGAAAATAATAGGGGTATGTGTGTGTGTGTGTGTGTGTGTGTGTGTGTGTGTGTGTGTGTGTGTGTGACAGTGTCACCTATGGAGCTGCAGCCTGGAGGTAAAGCCTGGAGGTAAGCTTTTATAAAATGTTGGCTTGTTGATTCAGCTTTATCTGCAGGGTAACCGCTGCTCAACTTAGGCCAGACCACATCCTGAGGACTCATAGCAAACTGAGGCTATTTTGTCCGGATGCTTTGAAGACACCTAGCTTACCCGAAGCCCAGCTTTGCTATGCAGCGACTGTAGAGGTTTTGTTTTCTCTGGTGATTTGAGGTCAACTAGGAGCCATGCCTCACTGTCCAGCAGCTCCAGAAAGCTCTACTGCATGCTCCTAGCTCAGGAAATGGTCAAAACTCAGAACCTGAAGTATGATTTCTATTAGATATGCATCACCTTTGTGCCACAGGGATGGAAAAGGTGGTAAGTAAACTCATTGTCCTGTATACATTTGCCTTATATTTTATTTATTTTCTTGAGACCTAGTCTCAGTATGTAGTCTTGGCATGCTACATAGATCAGGCTGGATATAAGCAAAGATCATACATACTTCTGCTTCTCAAGTGCTGGGATTAAAAGCTTGCTCCACCATGCCCAGCCAGATTTGCATGGTAAACAATAATCTCTGTGATGGTCCCTGTTGCCTCCTAAGGGTTTCCCCATGTCCCTAACACTTCCTAGAAGGTGGTTGTGATAGCTGCAGGCCAACATACTTGCTTTCCCTAGCCCCCCTATTGCTAAACAGATTTAGTGACTTTTTTTTTTTAACTTCTACTGATTCTTTGGGAATTTCACATCACATCATGCACCCCAGCCCCACTCACCTCCTGTCCCTTCATGCCTCCCCTCTGCCCTTGCAACCCCCTGACCCAAAGAAAACAAACAAAAAAATTCACCCAGTATACCCTTTTGCCCAAACAGCTTTCCTTGCAAATGTTCATTGCAGTGAGTCATTGGTCTGGTTTGAGGCCTCTGGCTTCTGTTACAGCATCAATATGGGATTCTCTCAGATATCCTGTTACTGCTCTGCATCATAGAGATCCTGCAGCATTGGATCTGTAGGGCTGGCCCCTTCATACACTCATTCTGGAAGTTCATAAGTGGGGTGGTGTGGGCCAACTCAAACCCTGGATCTGGGCCTGGTGGTAGCAGCACCAGATGTGGGGGGATCTCTTTGTCTTCTTTAGTATTGTGAATTGAAAGCTCTCATGCATGCTAAGCAAAAGATCTATCACTGAGCCCAGAGAGTCAGAGAAGACCTGCACCAGGGGCAATAGGTCCATAGTCTGCAAAGTATGCCTTGGCTACCTGCAGGACTCCAGACACACATTGCAGGCTGAGAGACAGATGGTACCCCCACAAGTTTCAGAGCAGGGAGAAAGTCATGTAGGTGTCAGACAAGGTGAGCAAAGAGACAACCCCTCCCCCCACCACCACTACTACCACTGCAGTGTCCCTGAGAAGAGAGGCTTCAGATGTCTTTTGACTGGCTGTTGGGGTGTGGTTGGGGCTAGAGACATGAATACGCCCCTGTGCAAGTGAGAGATCCAGACAGGGCAGGGAAGTAACTCAGGAAGAAAGGCAGGCCTGGGAGTTTGGGGGCTGCCAGGTGTAGGCAGATGTCTCTATTCTGCCTTCTCTTGACCATGTTTCCTAATGAATAGGGTGCCAGCTCTTTGGACCTTGTTTTTAGTAATGTGCAAGATGGAGATAAACACTTAGCAGTGACAGAGATCCATCTGCTACGTGTGAGGAGCATGCAGATCTCCCCTGAAAGAACACAAAGCCTGACTCCAAGCTACTGTGTACTCCAGGCTTGTGTTCTAGAGCAGCCCCTGAGCTTCTCAGACCCAGTTTCTTCCCAGGATCCAGGTAACAATCAGACCAAGGACCACTGTTGGGATGGGACATAACAGGCAAGAAAACAGCATTGAGACATAGGGAATCTGAAGTTAGCCCTACCCCTGCTTACACAATGGTGAGGCCGCCTGTCCTGGCTAAGAATGCCATCTCTCTCCACGGTTCTCAACTAGCATCCAAAGGAAGGGACACATCTGAACAGATAAAATGAGACTGGGTGAATGCCACAGTAACGGGACAAATCTGCCAGGAATACACAAAGGAAGCCACTTGCTAGGCAGTAGCAGAGGATGCTGCTGTCCCCTGCAGCAGCTCTTAAAAGGTCAACTCAGTATCCTATTGAAGACTTGACAGTCCACCAGCTGGGGTGTGGCTTGGGTGGTGGTGGAATACTTGCTTAGCATGCATGAAGCCCTGGGTTCCATCCCTTGCACTGAAATCAGTCAGTCAAACAAATGCTAACAGCAAAAGAAGCAAAAAAAAAAAAAAAAAAAAAAAGCAAAAAAAATCTTCCTAAAGAAACAAAGGAAAAAAAAAAACCTGAACAATTGGATAACTGGTGTAAGCCTACTACTAGCAATGCTGTGATGTCTACTTCAAAATCTGTAAAGAAGATAAATTGTATGTTAAGTGTTCTTTGCACATAAACACTCAACTGCGCACACACAACACAAAGTCAGAAAAACAAAAGCAAAGAACCCTTTGAGAGATAGTGATTGTTGTATCTGTATCGTGAGTGCTGGTTTTTCAGAGTCATTACATGGTACACATAAACGCTTGCCGTCCTTTGTAGATCGATTAGGCTTCAATAATGTTCTTAAAAACAACCTCAGTAGAGGCATTGTCTCTCCTCTGTGTTTCAAAGAATTCTCAGCCTGAGGGACTCTGGGTAACCCATCCTTGCTGTTTCTCCTTCCTCTCATGCTGTGCCATGTAAACAATTCTAAGAAGATAATTTCACACCCCCTTCCCCCCATATGGACCGAGGCTTCTGATAGTCCACTAAAGGTTGGGGGATTCCAAATAGAACACCCTGACAGAGCCTTTAGTAGTTAGCTAATGATTACTAGAATCAAATATTAAAGGACAGACCCTACCTTCATGTATGGCTGTGGTGCTCAGAGCTGGAACACCCAAGTCACCCTGGTTCTGGGGTAACCTGGAGCTCCTTTGATCAGGCCTTGGTTTCTCTTGAGCAGGACCAGCCGACTTTTAGCTACTGGTGAGCTAATCACCTGGGAAGAGAGAGCCAGAGGCCATCCTGGCTGGAGGCCTGGCTGCCTGAACTGGGGTGCTAGCCATGGACTCAGCAATGAGTGCTTTCTGCTTCTGCAGATTCCTGAAAAGACTCTTGACCTACAAGCAAGGAACTGCATGTGGATAAAATCAAACATGTAAATCTAACAGTGAAGGTCTTTAGGACCAAGCTGATATTGGGTCAATGCCAGGATCAAGGAATGGCCCAGCCACCACAGCAAACCAGTCAGGCATTTGGGGGTCAGCATGAGAAAGATCTCAGACAGACTATGGCCCGTGACTAAGGAACCAATTGTTTTGTTTTAGCTTATAGACTGTAACACAAGAAACGTGTCACTGATAGAGTTAGGACCACAATCAATGAGTGATTCCTTTATGCAACACTTAAAGTCACACTTTACCTACTTTATTCCTATAACACCCTACAATAGCCTTCTGAGGGTTTCTGCAGGAGCTGGGACCTTGACTTCCAGACCACAGATCACAAGAGCTCACACTGTACCTCTGTGTTTGCCAGTAACCATTCTTCAAGGGGATTGGAAGTTCCCCTCTCAGAGGAGCCTGACTATATCCATCTGAGGAACACAGCTAAACCACCATTCCAAGTCCATCAAGAGCCTGGCTGAGATACCATTCCATATCCATTGGGAGCTTTCCTGAGTCACCATTCCATGCCCATCAGGAGCTTGGCTGAGTCACCATTCCATGTCCATCAGGAGCTTGGCTGAGTCACCATTCCATGTCCATCAGGAGCCTGGCTGAGTCACCATTCCATGTCCATCAAGAGCCTGGCTGAGATACCATTCCATGTCCATCAAGAGCTTGGCTGAGTCACCATTACATGACCATCAAGAGCTTGGCTGAGTCACCATTCCATGTCTATCAAGAACCTGGCTGAGCCACCATTACATGTCCACTAGAAGTTCCCTCCTATTCCTTTCCATCTTGGTTTGGCCATCTCTAGACTAGGCACACTAGCTGACAATCTGTGCTCTAGTGGGCCAAGTCCTTTCTCCCTAAGAGCTTTCTATTGAATTTCCTCTTGCTGGGAACTCTTGCCCTACCCATACTTCTTCCCCTTGCCTGTCCAGTTCCCATTTGCTGGAAAGTCCAACTAAATATCTTTTGCTATGAGGACTCTTCTTAAGACCCCACACTGCCCACAGATTTAACCAACTGCTTTTTAGGCTCATTTTATTTCTTCCACACTACAAGTTCATTTTTTTTTCCTGTTTTACCTGTACACCTTCTTTGCTTAATGATTCCTTTCTAGTAGGCCAGGGTGGTACCTACCATATGCCACAGGATGCCCTTGACCCTGTTGGGTGTTAGGTGCAGAGCTGGGCTCTCTAGATATTTGTTGAATACATGATGGTTGGGGAAACTAGGCAGATAAGGGCACCCAACACCCCCAGTTTGTAAGGTTCAGCTTTCAATATAAAGATTGCAGAGGAAATCTGCTGAACTTTCTAAAACATTGATCAAACTAGGTAAGAGTAAAAATCAGATTTGGGGGTCTGATTGGTGCATCGACTCATAGCTGTCAGAGGCTGTCAGGGATGCAGAAGCTGATGCCAGTGGACCTTGAGTGACAGCCCAATGAGACACGGGTAAGAGGGGAGGTCATCTCCAAGTTTGATTGTCTCATGAAAAAGGAAGTTGTGCTGTTGAGTTATCGTAATTGGAAGAAAAATCCAGTCCACAAGGAGTAAGATTTGAAGGGCAAAGGGTCCCATGTTTTTTGTTGGGGAAAGGGAGCATTCTAGAAGTTTACACATGGATACGGCTCCACTGGACCTTCAGGGAGTTGTTTGCGAGCTCCAGCACAATAGAAAACTGTTTAGTGAAGCCATTAGCTCTGTTATGGTCCTCATTTATGATTTTATTTACTTAATAATTCAGTCTTTCATGTCATGAATTTTTGAAAGAGACATTCAATTAGGAATTATGGATGCATTTTGAAGAAATACACAGCCTCATTTTTGGAGGGTGAGTGCCAACTTTCTTTTATGGGTGTGCCTGGATTGAGTCCAGAACACTCTGAGGAAACAAATTTTAGCATTTGTTTTCCATTTTTCCCTCAAAACCTGGGAGTTTTGCCAGTTAGAAAAACCTTCCTATGTCCCCTCAAATCTAGGCATAGTGTTATATTTATCAGAGTCAAATGGATGGGGATACAGCCCAGCTGGCTCATTGGGAGAGACCTTTCCTACCATCCCACTGCCTCCAGGGGCTTCCTCAGCCACACAGAGGCTTTTAATAGAGTTTCCCTCCTAGTTCCTCCCAGCTTAGCCTTTGCTTATAATGCTTTCTCTTTTTCATCTTTCTTTTCTCCCTTCCTCCCTCCCTCCTCCCCTCCCTCCCTCCTTTTCCCACCCCCCTCTCTCTTTCTTCTTTGTTTTTCTTTTCTGTTTTTCAAGACAGGGTTTCTCTGTGTAGCCCTGGCAGTCCTGGAACTCAGAGATCTGCCTGCCTCTGCCTCCCTACTAAAAGCATGCACCACTGCTGCCTAGCCTACTTTCTCACTCTTCAGACCTAAGACAGCACCTTGACCTTACCCATGGGCCTTACCTTATTCATGGCCTTCCATGAACCCAAGTTTCCCATATAGAGTGGGTTTCCTTATTGTTCTTCAGTGACAAACAATGAGGATTTATTCTAGCAAAAAGAAATGGAATTTATTAGTGCCTCACACCATCCCAGGAAAGCTAAGGAAGAAAGGAAAGTGTGTGTGTGTGTGTGTGTGTGTGTGTGTGTGTGTGTGTGTGTGTGTGAAGGAACAGAAGGAGGTGGAAAAGCTGGGCCATACCTCCAGTATAGTCAAATGAGACCCAACTGTTGCTGTCTGCTTAGTCTGGTGAATGGCGATCAGTGAACTTTTGACTGACAGTCTCTCAAACCACGTTCAGTGGGAGGCAGTTCACTCTAAGCAAAGCAAGGTACATCATCCAAAGAAAGGAAAACATTGTAGGCGAGTGGAAAAACAATCTGCAGGAAAAATAATCAGCAGGTTCTGGATGTGATGCCACCCAGAAGTGGCTAAAGAAGTTGATGCTGTTCAGCCTGGGAACCAGAAAACCTAATATTGGAGTCTAGCCTTAAATGCCAGAAGAGCTGCTGTCCATGTTTATTGCTCCTCCCTCATGATGGTGGCAGGTAGGAAGTGTGATGACACCCATTTTATAGGCAGGAAACAGAAAGGCTGAGTAGTTTGCAGTCTCACTGTAAGAGAATGGCTGGGTCATACCCAGGTTCCCTTGACCTCCAAAGCTCCCACTGGCAGCAGTGCTCTTTTTCCTTATTCTTGAGAATGGCATTAAGATCATTGGGTAGAAGAGCCAGGTGAGACTTGTTTATTGGAATTTGAATTCTGGAGGTGTTTTGTTTGTCTTTTTTTTTTCTTCTTCTTTTTTTTTAGCATATTGCATTCTCCAGCAGTGTTCTTCAGAAAGGATGATCTCCCTAGGATGGACATTTCTATTTCATCTCTCTGTTCTCGTCCACCCCTTCTTTTTGGAAACAGTGGGCTGGCTTAGATTTGCAGGTTCAAGAATTTCCCTGGCTGCTGCTGCACTGGGTGGTAACAAGAATGAACATGCTCATGTAGTGCAGATTTGTCTGGGATGAAGTGGAATATGGGAAAGCTTCTTGGAAAGAGGAGGAGGAGGAGGAAGAAGAGAAGAAGAAGAAGAAGAAGAAGAAGGAGAAGGAGAAGGAGAAGGAGAAGGAGAAGGAGAAGGAGAAGGAGAAGGAGAAGGAGAAGAAGAAGAAGAAGAAGAAGAAGAAGAAGAAGAAGAAGAAGAAGAAGAAGAAGAAGAAGAAGAAGAAGAAGAAAGAGATGATGACTGACGGTGCCTGGGGTCTTTTCCTTCACTGGGATTCAAGGAGTTTATGAAAGCTAAAAATCATTCTACTTTGATTTAGGTCCCTTTATGATATTTACAGAAGCGGAGCTAGATAATAGACAGATAATAGGTGGATAGATGGTAGATAGATAGTAGATAGATGATAGATCTATGATAGACATTCGGTAGTTAGATGATACAGATAGATAGATAGTTAGATAGATAGTTAGATAGATAGATAGATAGATAGATAGATAGATAGATAGATAGATAGATAGATAGATGACAGATAAGCAAACATGTGTATGTGTTTATAGGAAAAGTGATGTGGCTGGCTAGCTGGCTCAGGGCTTCCCTGCACCTTTGCTGAGAATACAGCAAAAGAAGGTATAAAAAATATGGGCTGCCTGGTTCCACTCTTCCTCAAAAGACTGCCCGTAGCCACCGTCCCTTCCCTAGCTCTATCAGCACTATGACATATCCCATTTTTCCATCCCCCAAACTCTGTCCATACCCAACTGGGCAAGGGTAAATCTGCTGCAAGTACAGCTTCAGTCCTCACTGAGCCAAGTAGCCCAGCTTTCTCCTGAAGGCGATCGGCAGGCCCATGGATGTGTTCACTTGCATAGTGGCTTTTCTCTTTAAATTGCACTCAAATAAATTGGTCAGCCACGTACTCTCTCATATGACATTAGCTCCCAAATTCCCCTTGTAATATTCAGTGCCTGCATCAAAGTTTTCTGCAACCCATCTGGCCTGTAGGAGCATGCATTCCTCATGGGTTTTATAGTAGTTGATGTTTTTTCAGCGTTCCGTTGCCAGGTACTAGTCTGGCTGTTTCTCAGGAATTCATTCATAGAGCCCTCACACTGCCTTTATGACAGGAAACAATTGCTATTCCTGTTTTATAGATGTGGAAGCTAAGGCAGAGCATGTCCGAGATCATACCGACTGAAAGTGGCGGAGTACTGGGCCCCAAGGCTTCATTCAGTGTCTTGGTTGTTGTAGTGTGGGACTTCAACTGAAAAGCAAGCCAAGCTACCACATAGCTGACTTTCTGGAAGGTCTAAGAGGTCACATGTCAGAAGAAAACAGCAGATAGAATTCCCACCAATCAGGGGACAGGATAAGTGTTTTTGGCGAGTAGAAGAGTAACGAGCTGTCTCTTGAGAGGCAGGGATGCGTTTTTATATGCCAACTGTCCAGTCCCAGACCCCTTAGGACCCAGGTGTCCCTAGTTTCTATCCTTGGCCACTCACACCCTTCCTAATCTGTTTTCTGACCTAGCTGGTCAGTGTGTTTCCTACCTCAGTTTCCCCTGCTCCCTACTCATCCCTGAGGTATCCCTTCACCCAGGCTAGGTCAACAGCATCTCTTTTGGTCTTAAGACTAAGACAACCCAATCAGATGAGGGGCCTCCTGTACTCTAAATGTCCCCTCAAGCAGGGAGGCGCTAGAATAATTGAAGTCATCTATGACCTTGGAAAATATTTCTAAATGCCTAGCCTGGGAATGACATGTGAGAATTGACAGATGCTTAATGTTGTTTGTTTGTTTGTTTGTTTGTTTTTAAAAACTTAAGGCCACTTCAGCTTACACCATTGGTAGCAAAATCGTGACCATCTGACCCCACACAGGTCCCAGGCAGAAGAAGCTCCCAGACCGCCTGCTGGAGAGCAAGATGAAACTGTCTCCAGATAGCTATGAAGTCTTCAGCTGGGGCACCATGGGCTCATTGCCATTTGCCAGTCCCAGGCAGGTTGCCAGAGTCACTCGGCAGCTTCTCTCCCAGGCTTTCTAGTCCATGAAAACACACACTTCCTCATCATCCTCCAGTCTGTGGCATTGGCTTCTCCTGAGTCTAGAAGGAGGTTGGCTTCCATGACATGAAAGGCAGAGGATGGCAATTTCTCACGTGCTGCTTCTTTGAAGGCTGGCACCACAGCCTGACTTGAGATCAATAGTCCAATGGAGGTCCAGCCAGAGAGCTTTCCCTCGGCTTATGGTAAAAATTCCCTCTGTAGTTGTCAACCTATGAAGAAGACTAGAAGCTACTTTTATTCAAAGCCCAACCTGTGTAGTATCAGACAGTCCAGAAGGCACCCTGCATTTCCAAGCAAAGTCATTTCTTGGTCTCCTTATTTAAGTCACTTTCCAAGGAAAGATGTTTGTGCAGAGTGAAGACATGGGAAGCTTAGAGTTATAGCCTCTGAAAGGAAAGTCCAGGCTCTATCCAAGCTGCACCCCACACTATCCCTCTAATTCTCACCACAGCCTGAGGCAGAGCTCTTATCCCATTAGACAGACAAGAAGACCAAAGTTCTGGAAGGTTGACTCATGCTACAGGAGTAGATCGTCTTAGCCTAGTGGCCTTGTCCCTCACTCTTCAGTCTGTAGATGGTCTTACACAGCCCCCACTTGCCCTTCCTCTGCAGCCCATCATTATTCTTTTGCTTGTCTATGCCTCTAGCAGTTTCTAAGATATCCTACTCCCTAAGTTATCCTCCCTCCCTCCCTCCCTCCCTCCCTCCCTCCCTCCCTCCTTCCCTTCCTCTCTCCCTTCCTCTGTCTCTCTCTGTCTCTGTCTCTGTCTCTGTCTCTGTCTCTCTCTCTCTCTCTGCCCCATGTCCTTGGGGGCTGAATCAGGTGACTGTAACAACAGCTTGGACCCCAGATTATTTTTCCTCTGCCTGCCTCAAACATTGATGGCCGCTCTCCCTCCTTACCCACCTCTGGATTCTTTACTTACCAGTTTGTTTCCTTTAGTTGAGCAAGTTTTGAACATTTTAAGAGTTGCAGCCCTGCTCTGTCTTTGAGATGAAACAACAAAGAAGCCACAGAAGTCCCCTTCCACCCCCTCCACCCCCTCCACCCCTTCCACCCCCCACCCATTCCCGTGTCTGCTTCCTGGTTCTAGGTGCCTAAGTCCTCACTGGGTAGAAAGACCACAGACAAGAATACAAACACTTATGGAAACTACATTAGTAAGATGGAGGCAGGTACCTCAAAGGCCATCTCTGCACTATGAATGAGGGAACTGGGTGAGGCAGCTTCAGACAGGAGGGGCAGCACATTTCTGTCATCAGATGTACCTCAGTGCCACACTATAGGGCCAGAGTAAGGCACGAGCAATCCTTCAGCCTCCAGGTCTCTCAGCCTGCTGAAAGTCTTCCTGATGGCCCTTCCTTTCACACACACACACACACACACACACACACACACACACACACACACACACACTCACGCACGCGCACACACACATCCTCCTTTGGGTCAGCAGGGAGTCCTTAGGGAGAGAGTGAGCAGCCAGATCTAATAAACAGGGAGAGAAAGGTGGACTTAATTTAAGTCCATTGTCCTTGCCTGAGACTGGTCGCAGCTCATCCTCCTTTCTGAAGGACCACTCTCTGGCTCTGGAAGGTGTCGTCAGTCACCTGCTAACATGATCAGTTGTCAATGGACCAGAAGGTCAACATACAACTCTTTTGTCATCTGTCTAAGTTAGCCTCTGGGGTTCCCAGGCCCCTGGTTTTCACCTTTTGCATTTCTGGGCTCCATTTTGTAACTGTCTCCACTGACCTTCCACTGAGAGACATTTGTAAGCATGCTCCATTTATCCTCCAGGCTCCTGGGACCCAGGAGTTGCTCAGTCAATGGGGAGGGTTCTCTGGGGGGTGGAGATTATTTTTCTATTCCCTGGGAACCTTACCTTCCACAGGATGCACCTCTGTCTGGAGTGCAGGCAATTGAGCTGTTGTAGCCTCCCAGTCTGGAGGACAACTGAACTGATGTTGCTCATTAATGCTGTCCCTGGAGCTTGAACCTATGAATCAGTGAAGTAAAACCACTTGCTCACCTGCAAAAGCCCAAACTGCACTCAAACCAAGTCAGTTTCCACCCCCTTCTCTCACCTTAGATTTATGAACCAAGCCAAGGTAATTTTCCATTTTCTCCAACATCAGCAGAAGACCCTTAATACCCACTGAGCCAATTTGAACTTGTAATGAACTTGAAAACAGTCTGAAGCTTTTGAACCAGATCCTTAAAATAGTGTCTGAAATAAACCCAAACAACGATTGTGCTGGGGCAGGCATGATGTTTCCTTGGTCCCACTTCTGACCTGTCTCCTAGGGCTAGACTCTGTGCAGTTGCCAAGGGCTTCCTTGTAAGGTCTTCCAAAATATGCTCAAGTGCTGGATTCATATGACTTCATCTGGATGCTTCACCCCTTGCATGCTAGACTTGGTGGCAGAAATCTGTCATATAAAGGCATTTGTCAACCCTTCTCACTTGCTAGTGGCCCTTAGCCTGGACTGTAGATCAGAACTATCTGGGCATACAGGAACCCTTCTGACCAGCAAAGCAATTTGGTTTTCATCATTAACCCCAATGGGCTACCATGAACCCCACCAAGGGAAGAGCCAGGCCTAAAATAGGCTGGATTGACTGCTGAGTTCCTGGCTGGGCAGGCTGAGCCCCATTCACCTCTGGTCTTACTCCTTTTCTCAATCCCAATCTTATCTCCCCAGTTATTCCAGCTGCCAAGTCCTTCCACTATAGTGAGGGAATTAGTGTATTGCCATAACAAAACACCGGAGAAAAGAAACCTAAAGAAGAAAAGGTTTGTTCAGAATCAAAAGTTTCAGAGGCTTATTCATGGTTGTCTGGCTCCAGTGTGCTGGGCCATAGGTAAGGAATTACTTCATGATGGTAGAAGTATGTGGTGGAAGAGGCTACTTCTCCATGCCAGCCAGGAAACAAACAGAGGGAGAAGAGCAAGACCCCACCAGTGACCTACTTCCTGTAACTAAATGCAACATCCAAATAGTCCATTCAGTTATGAACTCATCAGTGGATTAATCAGTTGATGAGGTTAGTTCTCTAACAATTTCTCAAGGCACGATCTCAACTAAACATGGCTGCATCTGCTTTCAATACAGGAGTCTTTGGGACATTCATACCCAGCTCTAATAGCCAGGAAGGCTTTGTGAGTTCAGAGTCCCGTGTTGTTTACGTGCCACCTCCAATGCCTACCAAGTGCTTGGTACACAGTGGATCACAATAAAGACTTGCTGGATAAGTAATTGGAGTGAATGAATGAGTGAATAATAAGCAAACAATAAATGTATAAAAATAGAAATTCCTCAGACAAGGAAGAACTGGGGCCAGCTTCTCTCCCCTGTCTATAGGGTTCTACTATAGATACACAGTTGACTTGGAGAAGCACTAGGCTACTGCTTGGGTCCAAATACTGATCACTTTGTATTCTGCTTGATCTTGATAAATTACTTAGCACGAGTGAGCCTCCATTGTGGCATGTATAAAACAGGATAGTAAAACCCCCTGGTACTATATGAGTACATGAAGAAACACTGTACAGTGTCTGACACGCATTGGCCTCTCAAATGTTAACGACTACTACTTGTGTTATCAGAAAGGAATGGTCATGTGTACGGGTCTGTTTCCTTAGTCACTGAGCTGAGGTTAGACAGGGTCTGTTTCCTTAGTCACTGAGCTGAGGTTAGACAGGGTCTGTTTCCTTAGTCACTGAGCTGAGGTTAGACAGCTCTGTTTATCCTCCCAACATCTCTGGCTGTCTCTGGCCCCTTAGCAGAGCTCTCTGCCCAGCTTGTTTACAGAATTAAAGAGTCACAGTCCACATGGTAAGAGTCCTATTAACACTTTCGTTTTGTTTGCCAGAGTCACAGCCTATCTGCAGCTTTTACATCCCCCAAAGCTTGTTTGCCTTCACTTGTCTCCCAGAACTGTCTACTTGGCAGAGCCCATAACTCTCATTGTCTGTGTGTGTGTGTGTGTGTTTTTTTTTTCCAGGCACCTAATGTTGTCTGTCTTCTTTTCTGTTTCTTCTTCTTCTTCCCAGGTTGTCCTCTTGATTTGGCAGGAAGAGCGAATGCTTTTCATCTGATGCAGTAGCTCAGATAGCCTGCAGCGCTATGGTGAAGCTTCTGAGCCCATGTCTAGGGTCAGTGGGAAACAGTATCATTAATTGATTAGCCATGTCTGCCACTGACCCACGAGGGAAGGCATAGCTGCAAGTATAGTCATTTCTACCCTTATTTGGGCAAAGGAACCACTATGACTCATCTTTACAGCTTTGCTGTAAATCTTAGAGCAAACTCAAACGTAGGCTAAACTACAAAGTTAAATCATCTAATACAGTCTACCACAATTTGGACAGGTGCTAAAAAATGATTTCTTCTCACTCTGTCTCCTAGCCAGAGGGAACATCTATATCCCTCTGTCTTTGGGGAGATGGGAGGCCTTGGCAAAGAATATTCGTCCCTCTTTCTAGAAAGCACAGGCTGCAATAGAAGAATACTTCCAGTTTAATCTTAAATCTCCTAAGAAAACCCAGGGATATATTTGTCCAGTAGCAAAGCCAGGCAATGCAGAAGTGAATGGTAGGTTGACAGCTACCAGCTAAGATCATTCAGGGTGCCATACTTGCTCACTTGTTCATGAGCAAGGTAGGTTCACTTTCCCTAGTCTCCTTCATCTCCTCGCCTGCCTGAGATAGCCAGGTTGGGGTTCAATTGTAAACAAAGGCCTTGGAAGTGCCCAGGCCTGGACATATCCGAGTCACATTTAGGAGTCTCTTGGCCCAGGCTGGAGGCCAAATGAGACTCTAGGACTAGTACCTTCTGCATTTTCTCACAGGTTCCTAGACTCTACCCCAGGCCATGTGCCCATCCCTGACTCTCAAGGCTGTCCTAATTAGAAACCACTCCCCTGCAAAGGAGTGCAGGCCCAGCAACGCCACTGAGGCCACCACCCCTGCTTCTCCTTCAAGCTATTCCCTGAGCTCTGCCACCACTGATGGCAGCCTCACCTGTGACTGCAGGTGCAATGTTCTGTCATCTTCCAGACCTTGGGCAGGCGTCTTAAGCCCTCTTGGTTTACCCTTCTCCAAGATGGCCCCAGACTAAGAATACACTCACTACTTGTACATTGCTATGACAAAGAACACCTGATAGCACTACTTAAAGGAGGGATAATTTGTCTTCCCTCCTAGTTTCAAAGTCTGTGGTAGCATGGCCCTTTGCCCTTGGCAAGCATCGTGATGATGGTGGAAGATCCTTGCCGTCTCATAACAGACAGGGTGCAGAAAGAGAGAAAGAACAGATGGAGCCCAGATAAAATATAGCCCCTACCAGAGCCCTGTGACCTCCTTCCTCTGTGTCCCACCTAACAGTTCCTCCACCTCTCCAAATTGCACCACCAGCTGGGGACCAAGGCTTTGGCACACAAGCCTTCTCTGCAGAATTCTCTGGGTTAAAAAAATCTCACATATCTCAAGGTTTTAGAATAGAGCCTGATGCGTGGTAATTGATGAAACTGCCATTGTGACTAGGAGTCCCCTTCTGTCTTGCTTTGAAGTCACTGACCAGGGCTGCAGTGAACACCAGAAGGGACTGACATCGAGAAGGATGAGCCCCTTACCCAAGGCTCCGTCTGGTGGAGGTTGAGCTGGGCCAACATCTTGTCTTTTCCAAGCCATTGTCCAGACTGTATAAAGCTACTGTGACTTTTGGTAGGAAACTCCATATGACACTGGTGACTGGCACTGTTTTGCCTCTTGACCTCCACCTCCTACAAAGGATCTTATAAATGGTATTGAACCTTGACAGTTTCCAATTTGGACTAGAATATATAGTTGTATATATAATGAGTATATGCATAATATTATTATATAATATGTCATATTTAGCACATCATATCATTAATATATATTATATTATTAATTATAATTAATTATACATTTAATATAACATAAATAATTATATATTATAACTATATAATACATATATAGTATATAGTGTACAGTATATAAATTATATATTATATGTTATATATATGTATATATAATGTATATATGTGAGTATTATATATTTGTTTTTTTCAATCATGTGTACACCTTGATGTCACTGCAGACGAATGACCTGCAGTCACAAGGAAGAACAGGGAAGACATTATATTCTCATGCTTTTGGCACAGTGCTCTTGTTTTCATGGCTCTGAGACTGTTGCCTTCCCGTGAGGTATTACCTTGATTTGGGTTGGGGAATCACCCCTCTGCTGCTAGGCAAGTGGATGCAGCCCTTAGCCTCTCCTTTCTGTGCTTCCAAGGACAGAAGCTTCCACATGGGTGAGGCTCTTCTTTGTCCTCATTTCTCAGGGATGGAGTAGTGTGGAGTGTCCGATCTAGTACAGGCTTCTTGGAGCAGGAGTTGAATTACATCCGCTCAGCCTGCTATCCTACCTGACCATAAATTCTTGCTCCTTTGTGTCCTGGGGGCTGGCATTATATACTAAAGACTTGTGACACCATACCTGGCTAGTTTCTGGGGCTTGGATATTTGGATATGTGTTACTTAATACTGAAGCTACCTGCTCCAAACCTATTTTATAGTCATCATTGGATTCATTCCCATTGCCTAACCACTACCCCCCACACACAATTGTCCTGGACTCAAGCAGAGAAAAGAGGGACTGTTATTAATGAGCCCCTGACCATGAAACGCTCCCCAACCCTTGGATCACATGATTATACTGAGCAGAACAATCTCTCTAGGTCTGGTGAACTGTGTGTTTCAGGCCTAGTCACAAAGAATAACTCCATCTTCAGGGTCATAGTGATTGATTCAGAACTGGGTACATGATCTAGACTGATTCAATAAAATGTTATTGTCAGTTATATATTGGGTTATTTGGATAAAATAAATTATGGTTGCCATCTGGATGACCCAGAGGAAAATATAAATAAGACTTTAGGGAACTTCTTTCCACCATAGTAGAAAGAGCCTGCCCGAATGTGGTGGCCCAGAAGAAATCAGAGGTGACAGGAATGGGGGAAAGAGACCAGATGACAAAGATCACGAATCTCTGCATTGCTTGAGCCAATTGATGCTGGCCTTGATCACTTGCAGCCAGGTGGCCTTGGTTTACACACTGTTTCTCTTCCCAGTGATTCATCAGAAAATCAAGCCAATTGCACTTTGTAAAGTTGATACTATGTTTTCCAACCTTCAACCTCCACCTTGACTTGGATACTGTTGCTATAGGCATCAGCTCCCACTGATGTTTCTATAGCCCTGGATGTCCACATGGGGACAAGTTTCCTTTGGGGCTAAGTTTAGCCTTCCAACCCTAACTGCTTCGTGACTTATGGTTTGGAGTTGAGTAATAGGAGGGCATGCATAGCAGCTCACACCTCTGTTACACTATGCCTGACTCTGGTGTTTGTTACCCCTCTGCCATTCCTTCCAAACACATCACAGACATGCCCATACTCCTTTCTGCAGTAAACCTGTCATGGTGACCATTACCCGTTTAAAAATGCCTTTGTTGTTGTTACTCTTCATTATTTTACAAAGTCATTCTAGGTAAATAGATATCTGGGGTCATGGTGGAGAGGATCATTCGCATTTGTTGAGTTGAGATTAACACAGAGTCCTGACCAGGGTGTGCTCTCAGAAAAGTGCTTCGTGTAGCATTCTCTCTGTGAACAACTCTTGAGTACAAACTCCTTCCCCTTTTGTAAAAGACACCAATAAAACCGGAGTAAACCCCACCATATCAGCTTCATCTTAACTAATTATGTTGACAACATCTGCCTTTTCAAAGAAGTCCAGCCCTTTTGACAGGAAAGTGGAATTCAGAGGGGTGAGGTAAAGGGTGGCCCTCATAGACCTCGACTCAAAGCTGAGGATCTGGGTCACTGAGCCATCAAGTGACCAAGGAGAGAAGGTTCTGGTGTCCAATGGGTCCTCTTTACCACAGGTTACCACAGGAATAAGCTCTCCATTCTCTGAGCCTTCCCACCACCATCTGCCCACCTTCTTTGGTTCCTGTAAGACACACACTCTATATGTTCACCATGCTTACTCTAACAGGCTGGATTCTGTTGCTCAGAAACTCAAGTGGGTAGAAGGAAAATCAGGACAGACTTGGTTGAGGGCTAATTGGGGCCAAGAAGGTAATAAGCTAGGTGGGTTTTCCTTCTTTCCTGTGTTGAGAATGGCCCAGTAAGTAGACACATGCTCCACCATTGAGCTCCATCCTTGGTCCCAGGCTCCTTGAACTGCTGACCAGAGGGCCATCACCGTCTATTCGGGAGACAGGCAGTACTCTACACCAGCTTAGCTGCAGACACCGTGTTAGTTAGATCTGCTCTGACAGCAAGACAGTGGAATGCTTTAAGAAATGAGCATTTATTGCCTCCTAGTCCTGGAAGAAAGAGGTGCTGGAAGTGTAGTTCCCACTAAGAGCAGGGGATTCATGTCTGCTTCTCCCTAGCTTCTCAGGTATCTTGGTATGCTAACCCAGTCCCTGCAGGCTCTTGTCTTCATGTAGCCTTCTCTCTGTGAACAAATATCAGTACAAACTCTTTCCCCTTTTTGTAAAAGACACCAATAAAAGCAGATCAAATTGGAGTAAACCCCATCATAGCAGCCTCACCTTAACTAGTTATGTTTACAACATCTGTCTTTCCAAAGAAGTCCACATCCTGGCATGCTAGGAGTTAGGACTTCAATGTATGAAGTTTGACAGAGGAATAATTCAATTTTCATAACACCTAGACACTTCACTTCTAGGGACTAAGCCTTGTGATCTGCTTGTACACCCATCCAAGAAGATCTTTATAAAATGATGTGGCTATAGCATAATTGGGATAGTATCAAGTTGAGTGTTGTGGTGTACATCTGTAATCTGAGGCAATCTAAAAACAAAAGCAAGAGGATCTTGAGTTTAAAGCCAGTGTGGACTACTAGACCTTGTCTCCAAATAACAAGCAATTAGAATGCTATACTGGAAAAGGAAGAGGTATCTTTATAAACACCACCATTGAATAATTTCTATGGCATAGTATAAAACATTGAAGCATACATCAAAGGGCAACCTGGTCCTAACAGAGCAGAACTCCGGCTTAAGCAGATGCACACAGATGATCTGAACACACAAAGCAAAAAGAGGAAGCAGCTGTGCATGAAGCCTAGCTCTTCTTTCCTAGCATCTTCTGATCATCTTTTACGACGGTGCCCTCCCACGTGATGATGCTAATTAGAATAAGGGTTACCTCTTCTATACCCATGGTCAGGTTAAAGCCACTGCAATATAGTTCAAACCAGAATGTCTCTGGGATGTCTAAATGGCTCTGAGAGAGCATCTAAAAGAGTAGAGAGAATGGACAGCTTTTCTACTCATGGGATGTCAGGAGCTTACCTCCTCAGGTGCCTGGGGCCATGATATCCAGGATCTGAGGCTTTGGAGGCAGGGGCACGAGGGCTGGCCAATCCTCACTCTCCTGTGCTACATATTCCCTGCAGTCCTGCTGTTAACAATATCCTACAGGCCCCCTCTGAAACCAGAGCCCAGCCAGAGGCCTACATAAATCATAGCATGCAGGTCATCATGGACCAGTAACAGGGCTACAGTTTCCCTAAAGCACTCTCAGGGTAAATGCTCAGAACTCTGCACTCAATCAGATGTCCTAGAAACTAGCCAGGAAAAAAAAAAAAAAAAGGCCAGCCAAGTTAGATCCCAAGACCTGGCACAGGACACTGCAAGTGAGATAAAGAAGATAGACAGTGGGGGGGGGGGGGACCGACAGATACCCAACCCCCTCCTCAGATAGACTTCTGTCATTTTGTATTGAATTTTTAAAACTAGGGTATGTCTTCATCTGACTTTGTTGTTCTTTTGTTTACTTTTCAGAGGTTTTCTCAACATAGCACCAGCCGGCCTCAAACTCTAATGTTTTCTTCATCCCGAGACCTGGTATGCTGTGAGCCCCATGTCGGTTGCTTTCTCATTTTAAAATCTATTGACATATGTATGCACTCATATATGGTCTTTGTACTTACAGGGAAGATGTGCATCCATTTCTCAGTGTGTGTCTGTAGTGAAAAGTGAAGGAGGGAGAGCACGTCTGTGTCAGAATAGTTCCTGAGTGGGGAAGTTGGATAGAAATTCTGATTCCATGAGATGTAATATTACAAGTATTCCTTACAAATGACCAGATCTCAGGCTGGGTGGGGGTGGTGTGCACGTTTTTTAATCCTAGCACTCAGGGAGAAGAGGCAGGCAAATCTGAGTTTGAGGACAGCTTGGTCTATAGCAATAGTTCCAAGATAACCAGGGCTACACAGAGAAACCCTGTGTCATAAAACAAAACATGGCAAAACAAAACTCCAATGATCAGCTCTCAGAAAGTCCCAGTCCAACAAAACTCAAGTCTTAAGTGTTGTAAAAACAGCTTTCTAATATATGCTTTAGAGCTTGAAAGGACCTTTCAAGTCTCCATGCTTGTCACGGATGGTAACCATTTAAACATCAGTGGATATGCTGGGTAGTTTTCATCAACTGGAAATAAGCTAGAGCCATCTGAGGAGTGGGAATCTCAATTGAGAAAATGCCCGCATCAGACTGGCTGGTAGACAAACCTGTAGGGCATTTCTTCATTGTGATCCACGTGAGCAGTGCCACCTCGAGACAGATGGCCCTGGGCTGTACAAGAAACCAGTCTAAGCAAGCCACTGGGAGCAAGTTAGTAAGCAGCATCCTTTCATGGTCTCGTCGCCCATTCCTCTTCCTCCGTGTAGATGATGTGCTGGCTTTTCTGATGATGGATTGCAACCTGTAAACCCAACAAATCCTTTCCTCCCAGAGTTGCTCCTGGTCAGGATGTTTATCCCAGCAATAGAAACCCACGCAGGACAAGAACAACAGACAGGGTTTTGGTTAGGAGACTGCTACAAGAGACTAGACCTCGATTAAAAAGAGGTGGCATTTCTACCTGTTTCTTCCAGCTATCTGAAGGCTGTGCACCTTGTAATTAATTGCTCGGCTTAGCTAATGCCTCCTAAATTAATGTAATTACCAGCGTCTCTGAATAACCACCTTCGTTGCACACGCCGTTATCCAAATACACTGTCGGCAGAGCCGTAGCTGAAGCGGGGCCGTCTCAGAACAGAGTCAGGATTGATTTTAATTAACTTGTTTCTCATATTACAAAGGTGAGAAAATACCAGTTCTCAGCCTCCCCAGATTAAAATAATAGGAAGAGCATGTGGATGGCAGACTCAGGAAAAGAACAGCTAGGAGGTATTTGTTCCAGAGCTTGGCTGGCCCTGCTCAGGTTTTATTGCTGCAGCTGGGCTGGCTCTCCCACAGCCAGCCCGAGAGCTTGCTGGGCTGCTCATCATGTCTCCTGTCTAGAAGCTGCTGGCTTAATTTGCTCTGGGCTGAAGTGTGGCAGCAAAGACAAACATCGCTTCTTGCTTGTCCCCTCCCATCCTGAAATATTTCATTAAATGTGGAGTTTTGGAACGAAACAATGCTGAAAGCAAGCATTTTGTTACTTTGACTCTGTTCTGTGCTATCTCTGCAGGTCCCCAGTCCCCCTACCCCCCAGTTTTGATTTTAAAGGCTCCTGCTTCCAGAAGAGTGGTCCAGTCTGGCGGTGCACCTCCTGGGTAGACAGTTCAGAAGGGGACCAGGTGGCTTCCTCAGACTGGCTCAGGAGTGTAGCATGGCACAGTATTTCCTAAGGCCTGTTCCAATGAACATCAATCTGCAAGATGGTCATTGGAAGAAAGAAATCCAACTAAGTTTGGCCAACACTGGCCGCATCTCCTGCCCCAGAAATCTTCCAGTGAGCCTTAAAACACGCCAAAGGCTGAGAACTCCTATTCCAAGGAAGCATGGCTGACCGGGGTACTCTTTTGCAGGGTAAAAACCTGGAGTTGGGGACCAAGTAGGAAGCACAGATTTCCCCCTCTTTGCCACATTTATTCTCAGCCTCTTTACCTGCTCAGTCTTCCCTTAGGCACAGGGAGGATCTGCTCTTAGAGCCTGCGACTCAGTGACCAGAGGATAGGAAGGGTGAAGAGGGAACAAGAGGATGCTCGGAGCATAGGAGGAAGCAAGAGGAGGGGTAAGAGGCTTTCCAGGGGTGACGACTTGGACAGGCGTGTGTCAAGAATAAACACTATGGGATCCAACGTGTGAACAGTGGCTGTGGAGTGCTGGGCCCCCAATGGGACATCCATGTCACCCCTTCCAAAGCCCAGAGAACATCTCAGAACAGGAGATGGAAGGAACTGATAGAGCCAGAAGTTGGTGAGCAGTCATATGAAACGGTGTCTTCTGGATAAGGCCACTGCATTCACAGACTGGCTGAGACTGTGACCGGCGGCAGGGTCACCATGCATGGGGGAGGGGCTCGTGAGGCTCCGCCCCTCACTGGGGAACTATGGGTAGTTAACAGGTGCTAGAGGAGGAGTGTCACTTTTTTTTTAGTTGGGTCGTCACTGAGAAGTTGCCAGCTAATAACCTCTGTCCCATGCTAATGCAAACAACCATGATTAAACTTGGAGGGTCAAAAGATAAAAATATAAGACAACAGAGTAGGAGGGGGTTATTGGGAAAATGAAAGGTTTCAGTGAGAGAGGAAGAGGAACTGTGGAGGGCAGTGGGGTGAAAACAACCAAATTCAGTATATATGTTGTGAAAGATATATATATATATATATATATATATATATATATATATGTGTGTGTGTGTGTGTGTGTGTGTGTGTGTGTGTGTATGATGAAATTACCAAAGAAAATTTTTTTTATTAAAAATGAAAGTAAAACATACAAGGATCATCCTCCCTAACCAGGGCCTGTGATTCTGCTGGGACATTCTCTCTCTCTCCTCTCTCTCTCTCTCTCTCTCTCTCTCTCTCTCTCTCTCTCTCTCATGCACATAGGTGTGATGCTGACAGCTTCTAGAAAGTTCTCTCACTTGGAGCAGCCTATTTTGCTGAGAGTACTTCCTCTGCATGCTCACCTTACCCCAGCAGGCAGGAGTACTGACCTCCGGGTCAGTAGAGAGTGCACTGAGCACTCCGGCCCTGTTCCTCCAGATTATGTCTTTCTGTGACCTGAGGTTACTGTTCTGGGGATGCAATTGTCATTGCAGTGGAAGAGTCCAACTCCAGAGCTTACCAGCCTGGGTAAGTGGACTTTGTAACAAAAGTGGAGGGTCACCAATCTTTCCTGAGATTCTGGTCACAGCTCTTTCCCGGGCTCCTAGTCTGAAGAGATTTGTACAAGTAAGCAAGTGGACAGGATCTGCCCAGAAGCAGAATATTTGCCATCCATCCCAGTCGCCACAGAAAAAACAAACAAACAAACAAACAAACAAACACACACTAGCATTTCATGCATACAAGATTAAGGGCAATGGGAAGTGCAAATGTTGAAAATTCAGTCTATGTGTCTAGTAAGATTCAATCAGGCATAATAGCGTAGGAATATGATCCCAACACTGGGAAGCTGAGACAGGAGAATCTTAAGTTTGAGCCAGCCTGGCCCACATAAGCCAGACTCTATTGAGAATACAGGTGGATGGAGGGGAGAGTGGGGCTGGCTGGAACAACATGGCAGGCCTGCTGTTTCCCAAAGCCGATCTTTGCCTTGCTCAGATCGGTCCTTCTGGGAAGAGGGTCAGGGTCATAGGATAGTCACCACCTTAACAAATGTCGTCATGTTGGGAAATGATTTTCATCTTAAAAACCACCTTAATGTGGCCAAGAATTATCTTACAGAAGCATCTTTATAGGCGACACTGAGCCCAACCCCACAATACACTGCTTCCCTTCTCACCCCCCAGTTTTCACAGTCAGTATCGTTTCCCCATTATAGCAAGAGTATACAGTTTGGAGGGACAGAGGCCCCAGCCCAGACCCCGTTTCTGGGCCCACAGGATGCAGATTCTCTGAGGATCAATGTGACAGATTTGGCCCCTAGGACATCTCGGAAGCTTGGCCCCCATTGCTGTCCAAAGCACTTTTGTTAAACAGTTGCTAGTTGCTTGTCCCAGGTTCTTAGTGTCCCCAAGAGATTTCCCCTAGATCTCATTGTCCACAGAACTCATTGTGGGGCCAATAGGCTGCTCCATACCATAGCCCACATTGCCTCTGGAGCATTTTCTAGTGAGTTCCAGAAACCACAGAGAAGTCTGGTGTCCATGCCCTGATTGTCCACATCGCTGTACAGTTGGTGGTCCATCTAGTCCTCTCTTGAGAATTAGATCTGAGCTATAGAGACTCAGAAGTCAGGAAAGGAAGAAGTGCTGAGGCAGGGGGCTGCTGAGAGAACTTGAGAGTCCTGCAGCTGTAAGATAAAGGGAAGATCAGAGGCAATATGGCAGCTGTGGTAGGGGAAGCAAAAGTGAACAGGTGAGTCCTGTAACCACAGGCTTTCCCACCGAGGCCCAAGTTCCCAAAATAACAACTCTGAAACTTACTATTTATGAATAAAGGCCTAGGACATAAGCCTGACACTATCCCAGAATCCTTTCTCCCTGTTGGAACTCCCACTTCCTATTTCTTGCCTAAGATAATTGGCCAACAGCTTTTTAATTGACAGGTGACACTTCCATGCAGTACCTAAGAGATTCTCTCTACAGAGTCAACCTGCTGGGAAGATGCTGGGACTTGCACTGGAGAAAAAAGAGGAACACATACTAGTTGTCCCTGCCAGCCTCTGTCTGACTTGGGTCCTGCAGTGGGGAGGTCAGCTTTACGTCCTCTGCCTTGTACTCTAACACTAATCCCATGTGACCTAGCAGACAAAGGTCTGGTGATGCCTCTGGCTCTGGAAGCCCAGACTCCATGGGCGCATACTTTCACCATTCTCCTTCCCTAACAACTTTAGCTCGTTAGGTGGACCATCCACCCGAATCATTCTCCGGTGCCTTCCCTGCCCAGGCATCCTCAGAAAGGACCTGGCCTGACACTCGGCATCCCCCCCCATCCCCCGTCACTTGCTCATCTCTGCTTCCCGTTTTCTCTTTTTTTGTCTTGGTCTTTCTCAGACTCTCAAATGCGACTTCAGAACTGCCCAAAGTGGGGGAAAAGGAAGCAAGGCTGTCTGACAGTGCTATGGGAGGATTCTACTTGAGAAAGAGAGAGAGCCAGAGAGAGAATTTCCAGGGGAGATCTGTCAAGCAGTGTCAGATCCCTACATGTCAACTTTTATAGGAAGTACAGCAAACTTATAATTGTATTCCTGCTCTGGTGGAATTTCAGTCCTACAGCATTGCCGCTGTGTCTTAGCCCCACTCCCAGAGGGGAAGGGTCCTGGTAGGTGTGAGACTACAGACAAGCACCCAGAAGAGAGCTCCCAATGACGCAACATGGGTGAATAGCACTCTGGGACAGACCTATTGGTGTCCAGGGTCTTCTGGTTTCAAAGAGTAGGCAGATTCAATACCCAATGATCATACAATAAGCCACAGTTTCTGGGGAGATATCCAGGAAACCTCCTGCAACTTAATTGGCTGACCTTGAATCATGTATGACTTAGAAATATCAGGGTGACAATGACAGAAATTACATACATTGTCAAAGATGTTGCGATAAGGTTGTGGGATTGCTCACCGGAATTGCTTCTCCTTAAGCTTGGAGGAGGCAAAGCTGGTGGCCCTGCTGAGTGAAGAAACAAGGGTGTGCAAGCGTTCATCATTAGATAGAGTGGCTGTTGTTTACCCTTGGGGGGCCCTGCTCTCATAAGACAGGAGATGCTGGTGGCCATTGGCCTGAATCATCATGAGCATCATTCCCACCTGGACCACAGGAGGTGAGGAAGGAGGTGGTCCAGTAAGGCAGACAGAAGCCTGCTCCACAGAGAGGATAGACACAGGGAAGAAAAGACATGGATAGAAGGGAGAGACTCAGGTGAGGAAAGACGAACGGAAAAGGAGAGGGGCAAGTGGAGGATGTACAACCCAGAAGAAAAGGCAGAAGGAAGGACGTTGGTAAGGGGGCGCTGTGACAGAGCACACATTGAGGAGGAGGCCTGTGAAAGAGAAGTCATAGGACACAACAGGCACATTGGCACTAGATCGCATGGAATGGAAGACACAGGAAAGGGTACAAACATCAAAGTTACACTGTAGGGAGGACCCAGGAAGAAGGAAGTAAAGAAGGAAGTAAAGAAGGAATGACACGTGGAAGGGAAAATGTGGAGGCAGCGACACGGACGTGTTGTATCTGTACTATAGCTTTACTGTTGCTGAGATGAAATGCCGTGAGCAAAAGCCACTCAAAGAGAGTCTATAATCACAGGTAATACATGGCGTTTCAGCAGGAAGTTGAGAGATCGCCTTTTCCCTTCATACAGGAAGCCACGAGAGAACAGGAAGTAGGTCAAGGCTATAAGCCCTCAGAGCCTGCCCCCAGTGATGTACTTCCCTCAGTAAGGCTGTGCTCCATAGGGTTCCTTAACCTCCCGAGTAGCAGCACTGCCTGGGACCAGGTGCAAGTACAGGAGGAGCTCATGGGGATGTTTGGGTCCTGATACTTGGTGCTGCATTTCTCCTCCCAAGCCATCAGACTAGTGCTCCTATTATGCTGCCATGGGATTGCCTTCATTCATTCATTCATTCATTCATTCATTTTTTTTCACTTGTTCAGCAGAATGCAGCATGCCCTGTGGTGGTACACATCTGGAATCTCAGTGTTTGGGAGATAGAGTCAGGAAAACATGTGAGCTTGGGACCAGCCTGGGTTACCTAGTGAGAACCAATCGTGGTCAAAACAAAGAAAACAAACAGCAACCATAAAGACAAATGCAGAAGGGCACGTCCACAACCTGCTCAGGGTAACACAGTGGGTGAGAGCTTAGCTTCGTGTCCTCTATTGTCCCTTCCAGTCCCTGGCTTGAAACCTCCCCATCTTACCCTACCTTAGCCTGTCTAAAAATGGTACTGGGTCTGCATTCTGTGGGAAGGGTAGGAAATGATGGGGAAAGCATGGCTTTCTGCACAGTAAGGGCTACATAATCCAGTGTAACATAAAGCTAGATGTGAGTCTATGTCTTCTAAAGGGGACCGGTCATCTGGGTGTGGGGATAAGAGAGAAAAGACCTGGTGTCTGAGGCCCGGAGGAAGACAGCTCAGGGTGATATTAGGGCCCAGTAACATGGGACACCACACATCTAAGTGGAGATGGAGACATACGGTCAGGAGTGAAGAATGGGTCAGGAGGACAAGTGAAAGGTGACCCAGCTCTAGCTGAGCCTGACCTTCCAGGAACTGAGTGACCTGCAGTCTTCTGCAGAGTCTGGCTCCTGGTCATATCCAGTTTGAAGACTCCCAGCCTTTGAGTCTGATAAATTCCTTGAACTCCAGATTGTGTTGGGTTTACATTTCCTCTTTATGCTAAAGCCAAAGGAAGCAAGCCAACCGTCTGCCACGGAAGTTGGAGGAGATTTATTGCTGTTAACCAGGGTGGCTCTCACTGCAAGAGAAGCATCAAGCTTGCCGGTGAGACATGGTGGGCTCGCTGTGTGTCCTAGCAGCCAGCTGGGCCCATCAGTCATATCCAAGTCCGAGCCTTTGTGGCAGTCACTGGGGTGCAACAGGCTTTGGACCTTTGGTGTGGAATCCCAAAGAAGAGCAGGGACTTGTTCTCAGGGGTGGGGGTAGTCTGTGCTGTTAGATCTACAGACCCAGGCCCAAGTTGCACATTGCAATCTGTTAGAATCAGCTAGATCATACAGTACTGGTAGGCTGTCAGTCAAAATGACTCTGACCAGCCCCAAGGTACAGATGGAGATAACTGGCCTCATACTCACAGCAGAAAACACTAATCTATAATTTTAAGATCTAGCAGAAGGATATAGGTTTGCTCATAGAAGGGGCTTGAGCAAAAGATTCAGGAAACAATCCCAGCCCAGTCCTGGTAGGCGAGAAAACAAGGGGTATCCCTGCCCCATATATTTCCCAGTAATACAAGGTTAAAAGTAGGATGCCAGCTGGACCATAGGATGGCAAGGATACAGGACATGCTCTTGACATCAGTACTGGCTGGTGCTAACACACAGGGCACATGGATTAAGAGTTATAGCGATCCAGAGGGGTCTTTGCTGTGTCTTCAACCCAGTCAGTCTCTACCTTCCTTGGCTGTGAACTAGGGCTGTTTCCTAAGGCACAGGGCCAGTGACCATGGCTAGGCAGTTCATGCATCCAGAGGGGAGGATGCCAAGCTTTAGAATGGTGGTTGGATCTGTGCTGAATGTTAAAAATATAATCAACAGAAAAGCCCAGGCATCCGTGAACATCTGGAAATAATACTGTTCTCCCAGGCTACGGTCTCAAAGTTGTGACAGGAAGTCATCAGGGAACACATGCTTCCCAAGCCTCACGGTTGTGTAGGCATGATGGCTTCAGTTCTTCTTCTCTCCCCAGGCGGACAGGCTATATCTGATGTCACAAATTCTCACCCAACCAGTCCTCCCAGCCGTGGACATGAAGCCAGAGTTCTCTGAGTTACAGACCATGTTTTCTACACCCCCCCTCCCCTGTGCATTCCTCAGTGCTTAGCAGAGGTGCAGGAGTACTCAGCAAACCCCCTTGAGATGGGCTGGCAAGGCTCAGCATGGACAAACTGTGATCAGAGGCACCACACACTAAACAAGAGACATACCAGCATCTAAGAGAGACTAACAGCTCTCACATGTTTCACAAATAACCTACAGGGCTGGGGTAAACTGGAGGGCACCTGCTCCTCTTCTCCAGTCACTCCTAGCTGCAGCTCTTGGTTATCATATAAAGAATGTGGACCCAGGGGCATCAGATCTTCTTTTCTTTCAAAAAGCCTGGGGTCTCCTTATGCTGTAAGAAGGTAGCTAGTGCAGATATCACAAGACTAGACTAAGCAGAGTTCTCAGAATACAAGTTTGGAGTGAGAACCTCTCCTGGCAAATCCTAGGCTATTCCTCTTGCTTCTTCTTATGGGTGGGGAGAGAGACCCAGGTGTGAGTACATCTTACCCAAAGATACAGCTAGAGACAGCAGGTGTTTGGATGGGAGGGGAATGTCTCATTGCCTTCTGACCACCCTTTCTTCTCTCCAGTGGATCTTGGAGTTTCATTACGGAGTCATCAGAATGCTGCAAGAAGGGTCATGACACCTGGTCCAGTGACACAGAGAGGCTGGTGCCATGTTCTCAGCATCCACACTTCTCATCTCACTCACCTCTCCACATCCAGAGCCTTGGCACCGATCCACAGAACAGGAAACAACAGCTGAAGAGTTGCAGATACAAGGTCCTTCCCAGGCTAATCCCAGACACCCTGGCCTTGACAGCTCAACCCCAGACAGCCCTGCAAGCCTGTTAGCTTCCTGTAGAGAGGCAAGACAAGCAGGGAGGCAAGATGAGGGCATCCCAGGGCTCCCTCCTCCCCTCGGTGGAGCTGTTGCCCAAGGCCTGGGGATGATTTGTTTGCCCACAAATCCAAATAAGATGACAAGCAAATCATCAGACTGGCTGAGAACGACTCGTTAATTAGGAAATAAAATCAGGGCCCCGGACAAGCAGAGCTGCTTGTGAGTTTGTGGGAGTTTGCTTTGCTTTTATTGAGTGGGCGGCTCTTGCCATCTTGGTAACACAGCTGATAAACAAAGAAAGAGCAGGAGCTCATTTGGCTTCAGCCCAAACCGAGGAGCAAGAGTATCAGTTCTGGAGAGAGGGCAGAGCAGCTCTTGTCTGCAAACCAGGACTCATTTTCTTTGCTAGAGCCAACGTTTTAGCCCAGGCTACCACTGGGTGGTGATGCAGCTATGTGTTCCCTCCCCAGCGCCCCCTCCTCTGTCTAAGGTCCAGCTGCGAACCCCTGTTTTAGATAGACTATGCAGGGAAGCAGAGACAACTGGGATCCTCTCAAAATAACAATTTACAGTTAGGCATACAGGTTATGCTTGAACCTGAAGTGTCCGCCACAGGCTCCTGTTTGAACATAGTCCCTGGGCCTTGGGGCCTTTACAAAGGTATGAGATGTGGCTGGTGGACAGGTGTCACTAGGTAGGCCTTTGGTCTCTGTAGCCCTCTGGTCTCTAACTTACCATGCTACGAACAGGCTCTACTGCACACTCCCACCTCCATGAACTTGGATGTTTTGCAGTGCCCTAAAGCCCTTTGGAGACCTTGAGCCAAAATAAATGCTGAGCTGTTTTAGTCAGCTTGTTGGTCACAGTCACACAGTTATGAACGAAGACAGAGTGAATTTAACAAAAAAAAAAAAAAAAAAAAAACAAATAAAACAACAATAACAACGAACAACAAAACAAAAAACCCAAAGCAGCCATAACAAATAAGAAAAACTTCCAAAGGTGAGAAACTAGCATAATGTTGTAATTAGTGTTAGTGCATCTTTAAAGTATTTCCTGGTTGTCCCCATGCTTGGTCAGGCTTCATGCATTTGGTGGCCTCTTTCCAGGACACCAGTTTCCTTTGGAGAAGATGGAAAGAGCTCCTTGGTGAGGTTCAGGGAAAATTCTGATTGAAGACGAAGTGGTATGTGCAGGTTATAAAATGGCAAAGTCCGGAACTTTTAAAGTCCACACTGCTTTGGCTGCAAGAAGCAGAGTCCTGCTTCCAGAGAAAAAGAAAGACAGGCTGAGACACCAGAGTGCATAGTGTGGCCAGGGGTTTGCCAGCAAGAGCTATGATGTCACAAGGAATCAAACAATGGCCTCTCCTTCTCCCCCTCCCTTCCTCCCTCCCTCTCTCCTTTCACACACCCCCTCCTTCTCTCCCTCTCCCCCACTCTTTCTCCCCACCCCCAACCTTGAGCTGTGTGCAGAGCAGATCCTCAGATTGTAGGTGGGGAAAAGTCTCCGCCTTCCATCTACCCCCACCAGAGCCTAATGGCTGAGCTCCGGGCCACCCAGCTTGTCTGTCCCAGTGTGGCTGCTTCTATCTGCTTTGCTGGGGACATCTTAAAGATCTAAGCGAAGCACAGGAGAAGGGGCCAAGCTGCTGGAGACTCGCCTGAGACTCGAGGCTAATAAAGTTGATTAGCCTGTCAAGTCTCTCCTGTTTCATTACTGACAGCTTGTGCCCTCATTTTGATTTATCATCACCACACCCACCTGAGTCAGGAGTGAAGATTAGCCCAAATTAAAGCTCTGGTGACTGGAGAGAGCTGAGGCCTGACAGCCGGGAGGAGAGGATTAGAGGCAGGCTGTGGGTGGAGCAGCAAGCCGCTGACAGGGGAGGGTGAGGGATGGCAGGACTGTGAGCCTAGGAAGCTGGAGATGCGACCCTGAGGTCAGACTTTCCTCTTTTCATCCGGGAAGGAGGGAGGATGTCTGGTTGGTTGTGTGTTTGTTTGTTTTTGGGTTTTCTTTTGTTTTTGGTTTTGTTTTTTTTTCTGGTCAGGTAAGAGAGTCCATCAATAAAGCTTGTGGGTATTGTGTGTGGCTTTGAGAGCCTCAGGGGAGGGGGGTAATACATCTTAACCAAGGGCCGCCTCTCAGATCCTTGGCAATGTGAGATAATTTGTCTCTGATAGAAAGTAACCTCTGCCCTCACTGTCCTCCCCTGAGACGCTGGCTGGGGCTAGCTAAGGGCTAGCAAGGAGTGAAGCCCTTGAGGGGCACTTTGCAATCCTGCTGCAGATTCCAAGGCACCTTTAAAAGCTGCTGGCTGCTTACAGTCCCCAGATTTACCACCTAGTGGCAAAGTTTGACAATTTGACCCCATGCCTTCTGGTTTCCCCTGAGGGTACAATTGTAAAGACCTACCTAAACACCTCAGGGAGCATGCGTAGTGAGGAGGGCCATGTCACCAAAGGACCTCAAGTCTACTTTGGGAAAAAGCATGGAGGAGGTATGAGTTATGACTGTTTAAGACATTTCCTCAAGTAAGCACCAGGAACAGCTGACTGATTGTCCTCACTAAACTAGGAGTGTGTATGCCTACTGGGATGACCATTTAGCCGGAAACTGAATTTAGATGTTCCTAGCACATGCCAAAGAACCAGGACCCACCAGCCTGATCTGCATGGCAAGTCACCTTGATACTGGTTCACATTACCTTGTGACTCGACATTGACCCACCAGGTACTGTAGGGTGCTGCAGACCCGTGGAAATGCTGAGCAGGTGAGCCCTAGCCAGGTAGAAGACAGGTTCTTTGACCACAGTCGTTGGAAGCAGCTCCCGAGAACTTAGGACTCTCCAGCCAAACTCTTAGATCTTCTACTAAACGTCTTTCTGATGTTTCTTCCAGGGTATCCTGCAAGGGTCTTAAACATTCAACATCCAGCAAAGGGCTCAAGTCCTTTCTTACTACCTTCCTTACCTCAAGGTTGAACAAGGCATCCAGCCAGTCAACCTCCCAAATGGAAACCCAGGAGTCATCTTTGAATCTCTCTCCCTTTCCTGACACAGCATCTGGTCCCATTAGCTCTCTCTCTCTTCTGAAGGTACCCTAGATCCATGCACTCTACAAAGCTCTCTGCCCCCCCACCCCCACCCGCTTTCAGTTGTTAGCCATCTCGCCTGGCTGACAACATGGCTTTCTGAGCATCTTCTCAGCCAAATCACCTACCCTGACAGTCCGTTGTGTGTGCAGTGGCCTGGACAATCTTCAAGACACAAATCAGCACCTGCTTCTACCAGCATCTTATTTCAAAACTATGAATTTCTGCAGCACACTCACCAAGAGTAATGCTTCACTCTTTTCATACCACACTCGCTACCCTCGGGCCCTACAAACTGTCTTCTCTATTCTTCTAACCAAATTTGCTTCAAAATCTCTAAATAACCAAGTCCCCCCTTTCTTTTTGCTTAAATACAATGCCAATCTCTAGTCGCCCTTTAGAAACTTCTCCTGTAGCTCTTTTATTGTGTGATATATTATGTTTATATTATGTTTATATATTTTCTGCTGCCTCTTACCAGAATAGAAGCTGAGTCCCGCAGGATCCAGGACAGTGCTGAGCACAACTGATATATTTAGCCAGTGGACATAGCCTGTTGCTCCTTTCAGAACACTGATATGAAAACTTCCTGGACACATTTCTCTTTTTAAAAGAAGCTGGAGCTTTTGCCTTAAGATGAACTTGAAAACCTAGGCAGCTGCAGAATCCCGAGACTGGCAAGGGCCACACACGCCATGGCTTCTGCCAGAGCAAGGCCTCATTTTAATATATATGTGTGTATGTGTGTGTGTGTGTGTGTATACATATATATAATCTATTTGCCACCCACCTTCTGTAATGAGATTTTGTATTGAATTCCCAAACCATACTGTAATTTGGGAGCTGGTTTGCCTGGCTGCAAAGCCAGACCAGATTTGAAAAACTCAGATTGCAAAACCAGCCAGGAAGTTGAGTTTTCATCAGAGAAGATGAAACTCATTGTATTGATTGGGGCAGGGGTAGGAGGGGCAAGAAGGGAGAGTGGAAAACAGCCAGGAGCTCCCATTTCTATAAGATTATAATCAACTCAGGTTTAGCTTCTGCTTCATTACACTGGGGAAAAACAGAACGAGCCGACGTGCCCTGCCCCCACCATCTAGCACACCTGCAGGTAATAGTGCTAGCTTTGCACATCTTTATATTTTTTTTAAAACTCTTTTCCTTATTAAACTTGCACTGGGTGAATCTCCATTGGCCTATTGATTCGAGTATTAGGCTGTGTATCAAACATATGAAAATACAAATTGTTGTTTCAGAGAGAAATGACTGTCTTATATTTTTTTCTGTCTCCAGGGCTCTGAATATTCCCTGGGGTTCCCAGGCTGAATAGAATCAGTACCAGAGCCTCTTCTGGTCAGATGTGAAGTGGGGTGTTTCTCTAGGTAGATTTGAAGCCACCTCCTGCTGCTGCTGCCAAGAAGCCAGTAACAGGATAACATTTTTCCATTTAGTTAAAAAAACAAGAACGACAACAACAACATACCTATACTTAAAAAGAAACCAACCATTTCTACAGAGAGGAACCCACATAAAAGCGAACCTGGATATGCCGACTCAGCATTTTGACCTTGACACAGGCCTCTTGAGTGGAATCCCTCTTTGGGTTAACTAACCACGGCTGGTTGGTATCAAATCAGCAAGCACGTCACTTATGATCATCAGTCACAAAGGCTACAGCTCAAGGTTAGGTAGGATGAGAGTGAGCTCAGACAAGTTATTTATGAGTGTGCCAAATCCTTGCTCGACACCAGGCAGTACCAGCCATCGAGGTTAGGGTTGTGATGTGCTATGGCTGCCCAGAATGATAGTGATAACTCCTGGACTTGGAAGTTCTGGACAGAAAGAGGAAGTGGTAGGTTGCCCACTTCAGTAAGCTGAGATCTCCCGGGCTCTAGGATCAAGTTGTAGATGTAGTCATGAGGCCAAGGTCATGTACTTAATGCACCCCAGATCTTGGCTTCCTCAGAACTTGAGCAGATTTTTTTGTTCTATGAATCTGAGTGGTTAGAACACCAGGCTGAGTCTGCCTATTCATGCCTGTTGACTTCAGAGTTTTACCACCTCGCCATCACGCTCCCCTCACCCTTGACTTCCTCAAGAAAGCTTACAAGCAACCCTAGATAAGCTCTCTGCCCAGATTGCCGTTGAAATTTGAGTTCTGGCCTCCTCCGTGTCTCTTCTGGCATCTTCGCTGTAGCATTGGTGAGCAATAGTAATACTGATTGATGATGGTAACAGTACAGGGGTCATTTACCAACCCTGCACTCTCTGTGAGGAGTTTTATGAGTGTTACCCAATTTGGTCCTAATTCTGCCATAGGTAAGCATTCTTGTTATTCTTACTTTGTGAGAAGGAAAGTGAAATACAAAGGCCATAGAAGTTAGGCTGTCTGCTTCAGAGACACAGCTGCTGCCCCTCTGGCTCCTGAATGTTCAAAGGTTGGTCAAGTGGGAGGATTTGAACACAGTCGTTCTGGTCCCATAAATGTGCTTTAACTTCACTCTGTTACAACTGTTCTTCGTGCTCATCAGTCTGGCTTCCTGGAGGAATGACCTTGGTCATGCCCTCCTTTCCCATGCTGCCTAAGGTTTCTGTTACTGTCTTTCATTTGCGGAAGGGTCTTGCTATTCAGTCCAGGATGTCCTTGACCTTGTGACTTTCTTACTTCAGCCTCCTAGATATAGGGGTTATAGGTATGCATACTGCACCTGGGTTCTTAGGAGGACTTTGGCAAGCTGGCTCTGAACTTTCCAGAGTGGTAACTCATACCCTGAGATAGAGATGGAGCTGTTTACATCAAACCTTCTCTCTGCCCGGCTCATCTTTCCCTGCATTGAGACTAATAGCTCATGTAAACAATATTAATCTTTTGGAAGAGGCAGCTGCCTCAGCAGAGGGACTGCAAAGATCTCAGCTCAGGATCTGTGTGTACAGGAGAGCAGGCTGCTGCATCGTGGCCCAGCATGGCCCTTCTGCAGACTTATTCCATTTATCATCCATGGGACTGAGGTTTGTCTGTTAGAAACGTGTTGTTTTTAGTACAGGGTCTTGGGGCAGGAACTTGATGCTTTTACTGGGCCTAATCAGTCAGGGTTACAAGTTCAGGATGACAGTGTAAGGTCACAGGCCTACTTCCTAAAGGGCTAAGTCATGGACATGCACAAGTGACAGAAATTCAACCTGACCTGGCTTAGATGCAAAGATGTCCTGGATCCTGTAACTGGAGACCAAAGAGAGACCTTCAGAGATTCCAATGGAGTTGCTTTCTCTCTATTTTAATCCTTTTCCCTACTGTCTCATCTCTCGGTCTCTGCATATTAACCTCAAACTCTCTTGCCATTCACTGATAGAGTCTCTCCTTGTAGATGTGTAAGAGCCAGTATTGACTTATCTAGCTCTAGGCTCAGCATCGTATAACTCAGCAACATGGGAAGGAAGAACATTTCTCTAGTCAGAGTGAAGGAAAAGGAAATCCAGGCATGGCACTGATTGGCTGATCTCCTCTTGTGCAGCCAATCTTGAGGCCATGGCAGTTATATGTGGGAGGGGGGGATAGTGCTTAGTGGGGTCTGTGCCTCTGCCTGTTGTTTAGCCCACCAGGGAGGGCAGTGTGGTTGGTAGCTGTTGCTGAACAGGTGAGGCGGGATTGGGGAGTTCTTCAGTTGAAGTACACTGTTATTGTAGGTTAGAATGCAGTTGGGACAGACAAAATGAACTGATGTCCTTTGCAGGCCCAAAGGGGATTCCCAGAGAGACCACAGAGCAATGGCTCTTCACATGTAAGACCTCAGCTCTGGCTCCTTTGTCTGGTTGTTAGGACCTTTAGTTCAGGAATACTGTGGCAGTTATCAATAGTTCCTTTGACTTTCCCTATCTTCCTTGCCCTCTAAAGATGTAAAGAACCATTCAAACTTCCACCAGGTGCTCAGCATGCGAGGAAAGTATTGGGCTTAGGTTGTTGTTATTTTTAATCAAAATGATTATTGCGGTGACTATAGGTTCACAGACATTGCAAGGAATAACTGAGAGAGATGGTGTGTCTCTTGTGCCTGACCTCCTCCAGTGGCAAGACATTTGGCAAAACTATTAGGTAATATACTGTAACTCAGGGTACTGTGGTCATGCAAAAATTAAATTAAAACTATGGAGTTCAGCTTTTTATTTATTTATTTTTATTTTTTTACATCATTCACCATATTTCCATCTGAGAAGCCATGACACAAAGATGAAGTGACTTATCACAACAATGACCAAACTGTAAAAACTGCCAGAAAACTTCACTCAAAATTGGAAACAAACTGAAGGTGAATGTGAATATTTTAGGATGTGACCAAAGGGTTGCACTAAGTGTTATGATTTTGATGTGGAATGTCCCCATGGGCTTGTAGATTTGAACACGTAGTCTCCTGTAGGGGGGCAGTGCTGATGCTTAGGTCCTGTTCCCCAAATGGTCCTTGATCTGTCAGTAAAGAAAGCCATGGGCCAATTGTTGGGTGGGAGATACACGTGAGACTTCTGGTCCCAGGAGGAAAAGGAGACACAAGGAAGGAGAGGAGGAGTTTTGCCATGCTTTGGAACCAGAAGAATGCAGCAGCCATGTGAGGTCTCAGGAGGAGCTGGGGCCCGTGGCCACTGCTACAGGTGGGTGGTCATAGATGTCTGTCAGGGACTAGGTGGGATTAGCTGCTGAAGTTTAGGGCAGCTGGGAGGAGCAGAGATACAATTATTATTAAGGGTACAGTTTTCCAGGCAGAAGATAGTAGTACCCAGCAATTGTGTCCTAAGGTGAGTTGAAATGGAACAAATTGTGTGTGTGAATCCAAGGATTCAAAGAAAGCTGGGTAGGGGCTGGTAGCACAGTTACTTCCCAAAGTTAAAGGTGGGTTGAGCATAAAACTACTCACTACAGTCTCCAACTGGCAACACTGTTTTGAGAGACACAGAACCTTTAGAATTGTGCCTACTTAGTGGAGGTGGGTTGCTATGAATGGGCCTTGAAGCTTGTACCATCTTCTGGTTCTAGCCCTATCTCTTTATGCTTTCTGGTCTGCCCGGATGTAGACAGCTATGCTGGAAGCTCCTATTGAAGCAGATCAAGCTGTTTCTGTTCCCATGCCTTCCCCGTCCTGATGAATTAAACACCATGAGCTGAGTGAGGTTAACTTTCAGGGTTGCTTTGTCCAGGCAACTTGTCAAGACAATGAGAAAATAACCAATACAGAAAGCTGATATGGAGAAGTGGGCTCACACGGTTGTGAGAAACTTAACCACATGATTCATGAGCTTGGAACTGATTTATGTTGAAGAATGCCTAGGAGGCCATGGCGAGTTCAGAAATCCAGTGTGCCAATGGAAATATGGATAGTGACAATTTGGCCCATGAGATTTCACAGAAGAAGAACCCTATGGAAAAACATCTTGGAGACTCTTCTTGTGATATTCCAGCAAAGGACCAGGCTACATCCTGAAAATCTGAGCAAGGCTGAACTCAAAAGGAATGAACTAAACTGCTTGGTGAAAGGAATTTCTAGATAGTATAGACTTCAGGCTATGGCAGGGTTATTGTTCACTGCATTTAAATAGATTTATAGGGATAATTCAGAGCAGAAGGCAGAGTAGGAAGACATGGAAAAAAGGTACAGTTTGACAAGAAAAGGAGTTTGAGCACAGTTAAAGTTGCCAACAAGGAAGGTACAGAGCCAAAATAGGTGGCTGTGATTGTCAAGGGATCAATGCCAGTGTGAACAAGCCTTAAACTGAGACAACAGAACAGTTGTGAGGGCAAGACTCAGCACATCAAAGGCTCCAGAATTTCCAGTGCAAATTCATTGGGAAAATTCTCATTTAAAAGGATAGAGCATGCATGGAAATAAAGCAGGGGAGCAGGGTCTGGACAAATGCCACTGCAAGAGCACCCTGTTTGAAGGTGGCCTCTGAGGAAATGTTTTCCCAGGGTCGTCTGGGCAGGCACAGAAAAGCCACCACAGCTATAGTGAAACGGGGCTGGATGCATCTTGAACTAGCAGAAGAATTTGGCATCTTCCCTGTGGAATTGATTTTTAGGGATGCAGAGCACAAGGGTAATGAGGTCATTGAGGCTTATATCAAGGGTCAAGAACAAAAGCTAATGAGGGAAGGCAATGTGTACTGGATCGGATTCCCTAAAGAGAGGCCCCAAGAGGTCAAGGTGTGAAGTGCTGAGGGTGTTACTTGAGTTTGATGGATATTAAAGACACAAGCACTCCAGGATGTCTGCTAAATAATGCTGCAAGCAGAGTGGAGAAGACCCAAGAGAGAAGGGGACATGTGTGCCACAGGGCTCCTTGGGCCTGTTTGGAGATCATGTGATGTCACAAGCCTTGCAGGGTTGGCATGGAGCTGCAGGGTCTGATGTTCACAGGGCTTGCTTTCAGTCTTGCTTCTCCCAGTCATTCTTTGCTACAGTTCTGTTCCTTGCTACCATCCCACTCCTAGCTATCTTCCCGAATTCTTCTGAAATGAAAGTCTTCAATATATGTGGAAGGAGTTAGGCCTTGTTATGTTTTGTTTTGTTTTGTCTTGTTTTGTTTTGTTTTGTTTTGTTTTGTTGTATGAGTCTGACTCTAATCTGAGAAAAGACTTTGGGCTATTGAACAGTGTCAGACTTGTTAAAACTACAAAAACTCTTAAAATCAGACTATGTGCATTTTTCATGAAGAGGTGGCCATATCTTCTCAATTGGGACAATAGGAAAGGAGCCTGATGGTGAGAGGGGGTTGGAGCACAAGACTCTGCCTAGGGACCAGAGCAGATATGATGGTTTGGATGTGAAATATTTCCCATGGGTTCTTTTTCTTAGACATTAAATGGTGAAACATTTAACTGGCCAAGCTAGTGTAAGTGAGTCTCTGGGGGACAGGTTTTGAGGTGACATCTGGTGACATTTGAGGCTTCTGGTTCTAGTCCAAGCTTCCTGATCTGCCAAGTTGTGAGTAAGCTGTGCTGTAAGCTCCCACTGCTACTGACTGGGCCATTCCCACAGCTGTGGATCTCTTTGCCACACCTTCTCTACAAAACTTCTGTAATCAACAGCCAAAATAAACCCTTCCTTAGATGGCTGCCATTGGGCATTTTGTCCCAGCATCAATAAAAAACAATGACAACCCTAAGGAACAACATGTTGATGAAAGTGACACCTTGTCTCAGGTTGGAAAGCCCTGAGTTTGGAGTCAGACCACTCTTGCTTAGCTCAGTCTGATATCCAAATTGCCATCTTCTGGAAGTATTCTAAGGCTTTAGTCCTCTGTGATGAGGACGTTATGGAATCAGAAGGAATGTCAGCCAGTTTATGACTCTGGGCCTGCTGTGCCTCACACATTAACCCTTTAGAGCTCTGTGCCTGCTGTGCCTCACATATTAACCCTTTAGTTACTGGACTGCAGTATAGTCCACCCTTCCCAACGCCCTTTATATTTTTGATGGCTGAATTTTAACATTCCCAACCCTCCTCAACTTTATACCCTTCATAGCTGAACTTTAATCTTACACATGCCAGCAGCCAGATATGTGCCTCAGTTATTTCTAGACCTGGTCAGATATATGGCCTGACTATTATTATACATGGCGCCCAACACTGTGAGGATGGCTAGCAAGGATGCTGAACTGCTATCTGCATGGTCCTGTCTGTGGCCAGGAACCAGCTCTGATCATTTCAAGCAGGAGCAATTTGTCTCCCTTCTCTGAGTCCTTACATAACACAGGCCAGACAAGTACATCAGCCAAATGAAGTACAAAGAGTCAGACAGACACAGCAGCCCCAATGCTCAGAGGCCAGCCTGCCTGTCTGCCTCTCTTTGCTTTCTCTCCCTCCTTCCTGTTCTTCTTCCCTTCCTGTTGTTTTTACAGTTTCTTTAATGACATGTGCATTATCCTAAGCAGTGAGGATGGGCTGTAAATCAGACGACAGGGGAACTGGTCACATGGAGCAAACTGGGAAGAGCTGTGCTCTTATGGAAGGATTCCTCCATGAAGTGGGCTTTCTCAAGCATGGTGCTCGTGTCAGGTGCAAAGACTTGTGGGCCTGGAATGGTCCTACTAGTAGCAGCCTTAGGATGGAGCTGGGAGTAGAACCATATGAGGAATGCTGTGCAACTGCCTACATGGCCTGGAGAGTTTGCTCTGGGAGGCATGAGAGTGAGGTACACACACAAAACAGTCATGGCTTTCTGCCAAGAGTCACAGCCCAGGGCAGATGGCTTGTGACTCTGCCTTCAGATAATGTCATTTGCACTCTAAAGGACTAAAAAGGAGAGGAGTTATGGGTGGTTGGGGAAGAAAAGAAGGAGGAGGGCTCATCAGCCATGAGTGGGAGGGACTGGAAGGAGCATGTAGCCTCAGTGTGGGGTGGCACCCAATACCCTGAAGGGAAGGGAAAGAGCCATCTAACCATCTAGTTTTAGCACAAAGAAGTGATGGGACCAGAGTTGTAGACACTCACACACACACACACACACACACACACACACACACACACATCTCAGATGGCATGAGGAGTGGCTGGGCAGAACAGAGCCATTGGGAGAGATCCATGGGGGATAAATGGGATCAAGGAGGTGTCCTCAGGCTCTGGGGTGAAGGGACAAGGCATGAGGCAGAGGCCTTAGGAGGCTGAGGTAGATGATACACTATATAAAGGAGTTGGGGATCAGATAAAAAGGAGAACATGGAATATCTTCAGTTCCTAGCTTGAACTATAGTGTGAACTGTGACACCCACCAGGACTGGGAACATTGGATGCCCTAATTGTATTGGGCATACAGAGAGGCACAATACTGGTGAGAGGGAGTAGGAAGGCAGGAGGTACATTCTAGACTTGGGAACTTGGAAGTATTCTCCAGGCCTCATGGATGGGACCAACAGGTAGCTAGTCACAGGACAAATGTGGGATAGAGGGCCAAAGAGTGGGTGGCTTCGGGAACACAGGATGTGCAGTGGGACAGAGAGGGGGTGCTGCCTAAGCATCTCCAGCAGGAATGCTTCCCAGTTCCGTAACATCCTCTTGGGGGTTGGAGTTCTTCCCTTCAAGACTATGTCCAGACATGTGTGTGTCTCTACCTGTCTCTTCCTGATGTCCCCAGCTTCCCAGCACTGATTAATGTCACAGTGGGCCTACGAACATCTGGCAACATCTTTAATTTTATTTGGATTCTTCTTCTTCTCTCTCTCTCTCTTTTTTTTTTTTTTTCGGTTTGTTTTGTTTCTGGAGGCAGATCCTGAAGGGAGCAGATGGCAGTGAGAAAGGGCAGATCAATGCTGAAGAGAGTGGCCTGCTTTGCCCCTGGATTTTCAGACGAATGTTCTCTGTTCTTCCAAGTGATTGTTAGAAGCAAGCTTAAGGCTAATTATTTGTGCGTCTCAAATTCCCCTAGGGAGTTAAGCTTGTTTGGCTGGTTTATAGCTGTATTTCCAGACTCCTGTACAAAGCCAGGCCGCTGCACATAACAAAAATTTGTGCATTTGCTTAACAATATGAGTGAGCGCCAGAAAAGTGGTAGATGCTTTTCCAGGCTCTGGGAATTCAACAGCCAACCAACCAACCAACCAACCAACCAACCAACCAACCAATCAAAGATGCATCCTCATAATGACAGCCATATTTTTTTTTTTGGTTTTGTTTTGTTTTTGCTATATAGATGGGTCCTGCCATGTAGTTCAAACCCAATGTCCTCCTGCCAGAGGTACCGTAGTGGGGGGGATTAAAGCCTGTGCTACTACACCCAGCTGACAATCATAGAGTACAGTGGTGAGCAATCAGACATGAGCCTGCCTTCCAGGAACTTCCATTCTAAGAAGTAGACTTTCTCATCTGGCCAGCACATCTGTTAAGACACTTGTTTACAAGCCACAAAACACAGTAGGTTATGGCAAGCAAATGGTAATTTACTGGGAGGTAGGTGAAGCAGAAAGAGAGGGAGACCAAGCAAGAACTGCTAGGTGCCTAATGCCTAAGTCACCAGCTCTGGGTTGCATGGTTGCACAAGCAAGCACACAAAACTAAGAACTTGCATTCCTGGGAAATCATAGACTCTCCGTGTCTTCTTGGGAAGGCTGGTGTTTGTAACCACAATCAGTCAACTGCTAAGAAGCAGTGGGCTCAGGCAGGAGGAGCTTTGGTGGACCAAAGAACAAGATGTAGGGAAAACAGCATCCTTTGACCTGATTAATTTCAAGATGGGAAACTTGGGTTTTACAATTAAAATATAGTTGCAATTAAAGAAGAAAATTAGTAGTAAAAGGGAAAATCCAGCTATTATGTGTGGTGAGGGACCAACAGTGTAGGCAACATTTGGCCTCTTTCCAGATTATACTAAGAATGAATTAAATGGCTTAATTTGAAAAGAAAGTTGACATAGAAGAAAATAATCTCTCATCTGGTGTTAAACAAGACATTATTGGTAGGATTTTTGAGACTGTTTTCAAATCACTTTAAGGAAGTTCCCTATATTACTAGCTTACTGAGGCTTTTTCTTTTTTATTTAAATTATACATTGATACTAAATTTTTTAAAAATGCTTTTTTAAAATGTCAATTGATAGGACCAAGTGGTTTCTTCTCTGCTCTGTTAATGAAGGTCACAATGACTCATTCTCAAATGCTGAACCAAGCTTACATCCCTGGAACAAGCAATCTGATACACACACACACACACACACACACACACACACACACATATATATATATATATATATATATATATATATATATAGAGAGAGAGAGAGAGAGAGAGAGAGAGTACTACCCTTTGTATATTTTCTTGGATTCCACTTGCTAGTATTTTTGGTAAGGATTTTTGTGTCTATATTCATGAAAGATGCTGATCTTTGTAATAATTTCTTTTCTGGATTTGGTGTCAATGAAATGTTGGCCTTATAAAATAAATGAAGAGTGTTTTCTGTCATAAACTAGATAGAGCGCAGTCTTTAAACGTGTGGTAGAATTTGCTGAGGGTCCATATGAACCTATAGTTTCCTTTTGTAGAAGTCTTGGCTGTAATTTCAGGTCCTTGGGACTGAGAACTATTTAGGCTATCTAGTTGGTCATCTGTGAATTTTTAGATTTCAAGAAATGAATGATTTTATTTAAGCTTCTAGATATGTGTCTAGGATGCTGTTTGATCTTCCCTCTTTAACTGCTATTGTCACGGTCTGTTAAAAAAAACTACTTTCCAAATAATGTTAATTTGTATATTTTCTATTTCTGTGAGAGTCTATCCAAAGACTTATCAATTTTATTGGTCTCTTCAAAGGACTAAGATCTGTTCCCATTGATTTCTCCATTTTTCTGGTTTTTAATATAATTGATTTCCAGTCTCTTTTCTGTTTGCTTTGGGTTTATTTATCTCTTCTTTAGTACTTTTGTTTAAAGAAAATGTTATGTTTCTGTATAAGGCTACTGTTTTTTAATGTAGATATTTGTTTTTATAATCTCTGTCTGATGATTTTTAACTACATAATATATATTTGACAGGCTGTGATTTATATTTATTTAATTCTTTGTTCAACTAGTCTCTGATTTCCCGTGAGCTCTCCTTTGGCCTCACTGATGATTTACAAGTGTGCTGTGAATTTACCAGCATTTGAGGACAACTCTTCCACCCCAGATATTCTTGTTGTAGATTTCTAGTTTATTTCAAGAGACTTAAAATTTGAATCTCAGATCCTAGGTTGTACCCTTTCATTCCGTATTTCTACATTTTGCTTATGTGAATTTTTGAAAGTTCACATAAGAAAGTAATTATTTGTCATCTTTCTCTGACATTAAAAAAAAAAAAAAAGAAAACAAAACGTAGCTACTGAACAATGAGACTAAATTATGTGAACCCAAACTGGAATAGCATGCAGCTGTTAACCCACAACCTAGGACTGTGGCATGTGTCAAGGGGTCCATGATGTGCTGTGAAGCCCTTTATTGTGTATCAGTCTCCACTGAAATGGGGCCAAAAGGAGGGGAAAGACATTGTCTTGTCATTTGTCTTATTGTTGTTTTGGGTAGAGGCTGTTGATTTTGGTGTGCATGTGTATGTATTTGTGTGTTTGTGCAGTGTGTACATGCATGTGTGTGTGTGTATGTGTGTGGGGCATAACGCTTGGCAAATTGAAAATATTCAGATATATTTAAAAAGAAATAGGAGAGAAGCCATTTACTTGCGTGTGTGTGTGTGTGTGTGTGTGTGTGTGTGATCCCAGGATTTTACGATGTAGATGTAGCCCAGGCTGGCCTAGAATGCTGGATTCTCCTGGTTTGGCTTGAGTGCTGGGCTTACAAGTATGTGCCCAACACGTGATTACCTCTCCTTGCTCATTTTGTGGGTTGCATTCTTACTCCTTACACTCTCTTCAGGGATGCACATTTCCCCTCTGTTTCATCACCTCAGTGTGGATAAGAGAGCAGGGTTCAGCAGCAAGGCTGTGACGTGACCTTCCAGTCCTCTTGCCATGGATGCGCAGTTCCCATCTAAGTGTCCCATGTGTGGTAGGAGGTTCTGCTGGAGTTGGGGTAAGCTCCACATTGCTGTGCTTGGCTGCCTTGTTTCGTTTCTCTCTTGTCTCTTCTTCCTCTCCAGTGCCCAGCACATGTCTTGTCTAGAGCCCCGCAGATAATGAGCGGTCCCAGCTGAGTTTCAGGATCTTCTGGAACGGTGATAGAACGAGCCTCTTCAACCTGCCTTGGAGTTTCTCTGGAGAGTCTACATGGACTCAAAACCAAGCAAACCAATGGACATTGGGGTTACTAAAAGATACCTACTATCCAAGTGAATGAGATGTCACCTATGGAGCTATGTTTAATTGCTCAGTCCCCAGCTGGGTGCATGGTTTTGGGTCACTGGGATTAGCCTAGGAGGTCAGAGCTGCTTCTGGTTCTGTCCCAAGGCCTCTGTTCTATGGCTTCCCAATGCCTGACTCCTTCTGCACACATTCTGTTACATAAACTCCTCCACACTTTCCCCACCAAGATGGACCGCATCTCTGAAATGGTCAGCCAAAGTAAACCCTTGCTCCTTTAAACATCTGCTCGGTCACAGTGGTGACAGGAACAACATGCCATGTTTGTGGAAATTCCTCAAGGGCCAAGAAACTGGAAGAGTCCTTGACTGTGACGAGAACTCCCAGGAAGTACTTAGTCTTAACAAATTTTTCTTTCCCATGGGAAATTAACATAGACCAAAACTATTGCTATTCCTTGGTCCATCCAGGACTCTGCCATGTCCATCAGTACTCTGTACTCTGTGCAGTGGGACTATGGGGACAGTGGACATCTGACACACTGGCTAGCTCCTCTTGTGTCCGAGTTCTCCCTGACACTGAAGCCTTCTTCCACAGTCACAGCCCTGCCCATGCGTGCAGAAACTAGTGACTGCACAGGAGAGAAAGATGGGTAGTTTGAGCCCCGATCCAGTGGCTGCATCATGTGAAGGAAGTGATGCTGTGGCCCACCCCACAGCCTGAAAAACAGGGATCGATCCAAGAGAAGTTTGGCCAAGGGCTTTTTCCCTCTAGTTGCGGGTACCACAGCATCCTGTCTGAGCCTCTCTTTTCCCTCTGCCTCTGTAGAAGTCTGCACAAAACACTCCACTTTTGATCGTCTCTCCTCAAACACAGCACCATTGTCCTACTTCTGACTCTTTCTAATAAAAGAGGAAGGTGGAAGGCTCGTTCTTGTACATGCAAAATTAACACAAATCAAAACTGTTGCTGTTCTTTGATCCGTCCTGTATTCTGCTCTGTCAGCCTTCTTATTTCCCCACCGAGAGTGTTCGGCTCAGGGAGGATTACTCGGGAGGGAAACCGCTTACCACTTCCCATTTGATTAACACAATTTAAAGCCGCAATAATGTTCGGGGAAGTTCATTATGGGGGGAAATGCTCTGATGTGGGCTACCATGGTGTCTTGGGACCAGGGCTTTTTATTTAAAACGCAATCAAGCCCCAGCGGTGAGAGGATCTGCAAAATCCACCTAAGCTGGAGATGGTAGAATTGCCATTTAATGTAGGCAGACAAAAATCCCTTTCTTTTGTACAGCTCTTGGCAATGTATTCATACTGTTTCTAATATTTAGTGTGGTTTGTTCGGTTCAAAACCAGGAGAGGAAGAACCCTCCCCTAGAGGTGCTTACAGCCCAGAAGAAACAAGGAACCATCTAGGGGAACGTGTGCCTGGCAGACACCAGGATATCATAGGGTGCATGAGAGCAGATACTGGGATGCCTGTCTGGGAAATCAGGGGAGACAACCCTGAGGAAGTAACATACAGGTAAAAAGGGAGAGCCAGGGCTTTTCATGCAGGGAAACACTACATGTGCAGAGGTGGCTGAGCATCTGGCCTGTTAGTGACGTGTGCCATCGGGCCTGTGCCTGGGCCAATGTAGGGAGGTGGCATATGAGAGGTGGGACTGGAAAAGATTCCCCCAGCATGCCAGCGTCCCTCTCTTGGGCTTAGTTGCAGTTAATGTAGAAGGTGCTGATTTGCTATACAGGGGAACCTCCAGAGCCCCCTTCCACACAGCAGAAACGGAGGCAGTATAGTCCAATGATAGCAGCAAAGTCATCTGAGTAGACTCAGGGTGAAAGCTTGAGTCCGAGCCTTTCTGACCCTTGTTTTCCTGTTCTAGGGCCTGGCGAGGATCTGGGAAGGACTGAGAAATGGAGAGGCTGAGAGCTTTAGTGCTTCCTACCGTAAGTGACACGTAACATCACATAAGTGACACGTAGCATCCCTGTGCTCATTTCATTAGCCAATCAGGACACACGGTACAGGTATAAAAAAGCACTTAACCCCAGACAAAGAGCTACAGGCAACTAAGAAATGCGGAAAGGGGGAGAAATAGTCTTTCCTAGAGAAAAGCACACCAACTAGTTATCTAAAATCCAATGGTCAGCCCCGAAAACATACACACAAATAAAATTATTTGGACTGAGTAGTTTATGTTTATATATTTAGAAACCCAGGTGCTCTCTCTCTCTCTCTCTCTCTTTCTCCCTCCCTCTTCCTCCCTCTCTTTCTCTGTAAGACATGAATTTGAGAAAGAATGTGGTAAGCATGGGGGATTGCATGGAAGGAATTGAGGGAGAAAAGAGAAAGGAAAAGTTATATTAATTATATTTTAATTTAAAAAATTTAAATATTTACAGAATATACAAAGGAGTTGCCTAGGAATGCCACATACCCTCTGATGGGCTTACTCAGTTCCTCTGCAATGGAGATGAAATTCTCTGACAAGCAACTTCTCCCAGAAGTCTCTGGCCTAGGGGGTGGATGGAAACTTCTCTATTGGAACCACCATGTTTGTATTCAGAGGCAACTGACCCTCCAAAACATACAGACACACAAACAACTCCTCGCCTCTAGGCTGATTGTGTATCCTGGCTGTTGAGACAGGGTCACAAAGGGTGTGATATGATGTGTTCGAGTCTCTGATGACTGAGTATATCCCCAGAGGGTGCTAGAGCCAGGTCATGTAGTGGTTCCACCTGTCAATCTATAAGGACTCTCCATGCTGACGTCGTACTGGCTACACCAGGTTCTGTTCCCCGAGTTACTGTGTCAGGTCCTTCTTTCCTCTTGTCCTCCTGGACACTTGCTTTCTTGAGGAGAGCCATTCTGGTTGGGGTGACAGAATTCCACTGTAGATCTGATCTGCAGTTCCTTTACTCTTAAAGATCTTGAACATGGTTTTCTATTTTTGTTGTTTTTGTTGGTTGTTTATTTCCCCCCATGCACTGAAGAGTGTCGCTCATGGTAAGCAGAATGGGCCAGAGTCAGAAGTGTTCTCAGAACAAAACTACAAGGGGGATGAGGGAGAGTCAACGAGTAAGACAGAGGCACATCCTGTATGTGGACAGAAATGCCATAATGAAACCCATGACATTGTCAAGTCAGTATAGGCTAAGAAAAGTAAAATCATGTTTTCATAAAATAAATGCAGAATGTCTCGGTTAACTCCGTTTGTCAAAATGCTGATGACAGCAGGAGAGAGGCTGGCATCACGAGTAGGGGCTCCAGAGGAAGGGCAAAGAGCAGTGGAGGCCATGGGGAGGAGCCCCACCCAGTTCCTGCCTTCAGCCTCCCCACCCCCACACTCCTGTGCTTGTTAAGGGAGAGAAATACCAGGCTCTTTGCCATTGGCCCAGCACAACAATGGCAGACGAAGCATTTGTTTTAAGCAAGCACAGATTGTCTGATTACTGGATTCGAACCAAATAATTTATGTGGAAGCTGGTGACCTTAGCAATCAGACACCTGGAATCACCTGGGCTTTGCTCTGTCGCTCTGAGGTGGGAGAGCAGATCAGGCTGGAGGGCTGTTGAGGCTTCCGTGGTATCTCCTAGCTAGGGGGAGTGAGCTTTCCCATCCTGTAGAGCCTGTCACAGGCGACCTTAGGAAGGTACTTCATGTCCCTCTTGCAGGCAGAAGACACATCTGTAATTAGCCTCCGCTGTCTCTAGTAGAGCTGGGGGAGGAGGGCCTGCACCTGCTGTCGGCCACCTGGGCAGAGCACTGAGATGGGAACTCCATTGACAAGCCCCAGTCTGTGGGGGAGGTTCACCCGCCAGGGCTTTAATAAACTCTTTTCTTGCAGCGCTCACACCTGGTGACCTTTACCCTCTGCAGGGGGCTTCTCCTGCGTTGTGTGCTATTTATTCCCAGCCGTGAGGATCCTGGGCAGAAAAATGGAGAGACCTGTGGCAATTTGACAGACAGTTGAGATGTTGAAATACCCAGCCCAGCCACATTTTCCCTTCTGAGAATAGAGATAGCATCGCTACTTGAATCTGGGGTTTCTCTGTTCCTCTCTCCTTCCCTTCCTCTGCTTGAGTGATGCTAGTCTCCTTGCTTGCTTTCATTTATTTGATTTTTCATCTGTGTTGGTCTAGGGCACAAGTGGATGTCCATCTTGTGGCTTGGACTCTGGAGGTGCATGCGGGAGGAGTCCTCATGGATGGGTGTGTCACCACCTTGTTCCAGCCTCTTCATTCTTGTCCTCAAAGCTCCCTCCAGGGAGGCAGGGAAGGCACCTTGTCCTTCTGCCTGCAGAGGAAGCTGCTCAGGGTCACACAGGAGCAGTGACTTGCCGCAGCATCCAGAGCGCACTAAGACTCCCATGAATCTGCTTGCTTGGGTTGTTATTAATATTTGACAAACACTGAGTCGCTGCCCTGTACCAGGCGTCTCTCCAGGGGTGGTGGGAGGTGGATAGGCAAACACAATGATGTCTGCAGGAGACTTCCAGCGTGGGCTCCTTCCCTGACTGACTCTGAAGTCTAGTACTGTGTGCTGTACCTTCCTTCTCTTCCCTTCCATTCTTCCATTTTTTTCTTCCTTTGTCTCCTCTCCTTTCTCCTCCTCTTTCTTTCCTATTAAGTCAAGGAGGGTGGGTCCCAATTCACCGCCACTGCTGTCTCCGCCTTTTCTCTCTTTCCTTCATAATGATTTCAATAGCTTTTGATACAGTGCACCAAAGGCTTTTCTTACATGGGAACAAAAGGTGAAGTGTTAATATGATTTTATTTGGGCTCAGATTGGATAAGGAAGACCTTTTGTTTCTACCTCCCATCTTCAAGTCAGCACTGGTTAATTAAATTGAGCCTGCGGAAAGTGACCCCTGGGGGGGGGGGAGGGGAGCTCCTAATAATATAATGTGCCTTAATCAAATATAGGCAATAAATAAACAAGCAAGAAAAGAGCTATTCTGCAAAGCAGCACTCTAGCAACTTCAAGATGAGAGCCCTTGATGGAAAGGTAATTTGGGTGAAAGCGCACACTTAGGTAATGAGCAGCAAAGGCCCTGCAAACCTGGCCACACCCAACAGTCTCATCACTGCTCTGAGCAGCCGAGCTCAAGGGCTAGAACTGCTCAGCAAGACCACCAGGAAGCTTGCAGTCACAGAAGGGCTGCCCGGTTTCTTTCAGCACATGCCTCACCTGGCCACAAGGGGGCACAGAAGAGTCATCATTTTCCTCTGCAAGGCGCGGCAGACCTGTGAGGGGTGGGGACTCACCTTGGGGCCAGGTGTGGCTGGCGAATTGATTATTTCCTGGGTTGGGCTTGGGTGAATGGAAAGGGACCAAAACATCTGCTTGCTTGAGGGAAGAGAGTCAGTTTGGACCTAAATCTGAAAACTATGCCAGACATACAGTGTTTCCTGGGGCACAGGGAGGAAACGGCAAGGCAGCCTGGCTGAGAGATGGCGTGGGCAGAGGAGCTTCTAAAATGTACTTGCTCCAAGATTATAAGCGGCTTGCTTAACCTTTTTAAACTCCGTTTTTGTATCCATAAAATGAGGCTAATGATCTCGCTTTCTAAGGTTGCTGAGTGTTCAGAAGTAGACATTTGAGTGAAAAGAAGAGGTGCCCAGGACAGGGCAGTTATTCTGTGGCTCTGTCCATTCCCCTACTCCAACGAAACCTAAACACGTGCTAGCTTCAGGGAAACCAGGCATCGCACGTATACTGCTTCTTGCACTTGTGCATTTGCAAGAAGTTCTAATTAAATACCTAATTCCATCTAACTTATCTGTGATGATGCTAATTCATTCATTCATTTGTTCATAACTATTGAGATCCCCCTCGGGCTTAGGTAGGTATTGCAGAGCATGGAATGGAGAGCAGAAGCAAAACCAGTGTATACGTCTGGAGCTTCAGTCAGTGCCGACCAATGGGACTTGATGCAGTTGTTGAACTATCTCCAATCTGGGCTTTCCAACATGGCAATAGCCACCACATGGGATTATGAGCACTTGAAAGGTGGCCGGTTTTAGATTTCATTTCAGTTCATTTAAATGTAAATAGGCATCCCTAACAGCCATGGGATCATATAGGACAAGCCCGGAGGATCAATGTGGAAATGATTATCATGGAGTTCAGCATACAGTCAGCACTCAAGGAGTGCTGTGGCCCCAGTACCTAGTGCGTAGCTCTGTTGCTGCTTGGTCATCCCAAGTAGATTCCAGACAGTCTTGGCAGAATTTTGCATGCACTTAGACTACTTTAAATGCCTCTTAAATTAAGACACAACGTGGTGTACAAAGCAAATGTACTTTGAAGCTAATCAGAATTGAATTTAAGTTGTGGCTCCGTCAGTCACTGGCTACATGACTTGAGCAGTTTGCTTGCTCTGTCTGAGTCTGAACCTCTTCTTTTGATACCTGGGGTGTTGATGGCCATTGCATAGGAGTGGCTGGGAAGGCTAAGGATCCTGCAGAAAATGAGCTCAGCAGAGATCAGAACCAATGTGGCCTTCAGACACAAGGCATCCAGTCCAAAGCCAAGCAATGATGTTTCTCTGGGCTCGTTCAGCCTTCCTCCCAGCTCTGGGACTCGGCTGTGCTGGTTTCCCTGACAGGTCTAGGGTTGAGCACCAGATTCTTTCACTTGGAATACTCTTGGAATGTTGGCTCTAAGGAGAGAGGCTGATTCTTTCAGTGGTGTCGGGAACGGAGAGTCTAAGGACCATGAGCCCTGCTGCTCGGCAGGAGGAAGGAATACAGCCAACAAATGCAAGATACACTGGGAACAAGGCACAGAGGGGAAAGGAAGCAAGCCAAAATGGTTCTGTGCTCTAGTTGGCCTTGAGACCCTGCTATGACACTGCCTGGTCACCGGAGATGGTGTCTCTGTCCTCCTCAGAAGGACCTTGCCCTTGCTGTTCCAGTGCATCTGGGCTGGTTCTCCCTTGTTTATAAATTCTAAGACTGCAGTCAACCTGGCACCGCCCCTTACGGCTGTTCGCTTACATCCCCACCTTGAACTTTTCTTGTGTTCTCTTCCCACATCTGCCATGAGATGGCTCAGAACTTTAAATGGCTTCAGGGTTGGGGAGAGGGAGGAGACGCTAAATCTCTGGGAGTTAATTAGTGCGGCTGGACTTGTTTCCTGTAATATTTATGAGATATTGCCTCAGGACAATTCAGGAGCAAAATAGCAAATGCAGGTGTCTCTGAAGTGGCTCTTTAGGAGAAAGCCCACTGCTGTGAGCATGTTGAACCAGGAGATAGGGGCATAGTTTCAAAATCCTCACTGTGTGGACTTGGAAGAGGATGTCATTCCTGTCTACCTTTCCTAAGAAGGCAGATGGACCAAAGGGTAGACGTTTCACCATGTTTCCAGACTAAGGTGACAATGTGGCTTGTTTCAGACCTGAAGCAAGGCCTGTGGAGCTGAGATCTGGCAACCCTGGCTGCATTCTGGCCTCAGGGTTGCTCTCAGACCTTGGGTATATCATATCTCACATCTTCTGCTCCTTCGAGTCCCCATCTATAAAGCAGAGATAAAAATATCTGCCCTTCTGACCTCACAGATAGGAAATTAGATTAGAGATGTGAGACCTGGCAAGGCACTGTGTAACTGCAAGGTGCTAGTATTGTTTTTTTTTTTTATATAACCTTAAAAATCTCATTACCACAGTGATACATGCTTACTGGAGAACGCTGAGACAATGCAGATAAGAAACTGATGGGAAGAAAAATCGTCCTGAATCTTGCCACCTAGGGACAACTGCTGTAACTCACCTAATGGGCATCATTCTGAGATCTACATCAGTCGGCTTGAAATTTGGTGCTATTCTGCAATCTGATTGTTCAGATAATAATGTGTAATCACCCACCAGAGATGGAACTTGAGGGATTTCCTCTCTATATTTGGAGCTATAAGCCTCTCTGGTGCTGTTCAAGGTGTTCTCCCTCATCTCCCAAAGATTCAGTATGAATACCTTAGACTCTCAGTACAGCCTCCCTCAGAAGGGGTAATTGTGGCTCAGGGTCTGGGGAAGGTGGCTGTATGAAGTTGCCATGACATGGTCCCTGATGCCAATCCTTGAAAGAAAGAAAGACTTGTTTTGGCTCATGGTCTCAGAAGGCTCACTGGGGACATTTTGTCAGGGAAGCCGTGACAGGTCAGAACAGCTCACATCGTGTTTGCCCAGAAACAGAGAAAAGAAAACAGGAAAAGGCCAGGAAAAGATATAGCCTATAGATCTGCCACGAGTGACCTACCTCCTCCATTTAGACCACCTCCCACTTTTACTACTTCACCATAGTGGATATGAACCTATCAAAGGACTAATCCACTGATTAGGCCCAAGACTTCATGTTCTAAATGTCTTTGACGCACAATCACAGACACACCTGGAGGTATGATTTAGCTCTTAAGTGTATCTCAATCCAACTGGATTATCAATGAAGGTTCACCATCATGGCAGGTTAGAAAACCAGGCTCTCGGTGCTTTGTGGGTAAAGAGGAAATCTTGCCTATCCCACAGAGGACAACCCCTGGGAGGCAGGTGTTGGGAGCGTTGGTTCTGAGAGGTGGTAAGACACAAGTCATTAAGTGTGACACACACCCCTGAAATCACCTAGATCCCTGAAAGTAAGAAGGGTTGGGGCATGAAACTGAGCAGCATCCTCGGATGCCCTGTCCCAGGCCACCCTGGGCCAGGTTTGGTACTGAAAGTGTGATGTTTCTGTCCCCCAACTTAAGACCAAGATGGCACTGGCAGGGATGGAGACTAGAGAGAGTGCAGTAGCCGCTCATCAGTGGACCAGCATGGCTGCTCTCAGGGTATGGATGGATGATCCTTGTCAGCAGTGTCTGACTCTCCCCTGGCGTTTTCTCCACGGAGAACTGGGTTGGCCATGTTTCCTCTGACATGCATTAAGTTGCTGAGATTTCTGGAGAAGTCTGGAGAGGCTGGAAAAGGCTGGAAGGGTTTACTACTAATTTTGAAGGTGGAGTGACTAAGCAACTCATACGTAAAACATAATGATATTGCTATCTGTAATGAGCCAAATTGTGTCTTCCTCCAAAAAGACTATCATGCCAAGGGTCGTAAAATCATAGCATCATGGATTTTAGGGTGAACTTAAACCCAATGACAGATACCCTTAGAAATTAAGCATATGGAAGAAGGGGCAGGGGGGGGACCCACTAGTAACCTCTCTCACCAAAGCTCAAGAGGCCAACGTTCAGAAAAATCACAGACCCACATCATGGAGCAAAATGCAGAAGCTGGAGCAGAGACTCCACTAATATAATATCTACACAAGAGCCTGGCTCTGCCAGGTCCAGCCTGGCTCTGCCCGGCCCAGTCTTGTTGCCAGAGGCTTGTGGGCTGCAAGCTTCCGTTGGGTTGATTTTTGTCAAGGCAGCCAGAGTTGATTTCTGTTGCTCACAACTCCAAATATCTAGTAGCATAGATGGTCCTTTTCAAGACCCTTGACCTCCACTAAGGACGTTGAGAAAACTTCCTGGCCCATTATGTGGGTGAGACCACTGAGGCCTAGAAAGGCTCCTACTTCAACCTACTTATGAGTGTGAGGGCTGAACCTTGCCTCTTTCATGAAAAGCCTTTCCATTTGCCTCCCACCCAGACCACTGGAGGCAGAAAACAAAGCATCCGGATTTCTTCTCCAGGCTGGGTGACACACCATAGTCTGCAGCAAACCTCTGTACAGTCTTTACAGCCAACCAGCAAAGCAAGCTGAGCAAGGTGTTGGCCTGGGCGTTACCTTGATGCAGGAGAAGGAGTCAGAGCAGCCTTGTGTTGCTGGAGAGGTGGCAACTGAGTTCTTTTCGGCATGATTTAGGACTGATGTGAGGCAGAAGGTTGATTTCCTTCTGAAGCCACTCCCTTCCAGCTGTCAGAAAAAACCTGGAGATGTAGGCTTCTCATGAGACCCCCTCGGACAGTTTCTATGGAGCTGAGGGTTTTCTGAGCCCCAAATGAATCTCTTCAGGCACTCTTGAAAGTCGGCCATAAAGACACAGGCGTAGACTGAGTTGCCTGCAAGTACTCTGAAATGGAATACGATCTCTTCATGGTTTAGAAAATTAAAAATGACTGAGACACTGTGCTATTGATTTTCTCTCCTTCGTCTCACACCGCTGGGTGAATAAATTATTCTTGGAGGTTTTGTACAAATTACCCAATAAAGTCATAGCAATGTGTCTGGTAAATGTGGTCCCTCTGGTTCCAAAGCAGAGGCTGCTAAGTGGGAACAGACTGTCACTTCCTGGGTGTGGACACAGGGGATTGACCCGGGGTCACAGAGTACATTGGTGGTGAGTGGAGTTCAGAATGGTGAGCTGAAACGCTCTGTCTATCTTCAGAGGACTAGAAGGCAAAGTCTTTGAGACAGTTTCTGACTTGACTCCACTCATCATCTCCAGACATTTAGACATCTAGTCAAACTATTCTGGGTGTGTCTGTGAGGGAACTTTGTGACTAACTGTGCTAAAGCCAGTAGGTGTGCGCAAAGCAGAGGGCCCTCAATAATTCGGGTGGCTTCAATAATCTGGATGGCTTCAAGCAGTCAGCTGACAACTAATGAACAAGAAAGTTTAGTGAGAGGAAGCCTTCTGCCTACCTACTTTCCACTGGGATGTGTGTCTTTTCTGACCTCATCGTTCAACATCAACACCAGCTCTCCTTGGCTCTTGAACCTGCTGGCTTTCAGGTTAGTGTGAGACACTGGTGCTGGCACTACTCAGCCTCCGTAACTACAGCCACGGGAGTCAGCCCTCACACCCTGCTACCTACCTCCAAAAAAAACCCCAAACACACATAATCTAGGACAAATACAGTCCATATACATTGGAGGGGAAAGGAACTTTTGAAGGAACTAAAAGAAATATTTGTCGTTCTCATCTGAATGTTCCCATCTGTCATTTCCAGGTGGTTGGTTTAGACTGCAGGTGTTCTCAACGTGTGGGTCATGACCCCTTTGGCAAACTTCTGTCTCCAAAAATATTTACATCACCATCCATAACAGTAGCAAATTTATAGTTATGAAGGAACAATGCAAATAATTTTATGGTTGGGGTGTGTCAACATAATATGAGGAAGTATTTTTCAAGGGTCTCAGCATTAGGAAGGTTAGGAACTGGCTTAGAGACTGGAGCCAGTGAAATGGCTATGCTGTCTTTTCCAACTCCCTCGGGAGCTAAAAGTTCGGAGTTGCTATTGCTTTATAATATTTCTTCTGCTTTGCCCGCCTTGTGGGCTTTCTCCAATTCTGTCTTTTTGTAGGGTTTTTGTTTGTTTGTTTGGCTGGTTGGTTGGTTTTAGCTTACTGTGTCTCAAGCAGTGCTAAATTTACATACAAGGAACTATGAGAATCTGCACATAGAAATTCCACTCTGTTGCTTTGTAAAAACCCAATCAGCTTGGGTCATGTTGGTTCCTGGATTAGCTGGGATGGGAGTAGCTGCTGCCTTTTCAGCCAGTTTCTGTGTCCTAGGTTCACCACAATCCCTACTCGGCCCAAACAATTCCCTGAGTTGGATCTAGAATGTTCCTCAAAAGCCCTTAGCCCCAAGCCTGGGGCACTATAGGGAGGTATAGGCTAGTGGGACACAGTGAGGCCACGGGACCTGTGAAGAGGACATCAGGACCCTGGATCCTTCCTATCTGTCTTTCCCTTCCTAGATGCCATGGCAATCTTGATAGCTGGGGAGGGCATAGGGGCATGGGTGGGGTGGGGAGAGGTGGGGGTTAAACTGAAACAAATTATCTACCCCACCCCACCAAGTAGCTGGACTACATTTCCCAGAACTCTCTGTATTTGGGCAAGACCATGTGACAGAGCTCTAGCAAATGGAATGAGTGTGGGTGTGGTAGGCGTTCAGACCTGGCTTCTCCTTTCTTCTTCTTTCAGCCAATGAGTAAATGAGATTCTGTGGTTATGAAAGGAGCTTTGATCTCCCAGTCCCTGTGGAAATGACGCCAGCAAGGAATGTAATACCTTTGCTGTCTTAGCCACTGAGATTTGGGGATTAATTTATTTTATTAAGTATCCACTCCTTAATTGAAAGTAGCAACGGCAACCGCAGAAATGTGTTAGGTTCCTTTTCTGTGTTAGGCACTGCCTGTAATCACACGTGTATTGTCACGCTAAGTCACCGCAGGCCTGGGAGGAGGCAGGATTATTTTGACTTAACAGGAAGGAAAATGGAGGTTCGTTCACTTGTCCAGCACCACACAGCCACGCAGTAGACCTTTGTGGCAGGGCTATTCTGAAGCAAAGAATCATGGGAAGCAGAGAACATCCAAAACAGAGTAAAATGTGCTTCCCTGGGCCAGAGGCTGAGGCAGCCATGACTATGGGACATGAGATACAGTAAGAACAGGAGAGGCGGATGCTGCCCTCACCAAGCTTGTCTTGCTGTGAAGGTTGGACACTTGAGAGCTTAAGGAAGCCTTCTCTCCAAGACTCCGACATCTCTGATGCATAATTTGGAGCCTGGGGCTATGAGGTGGTCCCTGGAAACATCAGTGGGGACCCTTCCTGCTGGTGCTTCTGTGGGCCACTGAGTAGGAGCTCCAGGCTGAGGCAGTAGCCCTGGCCATGGGGGACTTCCTTGAGTTTGGGGGGACACCTGCAGAGGACAAATGAGGATTCAATGACAGCTGAAATTGGAAGAGAGTTTGCTGCCCCAGCAGGTCACACTGACCCAGCATGCGCTCTTCTGCTGTCAGAGAAAGCAGGACGAAGCAGGGCTGGCAACTGGCTTCTGGAAGGTTCCCTTCAACCTCTGGGGAGCTTTAGCTAGGCCATAGGTGGGGTGCTCCACCCCTGCTGTCTCCGTTTCATGAATGTCTCAAGAAGCACTCAGGCCAGGCATTGCATCAGGTGCTAGCAAAATCAGCCTGCAGGGCCATGGGGCCATGGGCTGGCCTCGTTTCTTGCATAGGCAGCCAGAAGACCAAGGGACTAGACCAGCAAGGGTCTTTCAGTTCTAAGGAAGAAGGAAGCCTAGGTGAGGGAGTCCAGGTGGGGATGGCCAGGGAAGGGACGATCAAAGAGCTGACAGATGAGTTGACCACAACACACGACACACAGCAGAATGTCTACTAGGTTGAAGGGACAGAGAGATAGTTGGTTTTGATTACCAGTGTGACTAGATTTAGGATCACCTGGGAGCTGGATGGGGTGGACACACCTCTAGGTGTAGCCATGAGGACATTTCCATAGAGAATTAACAGGATGCAGATCCATTCTGAATGTGGGCACTGCCACCCTATGAGTGAGTAGTCCATGAAAAATAAAAAAAAAAGGATGAAAGAGAACCTTTCACAAACTCTACCATCTCTTCCTCTCTGCTCTCTGCTTTCTGTCAAGAAATGAATTAATGATACCCACCATAGGTTCCCACTGCCATGGGGCTCTGTCTGACTGGGCGGGGCCAAGTGATGATGGACTAACATCTTTGAAACCATGAGCCATAACAAAGAATTCTGCCCTGTGGGTTGTTTTCAGGCAAGTTGGTCACAATGACAAGAATATACATCAAGAACAAAAGCCTTGTGCTGGGAGGAACTGGCTAGAAATGAGTTTGGAGTTTGAATGGCAGAGAGGAAACCAGAGGGGCTGGAGGAGCACAAACTACGAACCACATCAGAGAAGAGGCAGATCCTGGGTAGGAGAGAGCCCTGGCCTCCCTTGGTGAGGAGATGTCTAGCAGGCTGCTCGGTGCCAGTCCTCTACTACCAGCGTTAGGGGCTGGGTAAGGCAGGCACAAGAGCAGCCTTGGTGATGGGGGATAGGGAGTATGTCGAGGATCTCAGAGTAGGTGTCTCAACTTCAAACTAGATGGTCTTGAGTATTTAATAAAACTTAGGCTCCATTTTTTTCTTTTCACCCGTAAAGGGGAAAAGACAGCAAATCCACCCTTCGCAATGCAGTAGAGAGTTCTGAGGCCCAACCTAGGGTAGCACAGTGCTCATCTTCACCGTGAGCCCTTGTTTTGTCTCATACTAGGACAGTTTCCTGAGGATAGGTTTTGATTTCCACAGTCCTTTGGGATGATGGCAGCCTTGAAGCATCACGGGGTTCCTGGAAGCTGGGCTGCTTCTTTCTCACCATTCTCTGCTCTGAGGTTCAGAACTCTCTTCACCCCATTCTCCCAGTAAAGACAGTGGTCCCAGACTTTCTGACAGCCCCGTGGCTGGGGATCGGAAGATCAGCTCTGGAGCCTAAGGTCCCATTGCTAACTGGCCTCTGAGAGTTCTCTCCTTCCATCATTGAACGCCCCAAGCTCTGCTCATGTAGCTTACTCTTCCCTGTCCTCGAGGGACACCCAGACCTTTGTGTTGTCTCATTCTTTCCTTAAAGGCACGTGGCTGACCTTGACGTTTATTTTCTGAGCATCCTTCAGCTTATTAAGGCCAGGCACATCTGTGAATTATCTGAACAACCACCACAATGCTATCTCTGTAACTGTCCCTCTCATACCACTGCGTCAGCCAAGGCTTTGATAGAATGAAGCAAACTAGTTCCATGCCAGGGCTGGGACCAGCTCCTAGAGCTCTGGTTTGTATTCAGCTTCCCAATGGGATACCACTGGTTCCAGGGAAAGCAGAATGCACGTGGAATTTGGTTGAGTCCATTTGGGGTGGAAATGGATTTTAGGCCTGGAAGCAGAATATGGCGTCTCTGCATTCTCAATCTTAGAGCTATCTCCACCTGCACGCTTCAGTTCAACTATTGACAGCCTCGCTATCATGACCAGTGCCGAGGGAAAGCCCATCCAGGATGCACAGTGCAGGACTCCACAGACAAAACCATTACAGCATCTCTTGCTTGCCTGCCAAGCTGCCTTCCCTCCACCCAGCCCTCACCTCCAGCACCAGCAGGAGCTCTGGCCCCCTCCTGGCCCCCACCTTCTGCCATCTGCTGGGTTACACACTGGCCTTACTGTGTCCGGGTATGGGCACTTGGCCATGGCAGCATACAGGCCCGTGTGCCAGGCTACCAGGTGAGCATGTGTGAGCCCTGCATGTGCTGTGAGGCTGCAGCACAGCTAGGATCCTCAGGCAGGGAGGACGACCATGTGGCATGATTGGTGGGGTGGGCAGGGGTGGAAGCCTGGGAGGGAATGATGGTCGGGCACGCACTTTTGCAGCTGCTTGGGTAGACACCACTCCCCCAACACACACACAACCTGAGTCAGGTTTGGAGGAATGAGTGGGAAGAGGGGAGGGGACCGGGGCAGCCTCCTTGTTGCTGCTGAGTTGGGTATCTCAAGAAGAGAAAGGGTGGGCCCTGCCTACCTCTTTGAACAAGCATTGCTTTAGCCACAGAAGATAGATCCCCACCTACCGATCACTCCCTGCATGCGCGGCCAACCCAGGCACTGTCCACCATGGGACTGACTCTTCCCCAAAATCCTGGACAGTGAGATGGAAGCCAATTACTCCATTCTGGGGCAGGAAATGAAGCTCTGGGAGGGAGCCTGCTTGCTCAAGGAAGGCCATGTTAGTAAGGACTAAGAACCTACAACCCCAGATACATCCACCCAGCTCCAGACATCAAGCCAGCCTTTGCTTCTTGCACTCAGGAATCCCCCTCCTGGTTCCCCAGAACTCTGTATTCTGCATTTCCCAGGCCATGGCAATTTGTTTGAATGTGTTTTAAACCTCAGAGATGGCTTTCCAGTTACTACTTTGGAAAGGGCCCAGGCCCAACCCTGACCAACCATGAGAACCATCAACAGCCTTCCTAGACCTTGTGCAGAACCCACTCTAGCTTCCCAACTCGGGAAGGCTGTGGGATCAGGGCTGTGGAGAGAGTCCTTGGGGATTCCAGAGACCAGTTGGCCTGGGTGGCTCTGAGCAAAGTGTCCAAGTTACTGGGGCTTTGGAGAGAAAAAAGAAACACCATTCCTAGAGGGTGAGGAGGTCAGGGAAGGCTTCCTAGGAGAGACTCAAAGCTGAGGTGTACACTGGAGGGTGATTTATGGGTAACGGTACAGGGATGCAGGCTCAGAGCAGTACAGGCAGCTCAGGATTGAGGACAGAGGCAAGAATCATGCCATCAGAACCAAACGTCATGCAAAGTGTGAAGACAGGCAATGGGGACAGGAAGTGGGAGACGGGGTATTACGTTAGACTCAGACACCTGGTTGAAGACTTGCATGCCAACAAATACCCACTATGTGTAGGCACTGTTCCAGACACTGGGGATTCTCAGTGAACAGACAGGTGGGACTTGAGCACTTAGTTGTAGACAAAGGCATGAGAATAGAAGACGATGGCACAGGGAGCTTGGCTGTACTCCCTAGAGGGGCAAGCAGGTCTCAGGCCAGGCAGGGAACCAGCTGGTGCACTAAACAGCAGGTGCAAACATCCCTGAGGCAGGAGAAGGTGAACATAATCACAGGGCATCTCCAAGTACAGTGTGGCCAGCCTGTGAGCAAGGCAGAGCCGGTGGGCAGGATAGGGTGCAGACCAGGGGAGGCAATGAGGTGAAGTATGAAGATGGTCCACTGCCCCAATTTGGGACTAGGTCCTGTCTGGAGACTGCCTGGAGCTGGAGAGCAGAGTGAGCCCCCAAAGGTTCTCCATGTAGCCCTTATCCCAAGACTTCTAACAGTGTTCCTCTCCCACTCTCCCATGCACAGTCTGCCAATTGCCTCTTTAGCCTCCCCACCCCCACCCCCGCCCCACTCCTTTGTCTCCTTGGGGCTTCCTTTCAGAACTCATCTTAGCATCCCTTGCCTGGTCAAATCCATACTGCCACACAGAAAGTCATATTGAACCCCCCAACCCAGTCCCTGAGATAAGTCTTCTCCTCTCTTGCCTGGCTCGAAGCTTCTGAGACAATGCTACCCTAACGGGGGCTTTGTTCGTCCTCGGGAAGGCAAATTTGAGTGATATGTCTCCTTCACATTTACTATTTACCGTACAAATGGCCTGGTGCAGCAGCATTAAGAAACTTAATGCGTTTAAGTAGAAGTTAATTGATTGAAATTAGGCAGCTGGCACCTGCTGCAGAACAGCCACGAAACAGCACAGGGTGACGGATGACTCTCTCCGGTGAAGGAAGCTGGGTCTGCTGTGGACACTCTGAACTTTGAAAGTCCAAGTGTCAGTCCGCAGCACTTACCCACCTGTGCACCCTGCGTGGACGTGTGCAGCGTGTTTGTGTGGGTAATATTGGCAGTGACTGGGCTGGTGGGCTTCTGAGTAGTGTATGTGGTGAGTATGATCTACTTTGTGCACATGTGTTTCATGTGTTGTGTGACTATGAATGTCTGCATGCATGTGCTGTACATGTGGTCCGGTATATATGGTGAATGCAGGAATTGTGCAGGGCATGAGGGCTGTGTCGAGAAAAGGAAGGTCCCAAACTTCTCATCTCAGAATCAGGGGTTCTATGTGGACAAATTCTGCTCATGTGCTTATCAATATAAGGGGAAAAAACTTTTGACAGCTTTTATTTTTTTTTCAAAGTGTGAGTGTGAGTGTGTGTGTGTGTGTGTGTGTGTGTGTGTGTGTAAAGGCCTTGCTATACAGCTCAGGTTGATATTGAACTCTAGATCCACCTGCCTCAGTTTCCACACCACACCTAGCCCTATACAAATTTGTCTCATTGGATTCTCATCCCCACTAAAGCAGCTGGTTAGTGACCCACAGTGAAGACACCAGAGTCTGTGCCACCCCTGTCCTGACAGTGTCAACTGTGAGACTCCCCACTCAGACATTTATGTTTTAATTAAATCTCCTCCAAGGCTCTGTTTGGTGACATCCCCCAAAGGCAGATGCTAGGAGAATCAGTCCTGTGGTGGTGGTGGTGGGGGGGGGGGAGGAGTGTGGTTGCCTAGTTACCAGGAAACACCACCTCACGAGCATGGGAGAAAGCATGCACTGTGCACGGAATTCCATGCCAGAGACGCTCCTGCTCTGTCCTTTGACAAGACAGAGACTCATTACACTTGGGAGATAATAATGCCTGGGAGTTGGCATTTCAACAGGCATTGATGCAGTCCCTCCTTTTGTCCCCACATGTTAAAAGGAATCACAAAAGGTATTTACATAGCGAATCCCTTTTCAAATATTTCCCTTCAATCAAACCAAGGCCAGTTCTGCAGATAGTGAATTAATCACTTGTAGGTTCCATGTGAAGCCAAGCTTTTGCTATGCATGTTTCTGGATGTACCTTCTCTTTTCCAGACAGTTCTTTCCCTCTACCAAGCATCAGCCACAGACACATGGGCTGTCTTTCTGTTCTCACCAGGCCTAAGCTTCGGACCACCTTTGCATGAATCCTTGGTTTGTGTAGACTTTGGAACACTCAATTTCATCTCTAGGTGCCAATTTCAAGTCTGATCTTACCTCCTCACAGGGCACGCCTGTTGTTGTGTTGAATCTGTGAGTTCAGGGTTATGTCCTGGTACTCAGAGACTGTCTATCACTTGGAGCTCCTATACCCCCATTGCTACTCTGCAATGGTCAGGCATTGCCTGCTCTCTAATTCTGTATGAGTCAAGAGATCAGAATGGCTTCTACATGGAAAAAAAAAGAGAGAGGAAAGTCTTACTTTGTGACATAGGAAAACTGCATTCTGTTCGGGTTTCAGTGCTCAAAGGCAGGCTTTATGGGAGTGCAGCCATGTGTATTTGTTCCCGAGCTAGGAACTACAGCTGTTCTTCTGGTACAGGGGCCGTGGTAGTTGTTGGCAGAGCATACAAGACCTTTGATATTGATAGCCTGGGGCTTTGAGGAGGACAGGTATGAGAGCAGGTATAAGCATGGCACCCCACCTGCTTGGCACTTCTTAGTCCATCTGTGTTCCATATGTGCTAACCACATTCATTTGTTTTCTCTAAGTTGTTCCTTAATTTAATCTTTGAGGTTCAGCCCAGAACTTTCCCTGCCCTTGCCCTGAGTCTGGGATGGGTCATTTTATATTCTGCCAGCATCTTGGGCCATCTCTGGCATGGGACTGGTTAACTATGACAATATTCCATGTTGAGTCTTTGTGGTGTGCCAAGCAACCAGGTCCTGTATGTAATTTCCTGTCACTGCAACCCAGAGAAGTAGCTGCTATAATGTCCACTTGACAGACGAGGAAGCTGAGACCCAGTGGACACCAATCTAGCTTCTTATCTGGACAAAAAAAACCCAGCCCCACATCAGAGCCCACTCTTGCCCTCCCTCAGGCACTCCCGTCATTGTGCTCTCTTCTCTGTTCCCTCAGATCAGAGCCCTTTGAGGTGGCTTCCGAACCCTGTTTCTTTCTGTATCAGGAGGGCTAGACAACCAGGGATGGAAAAAGGCCTCTGAGTGGCTCTGTCTTTGCTGCACCGGAGCCTCCTCTTCATCTTAGCCCGCCATGCACATTTTCACCATTCTTCCTCCTCGCCCCCAGACCCCATTCATGCAGGCATCACTCAGTGAAACATTTCTTCCCTGTGAAGAAAGTCGGGCCAATGCCAACTTCATTATTATATCCGTGGGGAAACTGAGGCTCCAGGGCCTTTAGGTAAGTGAGTATTGAGTGCCAGTGGGACGCTGAATCAGGACCAAGCTCACCCTGGAAGCTTCATCAGATCCAGGCCTTTGACCAGTGGACCGACCCATAAGCAATCTTATTGATGGGGAAGTCCAAGGGGTGTGTTGCGTTATGAGGCTTTTTGTTATGAAGGATTAAAATTCCACCAGTGCCCTAGGCAAGGGGCCTTGACAGTGATTTTGCCTGGCAGATGCCACCCAGGCACACACTGCAATATTACACTACAGTGCCGGCCCGCTCCCTGCTTGCCCCCTCCCTCTGCTTTCTGCACACACTCCTGCCTCCAAGGGCACCGGCTTCCTGACCAGCCAGCCGTGCTCTAAAGCACAAACAGGGTAGGAAATGAAAACCCCGGGAAGAGCAGATGAAGCGGGCAGGAGGTGGAGGTACCTCTACCCTGCGCGATCTGCTCGGCTCCCCAGGCTGGCAAGAAAAACTTAAACATTATTTACTCAACCATGTGTGAGTTAAAACCAATATCTGCCTGCCATCTGTTCAACTGAGTGACCCTATGACGTCAGCCTCATTCCTTCTCATAGGCTGCTCTGTCCCTCTGTGGCCCTTCCCCAAGCTGCTTGATGGGGAAGGAGGGGCCCTGGTAAGTAGGGCCAGCCCCCCTGAGCTCTCTGCAGACACAGCTATGGGGGTTGCTGTGCACCCTCTGCACTTGGCCCTTGGGCTACTTCCACCTTAGGAGGTTGCCATCATGTCAGTGGGGTTCAGTGGGAATCCCAGGTCCTCTGCCTTCACTTCCAGCAGCCCTGGCTCAGTGGCTAGCTGAAGGGATGATGGTCCTTAGGCGTGTCAGTTTCTGATCCTAGTTTTCCCACCAAGTATACAAGGGCACGGACTGGCAATCCTTCAAGATTTCTTCGATCTGCAATGTGACCCCTGTCTGCCTCGGGTTGGACTCCCATTTCTGACTCAGGACCCTCATACCAGGCAGGACCATTCTTTCTTCCATCCCCCGCTGTGCCCATTTGTCCATATCTGCCAAGACAGACTCCCTGCCATGATGTCTTCCTGTTACCTGGCAACCACCATCACCATACCACACAGGGCTTTGGGAGCCTGCTGGCCTGCCTTCCATCACACACACACACACACACACACACACACACACACACACACACACACGCACGCACGCACAAAGGGCAGGAAGTGATTGTCAAGTACAACGATCTCTCTGTTGGGCAGAAATCAAAAGGAAATGCCCAGGAAAGTGTCATGGTGCAGAAAGCATTTTATTAGAAATAAGAATTGAGTTCCAGGTCCCAGACTGTGCCAGACTGCTGCTGTGCATTCTGGTGCAAATTATACCCCACTCTGAGCTGTGATCTCCCCCTTTGCATGCTGGGGGCAACAGATTCATTGATTTCTTGCTCTTCAACCAGGCGCTTTTGCACAATGAAAGGTCTAGGTCCCGACAACTTGAAAAATGTCTGACACAGAGAATAGTTATGGTGTGTTTGTTAGCCCTGGCTTCTCTCTTTTTGTGCAGATGGGAGTTAAGGCAGTGACTGAGGCCAACTATATAGTGCACTGCACCCTAATGAAAGGTTCATGGGACAGAATGGTCCTTGAGGGCCAATGGCAATTACCTCTTCCCAACCTTGTTCAGTGAAGTGACATGGAAAGCTAGGTTACAGAAGGAGTATTTCCTCCATGGGAACTGCTAAATGACACAGATGCCGATCGTCTATCTATCTCTATCCATCTGCCTAGCATCTTAGAAGCTTCCTTGATACACATTTATCAACGGTCTATCACCCTAGGCAGTAGAAAGTTTTACCCAGTGCAGAACTCTCCTCATCCCAGTTCCCTCCAGTGACAGCCTCACCTCACATGCTAAGGAAGGAACTGCACTAACCACTTATCAACCCTCCCCCAGGGGCCTTCCAGGAATGCAGATACCAAATGAGGAGAGAAGAGGGGGTGGTGCTTGCTTCTTTGGAGGCCTGCCTATCTGGGCCATTGGGGGTAAACTGCATAAAGGCGGGCTCATTTGTGTACTATCAGGAAGACTCGTTAATATCAGGGCGCTAAAATATGTAAATAGCGTCCACATGCACCACATCCTAATTACTGTTTTGCATTATCAAGTCATTTACTCTTTATGACATTCTGAGACTGTTCAGCTGTGTCAGCGAACACTTAGCAGAACCTCCTACCAGGGATGATGAAGTCTCAGCTTCCTGCTCCAGAAGAGGGGGAGGAGAGGGGGAGGAGGAGGCAGCCACATAAGGCACTACAATGCCTCCCGGTTCCAGGTGCCTCCGCACCAGAGAAGGACGCCCATGGTGGAGATGCTTTTGTGTGAACAACATATGTTTCCGCTTCCTGGCATTTTCCCGTCGTCCCTCAATCCCGCTTCTCGCCGCGGCAGATTTATATGCAGGCTAATGAGAGCTGACATTTCTTGCGCGCTGCTTGCTACAATTGCTGCACTGAGTTATGGCAGGGCAGGTATCCCCCCGCCACAGAGCAATCTCCCTCAAACACTTCTTTAAGGCAGCTGTGAGGTCCCAACTGGGGAAGCCGCCTGCTCTATCTGCAGAGTGACATTCAGGCTGTCAGTCGGGATCCTGGGACTGAATCCCACCTGCTCTTTGGGTTCCCATGCCTGGCTCTGAAGGAAGCTTTCTGCTAGTGTGAAAAGGTTAAAGTCGTGGAACTTTATTTTAAGGGATTAGTTGAATGAAGCCAGAGGTCTTGCAAAGGTGGCACAGATACCAATCCCCATCCACAGATATATCTTATAATGGTTTCATTGGCCACTTTAAAGCATTAGCACATTTTATATAGACATTCAGGTTGCTAGCGTTTTTGAAAACGCACAAAACTAGCCCTGAAACTTGCTGGTTGCCAGGCGTGCTGTGAGGTAAGCTTCAGTTGGATCGGGATGGAGTGCTCACACAAGACTGGCTACGATCAAGCTTCCAGCTCTGTATGGCCTGTGTTTGAAGGCAAGTTCCACAGCGTATTTGCTCTGTGACACTTAGCTTCTCCGTGCTTCCTCTCCTTGTGTACAGTAAGGAGGGAAGTCCTGATGTCGTCCAATCAGAAGCTCTCAGATCAGCACCTGCTGCAAGCGCGGTGCCATGTCAGATTTATTCTTAGGACACCTGGCTGCCAGGCCAAGAGGCACGTGATCCTCCTGCACTAGACTCTAGAACTTTCTAGGGGTGACCTGGGCTGTGCAGCAGTGGCTATCAGAGAGCTACCAGTGGGTGTGTTCTTCTTGGATGATCAGCCACTGGGTGCCCTACACACACACACAGCCAGAGCAGGCCAAAGCTGGAGAGAGGCACTTTCTTTTTTTTTTTTTCTTTTTTTTTTTTTCCATTTTTTATTAGGTATTTAACTCATTTACATTTCCAATGCTATACCAAAAGTCCCCCATATTCACCCACCCCCACTCCCCTGCCCACCCACTCCCCCTTTTTGGCCCTGGTATTCCCCTGTACTGGGGCATATAAAGTTTGCAAGTCCAATGGGCCTCTCTTTCCAGTGATGGCCGACTAGGCCATCTTTTGATATATATGCAGCTAGAGTCAAGAGCTCCGGGGTACTGGTTAGCTCATAATGTTGTTCCACCTATAGGGTTGCAGATCCCTTTAGCTCCTTGGCTACTTTCTCTAGCTCGAGAGGCACTTTCTAATGCCTGCCAGTGCCTGCCGTCTCTACCATCAACTGTTTACACCCGTCAAGGTCCAGCGTATTCCCCCAGGCGACAGGTTCACAGAGTGAGTAATTCTGTATTGGAGATTATTAAAGATCTGCTATCGCTAGCAGGAAGAAGGGAACAGAGAGGTGAATGGAGACAATTTCCATTAAAATAGAGTTGGGAAACAAAAGCCACACAGAACTATTTTGAGCCCAAGGCAGGTGACACAGGATTCAAAATTTAATGAGCCTTAAATGCCATTGGATGAATGCAGCCAAGATACAGGGCTGTGCAAGACAGGGCTTGGTTGTAGCTCCCTCATAATCTTCCACTTTTTAAGGCTCCCTAACACTAGCTAGCTAAAGCTCAGTCAAAGGAGGGGATGACAAACTAGCAGCAGGAAGTATCGAGCACCCCACACACACACCACACACACACACCATAACTTCTGCTGAAATGAGTCAGGCCTGGTAGTCACCCTGTGTATAGGGTCCCAGGTCCCCATGTTCACCAGCATGTCTCTGCAGGGCACACTTCCTTGCAAATGCCCCAAGTTGTTATGGGCACCCCACTAGAGATGACCACTGAGACACAGTTTATGGCCAATTGAAAGTCTTTACTCCAGCCGACTGGCACTACACTCAGGTAGGTATTTGGGACCTAAGTGAAGCTCTTAAGTGTTTAGGGTAAGAAGCTTTTAAAGGCAAAGCCCACATCCCAGTATCTTGCTTACAGTAGTAACAACTACAGGGAGAGAAGTTTTGCATATGTAAGTCGGTAACAGAAGCTAAGTTAGCTGGTCATCTTGACCTTGGGTTCCTAGGATGGAGATGGATAGTTTTCAATGGGATTCTCCATCAAAGAGCTCAAATTCTAGATAAACCTGAAATAGCTTCAGCAAGAATACAAGATGGAGGAATCTGCAGTGTCTTGGCCTGTCACAGAGTATCTTCTAGCTTCCCAGGTCTCCCCTGGAGCTACCTTGCTTTCTCAGAAAGTGGGGTTTTGGTCAGCTTGTCTGGAAGGTTGTATTTCCCCTAGGATGCTGCTGAGTGGTGGCCTCAGCTGAAGGGCCTGCATTTGTATAAGGCATAATCAAGGAGGCTAAGTTCATTTTGCAATGGGGGTTTCCACCTTCTGACCAGGTGGTGGTCGTGAGGGGCGTTAAGCCCTCCCTTGCCTGTGCAACAGCCATTGCTCAGGAAGCAAAAGCCCCATAGTGAGACAAATCCCTCAGAGGCCTCTCTGGACTTCCTGACAGCCTAGGACACTTGTCCAAGAGGCATGGTCTGTAGCTATGTTACAAAGTGCTACTACTGTAATTATTTACATATATTAGATGTATGAATGCACGGGACTCACGATGATATTCTGACAGACTCCGTACTTCAATACCACCCACCCAGTACCCTTTCCAGTCTCTAGTAATCTCTCCTCTCTTCATCTCAGGTTCCTGTTTCCAAATGGAGTAAGAACCCAGGGTGCCTTACTTTCTGTGTCTGAGTTCACTTAGCATGCCATCCTCCTGCTCCATCTTTTTTTTTTTTTTGCTACAAGTGACAGCACCTCATTCTTTGTGGCTGAATATCCCATTGTGTCTATATACTACAGCTCCTTTCTCCATTCATCACTTGGCCGCATCTAACAGTTCTGTTTCTGACAAACTGGAACAATACCTCTGTCCTTGGGTGAGGTGGCTGAGTCTAGGATGCTTTCCCAGGCGAAGAGGAGACAACTTGCAAGCAAGCTTTTAATGAAAGTGCTTAAAAGGCACATGTTCAGAAGCAAGACTGGAAGCTGGAAGGAACAGGTTGCCCTGCCTTGAGTTGTAGCTTTTACTGAAGGTTAGGGTGGAGTCCGAGATGAGCTTTCCCACCCGGAAAGTGTGATGCACCTATTTCTCTGGCTGCTCTCAAACTATTATTTTTTAGGAAGTGCTGTCGGAAGAGGAAGTCTTATGGCTGGGATATATGATCTTTGAAATGAGTACTTGAATGGAAATGTCATTTACCCACTTCTAATCTTATGTGACCTATGGAAGACTCTCTCAATGAAGTAGTAGGGCACACACATAGTCCCATGCCGGGTATGTGCCCAAGTGCGGTAGAATTGGCCAAGCATATGTTACAGTGACTGTGGTCCATACTGAACTGCCCAGGAATTTTTATCCTTTAATGAAAGACTAGTGTTGGGATGCTGTTCTTCATTTTCAGATTCCCCAACTCCCTATCTACCCTGAGCAAATCCATGCTTAGTCCATTGTGAGTAGTGAATCAATAAGCAGGAATATGCAAGTATCTCTGTAGTGTGGTGACTTACATATTTGGAAGTAGCTGGCTCTTCTCTCTGGTTTGAGGCTTTTCAGGATTGATTTCCCACAGTGGTCATGCCCAGGTTACCTCTCCAGCAATGGTGGATATTGCTTTCCTTTTTTTCTTGGCTTACTTCCAGCATTTGCTGTAGCTTGTATTTTTTTGGTAGCCATTCTGTCTGGGTGGAAGTAGAGGCTCATTGTAGCTTTTGGTTTACACATTTCCCTGGTGTCTAATAACATGAGATTGGGTTTTCCTAGGGCAACAGCGGTAGAACATGGTCAGTAGAGGTATCCAGTAATCCCCTCTCACGCCTTCCAGGCCTCTTCTCTGAGTCACACTGGGAAGAGTTAATATGTCTGCAGTGCTCCATCCTTTCCAATGACCCTACTATAGAATCTATCTCCTGAAAGTTTCCAGCTTCTCTTCCCACCCACCTCCCACCCCCATACCTGGAGTGGTGGCTCTGTCTTCCATCTTCAAGGACAACTGTAGAAATCTGTATCAGTTTAACTTTTTACTCTGTCACACTGCTTTTTAAAAATCTTTTAGCCTTTTGTGAAGATTTATTTATTTGTATGTGAGTGTGTGTTCTATGAGTTTATGGGCATGTGGCTTGTGCTTCACACATAGAGGACAGGAGAAGGTACCCTCTTACCTTTAGGTAAGGTCTCTCCCTAAACTGTGGCATTGTGTTTTCTTGGCTAAGCTGGATGCCAGAAAACCCATCTCTGTGATCTGACCACTAGTCTCTGTGATAGTGTGTGGGACACTCTTAAATCTTGAGTCATCTCTTCATCCCCCATCGCTTCCACTTTGAAAGACCTTAAGTTTATAGTGAACCAATCTGCTATAATACAGTGTGTCTCAAAGCTAGAGACGGGAACTCTTACTCTATCTGTTCCCAGACAGGATTCTATAATTCTTTTTACCCCATTCAGTGACAGGTAAGTACTGATGTATTCCTTGCCCGTATGATGAACTATTCTGATATATGTACCTAGTGCAGGAAGAGATTCTGGTTTTAAGGTTCAGGATGGAGATGATTCTGGTTTTAAGGTTCATCATTAGTTTTCATATCTGCAGGATGCGGCTTGGAAAACCATGGTCACACCTGCAACCAAGCTGCTCTTAGGACATGTGCCCATGAAACGACATACTTTCAAAATAGTAAAACCCACAACACACAGATCCTCGGGGACATAGGCAGGTACTCACTCCAACCTCTGTCTTGTGAGATGGAGATCAACTAATATTCTTTTACTTCCTTTTCTCTTTTTATTAGAAATAGAAAAGACTCTAGACAATAAGGACAAGTGGTGGATGGAAAAGTTTCAGTAGGATGAAGATCTAGGTTTGATGGCTGAAAGTCTAGTCCACTTCATTTCTATACTGGGAGGGTTCCTCCTCAGTCTAGTGGAGAAAATGATGGCCATTGTCACTGGAAAGGCACTGCAGTGGGAAGAAGGGCAACAGTATTCAAGGTACTGTTCTTCTTAATGACTGTCCAGGGAGTGCAGATGATAGTGCTGTGGTAGGCAAAACTTAGCAAAAAAGACCTTGATGGTGGAGGTTTCATGGAATTCAGTCAGACATCAGGCACTGTCCAGAGATCCTTCAGATCCTCCTCCTGCATAGCCTTAGTGTTAAAGCTGAAATAATATTGTGGTGGTCTGAATATGCTTGACCCAGGGAGTGGCATTATTAGAAGGCTTGGCATTGTTGGAGTAGGTGTGACCTTGTTGGAGGAAGTGTGTCACCATGGGGGTGGGCTTTGAGACCCTCCTCCTAGCTACATGGGAGACAGTAGCTGCCTTCCAATCAAGATGTAGAACTCCTGGCTCCTCCAGCATCATGCCTACCCAGACATTGCCATGCTTTTCCTGCCTTGATGGTAACAGACTGAACCTGTAAGCCAGCCCCAATTAAATGTTGTCCTTTATAAGAGTTGCCTTGGTCATGGTGTCTCTTCACAGCAGTGAAACTATCTAAGTCAGGCATTCTGCACAATTCTAGTTCCCAGGAATCAAAGGTTGTTATCATTCCAAATCTTCACATACATGATACAAGGTGAAATGGGCCACCAAGAGATAATCTCCCATGTGGATTCATTCATGGGGTCCTATTTGGAGTATGGTCCCATTCAAGTTCCTACTAGACTGGTATGATCTCTGCAGTTGTCTCTGCAATCTTGATTCCAGCAAATAATCAAGCCCAGTTGTGAGCAAAAATCTCTGCCGTAGGCTTTGTCTGCTATCACAGTAATATGGACTGAGAGTCCAAAGAAGCCACTGGAAGGCCAACCAACTTGATTTCATGAGAGTATGTTCCATTCTAAACCAAGGATGCTGGTCGCTCACCATATCCACTATCCACTTACAGATGTGACTTCAACTGATCTCTGAAGGGTTCTGGTTATATTTGAAAATGTCACCAAAGTGTTGGGGTCTTTATAGAAAGGGGTCCCAAAACATGGCACAAGGATGGGGTATGTTTTGCTGTTGGAGTCCTCAGACTGAAAAGAACCAGAACCATCAAAATTCCACTCAGGCAACTCTTCTACACACAGGCTCAGAATCCGGGATGTGGGTCATGCAGCACAGTCCTTCTCCAGTGACGTCAGCCCAGACACAGTTTGGACTTTCTTGTATTGTGGCAGGGGCACATGCATTTGCCTGATGCCTTTGTTCAAGTGGGAAGTTTCTGAGCAGCCATGGTAGGAAATGTTCTGCAGTGCAGGGGTGGGGTGGGGGGTGGATAGGCCTCAGAGAAGAAGAGATCTCTGCTCAGCCCCCATCCTCAGCTCCCCTTCTTTACCTCCTTTTCCATGTTCACCGTCTTATGCAACGGTCCATCACTTATCTTTGAAAGTAGCCTCCCAAGCCAAGTGCCTGCATCTGCTTGTGCGATCCTGTGACCATGTTACCACATAGCTGAGAGCTCTTGTCCCTCATCATGTCGAACCTTTCTTCCTTAAGACCTACAGAGACGCCTCTTTCTTATGACAAAACTCAAGATTCTGTCCCTAGCCCACATGGCCCACTTGAAGGGATTGCCTCATCTCTCCAACTTTGTTGTCCATCACCCTGCCCCCATTTGTGTTCTATAAAATAGACCTTTTCTCTCTTCCAACTACACCCCATGCCCATGCTCAACCACACCTCAAAATTTGAGGCATTCCATTTTTCTTTCATGAAGCATTCTCCCTATATCCCTTGTCTCCCAACTTCTCTGTTCCTTAGTCAAGCCTTTTCCTGCTACCATCTGTTTCCTCATTGTGTCACCTTCACACATGCCACCCATTGCCAGCACAAGGCACGAGCTTCCTTCTTTGCTCTTTCTGTCCTTCTCTAGAGTGTATGCCTCCTTAGAGCTGGCCTGGCAGGTTTATCACTCTATCCTTTGTATGCAGTGCTTCAAGTGCCAATCAGAAAGCTCTGAGTGAAAGTTTGTTGACAAAATGAGAGATCGGAGGCACAGTGAGCTTCAGGGACATCTCAGACGTTCCTTTAGACAGGGTTTACTATCCCATGTTATCAGGCAATTTTATTTAATATTACAACCACAGGACTCCTTTTGACCATCACTGGGAAGTGAGACTTCCCAGAAAAAAAGTTCTGGATGGGAATATGCATATTACCAGTTAGTGTTAAGGAGAACTTCCTGGATAGTCACCAACCTCCCCAGCATCCTGTAGTCCCCAGGGAAAGGCAGGTCATCAAGACGAAACCCGTTCCCTCAAGGAAGTTACAGACTGATGGGGCAGATTCACACGTGCACACATTTCTCTGTGTTTTTGGTACAGTCAGAATGAGACAAAAACTATAAAATATGGATAAGCCTTGGAAGGAGCAAACAAGCACTGGTACCTTGGCTACATCTGAAACAATGACCTGCATCTCCTGCCAGCTGACTTCAACAGGAGAACTTTAATTACATTGCTTAATTACACCAGAGCACACCAGCATTTTTAATTTTTTTTAACAGTAATTCCCTGCTGGGCTCCTGATATTTGCCTTACATTATTGCCAAGCACTCGAGAGGAGTGACAAACAGGAAAGGGGTCTTAGCATTTGGAGTCCTCAGCCCTGCTGTGTGTTATTTGCTTATACAGTCAGAGCTGGGGGAGGCAGCCTCTTCATCTGTTCCTGGTGACCTGTGAGCCCAGTGCCATCTGAGAAGCAGAGAGCAGAGACACTGTGGCCAAGCACCAGACCATGTGTTCGACTTCATAAAACACTGGACTTTTGAACTGATCTCTCAAAAACTGGGCAGAGCCGGACAGTGGAGGTGCACGCCTTTAATCCCAGCACTTGGGAGGCAGAGACAGGCAGATTTCTGAGTTTGAGGCCAGCCTGATCTACAGAGTGAGTTCTAGGACAGCGAGGGCTATACAGAAAAACCCTGTCTTGAAAAACAACAACAACAACAACAACAAACCAAAAAACTGTATAGAGATTATAGCTCTGCTGTTTTCAAGAAGAGGAAACAGGCAAAATTGAACCGTGACTTATTTGCCTACACATCAGTCTTGTTAAAGAGACCACACCTCGAAGTTCCAAGCCTTATTTTTTGCCACTACTTCAAACTAGAATGTCTACATTCGTGCAAAACCACAAAATACGCTGCCTAACTTCTTTACAAATATTTTTTTCTTGCTGGAGGCTTCAGGTTAGCATATGCATTTAATTAACATTTCTAATTAAAACCACATCACATAATACTCAAATATTTTTCATGAGTTACATTCCTCCAGATCTGTAAGTGGCAAACATGCATATGGTAGGTATATTATTTCAAATTTCCTAGCAAGATCTGATAACATTTTTAAAAAGTAGAATCAACAGAAACAAGTTAGATATGTTCAGCCCATTCCTCTCCAAGGCTAAGATGAGGAAGCAGGAGCTGCTTTTTGGAGAAGCCACGGGCAAGGACTTCATCCAGGTACAATGGACTGAAAGTTTGTGCTAATTTGGGGAGTTGAAGTCATAGTCTCAGCATGATGGTATTTAAAAGGTGGGAACTTGGTGAGGTCATTGGGTTGTAAGAATAGAGCCCTCTTTACTGAAAGTAATACCTTAGTAAGATGGAGCAAGAAGGACCTTGCTAACCCCTCTTCTGCTGGGTAGTTTTTGTCAACCTGTCAAACTAGACACACTAGGGAAGAGGGAATCTCAATAGAGGAATTGCCTCTATCAGATTGACCTATAGCCATGTTTGTGATGCATTTTCTTAGTTGCTAATTGATGGATGGTCCATCTGGCTGTGGCTATTCCTTCCTTTGGGCAAGCAGACCTGAGTATACAAGAAATTCCAGAAGAAGCCAGAGGAAGCGGTCTATTGAACAGGTTTCCTCTGTAGTTTCTACTTCAGTTCCTGCCTTCAGGTTCCTGACTTGAGTTCCCTCCTGATGGTGGTGAACTGTAGCCTGTAAGATGAAATAAACCCGTTTCTGCCTAAGTTGCTCTTGGTCACTGTGTTTATCATAGCAACAAAGCAAACCAGAACAGGCCTCTTAGCTTCTTCCCAGCTTTTGAGGACAATAATAATCCTTAAGCATCATCACCAGAACTTGGTCACGCGGGCCACCCTGGTCTTGATGGGTTGTTGTTGAAACCCAAATATTCAGGATACTGGGTCCTCCAGAGGGCAGAGGTGGTTGGGTAATGCCTTTGTTGCTGTTCTATAATTGCAATTATAATTGTAAAGAGACACTGTAGCCAAGACAAATGACATAAAATAAAATGTTTGGGGAATTGCTTACAGTTTTTGAGGTTTAGTTCATGATTATGGTGTTTGGAATCAGGGCAGCATGGTACTGAAAAAGCCCAGGGGCCCTGATCCACAGGCAGCAGGCAGAGAAAGCAAGATGCCAGAATTGGGCTGGTGTGGGCTCTGTAGAAACCTCAAAACCTCCTCGACAAGGTCATACCTTGTCCAAAAAAGGCCACACCACTCAATCTCTTCCCAAACAGAATACAAGAGAGGACATTGCAGCCACATGACTCAGAGAAACAAAGTCCTCTAAAACTCTGATGTAGAGTAAAACAGACTTTAGTCAGTGTGTTAGTCTATTTCCACACAGACTTCAAAGGGATCAAAAATTCTGTCTGACATTTGACAAAACCCATGGTATATAGATAGCCTTGCCTACAGTGGGGTTTCCCAAAACTTAATCACTGAATGGCTTTCTCTGAATCTGTTTGCTTCATAATTTCACTTTAAATTGACACATTCTACTTATATAAGCTTACTTATAAAGGAATTTTCACATTGGCCCTAAGCATAAGCCAGCATAGCATGCAGGTGCAACACACTCGTCCTCACAGCTGCCCTTCACACCATTTCTTTTTCCCGTGCTCGACATAGTCTGAAATAGCAAAGGAAAATTCCAGACCTAAACAGCTCCATCAGCTTTCAATTTCATATCTTTCAGAAGGGTATTCAAAAGAACAATTTTGTATTTTTTCTTTCTATTCTGCTTTGGGGCGTAAATTATCTCCTCTTATAGCATATCCCACTCTGGGGTACTACTGCTCCATTTACTACTTAGTGCCACTATATTGGTCAGGATTCACTAGAGGAACAGAATTTATAGAATACATATATATGTGTGTGTGTTATGTCTATATATGTATGTATGTCTATATATGTGTGTATATATATGTGTGTGTATGTCTATATATGTATGTATGTCCATGTATGTATGTATATATGTGTGTATGTATATATGTGTGTATGTATTATATATATAATGTATAGGTACACACACACACTCACACACACACACACACACGTGTGCACGCACACACACATATATATGATTCACTAGAATAGTTTACAGGCTATGGTCCAGTTAGTACAACCATGGCTGTCTATCAATGGAAGATCCAAGAATCCAGTAGTAGTTTAGCCCATGATGCTGGATGTATCAGCTTGTCTTCAGTATATGCTAGAATCCTAAAGAAGCAGGCCCTAATTTCAATGAGAAATGGACTTGACAGTGACAGTGAGGGCAAACAGGCAAAGAGAGCACAAGACTCCTTCCTTCTTCGATGTCTTTTATGCAGGCAGCCAGGCAGCAGAAGGTGTGGCCCAGATTAAAGGTGGATCTTCCACCTCAGAAGATCTGGATTAAAGGTGTAACTTTCCACCTCCAAATTCCAGATAGTGGGCCTTCCTACTTCAAATGATTTAATTAAGAAAATACAACAAGCCTTCACAGGTTTGCTTAGCCATTTGGGTTTTAGTTAATTCCAGATGCAGTCAAATTGACAACCAAGACTAGCCATCATAACCACCTTGGTTATCAGATCAGCTGTTTTGATACTCCAGTGCTCATCTATAGCATGGAATTGTTTCATAGGATTTCAGGTGTTCGCTGAGGGTCTTGAAACACCCCTCCCCCCATAGATATGGGGAAACAACTGCAAAGAAACACCTGCATAGTTTGCTAAAGGACACACAGAAGTGTTTATGGTTCTCCAGTGGCCAGCTCACCTACTTTTGGTGGCCTGGGTACCACATTTGGAGTGCACTGGACTTTGTTCTATTATAGCATTTTTACAGAGCATTGCTAGAACTTCAAAACTTTTAAATGACTTAGTAATAATGATAGTCTTGCCAGTTGCAGTGGTGTGCCCTGTAGGAAGATGCAGGAGAATATAACAAGCTTGATGGACAATTCATACCTAAAAGGTATTGTAATGATTAAAAGGCAAAGCGGTAACTAGGAAGTAAAACAAAATGTGATATAGCTAACCTTACATCACTGCCCAGCTGGAGTGCCAGATGTGTGCCTGTCTCCCATCTCCTTCACTTTGCAAGGGCCTTAGGTTTTACAAATGCCCAGGGCAGCATAGAGTGTCTTCAATCTCCGTACTGCAGGATGTCTATGGAGAAGCCCATCACCCTAGTCCTCTGAGCCAGTTCTCCAACCCTGCTATCCCATGCCTGTGCTGTGTCTTTCCTCTCCTGTTACACACAGTGCTTTCTTTGCTTTGGGCTAGAACATTGAAGCCCATGAAACTCAAAGCCAGAAACACCAGCACCCAGTTTTTAAAATGTGTGACAATAGGGTGACCTTATACTTGCAGAAGTGCCTGGATAGTCAGCCTGTGTTATATGGAAAGTTGCTTGTTGAAGCTGTGATTTGTTGTGGCTTGACTCCAGAACATTCTTAACGGGCTCATACGTTTCCAATGGCCATGCAAACCTTGTGCTTTCAAAGGTTGTGAAGACTTTAGGATTTGGGCTTAGCCTAGAAGAAATAGGTAAGGAAGAGTGGACCTCTGAACGTTATTATCTGCTCCAGGCTCCAGTCTATCTTCTCTGCCTTCTGGTCTTCTTTTGTGTAAGTAGCGTCTGCCATACTCTTCTGCCCCAGGTGGAGTTCTCCTACCATGGCTTCCTCACTAAAATGGGAACCAGAAACCAGAGCAAATTCTCCTCCTTTAAGTAATGCTCATCAGCTATTTTGTCATAGCAACAAGACAGACAACTAATCTAGTTTGGATATGGTTTGTCTCTTCCCGACCCATTATTTAATCCCCATTATGAGATAGGATGAGGTGGCAGCAATGGGACCTTTAAGGGCTGATTAGGGCTGTGCCTTCATGAATGAATCAACCCTTTTATGTAATTCATATATTAATGGATTGATGTGTTAGTGGGTTATCTCAAGAGTGTGTCTGCAATTAAACAATTCTTTTAAAAAGCTAGTTTGGCTAGGATTCATGCATGCAAATCTGAAATTTAGCATGGTTTGCCTTGAGGTGAATGTCACCTGCACTGTAATTGTTGTGGGAAGAAAAGGAGGGTGCCTCAGACTCTTGTTGCTCACGACATAATGCTAGGGGCGTTATTTGGGCTTACATTTCTGAGCCAGAGTTGAGGAGCCATACCTGGATTGAAGATGCCCTTCTTGGTGTAAGAACCCTAAGAAAGCACAAGTCGGAGTGCGTCAGAGACTCAGCTGCACTACATTGCCTCTTATGGCAAAACCATTCTTGAACCACTTCTTAACCTATTCATCTGTCACTCTATTAAAATTTCTTAACCTGAGAGCCTCCGGCCAGAGAACTAGTTTTCATGGTACCAGAAGACACCATGGAAGCTATCAAAGGAGTGAATCAACCAACAGTCTCACCCAGCTAGGACAGCCATGAACCACAATGACTAGGATGAGCTGATAAAATTAGGGTGCAATATTGCCACACAGACCTTGGTAGCAGCCAAGCTCTCAAATTGGACTTAAGACCTGTTCATCAAAGTGAAAACAATCCTGTACCAGAAACATAGCTAATTACCCGAGACTAATGAAGCAATGGAATCTTGGAGGAGAACCTACAGCTACCACTTTACTAAAGCAGCATAAACCTTAACTACATTCTAAACATTTGTCCTTATAGCTACAGATGAGTGGCATTCTCACCCTTTATCATGAAAATTTCTCTTTCAACTGATAGAGATCATTATAGAAAACCACAACCAATCTTAATGCAGAGTCATAGAGCCTTGTCCCGATGGACAGATCTACAATGCAACTCTCACACCTAAGCCTCAAGGACATTACAGAAGGGTGGGCAGAAGGATGATAGGAGCCAAGGACCAGGGAGTTTACCGTGAAACTGTGTCTCCTGGTAGTACCAGACACCACACCCATAAAGTCTTACTAACATGACTGTCCATACATGATCTCTGAGCAAGCACATCAGCAGTAGTCATGCTAAAGGAGGAGCAACAGCTTTTCCCAGGGATGAGCACACCAACTGCTTCTCCAATATCACTCATCAGTACATTAATTATATAATGGAACGATCAGGTTACAGTTAGGAATATTTATACCCATACATATGAAACAACAATTAATGATAAAGAGAGGCCATGAATTTGTAAGGGAGCAAGGAGAGATATGTGGAAGGGTTTATTGGGAGGGAGGAAGGAGAAAATGATATAATTACATTATAATTTTAAAAATAAAAGAAGCAGTAAATACAACAAAAAGCGAAAAAACAGATGTATTTGACAGAACATAATATTGACATATAACATAATAATAATATAATATACTATATGATGTCAAATGTCCTGATGTCTATATAATGTTCTACATCCTTTTCAGTAAGTTTAAGTGTTTCCTGTTGTTTTTAAGTTTAAATTAGAAGTAAGCCATAAAAAAGTCCCACCCATCCCACTTCACAATACCTCATAAGGGATTAAATTCAAGCACCCGTGTCAGCGGCTAAACAAGAGCAAATTTTCTGTCTGAATCAAACTGATTGTGACCTACTGTCGTTCTAACACAATGGGCTTTCACAGCACCATCAATGGCCACACCTCAGCCACACAGTAGGACTCCTGCTTTCTCTGCCTCACTTCCAATGGGAACACAGAGGCACAGAGAACTTGTGTGATGGCTCACAGGTACCTACTTGCTTAGTAGGTAGCAAAATCAGGATTTGGCGGCCATCTATTAAAAGATCATGTGACTCTGGTGCCACCGAAGCAGGCTTGCATCCTTTACCCAGATGAGTGCCTGGTGGGACATCTGCTATAGTTTGAATCAACCATGCTACCCAAGGCTCATGTGTCAAAGGTATGGTCCCTAGCTGGGTGCTAGGAAGGTGTGGAGTCTTTAAAAGGCAAGCCTAGTGAGAGATCTTTAGATCACGAGGGAGGTGCCCTCAAAGGAGACTGTAGGCCCAATCTCTTTCTTTTCTCTCACTTCCCAGTGGGTTTGTTTATCCACATACTGTCATTATGATGTGCACCATGAAAGGCTCCCAAGCAACCCAACCAGCCAGCTGTGGGCTGGATCCTCCAAAACTATGACCACAAATAAATGTGTTTTCTGTATCAGATGGGACCACCGTGTGGCTTTCTCTCTTCTCTCTGTGTGGTGTGCTCCCACTGATTTTTGCAGATTGACACACTTTAGCATTCGTGGTATAAGGAATAGTCAATCCTTCAGCTTGGGCATGTAAATGACCCTCATGGCAGGCTACTTGATCCAGCCAGCTAACATTGTGTTGAGGATCATATCTTTTAAGAGTAGACCATTTAGGGTGTCTGTAGGTTTCTCGTGATACCTGTGTCTGACTCCTGTATCACAGTAGTGCCATCTTCATAGGATGAGCTCGGCAGTGTCCTTCCCTCTTTTGAACTACGTTGTGAAAGATGAGTGTGGATTCTTCTGGAAGCATCTGGTTCTAGGATTGTCTTTGTTGGGAGATTTTTTAATTACTCAATTTCCTGTTATGAATATGCTCAGATTTTCTATTTCTTATTCAGTTGTAATGTGTGTTTCTAGGAACTTGTTCACTTCTGCTGCTGTCTAATTTCTTGGCATGTTATCATTCATCATTTCTCCCAGAATCCTTTTCCACCCCTGCAAGATCAATAACAGCATTCTCATGCTCATTTCTGATTTCAGTAATTTGAATTTTATCTAGATGGTCAATCTATTTTGCCAATTGCACTGATTTTTTAAAAAATGTATAATATTTATTGTCTACCATCCTCCACATTTAAAAATATATTATCTCATTTGGTCTCAAACACCTCAAAGAAATAAATGCAGTTGGCCTTTCTCATCAGGAAATGTCACTTCCACAGATGAAACCAACTGCAGATTAAAAATATTTTTTAAGATGATACATCTGTTAAACAGCCAGTTTTGTGTGTGTGTCATTATTCCCTAAATAGCACAGCATGACAACTATTCATAAAATGATTACATTTTATTAGGTATTAGAAGTAAATTATGTAAGCTACATAGGAGGATGTTCACAAGTTATAAGATACTACTGTGCCATTTTATATAAAGGACCGAGCAAACATTCCACACCCATAAGGAGTCCAGCAAGAGGCCCCTCTGGGTAAAGAGCAACTGCATCTCTATTGTAAAGATATAAATGGCTCTAAGTAGCTTAAGTGACTTATTCTGGGACCTGGATGTAGTAGCCATGAAGCAAGGAGCAGAGCACAGATATCTCAGCAACTGGTTGCCCAAATCCAGCTTTTAACCTCAGTGCTATAAAGACAGGGAGGTAGCTGTGGTTGTGTGTTTGGCCACTTGGTTGTGGAGCAAAGAGACCCTGTGTCTAAAAGCTATGTCCCTGAGTCAGAAGCCATCCCACCCTCCTCTCTCCTGGCATCTGTTATAGCTGTGAGTCCACCAGGCTCCATACCCAGTACAGAGCCTGCCCCTGTAGCTTTGGGCCTCTCAATCTTCCAGCAAGCAGACCTGTCCAAAGGGTCCAGGAACTTGAGGGAGAGGTGACACTTTCTCCCTTCTCCCTTTGTGGAACAGACAGGGAAAGGGGGGAAGACCTTAGTGTGGAGAGCTGAGGCCCCGAAAGGAACCTGTATGGCAAGCTGGCAGGGCCCAAGGGTGGGGAGCTGGTTTCTGTATGTCTACTGTGGACAGATCTCTGCCAACTGGGGTCCAGTCTGGCACCACCTGTTCATATACAAGACCTTCTCTCCATCAAAATTTCACTTCTGTGGGCGTCTCTGCTGAACCCCGGGGCGACTCCCCACCTATGTGGGTGCGTGTCTCTCACTGAGACGAGCTGCTTGGGTGTGCATCTTGTTCACCTCTGCCTTCTAGAGCTTTGCCCACAGCTTGGGCCTGAGTAAGGCGTTAATAACTGTCTACCTGTGAATGGGTAGACTCTGCCCTGCCTCAGCTTGGTCATCTGTGAAGCAGGGATCATAATGGCATCGACTTCGTGGCCTTTACTGTGAAAGGTCAATGATCTTTTCAAGGTGACAGCTTTCATTTTCGTTCTGTAGACTGTTTTCCGAGACTATGCTTGATCTCTCTATCCTAATCTGATTCCTGATTCTACTCTGGGTTTAGTTTGCTCTTATTTGTCCAGTCTCTTAAAGTTAACACTCATGATAATGTCTTCCTTTTTTTTTATAGTATAGAATAGAGTTTATTCAGAGCATGGGGAGGGGAGTTAAGAGGGCAGTAGAAGCAGAGGAATGCCGAGAGAGAGAGAGAGAGAGAGAGAGAGAGAGAGAGAGAATGAGAGAGAGAGAGAGAGTAGAGGCTGGCCATGGCTATGAGCACGAGGAGAGAGGGGTGGAGGTTAGGGGAGAGGAAGAGCAGGAGAGAAGCAAGAGGGAAGCAAGAGTAAGAGCGATACCTTCTTTTTACTGTGAGTATTTTTTAAAAATTCTTCATGTATTATTTGTAACTGACAAACTGTATCTATGGAGTGTAATATGGTGTTTTGATGTATGCTTTACTGGTGAAATTATTAAGCTAATTGGCAAACCCATCGTCTTTACGTAGTTATCCTTTGTTGTGGTAAAATATTTACAATCTGGTTTTCAGGCGATTTTGTACTATTTGGGGTGTTATTAATTATGATAGTCACATACAGCTAAGAATTTCCCTCTAAAACCACTTTTACTGCATCCTGTGATTTTGGAATCTTGCATTTTTCATCTTATTAATTTTTTTTTTTTTTTTTTTTTACTTTCACATAAAACTTTTCTTTGGCCCACTGGTTATTCCAGAATGCATTGCTTTGTTTCCACAGTCCTGTCGATTTTATTATTATTATTCTCTCGTACAATATATTCTGACTGCAGCCTCCCCACATCCACTCCTCTCAGTTCCCTCCCCTCACCTTTGTCTCCCCCAGATCCTCCATTCCCTTCAGAAAAGAGCAGGCCTCCCAGGGATATCAACTAAACTTGGCATAAGAAGTTACAATAAGACTAAGTACAAATACTCATATCAAGGCTGGATGTGTCTGCCCATTAGGAGAAAAAGCGTCCCAAGAGCAGGCAAAAGAGCCAGAGACAGCTCCATTCCCGTGCTAGGAGTCCAACAAAACCCCCAAGCTAAATGCTACTATGTATATGCAGGGACCTAGCATAGACCCATGCAGGCTCTGTGGTTGCCCCTTTCAGCCTCTAAGCCCCTGTGAGCCCTGTACAGTTGATTCTTCAGACCATGCTCTCCTGGTGTCATTCATTAAATTTCCATTTCATTTTTTTTTTTTTTTTGCCCGTTGGTTATTCCAGAAATCCTTGTTTTGGTTTTCACACTCTTTTGAATTTTTAAAATTACTTTCTACCTTGGAATTTTGGCTGAATTTTCAGTTCTTGCTAGAGGAAGTGTTTCATACACATGATAGTCTGTATATGAAATGTTCTCTGAGGTTCATGTGTTTGAAGGCTTGGTCCCCAGCTAGTTTGGGAAGGCTATGGAACCTTTAGAATATGAAGCCTTAATAGAGGAAGTGGGTCAAATGGGGTGGATATTGAGCCTATATAGAATGGTACCACTATGTGTTCTTCAAAACATAGTCTCACTACAGGTTCTTTTTAGCATGGTCCCACTATGTGTTCTTTATATCATGGTCCCACTGTGTGTTTTTCCTCAGGGTCAGCAGCCAGTCCCCTGCTCCCACCACCACACCTTGCCTGCCTGTGGCCATGATGGAATGTGTCCCTTTGGAACAATAAGCTGCAACAGACCCTTGTTCCTTGAGCTGCTTTTGAACACTTGGTTCCCAGTTGTTGGCATTGTTACAGGAGGTGTGCAGCCGACCAGCAGGAAGCATGTTACTGGGGTTGGGGGATGGGTAGCTTTGTTCCACTTCCAGTTCACCCTCTGCTTTGTGTGTGCGCAACGATGTGTGATCTCTTAGCTCCCTGTTTAGGCTGCCTGTGGTCAGGCCTCCCCCATCAGCTCAGAGTTTCTCTCTGAAACTGGGAGCCAATGTAAAGCCTCTTCCCTGTGTTGCTTTAGAGCCTGGTATTTTGTCATAGCCACAGAAAGTAACTAACTCAGTACTTTATCTTGGCAACAAGAAAGTAACTAAGGACAATATGATTTCGTTCGTTCAAATTGTTTTGAGAGTTGTTTTGTGGAACAAAGCATACTTTATTCTTCTTCCATGTACACATGAGCGTGCCTGCTCTGCTGCTGTGGCATAGAGTGTTCTGTGGGTCTGGATTAGTCCTTCAGATAGTCCCTGACTTACCATGGCTCAACTTAAAAGGCTTTTCTTTTATCTATGACGGTGTAAAAACAACGGGCACCGAGTCGACACTGTGCTGTAAATCCTCAGCTTTTCCCGGGGAAGCGGCACAGAAACCAATTCTGGTTTTTATTTTCACTGTAGTATGTAATAAACTACACGTTAGATTTAAAACCATTTCAAAATAGACTTTGTATGAGATCATTTTGCTCAATTATGGGCTAATGCTCTAAGGACACTTACAGCAGGGTGGCCTAAGGGTAGATATGTGCCAGGTTAAAAATATATTACATGAACTTTGTGGAGATATGGTCTCATGTAGCTCAGGTTGGTCCTGAATCTGGAACTCTCTCTCGATCCTCTTGCTTTCACCACAAGCTCTGGGGGGATGAGTGTGTGACCACTATGCCGAGTTTGATGAGTTACTGGGGCTCAAACCTATGGCGCTGTGCGTGATGGGCAAGCACTTTACAAGTGAGCTACACCTCTAGCCCCTAAAATGCATTTTTAAATTTAAAACGAGTTTAACCTATGATAGGTTCTTGAGGACATAATCATGTTTTAACATAAGGAACATCTGCGTGGGTTTATTGTGCTGTCAAATCTACTGTTTGCTTGATGGTCTTCTGTCCAATTGCCCATAACTGAAGGTGAGGTGTTAGATCTCCAGCTGATCCAGTGGGACCATCTACTTCCAATTTGTCCTGTCAATGTTTCCTCTCTGAACTTTGGAGATTTGTCGTTAAGTATATATATTCATATATATTAATTGTTTATTCTTGCTGTACTGACTCATCATACCATATTCTTTTTTTGTTGTTGTTTTGTTTTTTTGAGACAGGGTTTCTCTGTATAGCTCTGGCTGTCCTGGAACTCACTTTGTAGACCAGGCTGGCCTAGAACTCAGAAATCCGCCTGCCTCTGCCTTCCGAGTGCTGGGATTAAAGGCGTGCGCCACCACGCCCGGCTCATAGCATATTCTTTATGTTGAATCTTAGAAGACGTTTTGTCTTGAGGACAAGTGATTTGAGCTTATACTTGCCTGTAGGTATGTGGTGATAGTGGTAGTGGTGGTGTGTGTGTATTTGCAGTTGGTACTAGGGATTAATCTCAAGGTCTCTCTCTCTCTCTCTCTCTCTCTCTCTCTCTCTCTCTCCATCAACCACTCTATTCCCTTTCTCTTACTTTCAACCTACTTGTGTCTTTGAATCGAAGTTAAGTGTCCATGAGATACCATATACATAGATGATAGTGCAAGAGGCCAGTGTTGTCGTTTTGATTAGATAAGTTCACTGTGTGGGCTTTAAGAGGGACGAGTGACATTGATTTCATTCATTTGTGTGTGGGGGCCATGCTGTCTACTGTGTGATCTTGGAGTTAACAATTGTGTATTTTGAATATCATGATGTGGCAGCTCTGAAGAATGAGCAGCCATGTTGCACCTTATTGTATTTGTTCATTTGGTGGCATTTATGAACAACTGTGAGGTGTTCACTGGCTTAGTGGCCAAAGCCTGAAACCAAAATATTTGGTGGCCTTTGCAGTTCGTGTGTGTTGGATATTCCTTCAGCAACTAACCAGGAAAATTCATGCATTGCTTCAGCCTTCCTCCCCACTGTAGAGAACTTCAAGATCAGTCAGAGATGAAGGCTTTCGGGTTTTCATATTTCTGTCCCAAGCCTGTGCACTGGGAAAGAACAAGATTTTCCAAATTCTCAGAAGAGGTTACAGGCTTTGAACCATGGATTCTCCAAGCACCTCACCCTCCAGCCTTTCCTCCTCCTCAGCTTTAGTAAGTCTAGACCCCACCCCAGCTGTTACTCATTGCCTCATGCATCAGCAGCTAAAATATTTGCCCGTGTTTTGACAAATGTCCCATGTGGCTGTTGAAGGCCCGTGTGAGTCTAAAGTTAGATGAGCGCTTGAGCAGATTTCCATGGAATCAGTTTGAAACTGATAATTAGGATTATCGAGCCCATTTCTGCTTCTCTTGGGCTGGGACAGAGGACCGGAGGTTTACTTTCCAGTTCTGAGCTAAGCAGCGAGGGATGCACCGATGGCAGGGAAAACCCAACAGCACTCACCACCACCACACAGCTATTTTCTTAACACGCTTTCCCTGGGTTGCTGCAAGGATTTGTTTATAGTTTTAAGTGTGACAAGCAGATTCTGCCTACTTTTGCTAGTTTTTTCTTGCTTCACCCAGAGGTAGACTTTAGGAGCTCTCACGAACCATTGTTGCTGACACTATTCCAGTACAGAAGTGTTGAGCTACTTTGCACACTATTGACTACAGTGGCTTCTTCCCCTTGTGACATTGATGGTGGTATCTCAATCTTTCCTTCGTTGCTGTGACAGCATATGCCTGCTCATTCACCTCTGCTCACCTATGGTTGGTTCCTTGCGCTGCATTCCTGAAAGTGAACATGTGCTTAAAGGGATGAAAAAGGAGCCAAATGATTTCCCAAATGGTCATTTTCATCTACATTTCCACCAGTCACTCTTGAAGGATTGCCTCACCACAGATCTTTCCTCCATGGCAGGCATAGCTTGAGGTGTATATTAGGTGGTGGTTGCAGAAGTGTCTCTTTGTCTTATGTCATGAGTGTGATGATGGGTCACTGGAAGGATTATGATGTTCACTTCATGCTGTGTTTTCTTCCTCTGTGGATTTCCTGCAGATGCTCTTTGGGTTGTCTGCTTCTGGACTTCTTGCTAGGAAAGATCATAAGCTTCAACAGTGATCACTATACATGTTGTAAGTTATGGGACTTTCAAAACACCTCAGTCACACCCAAATTCACTTTGGTAGTTTCATCACACTGGATTCACATCTCCCTGCACCACCCCCTTAAAAAAACACACACACACAAACCTAGTGACTTGAAAGAGCACAGATTTCCCCATTTCCAAATATGGGGACCAAAAGCCTCAAGCTGAGAGTTTACTGGGGTGGGTCCCTTGTCTTGGGGACTTCTCCAGCAGAAGCTGGAAGCCTTGGGTCATGACCTCTTATCCACAATAAATAAATGCATTACAACTGTAAGCTCTCTTCTCGCACCACCTCCTCTTCAAACTCAGACCTCTCTCTTCTTGGAGGGTCACTGTGATTGAACAAGGCTCCCCCATTCTCAGGACCACCTCCGTGCACTGAGAAGTTTGGTTTCTTTAAACGCAGAAATGTTATGGGAATGTGTTTTTGCCTTAATCCCGTGTGGTATGTGAGTCTGCTTTATGTTGTCCACAGCAGATGACTGTGATTTGCCTCATGCTCTACAGGGGCATGATTTTTCTAGCCAAAGGCAGTTAATATTTGGAATTCTTGGGACTCTTCAGAGGAGATAAGATGCCAGAGTCTGGAGAAAGGTGGTACCTGCCCCCTCTGTTGCTGCAGCTGCTACCACCACCACCGCCACTGCTGTTGTTCTTGCTACTGTTGCTGTGTGCTGTTTGCTCTTTGAAGGGTTGCTGGATTGCTGATTGCTGTTTGGAGATACCCCGAAGATGAAAATTGGACTTGCCCAAAGGAACTTGATGCCCCTAATCAGCAGGAAGTAGTCCAACAATATCAATGCCCCCTTTCCTCTCTAACCCTTTTTGTCCCCCTACTGAGTGTTCTTTTGCGGGGGATGGAAGAGATAAGGGTGGAGAAAGATGTTAAGAAAAATAACACTATGATTTACTTGACTACAGAGACAGACAAGCGCCAACTCTACAGGGCAGACTCATGGGCCAAAGCACCAGCAGTCTTGATGCTGTCTTGAGTCCTAGGCTTCTGAGGGAGAATTCTTCTTCTTCAGTAGACTTCATTTTCTTCTGGAAAGACCTTCAGCTGATTGGTTGATGTCTACCCACATTATCTGTTTTATTCAAAGTTTACTCACATAAACAAGAGTCCCATTGTTTCAGTACCCAGACTATCATTTGACAAAGCAGAAGAAAACAAGAGCTGCTAGGTAGGATAATCTAGCAGTTTGACAGTAAGATAGCCATTGCAGGGATTAGTGTGTGCTCATGCTTGGGGGACTTGGTATCACCTGCCCATGGCATGTGGGGGACTTGGTGCCACCTGCCCATGGCATCTGGCCAGTTCTTTGAATAAAAAAAATATATCTTCTATTGAGAAAAGTAGATAATGATTCTAGCCAAGTAAAAGGAACATCCTAAGCTCCCATCCTCATCAGAATCTCATGGTTCTGAAGAGAATTTCCCATGATTCATTTTACCTTCATTATGTATCGTTTGGAGGAGAAATTCATATTGTATTATCCTTAGTAATAAAAAGAAAGATCTGCCTTTTTGATTAAAAGCCCCTTTTTTCCATACTTTTGAAGAAAAAACTCTCTCTCTCTCTCTCTCTCTCTCTCTCTCTCTCTCTCTCTCTCTCTCTCTCTCTCTCATTGCTATTCTTGGCAGGACATATTTTATCAGCTCAGGCTCCTAATTGGATAGGAACACGGCTATTGTGGTGATGTTCTGTTGCAGACAGGAGACCTTTCGGTTTGGAAGACAGAAGACACATTTAAGCAGGAGTCTGTTTCCTTTTGGTCCCTTATAATATTTGAAAATGACTATGAAATAGGAGGAAGATTCCTAGCAAAAAGGCTCCAGGTTTCCAGAACTCCATCCCTGAGTTTCTGGCTTCCTCCAAAGACAAAGGAAATCAAGATACAAGGAAGACAATACTTTCTAAAAGCTGGCTTCTGTTTAAAATATGAAATAACAGGCATTGCTATTATCCCAAAGGTTAATTCTGCTTCATACTCTTTGTTCCCAGGAACCTTTTGCTTCTTTACCAAAGGAATTTGAATTGCAATGGAAGTCTTTGTTCTTATTTCTAAAGCATTTCCTAAGTCTTAGGCTATGGGAAAGTTGCTCAGCCTTGGGGATGGAATCTGACTCTCCTTCCTCAATTACCTTGACTCAGAAGACCTGCCAATGAGTAGAATGGACAGCTCTACCCAACCCACATGTGTAGGACAATCATAATAGCAACTGCTCTCTGCCAAGCCCTTACCTGCTGGTTGACAGATTAAAGGCAGTGCAGACATTATTTCAGTTTGCACTTCCAGTCTGGGCCTAATAGCACCTCATTTTACAGAGAAGGAGACTGTGGCTTAGCAAGGCTACTGGACTCATCTAAGAACAGGGCTATTGTTGGCATCCAGGCCTATGTGATGACACAGGTGCCTTTAGCTCTGCTGCGGGTAGAATGTGTTTGCTTCCAAAGCTTGTTTGCTTCAGTCCTAAGGTTAAGACAATATCATGCTGGGGGGTGTATTTATGCATCCAATATGTATGATATTCTTATAAAGGAGGAAATTTGGACATGGAGACATATTCATGGAAGAGACGAGTAAGACAATAAGAAGAAGGTGGCTACCCACAACCCACGGGAATATGAAGCCTGGAACTTCCCAGAATCACTCTAGAACTCTCTTGCTTCTATCTTCCAGGAAAGACTCTGCACTTCTGTTGCTTAAGCCATCCTGTTGTTGGTACTTCATAGCTATAGCCCCAGGAAACCAATGGAAGCCCCTAAACCACACCATTGGAGTCCTTCCTTCTCTGTCTCCTGAGGGAAATTCACGCTTGTTCCTTGCCCTGAACTCTGACTGCAAAAAGTGTTGTGTCACCTTGGTGAGAGCCTGAGGTCTTAGGGAGCCTCATAGCTGATCCAAGTGGACAGCCCAGCATCTGACAAACAAAGAGCTACAGAGCTGCATCCCAGCCTCCGCAGTCCCACTGATGGATCTGGGCCAGATGGCACAGGAGGAGGTGAGGGTCAGGCAGAGGCAGCCCAGGTGTTTGTGGTGGCAACAGAGAGGTACAGGGGAGAGTTCACCTGTCCACCTCCTAGCCTCCTTCTGGTTCCTCCTCTAAAGAGGCACTGGCCAGCTCTGACAGCTGTGCAGGCTGGGAAGGATTCCAGGTAGCATGTTGGGAAAGTAGGCAATTAACCCCATGCCAGGGCCTGTGCTGGCAAAGTGGGCAGCAGCGAGTGTGTGATGGGTCATTAGGTTCCTCTGTTCATGTCTCCTACCTTCAACCAATGACCCTCACCATCTTCTGAGGGGAGATATACTCTCTACCTCAGCAACTTCTCCCACTACCTCTCCAGCACGCACTGTGTCTTCCTCAGATGCAGAGTGGAATGCCAGCAGTGGTGGTGCTGAGCATCTTGCAGAAAGTAGACAAAGGAAAGCCTATAGTCTCTCATCATTTACTAGAGCAAGGTCAACACAAAACAACCCATCCTTCAGTGGCCCTAAGCTTTAAAAGAATGTTCTAGACATGTGTGTGTGTGTGTGTGTGTGTGTGTATGTGTGTGAGTGTGTGTGTGTGTGTGTGTATGTGTGTGTGTATATATATGTATATATGCATACACATATACATATACATCATATACATCATATACATCGTATACATCATATACATCATATACATATACACATACACATACACATACACATATACATCATATACATATACATCATATACATCATATACATCATATACATATACATATACATATACATATACAGATACAGATACAGACACAGACACAGACACAGACACAGACACAGACACAGACACAGACACAGACACAGACACAGACACAGACACAGACATAGACATAGACATATACATAGGTGTATGTTCATGTTTCACATTGAAAAAATGCATGCAGCTATGACACACGAGTATGAACCAACAAGCAAGAATCCAGAAGGCTGTCTTTGCAGATAAAGACTCAGAAGTGTGATCCACTTGCACTGATGTCATAATAGTAGTCAACTCTGAAGACAGCCCTGGAGACATGAGGACACAGTGTACAGGAGCATGCAAGTACAGCATCTTACTGTGTGCCTGGTACAGTCCAAGGAGTCTCATTTCATTCCTTCAAATGCCTGTCTGCCAGGACCTTTGTGGCCCATTACAGAGTTGCAGAAAGAGACTTGGCCACCCTTGCTGCTCCTCTGAAGGTCACAGCGTATATAGTGTATATACAAATCATTCATGACCAAAATCGGAGGAGTCCAGGGTGACTTTAAAGCCTCACTATGAAGTCCTGGTAGCTGAGAGAGCACCACATTCTGGAGGGCAGCTCAGTTGGCCAGGATTTGTGAGAAAAGTTTGTGTCCAGCCCACAAGCCAAGCCCTTTAGTGGTTAAACAGGATGTGCATTAGAACAACCTAGAAGCATTGCTTTTAGAACTCCCATGCTCTGACCTTGGGCTTCTGATTTCTCCCTCTGGGACCAGGCCTACCAACCAGACACTTAAGAAGCTCACTTGAGGATCGAGGGGCTATGCTCTTAAAGAAGATCGGGCAGGAGAAGCATTTGTCTTGGTGAGGGGATGGTACTGCTTCAACCATCAACAGGGTGACTCTGCTTACTTTTGTAGGGACTGTCATATCTGCTCTAACTTTTTGTCTCAAATGTGGCCGTGAGTGGGGGTGACTATTGGGTCTGGAAAAGGACAGGGCCTGAGAGGGAGGAGGGATCCATCAGATTTGGCTGATTTAGATTTAGCCACCTAAGCTCTTGGATCTCCAAGAGGAAGAAGAGACACCTTGAAGTGACCTGCTGTGGTGCAGAGAGCAGAGGTGCAGATTCGGATGCTTCTGTGCTAGGAGTGGCTGCAAGGAGACACATCTGAGTTATGGACCAAGCTACCGTCTTCCAGACTCGGTCTGGTCCTGCCAGGGAGTCACATTAGAGGATGATGTGGGTCCCAGAAACTCAGAGTGAAGTGGCATTGTAAGAAAGGCCTGGTGGGTCTAGTAAACCCAGGCACAGGCCAGACAGTCACAATGTGGGAGTCCAGATTTTGTTCATCTGCTGGTGAGGTTGCACAGTTCTTCATTCTTTGTTTTTTTTTTTTTTTTTTTTTCTGGCCACATCCATAAACTGAGCAAAGGAACCCGTCATTTCCAGCACTGTCCTGCCATTCTGACAAAATATCTGAGGCAATCATCTCTAAGGAGGAAAGGCTTATGCTGGGTCATGGCTGCAGACACTTTAGACCATGCTCTCTTTGCCCCATTGCTTTAGGCCTATGGTGAGGCAGAGCTTCCTCTTAGGAAGTCCATGATGGAGTATAGCAGTGGGGAGGCAGAGAAAGAGAAGAAGGGATTAGGCTTCTGTACTGGCTGGTTTTGTGTGTCAACTTGATGTAAGCTAGAGTCATCACAGAGAAAGGAGCCTCCTTTTAGGAAATGCCTCCATGAGATCCAGCTGTAAGGCATTTTCTCAATTAGTGAACCACCAAGAGTGGTTCCGTTCTTGGGGTGATGGTCCTGGGTTCTATAAGAAGGCAGGTTGAGCAAGCCAGGGGAAACAAGCCACTAAGCAGCATCCCTCCGTGGCCTCTGCATCAGCTCCTGCCTCCAGCCCTGCTTGAGTTCCTGTCCTCACTTCCTCCAATGATGAACTCTGATCTGTTGAAAGTTAAGCCAAATAATCCATTTCCTCTCCAACTTGTCTTTTGGTCTTGGTATTTCATCGCAGCAATAAACGTTAAGACAGTTCCCAATATCATCTTCAAGTGCATAGCCCCAGTGACCTAACCTTCTAAAAGATTCACTTTCTTCTAAAGGCTCTAACATCCTTCAGTGTATCACAGGTAGCTGACCAACCTTCAGTGGATGGACCTTCAAGGCACACTGAAGATCTAAGCTACAGCAGGCACTGACTGTCTTAGACTGTCAAGGTCAAGTTGGAGATGTAATCCCGTCATCAGAAATCCAAGGCAGAATTACAGGCTCGAGGCCTGCCTGGGCTACAGGCAGAGTCTTGTCTCAAAAACACAGTGAGTGAAAACACAGTCCAGTGGTAGAGCATTTGTACAGCAATCTAAGGCCCTGAGTTTCATTCCTCACTACACACACACACACACACACACACACACACATACACAGAGAGAGAAAGAGAGAGAGACTCAGACAGAGAGACAGAGACAGAGACAGAAACAGAGGACATGAGGCTCCTACGGTTGAGTCTACAAGAAGGGTCAAGGCTTGGGCATGCAAAATCAATGATGTCTTCTTCAACAGAAAGCATCATTGGTACTTTACCCAGCCTTCCCTGGGAAAGGCAGGTTTTATCTAGTCTACTCTTTACATTCCTACTCCTGTTTCACAGATGAGAAAACTGATTCAAACTCAAGGACCGTGGCTTTCCAGTGCCAAGCTTGCCTCCTCTTTCATGGGTGTCTACCACAGTCCAAGACTTGTAGTGTTCAGTAGTGCAGACTAGCTAGCCAGCCAAGGCTCAGAATCTGGCTTTGGCACTTCCTGGTCCATCCATCCTGGGGAAATTATTTCACATTTTTGTGCTTTCGTTTTCACATGTGTAAAACGAGACGGTAGCTGTATCAGCCCCACAATGGCTGGTGTGGGAAAGGCACTGGCCTTCAGCATACCAATCACACACTTAGAATAAACAGTACCCAATGAACAAGCTGTCAGGAAGCAGTCACTGTTTTATTTTGTTTTTTTTCCAAAAACAATTTTTATTAGATATTTTCTTCATTTACATTTCAAATGCTATCCTGAAAGTCCCCTATACCCTCCCCCTGCCCTGCTCCCCAACCCACCCACTTCTGCTTCCTGACCCTGGTAGTCCCCTGTACTGGGGCATAAAATCGTCACAGCTGAGACAGTAGAAAGGACCATCCAGAGACTTCCCCACCTGGGGATCCATCCCATAAACAACCACCAAACCCAGACACTATTGCATATGCCAGCAAGATTTTGCTGACAGAACCCTGATATAGCTGTCTCTTGTGAGACTACGCCAGTGCCTGGCAAATACAGAAGTGGATGCTCTCAGTCATCTATTGGAAGGATCACAGGACCCCCGATGGAGAAGCTAGAGAAAGCACCCAAGGAGCTGAAGGGGTCTGCAGACCCTATAGGAGGAACAACAATATGAACTAACCAGTACCCACAGAGCTCGTGTCTCTAGCTGCATATGTAGCAGAAGATGGCCTAGTCGGCCATCATTGGGAGGAGAGGCCCTTGGACTTGCAGTCACTGTTTTAAACCATCATCAAGATCTCTTTCCTTGAACCCATATCCCTGCATCCCCCAGGCTGAATTTAAAAACACAAACAAGTGATCATTAGTCCTGGTGAACAGAATGGCTAGTTTTGAGGGTCCCAAGCTATTCCTCAATTGTGGGCAGCACCAAGAATTATTGCTTAGTTCATTGTGTTCCCTGTGGGGACAGGAGATGATTTGATGGGCAGAGCAGAGTGGTGGGGGGCCACTTGTCACTGCAGCAGAGAAACGGATGGTGGGAGCAGTCTCCAGTGGGCTCAGGTGTATGGAGAATGAGCTCAGGGCACCTGCCTTTCTTTGTGCCCCTAAATCCAGCTCTTGGACAGAGGGTGTCCAGGCCTGTGTTTGTTTGCTAGAAGAACATCCTGACTTCCTGGAGGGGAGTTGATGTGGCCTAAGAATGAGTCTATCTGGGGGTGCAACGGTCTGCAGCCAGCTAATACAAAAATAGACCTGTTTCCCCAGCCCTTTTATTCAGTACACAATGGGATCTCCAGGCCACTCTTTCTTTCTTTCCTACAACAATGATGCCATCAATACCCTCCTGGGGACTTCTTTATTTGAAAGCTGGGAGCTGTGAATTTTAGCTTTGCAGATAATCTCACTGGTTACAAAATAGTCTAACCAAAGTGAGCTATCCAATTGCCCACTGAGGCTGGTTTCCTAGAATTGAATGGATTTTTATTTGCTGAGTCCTCAGCCTCAGCCCCAGTCTTCTCGCTGTCTGAATGTCCTCTGCCAATGGGGGGTGTTTTCTCCAGAAAGTCGTGAAACTTGACTTAAGATCAGGACTGAGCCCCTTGTGAAACAGGTGTATATTTGAGGTGGTCCCACAAGGTGCATGCCCACACAAGGTGCATACCCACACAAGGTGCATACCCACACAAGGTGCATGCCCACACAAGGCACTGTTTCCATGGGCAGTGGTTCGCTGAACTGAGTCACGGCTTCTGAAATGTCTCTAAATTCTCATGTAACCTTATATTTTTCCAAGTAGGAAAACAAGGCCCAGAGAATAGATCTTTCAGTTCAGTAAATAGGGCTAGGATTGCTCAAAACTCTGCCCAGTGTACCCCCAAACTCCCATTGATGTTCCATGGATGGCACCAGATGGCTCCAGGTGAGCCGTGGCCTCACAGCATTACAAATGGCCACAGTTTGAGGAAATGATCCTGACCAGCTGTAGTCACTCCTCTGTAACGGTATTTTTACCCCTGCCTAACAAATACAGAGTGAACCTCCGGTTGAGGCTCAGTGATAATATCTGCTTTGAATTTAATTACATTCTTTTGTTTTCATTGTGTTTATAGTTAATATTCCACCTAATATAGTACTTATTTTCCAGTTAGAGTTTTTAATGGGTATTTTCTAAATGACTGTATTTTTCATAACTTTAAATAATTGTATTTACATTTTAAAGTGAGTTTACTTAGAGGTAACGTATCAAGACGTTTAGTCCGTGGCTATGATATCAGCAGTGCTTCCTATTGGCTTCCTGCTTCAAAGCTGACCAAAGTCTGAGGAGCATCCAGAGCAAAGATGGTACATTTGAGCCTCTGTCTTGCCCTCCATAGCTTGCAGCCCTTTTGTAATTAGGGAATTTTCCTCTCATAGAAGCATCCCCTTGCTGTTGTGGGGTGACATTAGGAGGATTTCTGGGTATTGTTTTGGGCTCTGCCTGGCTACATCACTGCAGACAAGCCCTGCCTTCTACACCTGTGTGTGAGAAGCTACTGAAGGGAAGATGTACATCTGTTAAAAAAATTTGAAATGATCTCTGCAGTGTGGTGGGTGTCCCACAGCCAGTCTGAGGGCCCAGATAACCTTTCTCTTCTATCTTAGGGACCTGTCTCACCTGTTCTGGCTTGCCAAAGATAACCAAGACCAAGACCCCTTAGTTCATTCTGTCCTATACATCTCTACCTTGCTTGAGGTTCTAGCATCCCCAGGGCAGGCGATGAGTTGATTTGGCAAATGGCAGAAAAGCAAGGAGGTTGGGGATTTTATTCGTCGCAAGGCTACTGTTCCCAAGTCACCAGGAACTCCCTAAAGGGTTTGGACTCCCAGATCCTCTGCAAAGAACTCAGCGAGCATAGCTGAAGTTGAATTCGATGAGCTGGATAGACTTCCATGGAGTCATCCTCTCATTTAGAACTGTATTTTGGACACACGCGTGACAGTGCAAAACTTGGCCAGCTCTGTGCTCCACCAAAATGCATAGGCTTGTGGACCAACTTCCTGAGTGACAGTAAAGAGGAACAGAATATATCTGGTTTGTTTGTCTGACTGTCTGTCTAGGAAACTAAGTTTAATACTAAAACCACACAGGAGGGGAGGAAGGGAAATGGCAAATAGCATTCCTCCAGAAGTAGGCTGCAGGCCGGTTGCTGGTGTACAAGCCTGTTGTCTCTGCACCCGAGAGGCTGAGAATGGAAGATTGAAAGCATAGAAGTAGAAACTTGTGCACAAACTCTGAACTAGTAATGTAGGAGCTCTACGCTTGGATCCAGGTACCAGCCTCTCTCTGGAAAGACAGCCTTCAGATAGCCTTCCAGGCATAGGGGTGAGGGGACTCCAGACAGGGAAATCCCCGGAGTGGAAAGAGGAGGTTAATGGGGCCACGTGGCCAGAGGAAGACTGGAGCTATGGAGTGGCAGGGCCTCTCCTAGAGGCTTAGGGAGGGAAATTTACCCAAGGTCAAGCAAGACGCCACATTTCATCCAAGAATGACTTAGTGGCATCTAGTTCAGTGTGACCTCAGCTTGTCTTTGTCAAAAATGCACCAGTTCTACTTTGTAGTCCACTGGGGACATTTACCTGAATAATCTGCTACTTTGCTGAACATGGGGAACAGATCCTGTGGGGCAAGAGGGTGCTGCGATGAGGGGCAGAGTCATGGGACTCCAGGGACTGCCACTGAGCCTATGCAGTGACTGGGGACTAAGGCATCAGGGCTGGGAGGGGATTGCAACTCAAGTTCACATCTTTATGTGTCTACAAGTGAGCGGGACTCTTGTTTAAATTACTTTGTTATAGGCAGGCAATTGTCCACAAACCCTGGGTGGCAGCTCTCTTTTTGCCATCCGTGTCTCTAGTGTGGCTTTGAGCAGCTGCCCTAGAATTATTTTTACTGTTTTAGGTTGAGGCCAGGCCGAGGCATAGCTCTATTGTTTTTTTCCCCCAGAGATAAAGTCTGGCTATGTGATCCTGGCTACTCTTGAATGCATGCCCTCCTGCCTCTGCTCCTTTAGTGCTTGTATATACCAGAAGGGCACCAACTGCAGGTGCAGCATGAAGTTACTATTAAGAACAGCTGATTGCCTAGTGGGTAAGATCACTTGATCTGCAAGTGTTGGCGACCTGAGGACCTGAGTTTGAATCTCCAATACCTATGTAAAAAGCCAGGTATGACTGTAAGGTCCCATAACCCCAGGATTGGAGAGTGAGGCAGGTGGATCCCAAGATCTAACTGGATAGCAGCCTAGCTAAAGGCTTCCTGTTCCATGACAGACTGGGTCTCAAGGCAGAGAACAATAGAGGAAGGCATCTGATGTCTTTCTCTGGTCTCCACATGGGTATCCCTGGTACTCCAAGCCTATATACTGACAGGCCTATACCACACATATACCACCCACACACAAAGAAAAAGGGAGAGAGCAAAGACAGAGAGAAAGACAGAAATAGACAGGGACATAGAGAGATAAAAACAGCTTACAGTGTTCCAGTGTCCAAAATTTCCCCAGAACAGCTCTCTTCTAGCCCTTACTACACTCCTGGGTGAGTATTAAAATCATCTCCATGTTAAAAAGTGGGGCATCAGAGCCACAGGCCCAAGGCCTTCAGGTTGTTCAGGGCAGAGTCAGCAGATAGAACCAAGGGAGCTGGCCTGGGGGATGTTGTGGCATGGCTATGTGGTCCCCATGTTCAGTGTAGCCTATCCTCACTGTGTGTTAGGAATACTTGAGACGAGAAGATGCTTTCAATGGCAGCCTTCCATTTAAGAGGTGCAACTTAGCATATACATGGTACATCTAGCAAAACGCTGCTAATTTAGGGTGAGTCTGTTCATTGCCTGCTTGCTTCATTAAGTTAGAGCTAGGCTGATCCATGTTCCTGTCTCATATAGTAACAGACTCTCACTGTTCAATGTATGATCCCAAGACCAGCAGCATAGACCCAACCTGGAAACTGGGTACAAAAACCAAATACTTAGACTTATTGGACAGAGTCTGCACTGATACAAGCTTCCCTGCGATAGATACCACGGGATTTGAGATGCCCTCAGGTAGACACTAATGATTCATGGCTGCCAGCATCTTGATCCTGACAGTTGAGCTAGGGAGAAGAGTTAGCAACCAATAAAGTATTGCTGCCTGCACACCGTGAGCTGGAAGGGTGAAGACGGGGGCAGAATCCTGCAGGCAGGATGCTCTGAGAATGCCCCTGGGGACACACTGATGAACCTGCAGGGTAGGAGGTTGCCTAGAGGAAATGCTATGAACTACCTAGGAGGAAGGGTGGGTACTGGGGCATGTCTTGAGTGGGGAGACTGTGCCACCCCGACACAGAGAGAAGGTGCAGTGGAAGCTTGTTTCAAGACCTGCACAGGAGATGCTGTGTGCTTCGTGAGAGACTCCGAGGAGTCGGGTATCCTCCAGGGTCTTTATAACTAGTTAGATTTGAAAGATTGTTTTCTTTTTGTTGTTGTTGTTTTTTAAATTAAGGATTCTGATTTCCCATCTTTTAATCTTTCCACCACCTTCTGGAACACCCCAACTCTTGCCACCAGACTCTGGTACTGTTTCAGCAGTTCTGATTTTAAGATATGTCTCGGGTTTTTTTCCCAGCGTCTGTACCTGCTCTTGGGATGGCTAAGTTGTGCAAACATGTGGTGTCCGGAGACACGAGAACACACCAGGTCCTGTAATCAGATGCCGTCCATTCTTAGGTGCTTGGGAACAGGAGCGGGAAGCCAGGCACGCTAACATGCCTTCTCATCTCCATGTCTATTGACAAAGATACTTTCATCAATAAAAATGAACTGAACACCGTGCACTGTTTTAGCCATTGAGTAAAGTGGTCAATGTCCAGGGGATACAGGCCACAGATTTAAGAAGATGAAGTGATGATATTCTTGAAAGTAAAAGGTGTTGGTATGAGGATGAGATCAAGTAGCTACAAGTTCTGCCATAGTTCAGTTTATAGTACATGATCAATTTGAGCTGAATGAGGTTAAGGTTTTTTTTACTGAAATCCACTCCATCAGGGATTAAGGGAAGGTAAAGGCATTTGGACTTAGGTCTGAGTTGGATTCTTTCCCCTTTAGCACTATACACCCATGGGAAAAACCTAATATTTATGTGTCTGAAGGTCCTTATTCTGGTGTAGACTAAGATGTGCCATCAGAGGCAGCATGGGAGCACAGTTTAAGGAGGCTCCCATTGCTGAAGCCACGTAGATGTGGAGTTGACACTCGCACGACCCCAAGAATGAGTATACCCTTTGCATCCAATGTGACTATTTGCCTCTTCTTGGCTCCAACCCCACCCCACCATTGAACCTGTCTCATAAGGTTGTCATGTTGCAATTCCCTGAGATGGAAGAAGCACACACCAGAATATCTGCAAGCTGTGGTCTCCTTGTTTCCCTGAGAAAAGGACGTGACAGGGCATCAGGCTGGAACTCAAACCCAGCATCCTATCCTATTCTGGTTCCAGGACCTCAAAGAAAGTGGGAGTGTCCAGACACCATGAGCTTCTATTAACAGCGAGAGGCTAGGTTACCACTGTGTCCCTGTGCCCAGTGAGTTTGCCATGATGGTCATGCATAGCTCAGTGTGTTTCAGGATAAAAACGCATGGCTGAAACCCACGAACAGGCAGGTATACCTCCAAGCTTTGGAAAGGGACTTCAGCCATCCCCTGGGGAGATCTGGTAAAGCACAGAAGCACCAGGAAACCAACACTCATACCCTGGAACTGGTTGCTGGAATCCCCACAAAAGCACCTGCCACTGATGATCCAGTGTGGGGTGCCTAATGAAAAATGCCTGGGCTATTAGTGCTTTGCAAATTAAGGGTCCTTTCATTTATTACCATGCTCCACTAAGGGTGAGCATTAATTTTTTTTCTCAAAGCAAATTCACTGGAAACAGACAGTTTAGAATTTATGCTTGTAATGATGGCTACATGGGCCATTAAGACCACCTCTAAGTGAGCTTAATTTGTAGCAGATAAATGTATATGTCTACATATTTTTCAACATAGTTTATGGTGCATCTTGCACAGCTGCGCCCAACTGATTAAATCCTCACAAAATTTAAATAGGAAACCCATTACATAGACAGTATTAGAGCCATTCATCATGGAGGCAGCTTCAAGTTAACTCTTTCAGTGCTAAAAGGCAGAAGGGGCTGGTGTGTGTGTGTGTCTGTGTGTGTGTGTGTGTGTGTGTGTGTGTGTGTGTTTATAGAGTATGGTTGATGATAACAGTGCTCAAGAATGCTGGAACTTCCTGAAGGTTTGATCTCCTGGGTGTTTCTACTTCTTGGAAATCTTGGGGCCATCCTAAGCATCCCCAATGGACTCAGAATGATATTTATTTATTTATTTATTTATTTTGCTTAGGGGACTAGATCTGAGACTAGGTTCTAGCTGCCTGGTAGTGGCGGGCTTCATAGCCCGGTACTTATTAGTGTTCATTCAGACTGAGGTTAATAGCATGCAGACCAGAAGGAACTGCCATGGCAGTCCCAATCACCCACAGACTCTAATCACTGTGGACCATAGTAAGCACCAGCATGATAGAAGGGGTATGGTCATGATTGCAGCATGGTCCCCAGCCTTAGCGCATGTGGCAGTGAGCAATGGGGGAAGCTAGTTTCCAGTGACCAGCAGCTCAGAGCAGACATCATCTGCCATCAGTGAAGGGAAGCTTGCCTGCTGCTGTTTTGTAGCAGCCGTGATCTCTCAGTGTGCCACCAGCTGCTAGCACCCGGCACTGAGTTTGAGGAAGGGGATGATCTGAGCTGGTATGGAGTTCAGGCTGTCTAATGTCACCCTCCCCCTGATGCTGATTTCCAGGAAGTTCTGCTTTAAAGGGCCACACAGGCCAATCCCTTAAGGACAATCAGCAAGCGCTTTCCTGAACACTTTCATGGGTTCCCTTAGGCTTCATTCTGCTGTGGTTTTGGTGTGCCTGCCTCTGAAGTCACTGTGCTGGACACTGAATTCCCAGTTGCAATAGAGGTCAGAGCCTTGGTGAACAGCTTGAGAGCTCATCTATAGCTTAGCTTGGGAGTTGGGTCCATTCCACAGAATGGATTCCATATGCTGGTCTGCTTGCCATGCTCTCTGTCTCTGTCTCTGTCTTTGTCTCTGTCTCTCTCTTTCTCTCTCTGTCTCCCTGTCCCTCTCTGTCTGTCTGTCTGTCTGTCTGTCTTTCTGTCCCTTGCTCTCTCATTTGGCTCTTTGCTCTTTCATAGTGGATTGGAACAATAAAGCCTACAACATGTCAGTCTCTCCATCTTGGGACCCCTTTGCTTTCAGAACTGTAAGAAATAAATGACATTATCATAAAAAAGCTGACCCTAGGCATTCTGTTACAGCAGCAGAAAGCAAGTAAAATATAGACAGTGTATCTTCAGGATTGGAACAGGTGGCAATTCAAAAGGATAAGAATTTGGTCAACACTCAGTACAGAAAATAATTCTTAAGGACCTTATACAGGAAGTCAATTAGATCTGAGGTCAAGCCTATTTCTGATCTTGTGTGACCTGGGACCTGTTGTGTAAGTTGAAAGCTGATTTCATCTCTCTATTAAAAACAAAACAAAACAAAACGGGAACAATAATGGTGCTTACCTCATCCAGACAGGTTGGTAAAGCAAAACTGTCCACATAGCATCTGCTGTTAAGGTTGGAATCTGAAATGTCCCACAGGCTAGAGTTTTGAAGTTTCTCAACTCTAGCACTATTCTGGGAGGCTGTGGAACTGGCAAATGGTGGGGCACAGCCAGCTGAAGTGGGTCACTGGGATCAGGCCTCTGGATCTAGTCCAGCTTGCTCTGGTTATAGGTCTTGCCTCTGCATGGAGAACTTTGCCCCTGGGATCCTGCCCTGCACTGAGATGTGAGCCTCTTTGCTATGCTTTCCCCACCATTATGGATTCAAGTTTTCTGAAACCATGAGCCAAATAAACCCATCCTTCATTGCATCCTTTTGGTCAAGAGTCATGATGGGAGAAAGCAGTTAACACGTTTCCTGTGCCTGGAACTTAACTCTCTTGAAAAGACCCTGACACCAACTTGCTCCCACTTGGCAATAGAGAATAGATGGCAGCACTGGCCATTGTAATCCAATGAGATGCATTTGGTCATTGACATATACTTATGGTATTTCAGGAGAAACTTTCTCATGTGTATCTGGGAAGACATCATGAAATTAGCTGAGCATAAAAGGAGGTGAAGGCACAGTTTTCCTGGTTTATCAGGACAGGAGGGTGTGTTGGGATGGAAACCACACACCTGTGTGGCTGGGCAGGAGAGAGTCAGTTAACACCATGGCCCCTTTGGTCTTAATAAAGCCCAGGAGCTCGGTAGCAAAACCTGAGCCAGGAGATAGAGTAGAGGAGGGAGAAAGGAAGAAGTCGAGAGAGGCAGAAGGTGGGAGGGAGGAGGCGGGCAGCCTGGGGACCTGGAAGGCCTCTGGGTGCTTTATCCTGAAGTTAGCACAGAGCCTTTGGAAAGACTTTAAGCAGGAGCAGGATGGGTCTGAATTTGCATTTTCGAAGGCTCTCTTCTGCAGCCACATGGAGAATAGCTTGGAAAGCAGTAGGAAGGCTGGCAGGGAAACCAGTTGGGAGACAATAGCAGATGTCTCATTAGTGAGCAGTGAGGTCCAGGGTGGTGGGAATGGGGTGGAGAGAGACTTCAGAGCTCTCAGTTTGTGACTGATGATAGGGAGAAAGCGAGGGAGGTGTCAGAGAGGAGACTAAGTCTACAGCATGGCGCCGGGCAAGACAGAGGACGGTTGGCTTGGAGGAGGAGATGGAAGCAGCCGGGGCCTTCGGGGAAAGTGCAGATTATTATTTGTTTATGTTAGGCTAGCATAGCACACCAGGCCTGACACACACCTCCTAGCAATCCCGAGGTTGATGGATGGGTAATTTCCTCTAACGTCCCAGCAAGTACTTGTGGGTACCCATCAAACCTCCTCCTGAACATGTGCCTTGAGACAGAGAGGACGCTGGCTGTTTATTAACTCTGGGTCAAGTGTAAACAGCAGGCTTCTAAGTGTGACCAATTAAGGGCCCAGTCGAGGTGTGGCTGTCTCTGTCTGAAAGGAATCAAAGGAAATGTTCTGTTCTAAGTGTTCAATTTCACCTGTCAGAGTCCCCGAGTTGTCACCATCAGGTGCCCAGCTCTCTGAAAGGCGTGATTTATTTGCAGATTGTCTCTCTTCTAAAGAATGCGTGACTCTTCCTGGACACCAGTCAGGGGAGCAGAGGGGCAGTCTTCCTTGTCCTTACTGAATCAAAACCACTTCTTTTCCTCTATGGAATGAATTGTCCAGGGAGCTGCCAGAGGGAGAGTCGGCAGCACAGGCAGGATGACATGCCATTAACTTCAGGACAGCTGCAAAGGAGTGGCAAGGGTAGACCCAGCCACTGCCACGTACTTTAAGAATCTCCTTTGCCAGCTCTCCACTAAACACTCTGTAGGATCACCGCATGCTTTCGGGCCCCTCTGCAAAGGCAGACCCTGAGGTGGCCATCTGGGTCTTACAGATAAGTGGTGTTGAGTGATGTAACACACTCAACAGACATTCAGTCAGGGCAGAGCTTGGATCCGAACCCAGGGGCTGATAAGTCTCACAGCCTGAGCCTAGGAGCAAAGCCTGTGTCTCAGCCACTGTCCCGTGGCTCTGTGCTCTCTCTAAACCTTTGGCTGATGTCCTGTGATCTCAGCAGACACCCAGCAGCTTTAGGGTGGGGGACCCCCCCCCCCCCACACACACACGAGAGAAGCAGAACTCACAGGGAAGCTGCTCATGAATCATTTGAAGGAGCAGAGCAACAAAGGCTCCCTCTGCCTTAGTGTTTTATCACTCTTGCCTGGAAGATCACCCACACCTCTTTCGTTATCTGTGTGTCTTTCTCTTTTACAAAGCTCAGCCTAGCATCACCCCAGCATAGTTTCTCAGCCTGACCCTGCCCGGTCTTCTCTCGATACAGCAGTCCCTGTACTAGCCTGATTGAGGGTCTTCGGTCAAGAAGTACATGCAAGTGCATGTTGATGTCCGTGTGCATGTGTGTGCATGTGTGAATGTACATATCTGTGCGCACATGTATCCACATGAATTTGTATGTATTTGTTTGTGTGGGTGTGCATGTGTGTGTAAAGAGAAGAGACATGAAACATTCATTGACAACCACACACACACGGATAAGTATGTCTGTGCATATGTTTATGTTCGCATACATGCATGCATCTGTACATGTGTATGTCTATGCTTGAGTGTATCTGTGTCTGGTCATGGGCGTCTCACGCACAGGCAGACTGAGGGTCTTTGGTGATTCCTTTCTATTTCCTTGTCCTGATGTCCGGGAAACGGGAAGAGGCTTGGGAAACATTACCTGATGACCTTACCAACCCACATGGAGACTCAGGTGCACACACATGCGGGTACACACACACACACACACATGCACACACACATATCAGGGTTTGGATATATCTACATTTGGATGTGCACACACACCAACATTTAGATATGTCTACCTGGCTGCTCTCAATCATAGTCCCTGCTTCTGATACCTTCCGGTCCTGGTATCACTCTCAATGTCTCTCCCAGTGATACATCTCTCATCCATGACTGACATCCGGGGCACCCCATTATCTGGCCACTTCACATTAGTCAAAATTCATGCCCTTTGCTGCTCACTGATGGTGGGTATTTAAAATGGTGATTAAACTCTCATGATTAATCCTCCCATCTGAAAATGTGGGTGCTATGAGCCACAGCCCAGTGGGAGCATCATGAAGATCACAGAAGCTGCTGTGCCCACAGCTCTTGGTCCAGGACCTGGTGCCAAATTGGTACTTAATACATAGGGCTTCTGTCATCATGAGGCCACAGAGACATACTGCACAGCCTGCCTGCAGTGACAAACACTTACCTGACAACGTGGGGATCTTTCCCTTCACAGTTTCTTCCCATCCGTGTGCCTGGTGAGGCAGGAAAGAGAAAGGAAGGATGGACATAGGGAGGAGGCAGAGTGCACGACCTTCGTGCCAGCTGTTCATTCTTAAAGATCTCCCCCACCAGGGCTGCTCTGGGACAACAAAGATTTCTGAGCACCCTGCCCCCCATACCCAATGTATACTGCTTGTATGTGTATCTTTACACGTGATTTTTTTTTTTTCACAAGACAGCTCTTCATTAGATCAGGCCAGGGCTCCAGCCACCTCTCAGACCAGCGTAAAAGAGTGTGGGGTCAGGTGAAGACAGCAAGAATGCAGCCTGGACAATCTCCACTGCAGGGAGGGCTGGGGGGTGGGGGGGCTTAAGGTAGGGAACCTGGAGTCCCGGGAACCTACTTTGTGGCATGAACTCATTGGCTGACCATTGGCACTGCTCCCATGAGCTTTCTGAGAAGGATCCTGGATGATGGCAGGATATCAGATCAGGAGAGCCAGGCAGGAATGTTTGTATGCTGACACGTAGTCCCAAAATAGTTAGAGGTAGCAGAAACAAGGTACAGCTAGAAAAAAAGGGACAGTCAGGAAACTTCTAGAATAATTTTAAGGAGCATTGGAAGATAATGGCTATGCCTTTGGTAATATACTTTAGGTTTTAAGTGTTTTAAGTTTATTTTATTATTTTATGTGTGTGGATGTTTTGTCTGAATGTAGGTCTGTGCACCACGTGCTTGCAGTGCCCATGGAGGCCAGAAGAGGGCATCATATCCTCCTGGAAATGGAGTTACAGGTATTTATGGGTACCATGTAGGTGCTGGGAATCAAGCCTCAGTCCTCCAGAAGGGCAGCCAATGTTTTTAGCCGCATGGTAAAAATCTTTAAAGACATATCAGTGAGAACACACGTTTCCCAGGTGAGCTTCAACCAATGACGGCGCTGCTACACGCAGGTGTGTGGCATTCATCTGTGGACCTGGCTAGTCACACATTACTCATGTTACTGTGCGTCTAAAAATGGACACGACTGCAGGGTTTTAAGGCTTCAGTTGAATGTGTTAATGATGCATAATCGGCTTTTGGATTGATGTAGTTGAAAAATGTGTGCCTATATTCAAAAAAATAAAGTGCAAAAGTGTGTAGTATGTTGTTTAGATTTATACACAACCTCAGGTTTAAACAGTAACAACAAAAAAGTCAAAATAAAGTTACATTCTGTCCCCAACACTTCCCAAGGCCAACTCTCCAGAGGTATTTAAACGCACAGTTAGCTCCATTTTATAGTCGTAAAGAGTGTTAAAGTGGTTAGCCCAAGGCTTGATCAGGGAGCCTGAACCCTTATTCTTGACAGCAGATGTAGCCTGTTAGTACTGTATTAGCCGTCTGTGCCTGGGTCCAGGACTGAACATGAACCACTGAAAGTCACCAGAGCTGGAAGGCTAGGAGCTAGCTTTGGCTAATTGGCACTTGGTAGTGTCCCAGTGTCACTTTGGGTCTGAGACTGAGTAGCAACAACAAAAGCTGTGTACTTCATGTCTGGAAAGAAGCTTGGTTTCCGGGGTAACTGTAGGTCAACAAACAGCAAAATGTAGCCTGAGATAGGGGTGCCAGCCTGTGGTCTCTGGACTGGCAATCACTTTACTGGTGACTTCTCAAATGCACAGGAGACCTGAGAATTTGCATTTTGAGGAACTGGGAACACATTTAGGTTCCAACAAGCCTTCAAAGCAAGAGTCATGCTAAAACGTGGCTCCAGGCCGGGCGTGGTGGCGCACGCCTTTAATCCCAGCACTCAGGAGGCAGAGGCAGTTGGATTTCTGAGTTCGAGGCCAGCCTGGTCTACAAAGTGAGCTCCAGGACAGCCAGAGCTATAAAGAGAAACCCTGTCTTGAAAAACCAAAAAAAAAAAAAAAAAAAAACGTCGCTCCAAGTCGTGGACAATGGAAATTTTGTTTCTCAGTGGAATTGGTTTATTGCATTTTTAACATTGTTAAATTGTTTTTAAAGTTTTATTAATTTTAAGTCCACGAGTGTTTTCCTTGCATATGTATCTGTGTACCCTGTTTGTGCCTAGTACCTGTAGAGGTCAGAAGAGGTCATTGGATTCGTCCAAACTTCAGCTTCATTTATCCCTTCCAATTCAGCCATTCAGCAAAACGTCACTTTGACATCTGCAGTGGCCGTGTCAGAAGGGAGGAAGGCTTCTTCAGAAACCATTAGTCCTCCAGGGTCTCATGGCAAGCCTCCATCACCGCCACCTTGCTAAGAATGTTACAAACACTGTAGGGCTGCATCTACACTCTGGGATGATGGCGTATTCTTTACTGTCTCATCTCTGAGGTAGGACGCTGGGTCATATGGTTAATTTCATAAGAAGCTGCCGGAGTTTTCCCAAGTACTGGTAACATTTACACTCCCACCAGCGAAGCATGACAGCTCCCATTGCTTCACGTTGCTTTGACATTTAGTGATGACTCGTTTTTTAATGTTAGCCACTTCAGTGGGTGTGAAGGAGGCTCTTCCCATAGCTGGAATTTGAGTTTCTCTGGTAACAAATGATGCTGAACACCTTTGCATGGGCTTCTTCATGCATCTCCTTTTTATGATGTGTCGTCTTTGAGTCCTTTGCTCATGGGAGGGGTGGTTCTTTAATTATTGAGCTAATGTCCTTCTAGTACGTGACTTGCTTTTCTGTTCTTTCTTTCTTTCTTCCTTTCTTTCTTTCTTTCTTCCTTCCTTCCTTCCTTCCTTCCTTCCTTCCTTCCTTCCTTCCTTTCTCTCTCTCTCTCTCTCTCTCTCTCTCTCTCTCTCTCATATAGCCTTTGACTTTTAATCTAGGTGAAAGCTAATCTAAGTTTAGTTCTGGTGATTTGTGCTTTCGAAATCCTGTATAACCCCCTGCCTCAGGGTTACGAAGGTAGGCCTGAGCTCCAGAGTTTCAGTGCCTACATTTAGGCCTCCTTAGGTCTTATTAGATTGAATTCTGTACAATGAGAGGCAGGATTGGATTAGTGTTTCCCCACAATTATCTAGATGTCCTAACACCATTTGTTGGTGTCTCTGTTGCCACATTGAAATTTCCATGGGATATCAGTTAACTGTGGGTATATAAATTTGCCCCAAGTTCTTAATTGTCCTTATGCCAATACTATTCTGTCTTGACTTTTTTTTTTTTAGTTTTTAGTAGGTATTTAAATGAGATAGTATGGGACCTCCAATTTTTTAAAAATTGTTTTAGCACTAATGGTCCTTTGTATTATCATGTAAATTTTAGGATGGAATTATTAATCCCATAACAATGTTGGTGGTTTTGTTGGGTTTCAGTTTAATATAGACACCCAAGTGTCATGTTAAGAATATTGCCTCTTCCAGGGCTGGGGCTACAGCTTTGTTATAGGCTTAACCAGTGTGCACGAAGCCCCGGGTTCAATCTAGAGACCCTAAACTGCAATTGGTGGTCCATACTTGTAACCCCAGAAGGATCAGAATTTCAAGGTTTTCCTCAGCTACATAAAGAGGTCAAGACCAGCCTGGGCTTCATGAGATCAAGATGGGTAGGTTTAAACATTCCACTTTAAGAACATTGTATATTCCTCCATCTATTTAAACCTTCAATTTACTTCAGGACTATTTGATGACATTTAATGTAAACTTTGTGTTTTATGTCAAATATGTTGTTGCATGCTTTGCAAATGACGTTGTTTTTAAATCTAACTTCCCATTTTTTTTCCTATTGGTCAAGAAATGCATAGCATATAAGCAAAAGACCAATAAGGCAAAAAATATCAACAACCAAACAAAACAATGAGATAAAAAGTCTCCCAAAATCCCATTGGTTTCACTTCGTATTGGCCTTCTGCTGCTGAGCATGGGGCCGACTCTGAAGTGTTATCTATACCTCCAATGAAGGAAGCTAATTGTTTCTTTGCAAGCAGGGGTCAACCACATATAACTTCTTGGTTAGGAGTGGGAGCTCGTGTCTGCTTCTCCTCTCAACACTGGGAGGGACCCTGGCTGCCTTGAACCTGTGCAACCTCTGTGCCTGCTGCCACAGTCTCTGTGAGTTCATATCAGCCCTGTTTTATCTGGAGGACTCTGTCTCCTTGCATTCATTCAACCTTAAAACTCTTTCGACCTCCATAGTTCCCTGAACACTGAAGACTGATCCACAGTCTCTCACTCTTTTGAGCTGGAATTTTGGATTCCTATCAGACAAAGATCTTTAAAGGACTCCGGAGTGAGTGGCTCCTTTTGCTTTCCATGTTCCCTTAATAATCTGCCCCAGTAAGTTTAGTGCTTTTTGAAAGTTACCCATAATGTTGCAAGTGACAGAACTTTATGCTGTTGTTGCTGAGCAGACTTAAGCTGGTAATAGAGAGAGGGGCTTAGAGGAAGGTGGGGTCCATTTGAGCCACTAATAGCATCTAGGCTATTTCCATCTGGAGCCACTGTCAATCAGGCTGTTGTGATTCTTGGTGCATAAATATCAATTTTCTTCCCTATGGGTAAATGTTAAGGAGTAGAATTGTTTAGACACAGAACAAACAGGATGGGTTTGTTTTGTTTTTGTTTTTGTTTTATTTCATGAGAAGATTCTGAATAGTCCTATTTTGTATACTACTAAGCAATCATAGATGAGTCCCAGATACTCTATAGGTTTCCAAAATTGGGTACCAGCATAGGCCTTCATACACATGATAGCTTTCATTTTTATTGCTGATTCACAGTGGTGAGCACACTTCACCTACTAACTGGCTAATTTTGGATCTGTAATGTTTTATAATATCAAAAAATTCATAAAACATCTTTTAAAATCTCTTACCTAAAACTTTGGGGTTTGGGGTTTTGTTTTTATTTATTTATTTATTTTTATTAGATATTTTCTTTATATACATTTCAAATGCTATCCTGGAAGTTCACTATACCCTCCCTCCGCCCTGCTCCCCTACCCACCCACACCCGCTTCTTGGCCCTGGCATTCCCCTGTATTGGGGCATATAAAGTTTGCAATACCAAGGGGCCTCTCTTCCCACTGATGGCTGACTAGGCCATCTTCTGCTACATATGCAGCTAGAGATACAAGCTCTGAGGGGTACTGGATAGTTCATATTTTTGTTCCACCTATAGGGTTGCAGATCCCTTTAGCTCCTTGGGTGCTTTCTCTAGCTTCTCCATTGGGAGCCCTGTGTTCCATCTCATAGCTGACTGAGAGCATCCACTTCTGTATTTGCCAGGCATTGGCATAGTTTTTAAGTAATCAAGTTGTGGTCAATCTTTTGTACTTTTTGCTACCACTCTTTTGTAAATATGTGCTTTAAAAATGTCTCCCCTGAGCCTTTCACATCTTCATTCCTGTTGTAATGGTGCCTTTGAAGGACTGAAACTTCCCATTTTGAAAGTGTACAGCATGTCACACGTGTGTGGCCGATGCTTCAATGTTGCTGTTTGTGCCCCACATTAGAACCCACGATGTACCCAAATCACATCGACTTTGGTTTTCTTTCAGGATCCTGTGGTTTTAAATTTTATTCTTAGGCTTTGGTTTATCTCCTTGGTTTTAATAAGGTGTGGTTGGTTTTTTTTTTCCCTTCACGATACATCTGCCTGTTTCTATACCACGTGCTGGCAAGCATTTCTTTCCCATTGAAAATCTTTACACATTAGTCTAAAGTCAATTGACTGTCTAAATAGTGGTTGCTTTTTCCTCTCTCTTCCTCGGATTAAGCATTTTCTATTGATCAGCTTCATGTTCTCTGGCCCATCACTCTGTGGACTCCAGCCTGTCCTTCACCCCAGCTATGAAGTCTTTGTTAGCAGTCGTACAATTTCAGTTTTATCATTTCCATTTGAGTCCTTTCTGTGGCTTCCATCAAGCCACTGGAATGCTCCCATCTCTCTCCCATCATGCCTCTCTGCTCTTGCGAGTCCTTGAGCACAGTTGTAACAGCTATTTTAGGGGCCTTTTGTTAATTCTGGTGTCTGTACCACCTGGACATCCGCTTCTGTTGACTACTGCTCTCTAGTTTACAGGTCTCGTTTCCTGCCTTGGTAGTCTGGCGCTGTTTTGTAGTGGGGTGGGTATTGTGAATGATACCTGGCAGGGAGTTTGTGTCATGTTGCTTTCCTTTAAAGGTTATAAGTTTTGCTTTTGTGGTCCTGTTAAAATGCTAGTGCCTATTCACAATCCTATTATGACTTTTCTCTAGGACTGGTCTATTTCAGTTCAGCATTTCTCAAAAGCTATGGCCCTGACTCTCAGCAGCGGTTTTCAACTGAGGTGGCTCGCCACCTTCTATGGCATTTTGCAACTCCTAGAGACATTAGGCTGACAAGTGCTATTGGTATCTAATGAGTAGAGGGTAGAGAGGAAGCTAAACTGTCACAAAACACAGAATGGCCCTACCCCAACAAAGCAATTACCTGCAAAATGCCTGTGGCTAAGTTCAGTGGGAAGAGAGAAATCTTGCCTCCTATTGCACAGCCTTTATGTGGCCATTTTTATTTGGGGTGGGGAGAAGAGATAGGCGCTTCCTATGTAGAGCTGGCTTGCTGCAAACTTCTGACCTTCATGTCTAAGCCTCTGGAGTGCCACAGCACACACAGCCTTGTCCTCCTTTCCCCTGCCCTGCCCTGCCCTCCCTTCCCCTCTCCTCTCTTCTCCTCCTCCCCATTCACTCCTCCAGGTGCTGGGAGTCACATCCAGGACCACAAAGATGCCATTGAGTCACACCTGGCCCTTCTGCAGTCTTGATTGAGGTGTCCACTCACACTTTGCCATTCTCATAGTGTTTGGTCTTTCCACTCAGTATTTAAGGACTCAACGGTGGCTCCCTGCCAGGCTTTCACCAAGTCCCCATGGCGGCATGCCCACCGTGATGGCGGTGGACTTTTTTCTCTGCAGTTATCCTGTTCCACATTTCTAGTTACTTCAGCAGCTTAGACTCTCAGTTCAGCTCCAAGGGCTACTGAGGCTGTCTTCTTTGGTCAGTGCTTTGGGTGGGAAATCCTGCAAACAGAGGTCTCTTCCTTCTTGGGGTTGCCCTTCTCTCTGAGACCTAGGTTTTGCTTTGTCCAGAACCTAAACCCAAAGCAAGTGTGCTGCCCAGGAAGTTTCTGGAAGCACAGCTTCTGGAAGTCATCTTAGGGGAATCTACTTATTGGTCTGAGCCATGACCTAGATATTTACATCTAGAAACCATTGAGAGACATCAGTTCAACTCTTAAGTTGAAACTGACTTTCTAAGTCACAGTGAGTTGAGAGGGCATGCTTCTTCCCCTTCTGCAAGTCCTCAGATGCCTGTCACGGACTGCACTGTTCATACGTATGCTGCTTTGAGAGGGTTGGAGGGTCACTCTATCTCAAGACTGTACACACTGAAGCAACAAAGCTGGAGAATATAATTGTGAATGGCCCATTTTACAGAGTGGTAATCGAGGACCCAGAAAGACCTCAAATTACCTTTCCCAGGGAAGAACCAGGTTCTACAAGTTGGCCAGCTTGATTTCAGGAGCATCTGTGGAGAGCTGTGACTCTGAGGTCTCTTTGTGCAGTGTGGTATGGATTCTCCCTCTGCTTGTTAGCTGTCTTTGGTACTTTCTTAATGTTGCGATAAGATGCCATGACCAAAACAAATTAATTTTTTAAAAAAAGCATTGAATTTGGGGCTTACAGTTTCAGAGGGTTGGAGCTCATGACCATCATGGTGGAGAGCATGGGAGCAGGCAGGCATGGGCTTGGAGCAGTAGCTGAGAGCTACATCTTTATCCACATGTAGGAGATAGAGAGAGATAATTGGAAATGGCATGGGCTTTTGAAACTGGAAAGCTTGCATCCTCCTCAACAAGACCATAACTGCTAATTCTTCCCAAATAGTTCCACCAACTAGAAACCAAGTATTCAAATATATGAGCATGGGTCTATGGGGTCTCTTTTCATTCAAACCATCACATTCCACTCCTTGGCCTTCATAGGTTTGTGGCCGTATCCATAATGCAAAATGCATCCAGTCCAACTTCAAAAGTCCCTATAGTCTTTCACATTCTCAACACAGTTTAAGAATCCAAGTCTCTCTTGAGACTCAGGCAATTCTTAATTGTAACCGAGACTTACCAATGTTTTCAATGATCTCTAGAAGGTGACTCAGTCTATAATGAAATGGCAGGTTCATAATTCACCTCAGAAAAGCTAAGTCCAGTGCTCAAACGTACAGAAGTGTTACATCATCCATAATAATAAGCTGCTCTTTTCTCCTACTTTAGAAAGAAGATTCTAGAATCAGGGCACTGCCTAATAATTTTGCCATAGCTCTGCCATGACTTGGGCACACAATCTATAAATCACTTCATGTCTCTGTGAGCTCTTATTGCTTTATCTCTTGTAAATATCCACAGAGCAAATCCAGATGCAAGGTCTGCAAGCCCGTACGGGGCCATGTAAGCTTTAGAATCTCATGTTGCACATTTCCCTTTGGTTCAAGGGAAGGATGTTTAATGGAATTTTCCCCCAGGCTATACTAACTTTAAAGAAGAGGTCTCTGGGTAATTTGAAATGAGCCTTTCTCCCTGGAATCCTTCAAGCTCATCTTCAGAGTGGTCATAGCTCATCTTGCTGTGGACCATTGCACATCCTCCGTGCAAGGAAGCAGGTCTTTCTTCAGTGTCAGGTTCATCCGGGCAGACTCAGGAAAGATGCCCAAGCAAGGCTTTATCCTGGGCTCCTGCTGCCCGATCAGTACTTAATACAACTCTTTGGAAGTCAGGGTTGATTCATTAACAGGAAACAGACGTTTCCTCATCTGAGCTCTTTAAATAAAGCACAGTGGATGGGGAACAGATCCTGGGGGAGTCTGAATAAATAAAATGTTAAACTGACATGTTGGTTACCATTCTCATTGTTGTGACTAAGTTCCTCCCTAAATTGTCCCTCATGAGCAACTTGGGAGGGCTTTTGGCCCATGGTTTCAAGTGGTTCAGTATTCCATCACTTGGCCCTGTGTGCTTTTGCAGAACTCCACAGTAGTAGGAGCCTGTGCTGGAGGAGGCTCTTCATGCCATACAAACAGGAAGCAGCGAGGAAGATACAGGAAAAGGAGAAAGCAAGAAGCACCTAAGGCTGTGTCCCGGTGAACTGCGTCCTCCAACCTGCCCCACCTCCCACCTTTCACATCGTCCACACTATAGAGTCATCAATGGACCAGTTGACTGCTATGTCAGGACCCTGATGATAAGTGGCCCACAGAGGCCCTCACAGACCTAGAGGTGTGTTTAGTTTAACCAATTCCCTAGATGTTTCTTAGTCCATTCAAGCTGTCAGTCAGAATTAACAGGTTAATACTTTGCATTTCGCAAACCACTGTAGACCCACGTTCCATTCTTAAATCAAAACATTCTCCATAGTCCTTGGAACCTTAACCAACCATCTCTCACCCATCTCCTAAATCCTTTCCCCTGCCCCACACCTTTGCAGGACCACTGTCTTCTGCTGTATGCCAAACACTCTGAGTAACCTCTGATGCCCGTCTCTGAACATGCTCTACCCCGGCTTGGACTACACTTTCACTGTACTGGAGAACACCAGAGTTCATTACTATTTACGCTTCTTGCCTGAAATGTAGTTTCTGTAGAAAGGCTTTCCCAGTCCACCCTCCTAAAAGAGCCCTGCCTGCTCTCTTCTACCCAACGCAGCCCATGTTTATTCATCTGTGCATTAGGGATCTTAATAGTACATAATGGCTGTAAGAATTAAATGAAGTAATTGATATAAAATGCCTAGCACAAGGCCAGTCTATAATGAGTACTTAATAAATATTTAATAGTGTTGATGCTATTATATTCTATTCCTCTAGCCACCCTCCTTTTGCAGTTTCTGCTCTGGCCAAATCTAATTCCAAGGGGTTCATGGCACACTTCTTGGAATATGCTCCTCCATGGAAGCAGCATTACAAAGCAAGAATGAGAGGCTGGGGATGTGGCTCAGTGGTAGAACACTTGCCCAGCGTGTGAAGGACCCAGCTTTAATTTCCTTTCACAAAAACAAAAGGAAATGAAGGAGGCCAGAGGGCAGCCAATAGAAAAGATAGACTAGGCCTCCTCACATGAGCCAAGGTACTGGTGATTCCCAAGGCCATCCAGTGCTGCTATTATGTCCATACAGCTGTGCTTAGAGAGCATTTTTACAAGTATTCCCTTCGTCGATGATGCAGATAAAACCCGGGGAAGCTGTGTGCTTAACAGAGACTTCACAGCCTGAGAAAGGGCAGGCAGGGACCTCAAATGTCCAACAGAAAAAGAGCTGATACCCCTGAAGAAGAATTCTTGATGAGAAGCCAAGTCTCCTTGGCATAATCTCACCGTCTATCCCAGTGCCCTTGCCAAAGCAGAGCCATACAGAAGCACAGGCAGGTGCTCAGCGGGGGAGCCTCTCTCCGAGGGCTACAAGACTGTGGTGTATGCACTTAGAGTCCTCGGACCAATCTGGCTCTGAGTCAATATAAATGTATTTAATATCGGCATTTTTCTCTTCTTCGAAAAATCGTGTTATGTACTGACTGTATTGATTGCAGGCATGTTTATACTGGCAGGAATGTAATTTATCTCATTGGAGTCATCTGTGTGGAAGTAGCAAGGTCCTAGTGGAAGCCAAGACATTTGTTGGCTTGCCAGCAGCTCATCTTTATTTACCAACAATGAGTCTCTTCAGAAGCCCTATTTCTGGGATGAATATAGACACACTGTGGCTTGTAGACATAGTTCCAAACTTCTTAGAAGGCAAGGAGCTCAAGGGAAGCGTAGAACAGAAAGCATGCTTTAGTGATGCTGTGGATGGACTCTCCTCGTCAGGGGGTCTGTCTGTGCAGAACTCCACCACTGGAGGCGTGCTCTGAAAAGAGGAGGGCACAGCTAGCTCTCCCTAATCCCATGAGACGAAGAACCTGTATTCGTGATTTTGCATATAGTAAAAGGCATGCATAACCCAACATTGTAAGAAGTAAAATAAGTCTTAGCGGAATAAAATTATACAGAAACCATCTTTAGTTAATTCCCAGTTGACTCCCAGTCATTCCTTGGTCACCACATTTTGGACATTTCTTCAAAGTTTATATATAATATTGTTTTTTGTTGTTCATTGTTTGTTTGTTTGTTTGTTTTGTTTTGTTTTGTTTTGAGACAGGGTTTCTATGTGTAGCCTTGCCTATTCTGGAACTCTCTGGAGGTCTGGTCTGCAGCCACCTCAGAGATCTGTTGGCCTCTGCCTCCCCAGTGCTGATATTAAAGGTAAGTATTGACATGCCTGGCTAGTATTAGATTCATAATCCTTGATGCAAAAGTGCTCAAAGCTGGAGCCTAGTAGTGGATATTTAAGTCATGAAGATCTTTCCCTTAGGAGTGTATTAATGGCAGTTAATGGTGGAATACACAAGAGACGGTAGCCAGAGGTAAAATCTCTCCTTTCCCCACTTCCTCTTTACCTACCCTTCTCTCCCCACTTCATCCCTCCCCCTCCTTTCCTCTTCCCTCTCCTTTCTTTTTCTCTCCTCTCCTCTCCTTTCCTCCTCCATCCTTCAGTCTCTCCTTTGCTTCCTCCCTTCTGGTCTTCTTTCCTGCTTCCATGGATTAATACAGCAAGAAGACCCTTCAGGTAAAAAGCCCTTGCTCTCAGACTCCCCACTCTCTAAAATGCCAACCTCTTTATTAGTTACCCACCCCTATGTATTCTGTCTCAGTGGAAGAAAATGGACTAAAAGAACATTGATAGCTAGAACACATAACCTGAAAATGCATAGGCAGCTGTGGACCTAGCCATGAGCCACAATGGAAAGTTTGAAAGGACAGCTTCAGACAAAGCCCAGATTACCATAAGTGGAGGTTAAACACAGTGCTGGGGAGGGTTCAGAGAAAGACAGAAGCCCAGAAAGAGTGTAGCCCTTCAGATGGATCACCTCGGTGGTTATAACGGAAATACTGTCAGACAGGAACAGTGAGGGCTTTTGTAATTTCTAGTCTAAGCATAAAGACCTGCTGCTGGAACCTGGAGCACAGACCACCTTCCTTACTGTTGTTAGCAACTTTGTAGGGTGTTGTCTGTGATCTAGAACTCTGTGGAATGCAGAGTCAAGCTGGATGTGTGAGGGAGTATAGTAGCAGAAGCTACCATGCACCAAAGCATCCATGATGCTGTGTGAGTTTCTTTGGCTCTGAGTAACAGAATGAGAAGGGGAGAAATGGTGCCGAGATGGATTTATAACTAAAGGGGAGCAGAACAGAGAGACCTGGGAAGTGTTTTATCTGGACATATAAGAAGGGGGAAAAGCATTCTTGAGGGAGAGTACTAAGGGTGTGGCCAAGGGATGGTGGCTAAAGAGAGTAACAAAGGTAGGACAAAGTCCTGCTGTAGACACACAATATAAACTAAGACAGTTCTTACGCTGAATCAATGCCTCATGCTCTGTATCTGTCTCTGTTATATGAAACCTACTTACTAGAAAGACAAAAACTAGGTGGCTGCCATCTCCCAAGGTGACCATGCTTTGGATCTTTGATGCTGGTGATTCCCATACTCCTACCTTCTACCTCTTTCCATTGGGACCTAAAACATAAAAAGCCCTTGCTTTGTTGCCCCAAGCCCTACTTGGATCTTAGCTCAAATCACCTGTGTCCATGTGGTAAGAGATAAATACTTATTTATATAAACACATAGTTACAGAGAGACAAAGTACTTATTTGGTATGTCCAGTGTCCTCATAAAGATTGATCCAGCCCCTGTGTGTGTCACTCACTATGTTGGGACTCTAGCAAGTACTGAAGTAGGCTTTCTGCTACCACAGGGCTGCTAATCCAATGGGCAAGTGGAAAATTTAAAAAAAAAATGTCAAAATATACACCTTATTACAGATTGTTTTAAGGCCCATAGGGGTGGGCCTGCCTTTGTCTGGTGGGCACAACATCTGAGCTGAGCTCTATAGAATGAATAGAATTCACCCAGGCAGAATAGAAGATGGGAGAAGGGAAGCATTCTCAGTCAGGGCAGCTTTGAGAAACAAGATGGAACAAGACAGAAAAACAAACAAACAAACACCTAGGGCCAGAGTGGAGGGAGCAGATATAGGGTCTGTTCTGAGCCTACTGGCTTTCACATCTGAGAGTCAAGTTAGAATCTAATTTGATGCTCAGCTCTATCTGGGTGTTTAAACTAGGGCAGCAGGGCAGTAGTCTCCTCCCTTCCCGGTGGTCTCAGCTCCCTGCTCCTGTCCTGCTTGGTTCTCAAGCCAGCAACTTGGCCACCAGCAAGAATCGTCTCATTAGATGAACCTCCCCAATGGACAGGCACTGCTTTCTCAGTGACTCCATTTACAATCACAGTGATAAGATCATCATTGGCTTGACTTGAATGCATCCTACCCACAGTCCACTCTAAAACCACAGCCTTGAAGTGGTACCTTAAGAGGAAAACTTGGCTGCTGAGACCACTGTCAAGTTCACTGCTGTCATTGCATTCTAGTGATAAATATCATGCTGCCCTTGTGTGGGTGGCGATTGTTTGGAGGGTATGATATGGAAACCTTCATGCTATTCTGGAGACCTAAAGCCTTTCCCCCTGCTCAGCGCATCCTTCTTTCTATCTCTGCTGGTGTCAGTACATCTTCTGCTCCCTGAGACACTACCTCCTCACACCCATCATTCTTGTTCTTCAGCTCTACATGAGCTGTCCCAGATCATGGGATGTGCCCCTGCCATGGGCAGACCCTGACCCAGGAGTTCTTTCTGAGCCCAACAAGCTGTCTCTGTGGAATGAAGTGAGAGAGGGGTTCAAAGGCAACAGGACAGTAAGAGACAAGTCACCTTTAGAACAATAGATATATCGACCCAGGCCGTGGCGAAATGAAAGCACTGTCACTTAAAGGCCAGATCTCCCTCTCTATATTAAAGATGAGCTGGGAATGAATTGATACATGAAAGAAAGGCTGGTATGGGCTAAAAATGTTTGGTAGGATAAAAATCTCCTTGAGACACAACAGAAAGTAGAGGCAACAAGGCCAGAAAAGAAGGGAGAACTCAGCTTTTGAGATGTGCCTGTTCTCCCATTCCTTCTAGAATGGAGTTCCCAGTAGAAACGGCCCTCCAGTCTCTTCTTAGGGAGAAGCCAGAGGAGGCAGTTTAAGTTCATATGATTCGAAAAATGAAACCCAGAAGATGACAGCTGCTATCTGCAACTCAGAGAAACCTTGGGAAGCTTTTGGGTCCTGCCTGTAAGGGTAAGAAGTGGAGACCCAGAGCGTCACAGTGACAATGGGCTAGCGTAGTGAAATCACAGACACACAAAGCATAGTAGTTCTTTGCTTTTGGAGAAGGGTAATGACTTGTGTTTGTTCACTACTAATTGTGCAAACAATTATCACCTACTTTCTGAAATACAGTACACTAATAGAACTTTTGATTCACGACAAGGACAGCGCGGAGGGAAATTTATTATAGTTCCTAAGAGGAAGGAGCTATACCATGATATAGGATGATATGGGAGGCACCTGGGTAGGTCAGGAGGCAGGGGGCGGGGGAAACTATGACAAAAGCTTTGAATGAGGTCTCCACAACTGGCCAAAGCAAAGTAAGGTCAGTAGTCTAGGACTAAGTAGTGAACAGTGTCAGCAGACTCTGAGACTTGGCACTGTCCTTAGTCCTGGCATGATAGGTTAGCAGTCATCCAAAGGGTGAGGTCTTGATGAAGAAGGCAGGTGGCTGGCTACTGTGATGGTGAAGGCACTTGCCGTGCCTGCGATGCTGAGCTCAATCTCCAGAGCCCACGTGAGAGAATTGACTCCTGAAAGTTGTCCTCCAACCTCCGCACCCATGCTATGGCACGTGCAGATGAGCATACATCACACACATACACACACACTCACACACACACACACACACACACACACACACACTCTCTCTCTCTCTCTAAGTAAAAAATGAATCCGATGAGGGATACACTCTCCACTAGTGAGTTGCTCACATTCTCTGAGTTAGCTTATTTGTGACCTCACATACCAAAGCACCACGAGACAGAGAATGAAAGTCTTGCTTGGTATCAATGTGTCAGTCCACCGAGCTTTAATCAGAAGGCTGTGAAAGCTCACAGTTTTAATCAGAAGGCTATGAGAGCACATTCTTTATGGTTTATAGTTTATCAGCATTCTTTTGAAGCCCAGCCTAGCCTCAAGCTGATCATGCTCTAGCCAGGCCTGGTGGCACACGCCTTTAATCTCAGCACTTGAGAGGCAATGAAATGCAGAACCCCGAGAGTTTATGACCAGCCTGGTCTACATGGAAAATTCTAGGCCAGCCAGGGCTACATAGTAGGACTCTGTCTCAAAACACAAAGTGAAACAAAGCATTCAAGATCCTTCTGGTTCAGCCTTGACAAATGCAGGCATCACAGGTACACATGACAATGCCTGGATTAATAGTGATCAACTTAACCATATTATTAATTATTGCTATCCTTTGTTGATGATTAGCAAAGAGTTAAGAGTAGATTCTCAATCCAGATTCCTTGTGTTCTAGTTTAGTTACTTTATTCCTTAGCTGCCTGGGTCCTCATTGGTGATAATGGCACCGATCTCCCAGAGCGATCAGAGGATTAAAGGAGCTCACACTCTATGTGGTGAAGGACCGCTAGGTGAAAGGTCAGCTAGTCATGCCCATTTTACAGGTGGGAAGATGAAACTGGAAATGTTACTTTAATACATAACTCAGTGAATGGTAGTCTCCAGGGGAAAAACCAAACCAGAAGCCACATGTCACTCTTCACTGTGATCTAGGATTTCTGTCTGCAGGGTCCCCTGGGTGAATGTGAAACCTCCCCATCCCTGGAATGGTCCCACTACCTGCTCAAGAATCCATGGCATGATCAGATGCTTCACCACACACACACACACACACACACACACACACACACACACACACACACAGAGAGAGAGAGAGAGAGAGAGAGAGAGAGAGAGAGAGAGAGAGCAAGTAGCTGAACTCCCTGTGTCCCCAGCCCTAAGAGCTAAGAAGAGAAATGACAGAGTAACAGAGGACTGGGGCTCTAACCTAAGACCACTCAGGCACTAACTAGGTGGACCCCAAGTGAAGTTCCTACCCCTCTCTAGATCTCAGTTTCTTTAATGAAAAATCATCTATTAGAGAAGGGGTCTCTTGCTTCTTCATGCTGAGGTGCTGTGAGCCAGTCCCTAGCATCAATGGTCTTTTAGGGCACATCTATGGTAAAATGTCAGTGGCTTTCTTCCTTAGCTCATGCTGAGAGCCACACCAGGAGTCTGTTTTCCTCATGGCTAAGGCTGGTTCTTGAACATCTAGGTTCACCTACTTCAGTTTTCAAAGAAGCCACAAAAGCCACAGTCCAGACACATCCTGAAAGTGGCTGTGCTGTGTGCTTCATGGGGCCTTTTTAGGCACTGGGAATTGCAGAGGGGAAACACTGAAGTTTCCTATCCCCTCTCTTGGACCATTAGGAAGCCAAACTGGTGTGTTGGGCAATGGTCAGACTAAGCTTTATTGAATCTTTTACCTGTTTCTTCAAATGGCCCATAATGGCAGTTTCCAGGAATTTGCATCTCGGGCAAAAATGGATCTATGTCAAAGGAGATAGTTAATAAGTAAATTTACAGATGGGATTTTCCTCAGACTTTTAGGGGGACTTCAGAGAAAAACAGAGAGGGAAACTCTCAGCAGGAAAAGGCCTAGTTGTCATTCAGACAGGAGACACCAAAAGGACACTATAGACATTGACAAAGATGACAACTCAAGGCTGTAGTGATGCGGTGTGGGGACACACTGGCCAGCACTGCTCTGTGTAACAAGAGTCTTGATAGCATGTCAGAAAAACCTAACCTGATAGTAAGTATAAGCACTAAGAGTTGGAATACACCTGTCCACCTAATTACCCATAATTTGGCTCTAGACATTGTCTGATCCAGGGTGTAAGTTTCCCTGTCTGTGGAAACTCCCAGGACTCCATGTTTCTAGTTGAATTAGCAACAGAAAAAGAGAGTCTGGATGCAGCATCCCTAGCCAATTCCTTTGCCTCCTGCTGACAATGGTGGACTTCTGATATGAGAGTGTCAGAGGTGTGGTACCACAGACAGTATGTTCATCTATAACAGATGACTTAAGTGCTGGGTGGGGGTTGAGGATCCCACAGAAAGCAAACCACAGTTACCTTAGATGCCGTTCCGCCCTCCCAACAGATGCCAGATGCCTCTGCTGCTGGTACCAGGTCTTTTTAATTAAAGACACTCTTTGAGGAATTGTGTTAATCCCGGCAGTAGCTGGCTTTCTAATTCCCCCCTTTCTCTCTACCTAGGAAAGGTTTATGGGCCACTCTGGCCCCAACTGGGTTGTTTTCCGGGAGAAGAACTTTCAATCCTTCCACGCACAATAATGAAATATGATACAAAACAGGCCCATGTCAATAAATCTACAGGAGAAAGGTCAGGTTTACATGGCTGGACGGGATTGGCAAATACATTTGTTCCTGCCACGTCTGTGTTTTAAATGCCACCCTCGGATGAACCTGGTGCTGAAACACACTTTGGAGTTTGATGAGATGTCACTTTTGCTCAGCCCTGATCAAATAAAATGAATGAAGGTGAAACAAGAACACAAATATTACTTCTGTCATTTTTTTATGCATTACAGGAATTGGGTCAGTTGGGGAGATTTTTTTTTTTTAGACAAATACCAACACCAGCACAATGTCACCCATTGATCTGCCAACCAGCAGATGGGGAGTCCTTTCAAGCCAGAAAGGGCATGCCACCAGAGAACAAAGACCAGGGCAATGCCTATGCAGCACCAGCCTCCTCTATCTTCAATGCACCATCCAGACCCATGGCAGACATGATTCTCTGCGCTGGGCAAGCATGGTTAAAGAACAAGGTGGGATTCTCTGCAAGGAGGAACAACCACTTTTAACAGGGCACCTTATCCAACTTAAAGAGTGTAGTCGAACCTTATCCAACTTAAATCCCAGTTCAAATGAGACCTGGAGCCCTATCCTACCTAGCCCAAGAGCCTCTGGATGCATCAGAAGATCCAGGGAGATCCTGAGAGCTGGAATGGGAAAGAACAAGATGTTGGCCCTTCAGAAGGAGATGGGGTGCTGGCTGGGCAATAGCAGAGAGAGGAATTGGGGACACCACGGATCATGACAGTGAGAGTTCTCAGTGTCACTCTTGCCTCCAGGTTGGGAAGGCTTGACTGGGGGTGGAGCCCAGACAGATCCAGGCAGTGCTGAGACAGTAGGGAAGGAGAAAAGGAGAGATCCATTCCTAATGATGTCACTCGAATACCAAATTCTGTCCTCTGCTCAGCCTGTGTTCTACACGTTACAGTCACCTGGGGAGTTCTCTCCTTTTCACATTAAATTTCTTTAATTAAATCATAAATAAAATGAATACATAGCCACTTTTCTATCTTATTACACTGTAGAGCATCCCAAAACCCCACATAGGGCCTGACAACATTTGTGTCCAGATGGGAGATTGAGTCTTCACCTCTTGAGCTTGTGGAGAGAAGATGGATAGAGGAATATTGGGCCTATGCTTCCATAGTTTTTTTTGTCTCCCAGGTTAGACCAATATGAACTCCAAAGAACAGTTCTGAAACTGTCTAAGGGGACTATGATACCCAAAGGGCCAGTGGGTTTATTCCTTTTTGTTCTAAACTCCAAAGATTCTCCAAGAACCAAGCAATACTGTGGAACATATTCTCTATGTACGGTGAACAGAAGGACCTTTAAGACTCTCAGGATTCACAGTTCCCCCATGGACAGCATCTTTTCCAGAACAAAGCCATTGCTCAACTTGATCTCTCAGTCTGGCAAAGAAGTAGGGAACAGGGGGTAGAATGGTAGATTATTAATAGATAATAGATGATAAATAAGAGATGATACAAACGTAGATAGATGATAGATAGATAGATAGATAGATAGATAGATAGATAGATAGATAGATAGATGATAGATTTTTCTGCCTAGCTTTATATCAACTTGACACAAACTAGAGTCATTTGAAAAGAGGGATTTTTTTCAATTGAGAAAATGCCATAAGATTGGCCTGTAGGCAACCTTGTGGGAGATTTTCTTGATTAGTAATTAACGTGGGAGAGCCCAGGCCACTATTGGCAAGTGGTCCTGGATGGCATTAAGAAAGCAAACTGAACAAGTCTTGGGGACCACGTCAGTAAGCACCATTCTCAATGGCCTCAATTGGCCCCGCCTCAACGTCCCCATGCTGGGTTCCTGCCTTGGCTTCCTTTGGTGATTGACTGTGATGTGGAGCTGTGAGCTGAAATGAATCTTTTTTGCCCAGCTTGCTTCTGGTCATGTTGTTTAATCATAGCAATAGAAACCCTAAGTTTTCTGAATGATCTCATCCATGCCAAGATCCCCAGCCCTGCTACCTCATGGAGAGAATGCTGATCTCAAAACAAAAATAGTATCTAAGCAATGGAACTCAACTCAGAACATTTAGAGATAATCTTCTGTTAGAAGTGAGATAGGAAGATTATAGATTAGGATGAATCAGATTTGGTGTCTGATCTCTATTATTCACAAAGACTCAAGAATTTATTAATATTTTTGCCAGACTGTAACTAATACTATGCATTTTTTTTCACTTTGAAAATTTTTCTTCTTCCTTTGGCTGATATGTTAAATTTAGGGAATTTTCTTAGTTCTTTTAGTTGATGTTAGAAACAAGGAGAAAGATCCAAGAGGTGTTCTTAGTGCCTAGATTTTTGGGAGTGCCTATATCTCTAGGTGTGCTGCTAAAGTTCCATGAGATGCTAAGCTCATAGGATGGAAACAGAAGGGCCTCGCAGGGCATGGTGGTACAAGCCTTAAATCCCAGCACTAAGGAGGTAGAGGCAGGTGGATCTCTGTGAGTTTGAGGACAGCCTGGTCTACATAGTGAGTTCTAGGACAGCTAGAGCTACAAAGTGAGATTCTGTTTACAACAACAACATAACAGAAGAACCTGCTTACATGTTGAGGGCAATGTTGAGGTCAGGAAAGGACCCACATACATGTTGGGAGAATCTTATCAATAGGAGTTCTCCATGATTTAATATCACACACACACACACACACACACACACACACACACACACACTTCCTGACAGTGAGTTTCACAGAACAGGTGACAGCTGACATCACCTTGGGTAAGCTTCCCCATCCAGAAGACTGACTGTTATAGAGACATGCTTGCAGAAATTTGTCTGACTGGGGTTCCCCTCCAGGCAGCTGGTCCATGCAGGGTGAGGTATTGACTCCCCACCCCCACCCCCATGAAGCCATGGTGCAGGTTAGCTCTTCAGAGTTGTCCTGCTTCGGGATAAGACTGGCTAAACTGCTGACTTGCAAGTCCAGTGTAATCCAGTGCAGATTCTAACAGCTTTAACATGAGAGATGGAAGACTCCACATCCCATATTTACACTCACCACACACAGCTCCCCTTTCTCAACATTCTTGACCCAACTTGTAAATTACTCTGCTTCCCAATCCCCAAACCAACTCTCTGCCACTTTCTAAATCCACATAAAATACCAAAGGGTATGCGTTCATCTCCATTCTTAACCCAAGCTACTTCTGTTTCCACTCATAGTGGATAGCCTAATGCAATGTTCACTATTCCCCTCATGTCTCCCATGAACACCCATAAATGGGGCTATGCTTAAGCAGCAATTGTTTGGACTCAAGCCAACCCACTAAGAACATCCATGCATCCTTGTGTTACTGTGATAAGCCACAGACCAAAAGCACCTTGGGGAAAGTAAGGACTTATTTGACTTAGAGTCCATCATGGAGAGAAGCCAAGGCAGGAACTCAAGACAGGAACATGGAGGCAGAACATGAAGCTGAGAACATAAAGGAACACTGCTTACTGGCTGGCTTCCTCTGGTTTGCTCAGCTATTTTTCTTGTATAGCCCAGGCCCAGATTTACTCAGGGTTGGCACCACCCACAGTGAACTGGGCCTTCCTGTATCAATCATCAATCAAATTAATGCCCCACAAATAGGCCCATAAGCCAAACTTATGGAATCAATTTCTCTATTGAGATTTCCTCTTCCCAGGTTTGTCAAGTTAACAGCTGAAGCTAACTTTAATACAAGACTAGCCTTGTCTCCACCGCCAGCTATCTATAGGGATATTCCCATGTGGTTGATAGAGAAATACCAGTAGTAAGTATGGTGCTATGGGGTACCTGGGTTACATGATGCATGATACTGGTCCCCTGATCCCCTGTCCCTGACCATGGCTGGATGCACTTTTACAGAGCTACAAGGGATTGTTCCAGAGTCTGCCCCTCTTTACATCTTACGGGTGTGATAACTCAGTTCACAGTTATCCATTCCGACCACATGCTCATTTTCTATCCCACAGCTGGGTGCTCCATCTCTAACTGATGCTCATAGCATGCCAGGACATTTTAGATGGAGTTTCTCTGCTACAGATACCATAGCTTTGTTCTAGAACTCTAGAAGTCTAAGAACGTGACATACATCTCCCAGCCCAGCACTTGCCAAAAACACTAGGAGCTACTACCAATAGTTCTGGTACCATAGGGTCTGCTAGGCCATATGGCCCAAGCAGCAGGACATCTCACACTGCAGTCTGGAGCTGCTGAAGAGCCATTTCCTGGACTTGGCTCTACTCACAGTCAGCAATCTTCCATGTCACCTGACAAGTGAGTCATAGCCTCATGCCAGGTAGAGAACAGGCTTTGCTCAGCACCCAAAAACTACCCAGGCTCCGTGCTTTCTTCTTCACAGTAAGAAGTGCAAGATAGAATGTTTCGTCTATTATGACTGGATAGGTCTCCACTCTGCTTGAAGTCTCCGGGCCCCTCACTTTTTTGATGTTATCACAGTGCATATGTCTTTGTGGGATTAATCCCCACCCTGCTTAGAACTTGCACCTCCCATGAAGTTCACCTGTTCACCTGTTCTTAGTCAACAGATGCCATTAATAATATACCAGTAGCTTGTTTCCTGAAGGTCCTGATGACTCATAACCTTCCAGTGATATGAAAACATAACCCTGGGGAGGAGGATGGCACCTCAAGCTGTTCTTGGTCCCGGTGAACACGTCCTATGTCTGATTCCTTTCACCCCCTGGGATGGAGAATGCTCACCCGGTTAATAGACAGCCCGGCCATGGGTCTTAAGTAGACCTGCTTTTGGCTAAGATGCTGCCTGAGCTTTCTTCCTGACAGAGATCACCGCTGAACGTTTCCATTCTTCAAGATCTCTGTGGCTTTTGAAGGAACTAGACCAGGCATAAGGATGTGGAGGGGACCTCAGACCTTCTGTATCCTCAGGTGCTAAGGATGGAACTGAATCCACCATTCACCTCATACAGGACATTGTTTGATTGATGTCTTGTGTGTCAGGTGGAGAACGATTTTAGAAGCCTCCTCTGGCCTTTACACCATGACGGCTCTTGCCTGCAAGTCTGGGGCTGTGTATGATGGCTTTTCCAATTAGCAAACTTCTCGGTTCCTAGGCTATTAGGTTTGGGTGGGAAAATGACCATTGTGTAAGACAGGGAACCTGGTGGGCCTAATAATGATACAACTAGGTTAAGACCCCATTTAATAGCTGACCACCCAAGTCTCCCATTTTGATCAGGAGATCACGATGTTACATGGAACCACAACCTCAATATTTGATATTACATTTTCCTCAGCAACCTGTTAAGTGGCTGTAGGTCCCTTTATAGAAGATCTAGGTAAATTACTCTCTATATACTTACTATATATTGTAGATCTTTTTGCTAAAAACCTGGTCTCTTCTTATATCAAGCATGGATGGACCTAAAAGCTGGGCAGATTTAAACCTGTTCTATGGACTGTAACTTTTTATTGAGACAACAGCTTTAGCCTTCTGCTTGTCTGTTGTTGGTTTCCATTTTTTGGTTTTATGGATCGTCTTTGACAATCCTTCTAGCTCACCTCAGCCATGCCAGATCCCATTAAGCTTTTCCAGAGCTCCCTGGGCACTGGACCCCCTCAGCTGCTACTCTGACCTTGCCACCTTTCACAGGAATCACATCCATCTTGCATCTGGCTGGCTGAGCATTGCAGTCCCACCTCTGTCGTCCAGAGACTCTGTCACTCCCACTGCTATCAAGGAGCCCAATTTTGAAATAGTGCTTCCTGTCATTATCCTGGACCACGGAGGTTGGCTGTCACTGTACTCTCAATAACACCCATGCCCTGCTCACTTCTTTGATAGTGTCTTCTGGTCCTAACTTCAGAACATAGTCAGCTAACTGGTGTTTGGCTTCACATAATGTAACTTGTAAATCTGTTCATTTCTTCATTCAAAGTTGTACTAGAAATCTCATGTATTTATCTAACTTGGATCACAATTCTATTCATGCTTCTGAGAGGAACCCTGTCGGTGTGTTGACATCTTCCATGCATTCAAATTGTTCTCTGTCATCTTATCTGAGTGTGCCATTGGTCCAGGACCCTCCATCCAGTCTCATTCATACTCCCTACAGGGACACGTATGTTGGCCCCACCTTTACGAAGCATGTCTACCCTCTCTTGAAGGCTTAGGGCTTCCACTTCATCTGTAACCAAACCCTAATCATTTGTTTGGTGTCAATGAGATAAGGTGACAGGGGCAATGTATGTATTCATGCACATCAGAAGCCCGTATAGTCACCAAGGAAGGCGGTGCTATTGACTGAATTATGTCACCTAAATATACACGTTAAAGTCCTAACTATATTATGATTGTATATGGTGATGGAGATTTCAATGGTCAAAACTAAGTAAGGTCAAAGGTCTGGAACCCTAATCTCATAGTACTGGTATCAGAATAAGGAGAAGGAACTGCCTCTCTCTCTCTCTCTCTCTCTCTCTCTCTCTCTCTCTCTCTCTCTCTCTCTTTCTCTCTCTCTCTCTCATCTCTTGTCTCTTTCTCTCTGTGTCTCTGTCTGTCTGTCTGTCTGTCTGTCTCTCTCTCTCTCTCTCTGTGTGTGTGTGTGTGTGCTACCTTTGTCTTTTTTAAATTAGGTATTTATTTCATTTACATTTCCAATGCTATCCCAAAAGTCCCCCACAAGCTCCCCCACCCACTCCACTTCTTGGCCCTGGCGTTCCCCTGTCCTGAGGCAGATAAAGTTTGCACGACCAATGTTCCTCTTTCCTTTTTTTCTTTTGGCTAGATGAGGACGTAGTGAGGTGGCAGCCATCTATAAGAAGAGAAGTTCTCCTCCCCCCTGTCCCCCGCCCCCCCACCCCGCCCCAGTGGTGTTGGCAGTATAACCTTGGAATTCCAGCCTCCACAACAGAGAAAATTACCACCACACACCCAATCTATGGTATTTGACTACAAATCTTGAACTAAGATAGGTTTTGGCACCAAGAAAGCACTAGCCTATAATGGGAGGAGTTGAGCACCAAGGGGATATAGAGAGTATATTTAGTGAGTGATATACCTGAGCACCAAGGGGATAAATAGAGTGTATTTAGTGAGTAATATACCAAGGGATTCTGGGGGTTCACCTCAAGTTTTCCAAGGCAGAGAATTCAATCACCTCTAGACCACGGTTCTCTCATAATTAAATATGGGGCTTGGTCCTTGGTATTTTTCTGTGTTTTGGCTGCAAAAAATAAAAGACATTGCCCAGCCAAAGAAAACATATGGCATCCAATTCAGCTTTAATGTATAACTAAACACCCTCAGCCACTCGCTGTTTTTCCCACCGTGTAGATTGCTGCAGGGCCTTCTGATTCCACAGTCCTTGCAATTACTACATCCTCATATTTCTCTAGGGTCAGAGAGAATTTCATCCCCACCCGTCTCTTCCATGGCTACCCTAACTCCTGGCCACCACTGGTGAAGGTTAATGATCAAACTGCTATGGCATCTGATGGGGGCGGGAGGGGGACAATAGTCATTCTCCATGACAACCATGGTGGTGTTTGCATTGTCAGCCACTTAGCAGGTGGTCCAGCCTGAGTCTGCTTCTTTAAACCACTTTTGGCACCAATTTCCTTGGGTTGGTTTCCAAGGAAACAGACTCTGAGATGAGGTTTGCCCAGAGGAAGTTGATTGAGGAGTACCTTTAGGACAGTATCTGCTGAGGAGAGAAGGACTAGGGTTGTACAGAAGGATGGTTGAGTGTGACACAGTCTTAGTCTTTCCATGGATCCCCACCAGAGCTCTGCAGCTGGGATCCACCTTGAGCCAAGAGAGCTGAGTCTGTATTCTTGCACATCACTAAGCCATTGGCTGGTAGCTGCCCTATGAAGAAGTCACAATCTCAAGTGAGGCATTTGTCTTCACAATTTTGGAGAGCAATTGGGCTGTGATCTGCCAGCTGAGGACATGCTAGTGGGGCAGGGCATGTGGGTGTATTGGTGCTATAATCTTATCACATGGCTATCAAGTGACAGACAGAGAGATGGGTTATTTTCCTCTTTCTCATATGTCATGTAATATTCAAAATATCTATCCAAAGACAAAATTTTTTGCCATGGTTTCCTAGGCAGAAGATAGGCAGAAGTAAATTCGGTTACATCGCCAAAGAATAAGCAAGAAAATCCTGGTTATCACTTGTGGGCAGTGACTTCCACGTTCAAAAAACCTCCTCATCTTCAGGGTTTGGTTGAATTCTGGCCAAGGTACATGTCTGAAGTTCAGCTGCCAAGATCTGGTCCTGAACCATAGAAACTTTTCCATGTGCTATCCTGTCTCTCTTCTGTTGTCCTCCAAGTGTATATAAAAGAGGCAGCAGGATATCCAGGGACACAGGGAATGGAAGTATTACAAGCAAGAATGATCCCAGGTCTCAGGACAGTCACCAACAAAAGACCTTCAGAATCATCAATGAGTGGGCAGCTTAGTTTTAAAGTGTGTGGTTACTGAATTTCAAGTTTATGTATTAAAACATCTGCCTGGACTAAAACAGTAACTTATCTGAAGGTGCAAAGGCTTTTGGGAAGAACATTTACCTAGAGAGAAATGTAACAAGTTAAAAATCTCAGAGGCCAACATGCTTTGAGTATTTGGCTCTTCTGGCGTGAGTGGTCAGGGCTGCACGGGGAAGCTGCACTGGACAGCCCAAGTCACACAATGAGACTCAATTCTGCCTCGGCTACTAACATAGTATGTGAAAACAGGAAACTTCTCTGGGCTCTGTTGTCTCTGTGACAAGGCTCATAATAGCACCTACCTCTCAGGAACTTTCCACAAGGGAAGATAGGCAGGTGCTGTATATGGAGCCCAACACATTAATAAACAGAGAGTGTCATTTTATGACTCTCTAATCACCGTTGAGTCTCCAAAAGCCCCAAGAAGCACGAAGGCATATTTATTTCTGTTTACAGATTGGGGATGTGGCTGTGTGGAATTTTACAAGGCCCTGTAAGACAATGCCAGCCCATACAGGATTCCCGATCTTTCCACTTTTGACTTCTTGTGATTCCAGGCACCCAGCCACATCCCTGATCTATTCTAGCCATCTCACTAACAGCCGTCCCGGAAGCAGCTTTTCTGTGAACATGCCTTCTCTGATGTAGGTTTCTGGGGTGAAGCTGACATCCGAACTGGGGAGCTAAGTTCCCATGTCACAGAGGGGCATGCAAGGATGTCTGTTCACTATTACCCATATATACCCTGCTCTTATCCCCATCACCCATCCTCTTCCCAAAAGCCAGGGCACCTCAACAGCATTGCTTCAAAGCCTCCTGGAGGATCAGCACAGAGGACACACCCCGAGGAGAAGCACTCAGGAACTTAACAGTCACCATGCTCAAAGGACAGCAGTAAAGAGGCAGAGGAGAATGGCTAGAAAAGAACAGACTATATTTCTCTTTCAAGTTCCCTGGAATCAGGCTGTGCCCTTGATCTCAGGAAGCATCCATGATGGTGGTGGGTTTAGTTTGTGCTGTCGTGATTGGTTCTACAGAGCTTAGTTGGGCTTTTTTTTTTTTTAACTCATAATGTAGATTCAGAAAGTGAAATACCACTTGGATAATGAAAAGTAACCAAAACTTACAAACTGTTACTATTTCTCATAAAGGTAGCACTAACGAACCTCTCACTGTTGAAGTGTTTCCTAGGTGCCAGGCACCATTTTGAATGTCCTGCATATTGTCTCATCTACACCCCCAGTCCCCGCCCCCTTCTTCCCCTCCCCTCGCAAAGCTTCCCATTCTATGTCAGCCATCTGAGCAGGGCAGGTTTCTGTGTCTCTCCCTCCATCTCTCCCGACCCACACTGCACACTGCTTGGTTTTCCCAATGGCACTCTCGTCTTGTCCAGTGTCTTCTCTGGCTTCATTCACTTTTCTTCCCATCAGCAAAGGCTCTGCCTGCTGGCACCTATTTCTGTCTTTAGGCCTGAGAGACGAAGGGAACCCACCAAGCATCTTGGGCTTCCCAGACTTGGAGAGCTCTGCCACCATGAACAGGCAGGGCCAAGCCCAACACAAAGATCCTGTTAGCAATAGGAAGCCGAGATAGCTGTGTGAGCTCTGGAGGACTGTGGTGACCTCTTCAAGAAGGCCCCTCTGCCTTGTGTGGTCACAGAGCCATCAGGGGCAGCCCCAGAGCTGAAGATTCTATCTTGTGGGAGGGTACACTCGCTAAAGAATGCCAGAGGTGATCACGGGGCTGAAAAAAAAAAAACAAACCAACAACAACAAAATTATTTTTAGGCAAATAATTTAGCCTAGTGTCCTCAGTGCCTGGCATTAATTTAGTTGTACATCATCAAGTCCCCAATAAATACATTCTCTGTTGTCCCAGGGAAATACCCTGTGAATAGGTAACAGGCCACCCACTTCTGCTGACTAATCATTTTCCTTCTATTGGGTGCCTGTTGCACTTTATAAATGACTTTAATTTGCAGTGCATTATGTCTCTGTGTGTTTCTTGCCTCTAACTCCCCGTGCAATATTTTGTGTTTATTCCCACAATAGTTTAACTGTTTAACCTTTTCAGAGTGGTGGCGTGGCGTGGCGTGGTGTGTGTGTGTGTGTGTGTGTGTGTGTGTGTGTGTGTGTTGGGTTACATGCATATTTTTGGTATCACCAGATACTTAATTTCTTCCTTCATTTCCAAAGCAACCCATTCCACTCAGCCATCTTCAGTATCAGTTACCTTTGCTTTCTGTAAATCTGGCCACTGGGTGATGTAGCTTGAGGAGCCAGCCCTGTTTGGGGAAAGGTGAAGCAGAGGCCTGAATCCAGCTTGGATTATTAGGTCCCAGCAGGAGCAAAGCAAGGCTACTGATCAGATTTGGATCCACCACAAAGGGAATTCTCTTTAAATATACAACCAGAGCTTTACCCTGGAAAACACCAAAGCATGACGCTTAACAAGGAAAGTAATAACAACCAATTATCGATCACTCACTGCATGAGAAGTCCTCTACTTGCACATAGTCTCAGTGTTCCTCACTAGAAAATCTCCGGAGGTGGGTGCTGTGATTGTGCCCATTCAACAGATAAGGAAACTAGAGTCCAGAGTAGTGATGTCTTTTAGTCCAGGGCACACTGCTGGCGTAATCTCAGCTGGCTTTGACTCTGAAACCAAACTCTGCCTCATGGTTCTGTTCTAGTATATGCAGTTCAACTTCTGGGTAGAGGGGGAACATCCTAAACACAGAGCCAGGCTCTTGTGCACATGCAGGTCCATCTGAGGGCCCTCGGATCTGCATAAACTGTCTGGATATAACTAGCTTTGGCTCTGACCAGTATATCAGCCCATTGGCTCTTAAGGCCAGCCAGCTGATGCTCACCCTATGGAAAAGTGGAAGCTCACACATTGGTTCAACAGTTTCTAGAGCAGACACTCACTCAGCACAGCAGACACTGGCACACATGAGCGCTGCAAGGAAGACCACAGCTCTACGCTCACAATAAGCAGGCAGACTCAATCTCTAATTGTTAACAGGCCTCTGTTTATATTGCTACCATAATACAGCGTCACAGACTTAGCCACCTGAGGCACCTGTTGCTCCACAGTCCTGCAGGTGAGAGGTCACAGTGGCCCCACCTGATTCCCTGCTCTGACACACAGAGGCCAAAATCAAGATGTCAGCTAGCTGGCTCTTCTGGAGACTTCACCGCACCAAGGCAACACAGACCCCCATTTTTGACTGATGCCAGAGACCCTATTTGCTTTCTAGCTGACACCTTTCCTCTTGCCATCCTTGGGGTTGCCTACACCCTTCTTTATGTAAGCCCTGCTCCCTGACAGCTCTTTCTCAAGCTGTGACTCTTCCTGCCACCGCTCTCTTCCAAGGACTTATGAGTGCACTGTGCCCATTTGTCATCCTTTTGTAATCTAAATAACCACACATTCCGAAGTCCTCACTGTGTACTTGTTTAGTGGCAGCAGGGTCTGGTCTAAGTGCCGACTATAGCCCAGTCAACAACGTAGACCAAAGTCCCTGGCCTCGGGGAACTTATATTTAAGTAAGAAAAAGATGTCAATGAACAGGACCAATAAAATGAAAGCATAAAGGAAGTCACACACACACACACACACACACACACACACACACACACACACACATGAAAGAGATAAAACCATGCCGGGAAGTTTGGTAAGGTAGAGCAGATTGAGTCTCAGAGGCTCTGTGGGGACACACCTGAGGCTTAGGTGACTCAGCTCCCTGTCAGACTCCTGACTTAGAATGTGTGCCAGCCATGCTTCTCACATAAAAGAAATGTGTCTTATGGTCACGTAGGCCCAAAACAGAGTTCTCCATGCTAATGAGGTGCTGAGAGGCCCAGAGACCAACCTTAGCCAATAAGCTTCCCTTCCCAGACACTGGTCCCTGCAAATGGTATTTAATCTCAGGCCCACCCTGAGAAGTGGGGTATGGTTTTATGCATCCATTTTCCGCTATGACAATAAACTGTTTAGAGCCATGGACTGTCTCTTTTGTCAAGATCCACCGTGAGGAACCCAGGGATGGCCTTTGTCTACAGAGACAAACCTTTTTTCTCCCATAGAAGGCTTCCTTGCACTCCCAGACACAACTGCCACCAAGCCTGACTCTGCCAAGCTAAGGACAACCATCCCCCATGGGACAAGCTGGTTCTCCCCTTCTCCCTCTGACTCCCCAGCCCTGGGCTAGACTCTGTCTCCAGCTCACAGGCCCCCAACTCCATTTTCTGCTCTTCCATGGCTCCCAGCAGTGCCTAGATGTCCAATAGTCAGAGTAGTCGAAGCCCCAGCCTCATCTCAGGCCTGGGGACCTCTGAACCAGCTCTGGCTTTCCCACATATCAGACTGCTCTTTCCCACTCCTGGAGCAGTGTCTTGGGGCTTCCCTACAGCCCAGCATGCAGCAGGGTAGACTCAAGCTGAGACACACACACACACACACACACACACACACACACACACACACACACGGAAGTTTTATTTAGCCATAAAGGAAAACACAATGGAGGATGGAAACCCTGATGTCAGGTGAAACCAGACAGTTCCACAAAACAAATACTGCACATTGTCTCTCACATATAAAAGAAAGCCAAGAGAAAGATGGGGAGTGGTAGTGAAGACTATGAAATGTGGCTGGTACAGAGCTGGGGAACACACACAACAGTCAGGGAAAGGCTTATGGGAAACATACTCATGAAGCAATGCACAAAGGAAGAAAGAAAGAGAACTATGCTAATAACTGGGAAAGAATGTTCTAGAAAGAAAAGACAGTAGTATGAAAACATTAGACAGGAGCATGACGTGCATGCCCCATGCTCAAAAGGCAGCAAGAAATCTGGTATGGCCAGAGCAATGAGGGACAGAGTGGGACAAGAGGAGGTTGCAGAGGTGACAGAGTCAGCCAAAGTGGGACTTCTAAGGCTAGGACCAGGATGGGCATCATAGCATCGGAAGGATGGTTACAAGGAAGCATGCCCCTGTAATTCTTGTGGTCAGGGAAGCTGGGTTGCTTGTCTACTTTGACGTAACAAGCTGGTACCCATAGATACTTCTCTCTTGGGCCCTCTGTGTCAAGGGTCTGGAAGGCCTGGCTCAGAGACTTCGAGTACTGCTATCCAGATGACAGCTGGGATCTGCCCACTGCATGCAACAACTACCCTGCAATCCCAGCTGCCTGCCAGGCAAGACTCTCCACAGCTTAGCAGGAATGTCTCCACAACAAGGCCTCTGACTTCTTCCAGCCCAGGGAACCTTTGGAGGCCCATAGATCAAGCTGCCTTTTATATCTGAGTCACATATATACATATACATCATATACATATATATATATATATATATATATACATATATATATATATACACATACATATATATACATATATATACACATACATATACATGTGTATGTACATGCATAATACTCTTTTCCTTAGACCCAAGTTTGTGTGAAATTTTTTCTGGAGAAATGAACAGAAGTTTATTTACCACAGGTAGGTCACTAATAGACCAAAACGGGACCCATCCAGATCTAGCTTGGTGAATGAGTTAAATTGAGGTTATACGTAAGAGTTTACTTAGGGGAGTGTGGGTAGTTCACCACCAAAGACCACTCTTTCTTCCTCACAACTGTTAATTGTAATTGCTCAAATACCCTAAGTGAGGGTGGGGACTCATGAGTCCCACCCATTAGTGGACTATTAGTTGATTTGTTACTGTGCTGATTTCAAGGAGGTAATTGTAGTTGGTGAGAATAGCAATGGCTGTCACATTATGAAGGCAGCATTTCTCCACACCAAGCCACTCTGTCCTGCTTCTCCCCACCCCCAGTAAAAAAAAAAAGTGTCCACACAAGACTGGATACTAATAAATGGGTGTTGTGGGGGGCAATTGGAGTATAATAATGCCTGTTACCACTGAAGGATTCTCCAAAGAGGGGCTGTTTCATGTTCATGTCTTCCACGGTGACAATTTCTTTCTGACAGTAAGAAGTGCTTATGTCTTAGGTGTTGGGGATAGATGTGAGCAGATCCTGGGGTGTATTCTCCCTAAATTCCAGGCTGCCCATGCTTCTCTACCCCTCAGGACTGGAGTCTCAGGCTCCAGTGTCCGAAACCTTCTTCTTTACTTACATCCAATCTTTCCCACCTAGTACACTGTCTCCTTTCTCTACTTCCCAAACATTGGCCATTTTGAGACCCCATTCAAGCCACGCTCTTTTTCTCGGAACCCTCTTGTTTCATTTGGATGGAAAATGCCCCCCAGAGGCTCATGTGTTTGAACACCTACTCCCCAGATGGTGGCGCTGTTTTGGGAGGTTGTGAAACACTGAGTTATGTGTGATTCTTTCTGGTTCTCTAGGACTTTCTCTCCCTGATCCTTCAAGATGTGAACAAGCTATACTGCAAACTTTTACCACCACAGAATGAGCACTCCAGGTGTCAGGAGAGACAGTCCCTTCTAAACTGAGAGCTGAAATCACTTCTCTTGCTCTTGTCTGTCAGGTACTTGGTGAGAGAGTAACTAACCCTCTTTCCTAATGCTCTGGCCTGTTTTTGTTGTTTTCTCTGGAAAGAAACATGACAGTTGGCCTCATAGCAGACGTGTTTAATAGGACAGCCTGTTCCTTTTCTGTGTATGCTTTGTGTTCCTCACTCACTGTCAACTCCCAGGGGACAGAGCTGTGTCTTACTCACGTCTGACATCCCAAGGACTCTGCCCTTGGCCAGGGCCTGGTGGTTAAGAAATGGCTCCCTCTGGATGGGCAACTAAGGATGTATTAAAAAAGGAATTGATTTACAAGATTAAACGATGCTGTTGAGTTGAGCATGTTTGTGTGGGATTATAATCCCTGGACACTGGAAACAGGATTGTGAGTTCCAGGTCAGTCTGAACTGTAAAGTTAGACCCTGTCTCAAAAAGAAAAGAAGCTATCAAAGGATAAGGCAGAGCCCACAGCCAGCCCCAGCATGGAGCTAATGTCCCCACTCCACAGGAGCAAGGGACATTCCAGACTGGAGGCAGGAGCACAGGGAGGACCTCCTGGAGGGAGCTGTGGCAACTTACAGTGACACACGGAGAAAGAAATGAGCAATAAAAGCCTGACTTCTCCTCATGGCTCACTGGTAGCTCTCCCTGACCAAGTTCAAGCAGGATCAGAGGCAGGGGGATCTGATGATACCACTCATGAAGGCCAACATATGTCTATTGAGCAATGTGGAAAGTGGAGAATAAGTTTGGAGAAGTCTTATGAAGATTACACAGGAAGACAGAAGAACACAAGACCCAAAGCTGATGCCTGACTCCAGGGTTCTGCCTGATAATCCCCTGCAAGCTTGTCTGTTCCCTGGCACACCTGCCTAAAGTGCCCATTTCAGGACACAACTCAACACTTTCTTTGCATAAGAATTTGGCTCCATGTCTGTCTAACAATGCTATCTGGCCCATTGGCTCTGATAAAAATTCTTTGTGCTTCTTGCTCAACTATTTTTGCTGTGGTTTGACACATAATAGCCAGAAACTGAAAACAACCTAGATGTCCCTCAATTGAAGATAAAGAAAACGTGGTACATCTGCACAATGGAGTATTACTCAGCAGATAAAAAAACGTCATCATGAAATTAGCAAGCAAATAGATCTAACTAGGAAAAAAAATCCTGAGTGAGATAACCCAGACCAAGAAAGACAAATATGGCAGACATTCACTTATAAGTGGATATTAACTGCTAAGTAAATGATAATCACACTATAGCCCAGACCACCCAGAGAGGTTAGATAAGAGGAGGGCTATAGGTGGTGTGCATGGATCTCCCTGGGAAGGGCAAATAGAATAGATTCTGCAGTGGGCTGGGGGCAGGTGGAGACAGAGCAGAAGGGATAGTGTGTGGGCAGGGAGGGATGAAGGGGGTGAGTGTGGAGAGATAGCTGGACTAGGGGAGCATTTGGTGGGTGGTGCACAAACCTAGTGCAGTGGGAACTTCCTGGAATCTATGAGGGTGACCCTAGTGAGGATTTCTGATAATAGAAGACCCTGATTTTGAAATGGCCATCTTTTGCAGCCAGGCAAGGCTTCTGATGGTAGGATTGGGATATGTTTGGTTGAGTTGTAGGCTCAGGAGGTTCTGTGGAGATCTCTAAATAAGTCAGACTGGGGCTAGGTCAGAAGGTCACTCTGAAAACTGAGAAGGGGGCCCCTATTGCTGAGGACAACTTCCACCCAGCTCCTTGAATATAGAGGTTGAGCCAGTGCCTACGTGGAACCTTCACCACTATGTTCTACTCTCTTGGGTTCAAAAAGGTACTGTGTAGGCTACAGAAAGAATAACCTGGAAATCAACTCAGCCACAATCTGTCCTGCCTGCTCAATGTGCTAGAACAATGGTTGCACAGAACTTGTAGGAATGGCCAACCGAAGTCTGATTTAACTTGAGGCCCACTTCACAAGAAGGAATCCATGCCTGACATTGCTTGGGTGGCCAGAAACTGGAGGCTGCATAGCCCAGAGACCTAGGGTTGAACCAAACATGATTGGTCTTTAAAAAAAATCAAAGAAATGATTCTTAATGGTACTCTTCTATACTCAGATTGGTGCACTTTCCTATCACCATCAGAGAGGCTTCCTCTGATAAGAGATGGGAGTGGGTGCCGAGACCCACAGCCTGACAATGTGCAGAGAGAGAGTTTAAACTGGAGGTCTCTATTGGGTCCCTCCCCCTCAGAGATCAGGGAAACCCACAGAAGAGGGGTGGGGGAAAACAGTAGGACTCAGAGGGAATGGAGGACACCAGGAGAACATGGCCAACAGAATCAACTAAGCAAGGTTCGCATGGGCTCACAGAGACAAGTGGAGCCAGCATGGCACCTGTATAAGTCTGTACCATGTCCTTTGTGTATATGTTATGGCATCTTTGTGGGACTCCTAAGAGTGGGAGCAATTCTATCTCTGACTTTTTTGCCTGTTTTGGGGGGAACACTTTTCCTCCTATTGGGTTGCCTTGTTCAGCCTCAACATGAGGGCTTTTTCCTTGTCATATTGTCATTTTATTGTCCTGTTTGGCTGTTGTGCTTTGGAGACCTGCTCTTTTTTGAAAAGGAAATATGAGTATAGCAGTTCTATGGGAGAGGGGAGGCAGGGGGCAGCTAGGAGGTGTGGAGGGAGGGGAATCTGTGGTTGGGATGTATTGTATGAGAGAAGAATCCATTTTAAATAAAAATTCATTTTTTGTGTGCTGGGGTTGGCTTTTCCAATTTTCATAGTGAGCTGACAACCTGCTTAACCTCCAAGGACAGCAGGACCCTCCAAAACTAAGGGGCATGGTAGAAAGAGTGGAAACACTGGGCCCCATGTTAATCGCCTCATTCTTCCATCTGGTCCTTTTACAATGCTTGGAATTTATAAAGCCACTGTTGGAGTTTCTGCAAAAGCTTTGCTTTTAATTAAGTGGCCTAGTTTCAGTAAATAGTGTGACAGGGATGAATCTATCTGTGGGGACTGATGTTCTGAGAAAAAGTCCTGCCAGACCCCGTGGAAGTGTAGCCCCCATATGGAAGGACATGGAGGAAGGATCTCTGACAGGATGCCACTAACTCTGTGACCACCGGCAGGCAAAGGCCTCCAGATGCCACCCGAGGATGGCACGGAGCCAGGCCTTGCCAGCTTCCAAGAGAATAGCTCCAGACCCCAGCCTGCCAAGTGGACGTTCACATACAAAACTTACACAATTGAAAGGGGCCCAGGGACCATCTTCCCAGCTGCTGGGCCTGGTTCCAAAGTCAGGGTTTGTCTGCGGTGTGATTTTTCAGTCTGTGGCAATATACGGACTATGACAACAGAGTCATGTTTTCTAACAGCTAAAATAACTCAGAGTTGTTTTGAATTTTGTATCATTTCTTCTTCATGGGAAAGAATGTTTTCTTTAAGGAAAGATGGTTATTGTGTGCAGCATAGCTTTCCTGGAAGTGTATGCACTGTCTGCTGTGACATGAGTGTGCTCCAATACATCCCCCAGAGGGTGGTGAGCCAGAAGTTCAGTTGCTAGCACAACCGAGCTTCTGACTCATCAAAGTGGCTCAACCTTTCAGAATGGGACCTAGGAGAAGGTAGGTAGATCATGGGGGTAACACCCTCTGAAGACTGATGCCAATGGGCTGGGCTGGTCTCACAGAACACATGGCTAGAGAGAGAACCCGCCTCCTCCACAGCTGACCTTCTCTCTTCTTAACTGATTTTATTGAAGCTATAACAATATTTATTTTAAAATATTTTCAATTAATTCTTTGAGAATTGTGTGTATCTGGACAATATTTTTGATCACACATATGCCCTATCTTCCCCCTAACTCTTCTCAGACCCACATCCCAGCCTTCACCTCACCCCTCTCAGCTTCACACCCTCTCTCCCAACTTCCCCCTCTTTTGCCCACTTTCGCTCTCTCCCTCTCCTGTGCAATTTTTGTTGCCCACATATGCATAGGTGTGGGGCCATCCATTGAAGCATGGTTGATCTACCAGAGATTGTCCACCAGAACTTGATAGGAGGACCCTCTTGCTGAAAACACTACATACTTTTGGTCATAGATCATGAAAATCAAGTTAGCGCTGTCCAGAAAGCTTCTTCCCCGACGGCTAGCCTTCACGGTACTGGGTGATTCTACGAAGGCTGCTGGGGAAGACAAGTTAATAACAATCTTAACAAGTTGAGAACAGTGTGAGCCACAATAATAACCAGGTGGCAAAATAACCAACAGATACAATAGAGGTACAACTTTACTACTATTATTCTACTAAATGGACACAGTGTCAACTCCTCTCTTAATTCATATCTCTCTACCCATAGATTAGTGCAGCTCTCAAAAGTTTCTTGGTGCAGAAAAGAACAACTGTGCAAACATGATGCAGAGAATAAGTGTTGGGGGAGCATGCAGCCACAGTGAGATATCTGTGCCATGCCTACTCCCCCCAAGGCTCAGGACCATCTAGAAATAGGAAAGACTGTGCCTTAGTTTGAGTTTTATTGCTGTGAAGAGACACTGTGACCAAGGAAACTCTTACAAAGGACAACATTTCATTGAGGCTGGCTTACAGGTTCAGAGGTGTTGCTCATTATTGTCATAGTGGAAAGCATGGCAGCAAGCAGGCAGACATGGTGCTGGAGGAGCCAAGCATTTTTCTACATCTCATTCTGAAGGCAGTTAGGAGCAGACTATCTTTTGCAGGTAGCCAGGAGGGGACCCTCTTCCACACTTTGAGGTAGGAGACCTCAAAGAACTCCTACATAATGACACCCTTTCTTCAACAAGGCCTTACCTCCTAACAGTGCCACTCCCCATGGGCCAAGCATATTCAAACCACCACAGACTGTAAGAGCAAGAGGTTGGGGTGGACTAGAGTGAAACATCTTATGGCCATGACAGGACCAGTGTGCTCATGACTTCAGGCGCTGTGGTTGACTGTACAAGGCCAAGGAAGGAAAAACTCCAATATGGAGGGGCTCATAGCTGAAGAGCTATGGACAATTTATGGCTTCTGGGTAAGGGAGAGCCAGTTTTCTTAGGGGTGTGTCCAATTCCCTCTTTTGTTTCTCTCCATGCTAGGACATCACCAGAACATTTCATCAGAGATGTTTGGACTATTAGAGCCACCAGAATCATGAACCAAATCACAAAATAAACCTTTTTTCTTTATTACCCAGCATCATGTATTAAATTATAGAAACACAAAATGTACTATTATGCATTCTAAATGTATTCTCAGAACACATGCCCTAACTTGAATACACAAGTACATATCCTTAAAAATATTATTATTCCATAGGATCTCAACGAAGTAACAACTCCTGACCTAATTATCAAGATGGCGGTGTTCAGAGGCATCCTAAGATTCTGAGATTTACAACACATCCAGTAAAGTTGGTTGAAAACTGACTTCTGTCTTAGCTATTGGAGGCCTGGGAAGAAGTTGCCTGACTTGCCTTCTCTAAGCAGGCCACTGACTGGCACACTGGAAATGAGAGGACGGATCCTCTTACACAGAATAATCAGGCTATCTCCCTTCCATCTCTGTATGCCTCCCTTCTCTGGATTTCAGACATGTTTAACGACTCTCACCCACCCCCTCCTCGAACTCTACCCCCTCTGGTGCTAGCTGAGGTTTGAACCCATTCTTTTCCACATGCTAGGCAAGTGAGTAGTATTTCCAGCCCCCAGACCACATTTTTAAAATGTTGCTTCATATGTGTTTGTTTTTTTTCCTGCATTCATGTCTGTGTGAGGATATTGCATCCTCTAGAACTGCAGTTACAAGCAGTTGTGAGCTGCCATGTGGGTGCTGGGAGTTGAACCCAGGTCCCCTGGAAGAGTAGCCAGTGCTTTTAACCACCGAGCCATCTTTCTAGCCCCCAGATCACATTTTAAGGTCTTTACTTCCCAGATGAGCCAAAGATGTGAAATCAAGTGGGTCTGATCTGGCTCTTAACCAGCAGTATCTTGTCTCTAGGGATGTTCCTAAACTCTATGATGCCCCAATATTTGAATTCTTGCATTCTTCCTACTGTACTGAAGATTCATATGGCAAAGGACCATGTCAATCTGCCTGGCATTTGTATCTGCAGCATCCAACCCAGTGTTAGGCACACAGCTTGCTCCCCAGAAGGTACAGAAAGAGTAAATCTTATCTACGAAAATTTCAACCCCAAACCTCAATCTGTTCTTTATGAAAAGAAGAACAAGATCCCAGAAGGCTTTGCAACGTTACAGGCACAGATGAGCTTGCAAACTGTGTTTCTTGTCATCCAGATACAAGGCCAGTGGCAGGGACTGTTGCAACTCAGCCAAGGAACAAGACTTTCAGAAATCCAGGAAGGCCCAGGGCTGGCCCTGTACAGCAGCTTCCCCAGCAAATAACGAAAGGGCACAGACCAGCCTTGTCCTTGCTCTCCCAGACCAGGGCTGCCAGACTCAGGCGTCTGTCCTCCCTGGAGACAGTTCCACCAAGTTGGTATTTGTGTCACATGGGAAGATTTCAAAATGCTGTATTTGGAAACATGAATGTGTAATGTCTCCCTGGAAATCTACACCTTCTCAGTGAAAGATACAAGTGCAGTCCAAGACAGACATGTTTAATTAGTGAGCAAACTTGACATTTCCAGTGTTTGGACTAGACAGAGGCAAAGCCGAGAGCAAACGCAGCTCCTTCTTTACTCCTCCCTCCCCCCCCCCACCCCAGCTTGCTGACAGAGAATAATTTATTGGTTTGAAGAGGAATGAATGTCTTTACAATAACAGGGAGAAAAGGCCAGAAAACGCAATGGCGGTTATTAAATAATTGTCTGCACTAAATATACCTCCAGCCCAGCTCTTAATTTGCATCCTTCTTGTTTCTTTGCTTGATGGGAATGAATGTATTTACAGAAGAATTCTTTCTTTTCCCCTTGTTTTTGTTTGTTATGGTTTTTATATGTGTTTTTGAGACAGTGTCTTGCTATGTTGCCTAAGCTGGCTTCAGGTCAAACATCATCCTGCCCCAGACGCTATGATCACATACAGATGGGGGTCACCATGGCCAGCTTCATGGCAGTGTTTCTATCACCCGGTCTCTTGAGGGTTGGGCCTCCAAGAGATTTTTATGGTACACTTTCCCTGAAGTTCCAGTTATGAATAGCTTGCAATGCTGCCTGTCTCGACCACAATGGAATATAATAGCCTTCTAACTGGTCCCTCTTTTACCCCCTCCAAATCAGTCAACAGGGTCTAGAGGAGTGGGACAGCATAGTTTGGGGTAAGCCTTTCTCTTTATCACGATTTTAAGAGTTCATGTAGTCAACATTGCTAGCTGAACAGCTTCCCTGTCCTAGGCACAGAGAGTCAGGGATGAGTCGGGTGGTCTTCCGATGAAGCCCCCATCTGTCACTCAGTCAGAACTCACTGTGATCTCTTGGGTTACCCCTTCTGACTCCTTCCAGGCATGTCCACCTCCCTAGTGCCACTGCTGCATACCAAGCCTTATCTCTTCAGGCATCTTAATAGGGAGATGGTTCAGCTGTTAAGAGAATGGTCTGGTCTTGCAAAAGACCTGCATTGGATTTCTAGCACTTACAATGGCAGCTCACAACCACTTGTAACTCCAGTTCCAGGAAATGTGTGCTATTCTGGCCTCCTACAGCACTACACACACAGAGGATGGACACACATCAAAACACCAACACATATAAAAGGAACAATAGCTAAATCTCAAAAAAAAATAATAAAGTAAAGCATTGTGCACCGTGTTGAGCACTTTTCTGCTGGTCATTTTTGGCCTCCACATTGTCCACAAGTTCTTTCAGATTGTACCTTTGTTTATTCATCGTCTCTCATCTACAACATCCATGTCCTCTCCAGCTTACTTGTGTCTTTTCTTGTCTCTTCTTCTTTTATTTTAAATTTGTTTTCAACTGATGCATAGGAAGTGTATGTGTTTACAGGGTACAAAGTGACAATGCCGCATGAGCATGCGTGTGATGGCCTCACCTGTAACCTAAGCCATGGATCCTTTCTTTGCAATGGAAGCATTCAAAGTCCTATATGCTAGCTATTTCGAGACATTCAATTGGCTATTTTCCTTGTTGCCATGGAACGTCAGAAGCTGTTCCACTTATCCAGTTGTACCCCATACCTACTGAAGTTCCCTCGGTTCTTGATGACCAAATCAATGTCATACCTGATACTCCCAGCTGGAATTAATATTTTTCATCTCTGTGGTGCCACAGGAACTTCCTGGAAGCTCCCCCTCTTGCTACGGTCTACCCTATTCCCAAGAATATCAGAAATAAATTACTAAGGGAACGTGTCAAGCAGAATCCAATCATGAAAAGTCCCTTTGAGGTCTGACATCGTAATCATTTACATGGCAACAGAGGAACAAAGAAATCCAGCAAAGGATATCAAGCTAGTTAAAGTTCCGCAACAGCAAGAAGCCACACTACCACCAGTGGGGTCGACAATATGGGGCATGAGGCTCCCCAGGGACCTAGACTCATCCCAGCAAAAGTGGGGAGTGGAGCTGAAGGGAGGGTGTCTTGTCAGGAGAGATACTGCTGGTTGCTGTAGAGGTGAATGCAGCCCCTTATCTCCTCTCACCAGCTGATTTTCCCTGAGTGCTACTGTTAGCTGAACTCAAGTCGGCATGGGAACCAGAGCCCCCTCCCTGGGGATGTAGACAGAACAGATCAGGGCCCCTGACCAGCTCAGAGCACTTGATGGTGGTGGCGTGAATCACTCGCTCATCCCCAGTATGGAGCTTTATATAACACTTTTAAGGAAATGCAGACACCTTAGGTATAGCTACCGCTCGCTCTTGTGTCTTCTGTTACTAGAGGTTCTTCACTGAGCTCCCATCTCCCGGGCTGTCTCTCAATGAGGAGAAAAACACATTGCATTTTCTCCAGGATGATGCTGTGACTCATTTTAAACCAAGCTTGGCTCTGAGTTTGTGAGCGCTTCCACTCAGCTGTGGAGTTCATGCTGCCAGTCTACTTTGTGCCCATTGACCCAAGCGTCCCCTTTACCTCCTGGGCTGCCCCAAGGGGGCTGATTTGGGCCCCTCAAAGCAAAGAGAAGTACTCCACAGTGGGCAGCAGAGAGGAAGGTGCAGGCTGCCAACCAGCTCTGGTCTTGGGGTTCCAATACACTCTCTGCTATCAGGTGGTTACTGACTTTGGTCCTAACTTGTCTTGTATAGTCACAGTCTTCCTCACTGAAAAGGGATAGGAGATGAGGGTCTCTGCCTGATAAGATAATCCTGAGAGTTAAATAAATGATTCCTTGAAACAGCCTAGAACCAAGAATATGCAATGGCATAATGAGAGGTTGTGTGCATGTAGAAGCTAGCTCCAGGTTCTCCAGCCACATTTCATTTGTTTGGATTGGAGCCCAGGTCTTGCTATGTAGCCCAAGCTGGTCTGGAACTCACTATCTTCCTGCTTTGCCTCCCAAGTTCTGAGACTAACAGAGTGGGCCACCACACCTATCTGGATTCTTCCAATTTTTTTTTGTAACCATGCAAATGTTCTTCCAGCAACCATATTATGTCACTGAACTGCACTGCTACTGTGGTCTTCAAAATCACCATCTTGGAACCTTGTAACTGGGAGAAAGCTAAAAGATCATGATCGTCTCACTAGGTGGTGAAGGACTGAAGTCCAGAGTGAGTAAAGCCTTCTCGACGGCATATGCAATTATAATATTATAGAATTTATGTATTATCACTTACAGATACCACAGCTACCAGGAACAAGAAGAAAACAGTATATAAGCCTATCACAAAGACCCAGCTATCACACTCCTAAACACCTACTCTTTGCCTTATAAATATTTCACAGGAGAGATGGAGTCCTGATTACTTAAAAGAAGTAACCTTTTCCTCCAAGCCACTCAGTTGCTCCTTTCAACATCTTTCCTCTTAATAGCCGTATTGGCATCAGTATGCAGCAGTTTGCGTAATCTAATAAATTCCTCTTTTAAAGATATTTTTCTGTGGGCACTCAGGGTATTTCCAATTTCACCACTATACATGGTTCCTCCAAAGTATTTCCCAAGGGGTCCCTGTGTTCCCTTTTCCTCTGAGCATTTTAAATCTCTTGGAAACAGCAGCATGTTGAGTTTCCAGCCAATTCTACGAGTTCCTGGCAGACTGCAGGCATATGGGAACACTATCTTGTCCCTCGTCATTTTATTCTACCCTCAGGGCATGGGCTGGGGCGGGGTAGTTCATTTTTTTTCATGAACAAACCAAAGCCTTACACACACACACACACACACACACACACACACACACACACACACCCCAGGCTTTTATTGGGTGGAACGCATCCAGACATTTTCTTCAAATGATGGCAGAGACACCCGAAGAGGGCACATAAATTTCATGGGAAGTCTTTCTATAGAAGGACGGGGTTGTGAAGATTTTAAAAACTGGGCTGTGCTCTCCCCACAATGCAAGTCCTAAGACGGGCATGGGTACCAGAAAAGATACTTATTCTGGAACCATGGGTTTTACTCTGTACCCATTAGGGTTGAGGAAGTAAGGTTTCCATGTGGAACCAGAATAACAGTATCCAGAAGAATATTCTTTTCTCTAAGAACCTGCCAAAGGATCCCAGCACATGATATCATTAGCTTCTGGACTGTAATAGCCAGCAAGACAGAGCTGTCCCTACACCTCTCACAGAGCAGGATGAGGGTCCTTTATGGCCTTAAAGCCAGCAGGACAGAGCTGCCCCTACACCCCTCACAGAGCAGGATGAGGGTCCATTATAGCTTTTCTCCACATGGCAGCCTCTTCACTGCACCTTGACCCTCTGGCCCAAGCCCTTTCCTTGCTCCCTGTTCCAAATGTTTTGGTGGGAAGAAGGTACTCTCTGGTGACCACATGGACATCAGAAGTGGGTGGCAGAGCACCTCTTCCAGGTCTCTGTGTCAAGCACAGAAACTAGTGAGTGAGGAAGACTTCATCATGCCATAGAAAAGAAGGCTTGGAGGGGGGGTGTGTGCTTGCCGCCTAGACCCACCGTGGCCCTTTTGATTTGTCTAAACTGCCCTGAGGACTTTTTGGCATCTATATAGTATTTGATTTTCACGATAAACTATGGCAGGTCAGTATAAAAATGAACAAAGAAGTGGTAGAAATGCCCAGCATGAGGCCTGAAGGTGGGCTGTAACTTCTCGTCTGCCCATCAATCTACCTAGGCAATCCAATTCTTCCTCCTCAGAGACTCTGTCTTCAGCTCATGGAACATAGACTTCCGCAGACCTCTAACCCCTAACCTTCCTGACATACCCATTGGCTGCCCCACCTGACTCATTTGGAACCTTCCATCTTTTTTTATGTCTCACTGTTTGATTTCATGTCTGAATACTCCTCTCAGTGAAAGCAGAAGAACAATTCTACTGTTTCCCTCAAATGTACAAAAAAAAAGGGTGGTGGGAGGGAGTACTTTGTAGCCGAGTTTCCTATTAGTCCCATCCTGTCAAATGGATACATGAGCATCAAGGGTCCTTAACACTCAGTGCTGAGGTCAATGGCGGGTTACCTGGGAGGGCAGAGTTGATGAAGCAGGCACCAGGTTGGATTGATCTGAGAGGAGAACCCAGCCTTTTGGCTTTAGAGAGGTCACACTCATACATACAACTGAAGTCATGATGGTGAAATATGAACCCAAAGAACCAAGCCTTTCCTGCTCCCAGATGGCATAGTTCCACCCAAGCTCCAGAGATCTGCACTATGAAACTCCACAACCAGCCCAGATGAGGCTATAAAGGGGCAAAGGAGCTATGTTTCTTCTATAACTCAAGGAGACTTGAGAGGTGGGAGTGCCAGCCTTCATGCTTCTTATATCATCTCCATCCCTGGCCTAAACTGCATCCCATGCAAAATGTTCTACATGAAGGCTTTCTCTCAAGATCTCATGGTGTTTTCCAGTCTCCTAAGGGATAAGAAGTAAGCTCCTCCATTCAGAAGTGTTCCAAACTCAGGGGAGTATCCACAACTTTCCATGTCTCTGTAGTTCCTTGATCTAAGGAGCATCGGATCTCTTGTGTCTCTGCCAGCATGACCTTCTCAGGAATACCTGTCACTTCCTGACAAACATCTTTACATCTACTCCAGAATTTCCTGTGCCCAGAGTTACATGTGAAGCTCTGGGGTCCACAGTAGCCAGCCTGACTCTTCACGTGTAAATAAAGAAGTGTTTTAGTCTTGAAAATATGCTTCTGCGATGGTTTGAATAGGGTTGGCCCCCATAGATTCATGTGTCTCAATGCTTGGCCACAGGGAGTGGCACTATTAGGAGGTATGGCCTTATTGGAGGCGGTATGGCCTTGTTAGAACAACTTAGTCACTGTGGCGCTTTGAGGTCTTCAATGCTCAAGCTCTGCCCATTGTAGAATCCAATATTCTCCTGGCTGCCTCCGGATCAAGATGTGGAACTCTCAGCTCCTCCAGCACCAAGTCTGTTTGCATGCTGCCATGCTTCCTGCCATGATGATAATGGACTAAAGCTCTGAAACTGTAAGCCAGCCCCAATTAAATGTTTTCCTTTATAAGAGTTGCCTTGGTCATGGTGTCTCTTCACAGCCATGAAACCCTAACTAAGACAGCTTCTTTAAAACATCCAACTGTGGCCTCATCTCTGAGAGTCATCTTGGAGATTTAAAACTTAGCAGGAAACTGAGATGCACATGCAATGGTCACATGACCTACAGTACTATTCCAGTGGTGCCTAACTGAGGAAAGGAGATCTAGAAGGTACCACCTACCGCATCATCCACCCTTCCCCCTCTGCAGTACCCAAGTCTTCCCAAAGGCCTGCCAGGATGTCTGCCATGCCAGCCTTAGCTTACCACACCATCATCTTTAAAGACAGGCACTCATTTGTCACCTTCATTAATTTGTTCCCCCCCCACACACACACACACACTCATCTAATAGAAAACTGGGCAACTGTTTTTGAAATGTCACACCTGGAGTTAGCTCAGCCTGAAAAGTTTAAAAATAGTCAACCCGAGGAACAAAGGTGTTTACCAGAAACAAATGCTGTGAACAGCTCCTCAGAGAGATACACCTCAAGTTCCCACCAGGGTGACACAGTTGGTGTGTGAACACGACCCCTGCTGCTTCCCTCTCCTGTTTTTTTTTTTTTTTTTTTTTTTTTTTCTAGGTACCAGAATCCCAACCCCTTTTCTTTGGGCAAGCTGAGGCTCAGAATGCTGGGCACCCAAGGGTGCCTCTCCCTACTCCCAAATCCTTGGATCTTTGTCCCAATCTGGCTGAACTCTATTAATAGAAGTGGTGTTAAAATAAATAAATAAATAAATAAATAAACCCTGCCACTTTCACCTTGCACTTATCCGCCTGTGTGATGGCCATTCCTTTATTTGCTTACAGAAAGGCAGAGTGATACCTGGGAATTGCGTCTCATGGGCTGCTTGCCTACCATTTCAGCCTCACTTTCATAGCTCTGATTCCACAGGCTTCAGTCTTCCTCCTTAACATTTGCTGCCTTACTATTTACTTCCCTTGTCACCTGTGTCCCCTCTAGATGCAAAAATCCCTGAGGACAGGCTACTTATCGCCTTTGTTTATCCAGGTGTCCTTGGATTCTAGAGACCTGGAGAGTATCAGGGACTTGATAAATATCTGAATAGACAAATACATATACATATTTAAATAAAATAATCCATACGGCTCTTCCGGGGCTAGAGTTCTGAGTCCGTCTTAACACAGGACTGGTTAACTTTAACTCCCCTCCCCCACTAAGTTTTCATGTGCAGCCTGTAAGTCCAGACTGCCAAATCCTTCTCCCTGGGATTACAGAGAGATGATCTTGGTGAGGTCGAAAAGCCGGAGGAAAACATTCGCTTGACATTTAGCGGTTCATTGAAATAACAAACCTGACTCGGAGAACCAGTGTGTTTTCTGCAGCTGCCCGCCTCCTTTCCAGCAAATGTCTTACTTGGTTCTGTGTGCTGACATATCTCTGCGGAGGACCTGGCAGATGTTGAAGGGAAGCATCAGTTGTCTAGAGCCCAATGCCACCTGCCCCCGTTAGGACCAGAGAGGACAGCTGTGAGGCCTCAGCCAGCTGTCTGCAGGTGCTTTTGGGGGGAACTTTATAGAGCTCTCGCTTAGCCCCAGGTTCCCTTCTTCAGAGAAAACCATGACTTGGATGGGTTGACTTGCCCCAGCCTCACTCCCGGAAGTGATCTGTAAGGCTGGTACTTTAATTGTTCCCAATGTACCATGTCTTCCTGTTCCATTTGCAGCCTCCAGTGTGTGAGGTACAGGTAGGTTGCTGAGGTTTGTCTCTTGGACCAAAAATCAGACAAGATTAGATTCTGGAATGGAGATGTAGCATGGTCAGTGGTGGAACATTTACCCAGAATTCATACGACGTTGGATTCAGGAAGAAAGGACGTGGGGTTAATGGAGGAAACACTCAGATTCCCAGAATCCTCCCTGCAGCTCCATAACTTCCACCTCAGATGTCTTGATGGCCGTTGCGATCTACACTCCTATTTATGACACTCCTGTTGCCACCCAACCAGAAGGGACTTGGGAAGTAACAGCACACTGAGGTCCAGAAAGGTGAAGGAGGAGCAGAATATTCAGCAAACAATACTAGAGACTGTTCCGCTGAGTAAGGAAACATATCAATAGCTTGGCAAATCCCAGAGTGTGGAGAGGTGTGGAGATATACCCTGTCCTGGCTGACACTGAATCCCCAATAGCCTAGTGGGGCAGGGCTCTGGATTCAAACCAAATGAAAGAAAGACAGTTCCTGGACTCAGCCACTTGTGGACTAGATCTCATCCCTACCCAATGTGTTTGAATTACAGAAAATACTGTTGGATTTCATAGCAGGGACTCAAGCTCAGTCAATGGCTGGGTAATTATAATCACACCCTCTGCTGTAACCTAACAAGAACCATTATTCATGGCAGAGAAATGAGCCTTGATCCATTTCTGGTTCTTACTGTATATCTACATCTATGAGCAACCCACTGCTTGAAAGCAGGCAGCCGTTTGCTTAGCGTGGTAATGACTTTTGCTCTGGCTGGTTAAGGTCAAGAGTGTCTGCATCCGTTCTTGGAGCAATAACTGGCTTCCTGAAGCTAACAGTGATGCTCTGGTGCACGGCTGAGGGAGGGGAATATTTGGAAACAAGGTCACAATGAATCTACAACTATGCACAGGAATTCAGCAAATGACCGATGAAGACCTGCTTTGTATAGAATGCCAGGAGATCAGGAGAGGAGACAGCAGAGTGGGGGATGCCCAGAGAGACACAGGGAATTGCCATCACAATGTAGTCAGAGGCAAGTCAGAGTCAGAGTACCCTGACTCACTGACAAGTGATGGTGCCTAGGATCCCATTTGGTCCCTCTTACAATTCTGTGGTGTGAGTATCCAGTCACCTCTGCATTGGGAATGTGGAAACTGAGGATCACAGACGTTCAATGTCTGTCCTAGAGTGTCATGACAGATAAAATTCGAGCTGAGGCTAGAATCGAGGTTGCCTTCACTTCTGAGTACTCCTAAACATTTCTTCCCTCTCCCATGGACAAATTAGCTCTGGCTCACATAGCCAGAAGTTGGGGACAAGCCTCAGGCTGGTCAATTAAGCAGAGAGATAAACCAATAGAATTAAAACAGGATCGAGATCCTGGGCTGACCAGGATCTGGCCAAGTCCTCCAGCACCTAGGCACCATGTCCCAGTTTTTTTTTTTTTTTTTGCATTTGCATCATTATAATAACTAGCAACCCCTTGCATCCTTGGAATTAGTTTGGTTTGGACCCTAAGCCTCCATGGCTTCAGCATGGGACTAGCTTGCTCGATCCTGACCTTCATTCTCTATCTGTGACTTAGCAATGTGCTTTGCACACGCAACTTCAGGAGTACAAAGCCAGGACCAAGAGAAGCCATGCTGCATCCATTCTAGGATCTCAGGCAGGAGCCAATTGTCTGGGGAGTCCTGGAGGTTGAAATGAGCTGTGCAGTTGTCTTGGTAGGCATCTTGAGGAGGAGGCTCGCAGTCCCAAGCACTAGGAACCACAGGCTCTTCTTCAGGCTGGGGGCAAGTCTCTCATTCTTTCTGACATTACGCCAGCAGCCTGTGGTAAGATGAAATTCTCAGTGTCCCCTCAGCCTATAAAGCCTGCCCCTGCTGCACGGTGAAAATTACAGGCTTATATTACAGGCCTCATGCAGGGGAAGTAGCCAGAGGTTGCTGAGACAATCAGAATATGGTAGGTTTATTGAGAATTGTGAAATGAAACTGGGCTACCCATGTGATTGATTTAAGCAACACCCCTCCTCTATATGAAAGAAAGAGGGAAAGAAATAACTGAGCCTTTATTTTAAAAAAAAAAAAAAACCTCCAGTTAATGGTAGCCCAGAACCTACAATACTTTTTTCTTTTACAGAGAAAGCAAATTTCCCAGATGGAAGCAGCTTCCTAATGACCAAAGCAGAACCTCAAGACAGCAGCTCCTAGGAGGTCAGGTTGGCAGAGACACTGTAGGCCATTCAAGGTCCTCAGGGCCTCTGCCTACACATACACATCACACAGCAGACATTTAAAATAGTGTGTCGAATTCTCAGCCAGTAAGAAAAATGAAATTATGAGGTTTGCGAGAAAGCGGGTGGAAGTGGAAAGTATTATAGCAAGCTGGTGCAGTCTCAGAAAGGCAAAAGTCACAGGTTCTCTCTAGAGTGTAGATCCTAGTTTTAGATGTTTGTTTGTATGTGAATAGGTTATGGTGGGGATATAGATTATGAAACTAGATGGGGAGGGAGCATAGAGGGAGGGTGGGGCAAAGGTGGACAAGAAAGTGGAAAGAAGCTCCTGGAGCAGGAGCAGGTACTGGAGACGCAGGAGGGGCAGAGCAGGAGAAGCACAAAGACAGTCAGTTTTATTTGTTTTGGTTTGGTTTGGTTTTGGTTTTGGTTTTTTCAAGACAGGGTTTCTCTGTATAGCCCTGGCTACCTGTAACTCACTTTGTAGACCAGGCTGGATTTGAACTCAGAAATATGCCTGCCTCTGCCTCCCAAGTGCTGGGATTAAAGGTGTACACCACCACCGCCCGGCTCAACAGTCAGTTTTAAAAGTACTGTAACAAACCAAAAGTCTTTGTAAGCTAATAAAAAAAACTTTGATGAATAAAATATTGGAGATCTGAATATGACTTTCTTGGAAATGTTTCATTTTGCTGCATTTTAAGACTATTTTTATTAAGGCAAAACAAAGAAGACTGTGGTGGGAAAATCAGAAAACCAACTCTATTGGGGGCAAAAGTTATCTTAAAAGAGAAACTTTCTAGGAAGAAAACCATATCTTGAAATGGTTTCGTGTACACTTGTCAAAACTACTTTAAGGGGAAAATAGGATCTATGCCTTTTACCCCAGGTAAATTTAGCCTCTCAAGAGAAAAGATTGAACTCCAGTGCAGAACATCCTCACTGAACACCAGTGAAGAGCATACCTGCTGAATCCCAGTAAACAGCATCTCTGATGAACACCACTGAACAGCAACCCACTGAACACCAGTGAACAGCATCCCCACTGAACCCCAGTGAACAGCATCCCCACTGAACCCCAGTGAACAGCATCCCCACTGAACACCAGTGAACAGCATCCCCACTGAACCCCAGTGAACAGCATCCCCACTGAACACCAGTGAATAGCATTCCCACTGAACACCAGTGAACAGCATCCCCACTGAACCCCAGTGAACAGCATCCCCACTGAACACCAGTGAATAGCATTCCCACTGAACACCAGTGAACAGCATCCCCACTGAACCCCAGTGAACAGCATCCCCACTGAACCCCAGTGAATAGCATTCCCACTGAACACCAGTGAACAGCATCCCCACTGAACACCAGTGAACAGCATCCCCACTGAACACCAGTGAATAGCATTCCCACTGAACACCAGTGAACAGCATCCCCACTGAACCCCAGTGAACAGCATCCCCACTGAACACCAGTGAATAGCATTCCCACTGAACACCAGTGAACAGCATCCCCACTGAACACCAGTGAACAGCATCCCCGCTGAACACCAGTGAACAGCATCCCCACTGAACCCCAGTGAACAGCATCTCTCTTGCTTGGCTTAAGGGAAATGTATAAATGCCTACAATTTTCATTCAAATGCTCCCACAAAACCCAGGGACATTGATGGTCAAGAGAGGAGTGGCCTGTGTTACAGTGTAATGGCACACCTGGGGCACATGATTGCTGCCGAGTTCTTCATCTTCCCTGAAACTTCTAAAGTTGTCTGTAGGTTTGAAAACACTCATAGGAGAGTGTTGCAATACTTGTGCATTCTGAACGTTGCTGATTAGAATTTTCTGGATACTTGTTTCTAAAATTAGAAGGTCCAGAAGCTTTGTGTGAAGACTCAAGATTCAGCAGAACTGGGCGGGGCTTAGTCTATCTGCTTTGAAATGCACACCACATTGCTGCGGTGTGTGTGTAGAACAACATAGGAGATGTCTCTTTCTGCCCCGGTTTGGGGTGGAATCTCTCTTGCTTCTGCTGCTCTCTTGCTATCTTCTGTGCATTCCAGACAAGCTGGCCTATGAGTTTCTGGCGATTATAAATGTGTGCCACTACATCTGATATCTAAAATATTTATTCATTATTTTTGTGTGTATGAGTGTTTTGCCTGTGCATATGTGCACAGTGTTTGTTGCTTGGAGAGGCCAGAAGATGGCACTGAATTCCATGAAACTGGTGTTGAGGATGGTCGTAAGCTACTATGTGGGTGCTGGGACCTGAACCCAGGACCTCTGCAAGAGCAGTAAGCTCTCCTACCTGCTGAGCCATCTCTCTAGCCCTGCATCTGATTTTTTTAAAACACAGGTTCCGGTCTTTTCACAAGGAACTTGGGTGGTGTCTCAAACTTGCAAGGTAAGTGCTGCCACTGGGCCATCTCTCTTGGCTACCTGAAGTTTTAATCAGCTCTCCAGAGCAAGAGTAAGTACTGTTTGGGAAACACTGGTTAATTTATGTGCAGAGAATTTGATGCTGTGTGGAAGAAAAAAGTAGAACACAATAGAACTACGACAGTAGGGACAGGGACAAGTAACTAGATCCCAGACAAGGTGCGACATTGGAGACTCAGTCTTAACAAGATTTTTAAGTGATTATGATGTTGTATAAGGGTCAAGAAACTCCAAGTTTGGAAGCATTTTCCCAAAGACAGTAATGTTTTGCCAGCTGAATGGTAGGTTCCCTGGATTTCCCAGAATGTATAAAAAACTGTAAGATAGGAAAATAAATTACACCAGTTACTGGTGTTCTTGCTCCTGGGGAACTGAGCTCATGACAGGTGTGTCCCTTAGTTCCTTTTGGATGTGAACTCACCAAGGCAAGACACCAAGGCAACCTATAAAGGTCTAGGTGGGTAAAAGGCTTACTTTACATGTCTTTGCCAGCCACACAACACAGGGTATTCTACACAGCTCTGTAACACAGCAGGAGGAGCTATGAAGATGTGTTCACAAAGGTTCTGTCCCAGGAGAAGGAGGAGGAGGAGAAGAAGAAGAAGAAGGAGGAGGAGAAGAAGGAGAAGAAGGAGAAGAAGGAGGAGAAGAAGGAGAAGGAGAAGGAGAAGGAGAAGGAGAAGGAGAAGGAGAAGGAGAAGGAGAAGGAGAAGGAGAAGAAGAAGAAGAAGAAGAAGAAGAAGAAGAAGAAGAAGAAGAAGAAGAAGAAGAAGAAGAGGAAGAAGAAGAGAAGAAGAAAAGAAGAAGAAGAAGAAAGAAGAAAGAAAGAAAGAAAGAGAGAGAGAGAGAGAGAGAGAGAGAGAGAGAGAGAGAGAGAGAGAAAGAAAGAAAGAAAGAAAGAAAGAAAGAAAGAAAGAAAGAAAGAAAGAAAGAAAGAAAGAAAGAAAGAAAGAAAGAAAGGAAATCCTAGCTGGGGAGAAGGGTGTGCTGCTTGAAATTGGTATCCAACTGAGAGGCACATGCAAGAACAACAAAGCATGTTAGCATTGGTGAGTATAAAAATATGCATGGGGGAAGCAGAACTGTGCTGACAGAGAGGCTTGGGGAAGTAGAGCAGGCAGGGGTGGTGGTGGAGGAGGAGGTGGAGCAGGCAGGGGTGGTGGTGGAGGAGGAGGTAGAGCAGGCAGGGATGGTGGTGGAGGAGGAGGTAGGGCAGGCAGGGGTGGTGGAGGAGGAGGTGGAGCAGGCAGGGGTGGTGGAGGAGGAGGTGGAGCAGGCAGGGGTGGTGGAGGAGGAGGAGGAGGGCAGAGAGCAAACAGAGAGGGTCCCTGTTTTGCTGCTCTGTCTCCAGCTGACATACTTTTGATAAAATCAGATCCCGAGTTGTGTTGTGGAACAACACTACACTGCATAATGCCACAACACTGCAGACCTCCATGGTCAGAGTAGTGGCTTTGATTCCAGCACTCCCACCAGCTGAGGCTCTGCCCCTTCAGAGTGCCCTTGCATTTGTGGTCATGAGGGACTTGAGGGGTAAGTTTGTCTACATGTGCAACAACTCTTGAGTGACAAAAGATGTGGCCTTTCCACTCAGTACTTTTCAGGGTCACATTCCATCCCCAGTGCTAGGCTTCAGAGGTCAAGACTCAAGCAGCCCCCAAAACACTCTTCTGTCACCAGTGAAAGCCATGCTCAGTGTCACATGGTCACAAGCCCAGATTGGCAAAGGACAGTTCCCAGTCTGTGTCTAAGACGATTTATTTGCCATTTAAAGATCTGTCATTCTGGAGCTGGCTTGGCCAGTACAGTGCCTACCGTGCAAGCATGAGATCTTGAGTTCCAGCTCCCGGTAAAAAACTAGGCATGACAGCACATGATAACAGATGCTTTTAATGCCAAACAGACAGGTGGGTCTCTAGGGCCTGCAGGACTGAGTGTGAGCCACCATGTGGCTGCAGGGAACTGATATCGGGTCCTCTTCAAGAATAAAAAGTACTTGTTACTGGTGAGCCATTTCTCTAGTCATTCCCTCGTTTTAATGTTTTTGGAAGCTTGACTACTTTCTCATCAAAGCTCATATTCTGATCTCCTCTCAGAGCATCAGGAGATCTAGAAGTTCTCAGCTAAATCACCATGACTAAATCACCAATGGTCTGCTGCTTTTGGGGGTGGGGTGGGGTATTCTCTGCTTCAGAGCCAACCAGCCTAGCCTGATGACTCATTATTCACTACCAACATGTTCCTTATACTGGGGTGGGGGTGGGGGCGGGGTGACTACTATCACCAAGTATGTGGGCAGGGAGAAGTAGTCCTTAGATACACCCCATTGTGCTAGTTCTGACCACAGACTGTGCTGGCTAGTTTTATGTCAACTTGACACAAGCTAGAGATATTTGGGAAGAATGATTCTTTTTGTTTTTTTAAATTATTTATTTACATCCCAGATGCTGCTCCCCCATCCAGTCGCTCCCTTACAGAGTCCCTCCTCCACCCATCCCCTTCTCCTTTGAGAAGGTAGGTTCCCCCTAGGAGTCCCCCCCCACCCTAGGATATTTTATTCCAGCAATAGAACCCTCACCTTACAGAAACTGGTACCAGGGAGTACCAGTCACTATAGTCACTTGTCACTATCACTTCGACAAGCTTGACTATGTTGTTTTGGACAGGATCGTGGAAGGAATTCGGAACTTTAGGCTAGAAAAGACGTTGATTGTCCAGAGCTTAGTGGGTTGTTGTGGTAACTTGGAGGATAATGCCAGAGAGGCAGAGAGGATGGAAGCCTGGCTTGTGATGTTTCAGAGGGAAGCAAAAACTGTATCAAGAATTACATTCATGTAATAGTCTAAATTAAGAATCCGTGGTTCTGGTTAGCTAGAAATAAAGAATACGCTGTGATTAACAAGAGATCAGAATCACTAAAGTGAAACATTTGTCTTCCTAGGACAATTGATATTGGTCAGCTGGGGCTGAAGAATTGGCTGTCAGCAAAAACAAAACAAAACAACCCCAAAACTTCTCAGGCGTGTTTCCTCAGGGTCAGCAAACAGGACCCATGGTCCATGGCACCAAGGCTAATATCTGGTGCTGACAGTCAAACTTAGTAATATGTTTCCCAGATAGTACTGGTTTTAAAACACAAAGGGGTCATGAAGAGCAACTAAGGCTTGGAACTGTGAGAGGCGAGGAGAGGCTATTGGTAAAGATGCAGCCTCCACTACAGTAGAAGCTTCTGGATGGAAGGAACCTTGGAGAGAAGTTTAGGCTTGGCACTGTGTGGCAAAGTCAGAGTCTCTGAAGGGAAGCCATTGGTGAGGGTGCAGCCTTGGTGCAGTAGACACCCAGCATATTGAAGTTACCAGTACCTTGGGGCTACCGCTCAGGACAGCAACAGTGTGTGTGTGTGTGTGTGTTGTGTAGAGCCACCCCAAGCCTATGAGACAAGCTTCGTGTGCTGTGTATATGGCAGAACTGGAGAAGGTCCTTTGATCCTTTGGTAACCTTTGAAGATCATGAGTTCAGATGTTTGACACTATTAGATTATGATTTTATTTTTGTTCGATTATAACTGCATTATTCGTCCCTCTTGACATAGGAAAATACTTCACTTGATTTTTATTTTCAATCCCTACAGGATCCCACAATTAAAGAGACTTTGGAGAATTAGAGGGAGTTCGAACTTCTAAAGAGACTTTGGGTATTTTAAAGAGACTATACTTTTAAAGATTTTGAATTTTTAAAGACTGCGACTTTTAAAAGTTGGGATGTTTTATATTGTGATAGTGATATTAATATGAACAAACAGAAATGGAACGTTTATGGCTTCGTGATGTGTTTTGTGTCAACTTGACAAGGGGCCAATTGTGTTGCTTAGTTTTATGTCAGTGTGACACAAGCTAAAGTCATTAGGGGAGAGGGATTCTCTACTGGAAAATACCACCATTATACTGGCCTACAGGCAAGCCTGTAAGGCATTTTCTTCATTAGTGTTTGATACAGGAGGGACCAGACCACTGTGGGTGGGGCCACATCTGGGTTAGTGAATCTGGATTCTATAAGAAAGTAGGCTGAGCAAGCCATGAGGAACAAGCCAGAAAACAGTACCCCTCCATTAATTTTGCTTCGGTTTCTGCCTCCAGATCCCCTCTTTGGTTTCCCTCAATGGACTTTGACCTAGGATATGTAAACCAAATAATCCCTTTCCTCCCCAAGCTGCTTTTTGTTATGATATTTCATCACAGCAAGAACGCACTCACTGAGATACATAGAGCTATTTGCCAAGGAAAAAAAGACAATAGTCTAGTCTCTGACACCAAACGAGGCATCAGGACTTTTGGTTGTGGTGTTTTTATTCTAATAAAATCTGAAGAGAAGTGTCAGTCTCCATCAACAGAGATCCAAGACACTCTATTTAGCAGAGGAAATGGAGTTAAAAGGCACTTACATCTCAAGGAAGGAACAGAGGCAGAATCCTTTATCCACATCACACCCACTCCACCTTCCTGCAGGTCCTGGACTGCCTGTGAGGAGCTCTTGGGGACAAAAGCACTGGACTTGTGACCAGCAGAAGTCAGGCCTATAGAAGGGGACTGTCAAATTGAGCTTCTGCAAATAGTTAGCAGCAATCCAGTCCTCCTCTCTCCCACATCTATTTGTAATTTTAACTTACATTAGTAAGTGAGACTGGATCTGCAAACAGAACAACTCTGAGTTGGTCTCTACAGACAGACCATTATTAAGGTAAAAAGACGGAATTGTTGTTAGTTTCAGTGAGGCTAGGAGTAGCCCAGGCTGAGCCCCTAGGACAGGCTTTCTAAAGCACCAGACACCTATTTTATAGCCTCTGACTGAGAGAAGGATGATGTTCTGGAGTAGAACTATGGAAACTAAGGCTCTGACTAGCTGACTGACAGGGTATACCAGTCAGCTTCCAGCTACTGATATGGATATTTGAGACTTTTTATAAAGAGAAAGGTATATTTTTAGTTCATGGCTTTAAGGGATTAGGCAGCCCCACAGCTTTGAACTTCTAAGGTAGTAGATCACAATAGGTGTTTGTGCAGCCAACATACCTCTCTTCTCATGCAGGAAGCAAAAGCTAGGGTCCTCCAAGGACACGCCTCCAACAACCCAAGGGTGTACTTTAGAGATTCACATCCTACAGGTTGTACCACCTCCTAGTAGCCAGCATGGGTGCAGAGTTTACAGAAGCCAGACTTGACGGAGGACTTATATAACCCATATTAGAAGCCAAAAGATATACTGTCCCTGCTGACCCAAGTTCCTAAAGGCATATTAGGACTCCCTATGAGTTTCATTTCCCCCCTTGAGGATTTCATGGTGTATGTGGTAGTTTGAATAAGCTTGGCCCATGGAGGGTAGCATTATTAGGAGGTGTAGTGTTATTGGAGGAGGTGTGGTCTTTTCACTGTGAAGGCAGGGCTTGGAGATCTCATGTATATGCTTATGCCTGGCCAGTGTGATCCAGACCCTCTCCTGGCTTCCTTCCAATCAAAATGTAGAGCTCTTGGCTTCTCCAGCACCATGTCTTCCTGCACGCTGCCATGCTTCCTGCCATGATGGTAATAGACTGAGTCTCTGAAACTGTGAGCCAGCCCCAATTAAATGTTTTCCTTTATAAGAGTTGCCTTGGTCATGGTGTCTCTTCACAGCAATAAAATCCAAACTAAGACAACAGTTTAATGAACTTGGTTGTGTGAGCCCTTGGGTGTACCTCACTCTGTGCCTGCACTGTGGTGGGATTGTCCCACACTGAAAGTGACCCAGGGTAAGGAGTGCCTTCCTGCCTAGGGTTTCCCTCTGGCTTTGCCTTACGATGTGCCTGGGCAGTGTTTGAGTTAACTGTCACCAGTCCCCTCCCCCTGCACACTGACAGAGGCTCATAACCCTTCTTCCTCATGACATTTCTCAGCCTCACGATCTCACTGGTCTAGGACAGTTTGGAGATGTAAGTGAGCAGTGCTGATGGAGGCCTGGCATTTGAATCTATTGATCAAGCACAGAAGACACAAGGCAAGGGTGCCCTGGGAGATCACGCTGTCAGGGCCAAATAGAGGCTTCTCACTAAGAAAGCTAAGAAATGAGGCAAACACCACAAAGCCAGAAGGAAGTGACACCTGGAGGTCGCTGCTGTGTAAAGGTTTGCATCACAGCCAGCTAAGAATGTACAGACGCAGGAGCCAAGGCTCCCCATGGAAGCACAGGAGAAAGGCCAAGTGGAGAGAGTTCTCTGTTTTCAGATAGAGAGGATATTGGACTGTGCGCAATAGCACAAGATCAAGTGGTATAGCTGCCTGTGCTTCAGGTGACAATTTTCTTCTGTAAGTGCAAGACAGACCGTGCTGTCTTTGAAAATGCAGGTCAGGTTATCTGGTTGTGTGTGTTCTTCTGTCCTTCTACATGACTCCAGAGCTGAGGCTCAGTCCATCTCGCTGTGGTGTGTAAGCCTGTGTGGCCCTGGGGAAGGGAGAGGACCAGCGGAAGGAAGTGAGGTTCCTCCACACCGGGGAGAGAGCGAGCACAGGGCTTAGGCACTCAAGGAGAGTTAAGGCCCTGCATCTAGTTGTCATTGTCCTGATCCTCAGTCAGTTGTCATTCTAACAAACCAGGGGACGAAGATCACGCCCTAGAAGGTTCTTTCTGATCTTACAAAGCAAGGTCAGTAACTTGTCAGTCTGCAGAGCCTGGTTAGAGAAGAGCCAGGAACAGAACCGACAGACACCCATCTCCCCTCCCCCCTACTTCCCAGGGAAAAGAAGACAGGTGGGCAGAGGCCCCCAAGTACCCAGGATCCTGTAATTTGGTGTGCATCGAGGGATCCCCAGCATCTGCAGAGCAGCTGACACAGTGGAGCCCAGAAACTGCTAATCTAATGTAGCTGTTTTAGCTAGTTCTGACGCAGGAAGCGGTGGCCTGTCACAAACTCGGAGTGACCTGCTATCATTTTAAAGGCTTGAACTATGAACTCAGAGTTGGGTCTGGTTTTACCTCTGGGACCTCCCAGTTATATATCTTAGCCCAGCTTGTTAAATGAATTGATATAAATGCAAAGCATTAAGCTAGGCCAGCATGTCATAAATGCTCAGTAAAGGGTGGTTGGGGCTCGGATCATTATTCTGATAATTACAGTGGACTTGCTACATTGTTATTCCTAGACAGAACCAATCATCTGGCCAGATTAACACAGATTTATTCCACAGGCAAATCTATGGCAGTGCATGTCTGTCTGTTGTCAAAATAAGAGTTTTGGCCAGTCAGTCGTGGCACACACCTTTAATCCCAGCCCTTGGGAGACAGAGGCAGGTGGATCTCTGAGTTCGAGGCCAGCCTGTTTTACAGAGTGAGTTCCAAGACAGCAAGAGAAAGATAAAAGAAGGAATTTGGGGCTGGAATATGCTTTCTTACATAATAGTTGAAAATACATTCATCTTTATCTGCTTGCCCTTACTATTGGCCTGTCCTTGAAGTGGCCACTAAGACATGGTCATTCAAGGTGAAGAATTCCTCTAGCCAGAGACAAAAGCCACCATGTTGTCCCTCATCAATGGAGTCCACCACCTACCAAGTCTGTTTATGCTGCTATAACAAAATGTCTATACTGATAACAAAATGGCTGAAAGCATCCAGTTCATTAGGAACATATGCTTGTCTCTCCACACGTGTGCAGGCTGAGAAGATCAAGGTGAAGCCACCATCAGATTCAGTGTCTAGTGAGGGCCACTTTCTGCTTCTAAGTGGCACTCTCTTTCCTGTCTTCACATGGTGGAGTGGCAAAGGATTGGAAAGTATGGACTGTGTTTGTTATCAGTTGAAGAGATGGAAGGGCCAGGCCCCTCACTGATACCTGTTAGACCATTAATCTCTCAAGAGCTCTAACAGCTACTTCATTCCAAGAAAGATCTATTCAGGGTGACAGGTTGTCACCATGTAGGTGTGTGTGTGTGTGTGTGTGTGTGTGTGTGTGTGTGTGTGTATACATGCAAGTACATAATATGTGTTAATGAATGTGCATGTGTGTGCATGCATACATACATGTGTTTGTGTGCAAGCATGTTTAATAACTGCTATATAATCTGAACATCTGGTTGAAGTCCAGAGGCCTCTCTGCACTACCATCCCCTTGATCTTAGACTCCCCAACCTTCAAAGCTGACAAGTTAAGGTGTTTATGAGCTACCAAGGCTGACATATTTTGCAGTAGCCCCTACATGGGCTAAGACAGAGTCATTGAATCGGTCCATATATTCTTGATGAGTCTTATAATAAGGGTTGTCAATTAATTTTTCTTTTTCTAAACACATCAAAGAGTCAGCAGTCTCTACTCCCCCCTCAGAAAGTCTTCTGTTCTTTTGGGCCACCCCCATCTTTCTCTCCTTCCATAATCAGATGCAAGAACCCTTCTTCTCCCATCATCTTTAATATTTTGCACCTAGCTCACCCTAGATTACCAGAGCATCTCACTGCATTCAAGTTGTTTCTTATGTTTCCCAAAAAGCATGAGCTTGGCCATCAGAGACTGGGTTTGAGTCCCTTGTGTATTAACGGACTTTTCTAAGCCTCCATCTCTTGGCCATATGATTTTTTAAGATGTTCATATTCCATATCTGAGACTGAAATGTGGGGCCTCCTGCAGGCTAGGCATGCTCTATTACTAAGCTAACCCAGTCCTAAGAGTGTAATATACATAACCATGTGGCTCGTGTACCACACAAAAGAAGCCCTGTTCTATAGTCAGCCAACATAGAAATTGAGGGAATTAGGGGCTCATGAGGACCATCACATGAACCACTTATAGCTGCCAAGCCATGACATGAGCTCCAGTTGACCCCTAAAAGTAAGAGTCAAAACCTGACTTTGAGATAGTATGCCGCATACTATGAGGTTTGATCTGGGCGAGACAGAAAGACCGAACAGCTCAGCTCCAATCACACTGAGGAAAATGCCCCGAGCATTCTGTGTCAGAGACAAATGGGATTCCCACTTCTGATTAGCCGTTCTGTGGCCTATACGTCTGGCCTATAAGGATATTAGAATTTTAGCCTCTTAAACATGTGTGAGCCAAACGTGCCAAGGATCTTTATTTGTTTGAGAGTAGGAGCAAATATTTGGGTGAAACAAACGCAAACAGGCAAACATACTGGGAATTTTGACTTTCAAGTTTCCTTCCGTTAATAATCTCAGCAATGGCTGAGAAGATGAATGTCACTGGAAGGAAATAACTGGTAGCCATTCTCATGTAAATAACAGAATTGAGTAAAATAAATAAATGGATAATTCATATTTGCTGTCAAACGGCTGGCTTGGCATATGAAAGTTGAGAGACAGTAGGAAAGACCAGAATTCTGAAATCTGATTTTTTTTTTTTTTTTGGTTTTTTGAGACAGGGTTTCTCTGTATAGCCCAGGCTGTCCTGGAACTAACTCTGTAGACCAGGCTGGCCTCGAACTCAGAAATTCGCCTGCCTCTGCCTCCCAAGTGCTGGGATTAAAGGCACGCGCCACCATGCCCGGCCCTATCATACCTCTTTGATGCACACCTGTGCACTGGATTCCTGAAGGCTTAGCTGAAGGGCAGATTAACATTACCATAGTTCTTATCAGAGCAAAGTGTGGCTCCCACAGGAGCCCACTGGGTAGTTTAGTTCATGCCTAAAATTTCAGCCATCATGACAACCTGACTTTCCTTAGATCTAAGCCATTAAGTCACCCCACCTCCTGATGACCCATGCCCACATGTCTTTCCAGCTACAGGTTTGCTTCAACAGGACCTGCTATGCTTTCAGTTAGGTAGGATGCTTCTGTCTATAGTCCAGTACAATATGCTGATCTTTTTATTTCTAAAGAATGACCTTACCCACCTATACGCCAAGATCATTCGCATCTAGTAGGCAAGTTCCTAGTCTATGACCCTGACTTTCTCCAGTGGACTCCTGACTCTAAACCTGACAGATTCTGACTCCTGAAAATGTTTGACTGTGAGCTTAGAACATGGCGGATACATGCTGAAGAGGGCAGCTTCCAGGGTGGCCTATGAGGGTTCAGCAAAACTCAGACTATGGTCACTCACTACAATTAGTATTTGTCAGCTATGAATACCATGGAAAGTTGCTGGAAATAAATAAAAAAAAAAAGAAACAAAAGCAAAAGGACAAAGTTGAAAATTGTACAACTGAGGTGGCCTTGGGGTTGAAAATTGCACAACTGAGGTGGCCTTGGGGTTGAAAATTGCACAACTGAGGTGGCCTTGGGGCTTTTAAGGAATGGTGAGGCTGAAACTTGTCTTAAAGTAGGGACAACCTGCTGGCATGGGAGCTGAAGCCAGAAGCTGTGAGCTCTGACTATCTGTATCTCTGATCAAGACTCACATCCTAGGGAGAAAATGTCAAGTTGGCCTTTGTGGGGTAGCATGGCTTTCCTTACCTGGTGTGTGTGTAGGATAGGGCCTCATTTCATATTTTACCAGATTATAGGCAAAGGAAAATGCCTCTTTTTCCAGAGGAAATGGGAGTAAAGAGTCATTCATTAATGCTGTGTAGCCAAAAATGAGTAACATGTAGGGTGGCCAGAGACATCCTGCTATAGCCTTTTAAAGAAGACATTGTGATGGTCTTTCTAGGATTCCCTGAGAGAACCTTGACTTCCTTTCAGTAAATTCCTTTTACTACTCTTGAGTTGGTTTATTTCATGTCAAAGATTCTTAACTGAAACACCATTCACACACTTGTGTAAGGAATTAATTTCGCCTTTGGCCTCATTTTGAAACAGAACTATAAATTGATGGCCTAGCACCTAAGAAATTAGTGACCCATCGTATCAGAATCCACGTATACCAAATGAGCCCTGTGCTGGCCTTGGATTGTCGTCCCCCTATCTGTGTTTCCCATTTGCTGGGGCTCTCAGCACTCAGCCGTGGCCTCTTCTCTAGCTCCCAAGTAGATAATAGAACACTTCTTAAACACCAGGGGTCTGAGGTTGGAAATGCTCTCACTGAATGCCAAGCAATCCAATGGAGCCATGGCAACAGTGAAGATGCGAGCTCGGTTACCTTGAATCCTGGAGGATAGAGATTTGCCTATTGGAGACCAGAGTCCCCTGACTAGTCAGAGACAACAGTGTGGGCAAAGCTGTTCTTTGGCATGTTTTTCTTGGATATAGAGCAGGAATTTTTCTGTTGGAGTAAGAGACGGGACGGGTATCTCTCTGGATCGTGTATATCAAAGGAGAGGCAGTGTCTATAGGGGCTTCAGACTCCCTCTCCTTCGGGTGTTCTTGCTGGGTTTACTGACACATCAGTGTGCTCCCAGAAAGCTAAGGCAGAGACCTGAGGTCTGTGCCAGCCTGGAGACACAATGATAACCCCAGCTTGAAACTAAAACAAAACAAACCCCTCAAAATCCAAACTGCCCTGACCTGAAAGGACAATATTATCATCACAACATAGCAAGGGTGATGGAGATGTCTGGTGTGGGGACCAGGGTTTAGATTCCCAGAGCCCCCATAAAAGGCTAAGCTCTGCAGTGCACCTGAAATCCCAGCATCAGGTAGGCAGAGGCAGGAGCATGCCCAGGGTGCACTGGCTTGCTATCCCAGTCAATATAAAAAGGTCTAGGTTCAGTGAGAGACCCTGTCTCAAAAATAACGTGAAAGACATCTGCTGCCAACTTCTGGCCTACACACAGGTACATGTGTACACACACACACACACACACACACACACACACACACACACACACACCATCATCATCATCACCACCACCACCAGCAGCAGCAGCAACAGCAATAGGCACAATAACAGTAACTCTGGGCTTTGAGAAATGGTTGCATTTCTTGGTTGCATTTCTAGTACTGTGCTCGGTGCCCGAGAGTTATACTTCCCTCAATGGTTTGTGTTATTAAGGTTAGCACTCATGTCACATGACCATTTTGCAAACATGTATCTCTGAAGACCATTTCAGGCACTTATCTCTGAAAACAGCTTTGTTGTTGTTGTTGTTGTTGTTGTTGCCCTGTGGTGTTCCACCCAGTGTGTAGTCCCTGGCCTTGTGCCCTATGGGTGCTGGAAGGAGAAGACACATTTGCCTTTTAGGAGCTCATGACTGAGTGGAAAAGACAGAAGAGAAAGAGGAGAGCACATGGCTAACTCCCATCACACTGACCCCCCCACCATGCACTTTCGGGGTGGGGGGTCAGGAGAGAGTGGATGCAAATGAACAACTGCTCCCCTCTGCGTGGGCATGGGCGGAACTCCAGGAAGATGGCTCACCCCAGGTGTTTCTCACCTCCCGGACTTCCTTGAGTTCACTTCCCTTTATTGTATGCACGGAGACACCCAGCTATATACATGACATTTTTGGCAAAGTGTCTGAGGGCATGGACCTGTTTCCAGAAGGTCTTTACCTATCTTTCTGATCTCACACCCCAGCATAAGACACTACACCTAGCGGGTACTCAGTGAATAGATTTGTTTGAAGAACACCAAGTCTCCAAGTTAGAGTCGTCGTCTTGGTTGTTTTAAAAATAAATGTAACAATTGTGGTTTTCTGTAAAAGGTATAGGCTGGCATGTTTAAGATGAAGTGTAAATTATTCTAAGTTTGTACTGTGTGAAAGACGCTGAGAGTCCAACCTTTTTTGGGAAGAGGGAAACGAATAGGAGATATATATATATATATAAATTGTAGATGCAGTTAATGGTGAGAATTTTTTTTTAATGAGGTTAGCTTAAAATAGCTCTGAGCCTCCCCCACCCCTCTCTGGCAGTGCGCCCCACCTTTGTGAGGTAGGCTCATGTCTAGACCTCAGCCCCACCACTGTGATGCTGTCCTTGTTGTCACACAGGTCTTTCTGGCACAATCCCCACCCAGTAACAACAACATCATGTCACAGCTCCGAGGAGCCATTGCCTGGATTAGCAAACACAGTCTCCTGCTGCCCATTCCAGGCTGGAAGACCTTGGGCACCACCAACCCTGCACTGAGATCCAAATCCTTACCACGAAAGCCTGTGTGCTGAGTCCTGCTATGACACTTCACACCGTGCCTGGGGGCCAGTTCTAAGCCCTGACTATTTTAATGGATTCCTAGTCTTCTATTGTTTTGTTTAAACTGATGATAGTTTTGAAAATATTGCTCTTTTTAAAATCAGCAAATATAGTGGACTTAGTTCAACTGGTTGAATATTTACCACGAAGGAAAAGTTAACTGCATTAATTTTACAATGTAAGGAGATGATCAAGTCAAATGGCCCTACCTTGGGGCCCAGCTGATGCACCCAGTAACAGCAGCGCCACACTTTATTTACAGGTCAGCTTGCCTCTGCTTTGTAAGAAACAGTCACAAACGAGACTCATTTACCTTACAGGTCAGCCATTTGGACTCAGAGACTAAACTAGATGATTCTTGGGGTCTTAGCTGGGCTTGCCAGCGAGTAGTCTGGGAACTGGAATTCGAGGGTGGCCTCACACAGGATAACCCTGACTTGAGAGAGCGAGAAGGAGGCTTACAGGGCTCAGGGCTCTTACTCTGCCACACTGTCACAGGCAGTGTCCCCCTCAGTTAGAGGTCACGCTAATCTGGACAAGCTCCTCAAAGCAAGAGTCTGTGCCAGCAGTTTTCAATGGATTTGTGACAAAGGACCAGTTTTTGTTCTCATTGTTTTGTTGGCTTTACTTCTGAACCTGACAATTCTCAAATTACTTCATTACCTGTTGAATAAACTGAGTCACCCGATGGAATATTTGGATACTTGTGCAATGCCAAGATGCGACGCAGATTCTAAATGCGGGCCCTTCTGTTCTGTAATGGTCTCACTGCTGGCAGGTAACAATAACATCACACCTTGAGTAGCTGTGCCCTGTATACCCATCTCATCCTGTCTTCACTCCTCCCACCGGGTGGGGAGCTGGGGCTAATGGCTCTGTCTGAATCAGACACCGAGACCTGGGAAAATAAGGAGTGACTCCAAGATCACAATGGGCTAGGCCAGGCATCGGCTCTGAGACCTCTGTGTGCTCTTGAGCAAGGCTAGCAACAAGTTTGCTTCTCATCCCACACCGAATGACCCCGCCCCTACTTCCCTCACTTGCACTTTTACAAAAGAGAAGAATAGGGAGCACCTAGAATCCCATTATTCCAGAGGCAAAGGCAGGCAGAGCTGTCTGACTTGTAGGCTATAAAGTGAGACCCTGTCTCAAGAAACAAACAAACAAACAATGTCACTTAAAGCAATTAGCTTTGTCATTACCTGGTGATCCTGAAACAGAACCCAAAGGACAGGCAGGTGGCCGTTCACCCCTGTGCTGGGGGCATGCATTATTTATATAACCAGATGTCTCTCACCTCCCTGTTCTGTACTCAGATAAGTAAGTTCCAAACTTAGCTACATCCTATTTCATAGATAAGCATCTAAAGGGCTCTTCACTGTCCCCCTGGGAATATGCAGGTCCTGGGGAGCAATGGGAAGGTGTCACCTTGGTGTTTCAGGGTGAAGTTGCTCACACACCGCCATCCCAGACCCTGCTCTGCGCAGCCCATTCTCCTCGGCACAAAGTCAGGGAACAGGCGTGAGGACAAGGGGTGCAGCCATAATGTGAAGAGGCCCCAGTCCACCTCTGTCATCCTGGGGTGTCCAGCAGAATGAACACAGGGCATTCACCACAGTATGTGCCCTGCATGGGACTCAGAAAATGGTGTCTACTTCTCTCTTAGGGTTCAATCTAGGTTTGTCTGTGGAACTCAAATCCTGCCCATCTGTACTATTGGGCCACAGACCTCCTGAAGTGTGAGAAGAGGCCTAGCCTTCCTGATTTACCTCTTGGGGTCCTCTCACCCTGATTTAGCAATCTTCTCAGCCACACCCCTGCTAGATTCCAAGCACCCAGTATACAGATCTGCAATGTAATGCCTCAACTGAATATGAGTTGGGGCCACAGTTAGGTAGGAAGGCTTTGCAAACAAACTAAGCCACAGTTGGAGCTGAAGCTCAACAGGGCAGCTCTGATCCCTGCAGTCCTAGAACCTCAGGTCTCTGGAATGGGGAGGGGGAGGTCTTAGGCTACCACTCTGCCAAGTGCCGGTGCCAGTGCCATTAGGCACTGTATCTTTCTTAATTTTATATATGCACTAACAGATGGAACTTTCTTTACAAGAGAAGCTTCAAAAGCAAACACACAAGAGGAAATCGCATCATTCGAACCTGATTTCCAGACATGGACATTAGGTTGTAGATGAAGAAGTTGAGGTTCAAAATAAGAGTAGCATGCCCAAGGTTGCCCAGCTGGCAATGGGCAGATACAACACCAGCACCTGGGATTTTTTTCCTCTGGACTGGGGATCTTCCTAGCAACTCACTTGAGTTCCTCTCTATTTTCAGTCTCCCCTGGTCATGGGTACAAGGTATACCTGTGTGATGGTTTGTATATGCTTGGTCCAGGGAGTGGCACTGTTGGAAGGTGTGGCCTTGTTGGAGTAGGTGTGGCCTTGTGGTGTGGGCTTTAATCCCTTTGTCTTAGTTGCCTAGAGGACAGTCTTCCACTAGCAGCCTTCAGATGCGATGTAGAACTCTCAGCCCCTCCTGAACCATATCTGCTTGGATGCTGCCTTGATAATGGACTGAACCTCTGAATATGTAAGCTAGCCCAAATTAAATGTTGTCCTTGGTCATGGTGTCTGTTCACAGCAGTAAAACCCTAACATGCATACAGTGGGAACACTTTGGAGAGTCCTGCAGTATTGTGCATTCACTCTGCTGGAAAGAGACTGCCGATGCCAATGGGGCTGCCTCTCTGAGGGTGCCATGATCTTCTTGATCTAATGCCATATTGGAGGGGATCCCCTGCCTTCTCTTGATTAAGTGGCTTTTCGCCTGTCTTTACCAATACATGCCAGGCACCTCCTTTCCACATCTTATTTTCTTTCCTAGCCCTTATTAGTAACTGAACTTGTCTTGTTTATTTATTTGTTAGATTAATTAACTATGAAGTCATGAGATCAGGGACCATGTCTGTCTGATCTACCACTTCTTTCTCAGATCATAGCACCCTGCCTGTCACAAAGCTGGCACTTAATAAATCTGCAAGCGAATGCATGTTTACTTCATTTTGTGTACCAGACAGAAGCTTTTCGGAGGAACTGCAATGTGTTTGTGTTCAGTTGTGTTTGTCACCACAAATTGCCCCTGATGACATTCATCACATCTGTGAAGGAATCTGCGTGAATCCCCCGTCTATGGGATGCTTACTGTTTAACTGCTCTGGCAGCATCATTGCTGAACAGAAGAACCAGAGAAAAAGCATACAGACCCACTTGGCCTTGGTTTCCTGGGTAACCAAGGTTGTGTGCTTAGATACATATGACCAAGCAAGACTCTCCCAAGGGACATGGGCATTGAGGACTCAGGCACTAGCTGCATATTTTTTTTCTCTCTGAAGGAGTTATAGCCCGAAACAATGACAAACAGCTCAGTGGCTTGATCTCTGGGCCAGACCCAAAGTCTCACTAGAGAGGCCCCCAACCCCCATATTGGGTTTTTATACTCAAGTTCATGGACACTTGGTCTGCCATCTGCAGAAGAGGTAGTTGTGCATTAATCTATATTTTTTGTGATTATTCTTAAGATCAAGCAAAAAATGAATGGCATATTATTGTATTCATGGAGCCAAATCATAACGGGTATGCTGGTCTAAATATGTTCTTGATCAGGACAATTGGTTATTAAAATATAACATCTGTAAATATTTATGCACACACATTGGAGCACCTCAACCTACAAAGCATCACAATATATAAAATATATACAAATGCCATCACTGAAAGAAAAACTCCAAAAGCAATATAATAATGAGAAGGATGTCAAAGCTCACTCTCAGCAATGATCCATCACACAGACGGTCAATAAGAAATCAGCCAATGTACACAACACTATAGACTAATGGACCTAACGGGTGTACACATTGTATTCTATGCCAGGGCAGCAGAACATGATCTTTTCAAGTGGACATAGACTGTTCTCCAGGGCAGATGGTGGGTTAGACCACAAAACATCTCTTAACAATGCAAGAAGAGTGGAACTATTCAGCTTCATTTCTGACAACAGTGCTATGAAGCTAACAACCAGTAATGGGACAGTTGAAAAAGTCACAAAGATAGAGAAAGTAAGTGACTCATTGCAAAAACCAATACATGGTGGAAAACAAAAACAAAAAACAGAAATCGGAAACCGCAAAAATCATTGCAAAAACCAAACCAAACCAAAACAAAACAAAAACAGAAATCAGAAATCATGGAAATAAAAATGTGAGCTACCACCAGTCAAGGGCTGACATCACAGGCCTGGTAGAAGCTGTAAGAGGTAAGTTTACTGCTCTAAATGGCTGATTTAGTGAAATGAGACCTTAAATAAGCAGCCAACTTTATGCTGCAAAGAACTAGGAAAAGAACAACCAAGTGTACAAACAAACTCTCCAAACTGCTGAAGAAAGCTGTTAGGACTAGAAGAAAAGTCAAGGAAGTAGAGGCAGAAATGCTATGAAAAAATTGAATAAAACAAGATCTGGATTTTGAAAATGCAAGTAAAATGGACAAAGCTTTAGCTACACTAACCAAGAAGAGGAAAGAGCTCAAATAAATGAGTCTGGAGTGCACATCACAGAAACAATGTGATCGCAAGCCATTACCTGTGTGGAGTAAACTAAGCCTTAGGTCCTAAAGGAAATGGGTAAGTCCTGAGACAAACACAACCTATCAAGACTGAATCCTTCAGAAACAAAGTCTAAACAGGGCAATGGTGATTAAAGAGATTGCTCTATCAAACCAAAGCCTCTTAGCCCCCAAAGGTGCAGCACCCAGCAGAGTCTCTAGAAAATTCTACCAGATTAACCAGAGTCCTCCTAATGCTCTTCCAAAAAATGAAGAAGGGACGTCCTTTCTGAAATCTTTCTGCACAGGTGAAATCCAGATTGAGAGCATCATTCAAATCAGGGTTCTGTGGGGAAATTACAGGCCAACATCGCAGGCCAGAGCACATAAAAAGTTAGCTCTGAGATGTAAGGACAGGTAAGCATGTGTAGATCAAAAGAAAAGACATACACTAGCAGTCTAAAGATAAAGTCAACCTCTTAAACTCGCAAGAAAGAGTTTGGCACCCTATATGGAAGTGCTCCAAATCAGAGTACAGAAAAACGAACCTCAGAACCCTAAAGGTCACCGTGCACAGGCGCTTGGTGCTGCATGGTGGGAAGTCCCACACCTCTGTGAGATCAGCAGGGTGCTCACCACTTCAGGTCGCAGCACCCTGGGAGTTCTAGGGAAAGCAACTAAGCAAGAGCAAGATATGAAATGCACCTCAAGTGGAGAAGAAACTGTAAAGTTGCCTCTGTCTATCGCCTACACGATCCTATACAAAGAAACCTGAGAGCAACAAAAAGCTGTCAAAGCTAAATTCAGGAAACAAAAATCAATGAGAACGAACAAGATCCAGGTTTGTGTCTAGACACTAACAATGGGATAGAAGTGGACATCTTATCCCACTCACAAAAATTAACTTCAAGTGGATTAAGGGCTGAGATTTAAGATGTGAAAGCAGACAATTCTTAGAAGAAAAAAAGGAAACAGAGCAGAAACCATTAATGGGGCTTTTTAGCACATGATCACAAGACCACAGGAACTGAAAAGCTGAAATGAGTGGGTGGCACCAGATGATGCACAGGAAAGGGCATAGTAGGTGACGAGACAGCCCACAAGAAGAAAAACCCCACTGACCACATATCTGATACAGGGCTCCTATCAAACTCATGCATTCCAACACATAGGAATATTACTCAGCCATAAAAACAGAAGAGAATTTGTTCTGTGTGACATGTGGGAGGAATCTAAAGTACAGAAAAACAAATGATCCACACCTACACTTTAAGGTATATCAGTTTTTAATACTATTAACCAATATATTAATATATATTAGTTTTTATTATTTGGATGCATGTGTGTTTGTGCGTCTGTGTGTCTGTAAATGGATATGTGAAGGTATGGGTATCCAAAGGGGACATTGAATCCCCTGGAGCTGGAGTTACAGATGGCTGTGACCCTCCTGACATGGATTTTGGGAAGTGAACTTAGGCCCTCTACAAGATCGGCAAGCACTCAACCACTGAGCCAACTCTCCAGCCCATATACCTCCACTTATATGTGGACTCATTAAAAAGTCAAACTTACAGAAGCAAAAAGTAGAATAATGGGTTCCCCAGAGGTAGCAGATGGGGGTTGGGTAAGGATACATGGGTCAAAGGACTTACATTTTGGGGGACTTGATGAATGTTCAGGTATCTGATCTTGTGCATCTGAAGGTTATGAAGAGCAGTAATCTATCACATATTTGGGAGTGGCTGAGAAAATGCTCTTGAATGTTCTCAGCAGACAGTAAGGCACTATGCGAGGTGATGGACAGTTGGTGGCTGGCATTGTAACCATCTTGAAATGATGAGTGTCAGACACTGCACAACCCTTAGTCATGTAATCTGTTATTATTTGTCAATAGAGCTGTAGATGGTATAAAAAACAAATTTAAAAATTAATAACGTCCTCTTCATTTCTGCTAGAGAGGAAGGAAGGTCACAGATGCACTTCCCTTTTGTTCATCTAATCAGTTTAAGCATTTATACAACCAAAGCCCCTAGGCCTAGAGCTTGTAGAACTTTCTTTTTAAAAAAAAAAAAGATTTATTTATGTATGTATATGAGTATACCGTACACACCAGAAGAGGGCATCAGATCCCATTACAGATGGTTGTGAACCACCATATGGTTGCTGGGAATTGAACTCAGGACCTCTGGAAGAACAGTCAGTGCTCTTAACTGCTAAGCCATCTCTCTAATCCTTTCTAGAACTTTCTATGGAGAAAATCTTGCATACTGGTGCTTCCCAGGGACAAGAATGAGTAACAGATGTATCATGATTGGCCAACATCATGTTTCTTAATTAGTTAATTTCCCCATTTACAAATCGAGAGTGATAGAAGCTCTGTTTCCAGGGTTTTCTAAAATTGGAAGATGCTACTATGACATGTCCCTCTATGACGTGTCTACTATGGTGTTGTGCTTGCCTAGGGTGCATGAGACCATGGGTTCCATCCCCAGCCAAAGGAAGGTCTGAAGCAAAAGGCTAGATCTCTGCTTCCTCTGAGGATGAACATGTGCCCAGGTAGGCAGTCTGTGGGCAAGCCAGGCCTGGAAAGAGGAAAGGAAGGAGGGGGAGGAAGGTTGGGCAAGGACTGGAGACTATGAAGAGGAAGGGAAATGGATGCTGGAAGCAGTAAAGGCCTGGTTGCCCTGGGATTTCAGGGGTGTAAACAGAATGATTCCTGGTGTCTTCAGAGACTCAAGGCCACATAGGTGTGCAAGTTTCCAGCCCTCCTGGAGACTCCAGGCTCCTCTCTGCTCCATCTGCATGATGGATTAGTCCACCAAGGGACCCAAACTTGAGTGAATTATTGGGAGGTGGTAGAACTCAAAAGGCCTAGATAGAGGAAGTGGGACAATGGCTGTCTTGGAGGCTGTATCTCATGCTACCCCTTGCTGTCACTGCCCTCTGTTCTTGTCTACTATGGCCTGTGCCTTTACCTTGAGTCCAGAAACAGCATAGCCAAGGACTGTAGACTGAACTTTCTGAGACAAAGCACTCAATTTCTCCTTAAAATTGTTTACATTGGGTTTCGTATCACAGCAACATGTAGATCTCAAATAACACACTCTCCAAATTTGGGGGGAGGAGTGTCTCTGCCTGGCTAGTTTTCAGAGAAAAGCTTATCTTTCCTCTGTAGAATTTAATTTTGTTTTGTTTTCTTTTTTTTTAAAAAAAATCCTTATTGATTCTTTGTGAATTTCACATCATGCACCCAATCCCACTCATCTCCCTGTCCCTTTGTCCCTCCACTCTCCTGACCTCTACCTCTCCCCTAAAAGAAAAAATATCTCATGGAAGCTGTAGTGTGTGACAGTGGGTATCACAGTATACTCTTCTGTCCACACTTCCTTACTTGCAAATGTTCATTGCACTGGTCTGGTTCGAGGCCTCTGGCTTCTGCTACCCTATCAATGCTGGATCCTCACCAGGATTCTTCTCAGATATCCTGTTGTTTTCCTGTGTCATGGAGATCCTGCAGTTCATAGATGTTAAGAAGGCTAATTCAAAGCCCTGGATCTGGGCCTGGGTGGTAACTGAGATAATCATCTTGCCAGCTCTCCTGAACCCACACCATCATATGCCATTTGTGGCATCCCAGGGCCTCTGGGTGTCTAGAGTAGTCCCAGGAGTGCCATGCCTCACCCTCGCTGCATGACGCCAGGCTGGGGGTCAGCTCAGCTAGTTCCCCACCCAGGCCCTGTGGCATCTGTAGCATTTAGATTTTTAAATCCTCAAAAGAGTTAAAAATATAAAATGTGGAAGGATAAAAGAGATAATTTGAACCAGTGTTTTTATTTTCTGGGTGATGGAGCAAATCTGTGAAGCCACAGCTGGCTTGATGTTTAGATACCCGACATCTGCAATTCTGCAGTTGTTTTCATTTCAAGTTGAGGGAATTATCTCAGGAGGTGGAGTTCCATGATTCTGTGATGCCTATAAGCATGCCTGGAAACCAGTGTCCACCCACCAAGCCTACAGAACTTGAGGGGCAGCATCATCTTCTAATTGGCCTTCCTGCCTCTGGTCCTTTCCTCCCCATTTTAGCTCTGTGATGTTGCCAGATCATAGTCATTAAATGCTAATGAAAAAGACCACTAGACTTTCTGAAACCCAGAGGTTTAGAGAAGCTGTTTCCCTCTTGGCAGCTCTATTTTGAGATGTGCTGGCAAGTCTGAAAGGCAGAGTCTACCTAGAAGTTGGTTGCTGGACAGGACGTTATCCTTATCCACTTCCAGTCTTGCTCTGGTCCACCTTGATTTGTGCAGCCTCCATCCGTGCTATTCCGACATTGTCTGAACTGCCTCACTATGCTTTCCTGCCATGATGGGCTAAAACCTTCTGACTGTGAGCCAGCAATCCTTGCCTACTTCTGTTGTTTCTATCAGGAGACCACTGTGTGGTCACAGTGACAATGTAACTAAGACACCATCTATTACACAGCATAGTTAGTTGTTCAACTAACAAGTCAATATAGAACACCCACCTGTTTTATTGTTAAGAGCTATTGATAATAGTAAATAAGGCAAACAGGTCTCTGCAACAACGGGACTTAATATGTAGTGGAGTTTTATAAAGCTTCATCCTCTTGAGTGAGACACACACACCATTGCCTGAGCAAGTCTCCAAATTATTTTGAAATGAGTCTGTCTCTGCTGAGTTCATCTGCTCACCTTGACTTGCGGTTCCCTAAGGAAATGAGACCCCCCCCCCTTTAGGGAGGGGTCTGTTTCATTAGCTTGTTTGTATAGTGAGAAAACAAGTGACTAGTCAAGGGCTAAAAGTGGGAGGAACCCAACAGGGCACCCTGGCAGGCACACAAGGCACACTCACTCTCAGGAACTATCCTGAGGGTTTGTTTTCCTTGTGCCAGTCTGGACTGCTGGCAGGCAAGAGGATCCAAGGCATACAAAGGAGGCATTGTTGGGTGAGATGTCCATGGTGCTGAAACAACCAGTCCATGGTCCAGGGTTCAGTTTAGAAAGTCTGTCTCTGGCTTCCTTCGCGGTGTGCAGCCTCAGAGTTTCATATCTTTGTTTCCACGTGGCTGGGGAATGTAGCACGCCACAGGGTCCAGGCTATACTCCAAAATGTGCCAAGGAAACCAGACAGAAAATGTCTCTGCCATTTGGTTTCAGAAAAACAGGTGCTGTGCAATATTAGGTGGCCAGGGAAGTCTAAAAATACCCACCTCCAACTCTGTGGGCCCATTATAAGGTGTGCTATACAAATTGGCTCTGTAAATAATATCCAGGATCTTCAAATGTCTCTGGGATGGCTTTCAATCCTGAGAGCTAGCAGTTCTTGAGTTATTCTGAGTCTACCCAAAACCATGTAGACCCATTTTAACAACTCCAAACATCACTAAATAATATGAATGGCCTCCACTCATGTTGCCAAAAATCTAGACCAGTTAAAACTCTCCCAGTAGATGTTGCCTTACACAACACAGCCTTAACCCAGACCTGCATTAAAGGGAAGTTTAAGGGGTCCTTCTGAGAGAGCCTGCATGAAGTAGGAGTTCTGTTTTCATTTGAGTCTGAAATATCCTCTATGGGCTCGCGATTTGAATGCCTGTCCCCAGATGGTGATACTATTTGAGGAAAGCTGTGGGACCTTTAGGGAGTGCAACCTAGCTGGTGTAAGTAGGCCACTAGGGGATGCTTCTGCAAATTAGAGGTCGGACCTGGCTAGAGCTCAGCCCTGGCTCTGGTGATGCTCTTTCTGATGTCTGGTTTGCCATGGTGTAAGCATCCTGTATCACACGCTTCCACCAACTTGAGCTGGGCTGCTCACCATGCCTTCACCACCAAGGTGAGCTGAAACCTGCAGTCAGAGTCAGTCTTTCCTTGTTGAAGTCACTTCCTCCAGGTGTCCTGCCAGAGCTATGCACAGGTAACTAACATTGCTTCTCCTTTCAATACCGAGAAGTGGGAGTTAAATGGCATGCTGGTTTTATGTGATCTTCCAGTTTGATTCCTTCCATATACCCATAGACTCTGCTTAATGGTGAAACCCATATAAGAGAGACATAGAATCGTGATGTGTCAGACCTCAAATATGGGACTTACCCAATGAATCTCTACATTTAATAAGGAAATTTGTAATTAAGTAAGAAGGATTTTTGAATCAGGGTCACACAGTGAACTGGTGGCAGAGCTGGAGACAGGCTGAGGGTTTTGTAGCTCCCAAGCAAACATTTGCACTTCCTTTCCACAGACTGATGACCTGAGGTTGGGGGCGTTTTGAAGACCATATAGAGAGAAACTGGCCATCAATAAAACACTGTAATGTTTATGTCCCATACCTGCTGCTTTGAACATTGACCTTAAGGTAGGGGCTGTCTTCACTGCTCTTCCACTGTTGGCTGCTGTTCCTTGTTGCCATCACCAGAACCCCTTTCTTTCTACAAAGAGTGGTTGAGTAATTTGTCCAAGGCTACAGAGATAATCAGTGACTAAATAAACCTTCAGATTTAAACTTGACTCTAAACTGTGTTCCTTTTCCCGGCACAGTCTCTTGCCTGCCTGCTTTCTTCCTTAGCTTGCTTCCTTTGAAAACATTTGGTTTTATGATCATCCACATGAAAAGCACTAAATCCCTGGTGGTGACAGCATTTTACACTTCGTAGCATATGCATCGAGCTGATCCGTGCCTGAGGTAAATCACAAACTGAGAGTGAACTAATGGGCCAGTCCTTTGTTGTCTTATTATCTTAATTACAGCAGCTTAGTAGAATGTGGCGGAATGGGGCCCTCATTGTGATGTGCTGTCACATCTGGCCAAATGATATCTGCTTTATTATTGTTGGTATTATGAACCAAACTGATCAACATATGCCAAGTGTCTATTACATGCCAGCTAATTTATAGAACAGACCACTCATAATCCTCAAGACAGCCTTTCCATATAGGTACCCTTAATGGCATTGTTCAGACAGAGAAACTGGGGTCCAGACAACTTTGAGCTCTTCTCCATCTTTAATGTCACTGTAACTGACTTCAGTGCTTAAAGGACTAGACCATGGTTTGCTTCAGATGACAAGTCACTTCCCCTGTGGCTGTGCCCCACATTCTGCTAGTTCAGCAAGTGTGTGCTTTATTTAGTTTTCCATGCATCCCTATGTATTTTGGAGCACATGGGGAGAGCTGCTCAGCAGAAATGATGGTTTACACACTGACCATCTCTCTTCTGTTACCCACTGTTGGATGTGACCATGCTGTTCCCTTCCTTTCACCTCCAAATACTTCAGCTCAGGAGTCCCAATCAGATGGCAACCCTTCAGGTCATTTCTCCTTCTGCCCCTTAAAAATACTCTATTTCTTCTCAACTCCCTTGGATTCTCATCCAAATGACATTGTCTTTCATTCACACATGAATTCCACACTATGCCTGAAAGCATCTATTCCCATGGACACTGTACTTAAAACTTGGGTATCCAGGTGTGGTAACACATGCCTGCAATCCCAGCACTTCGGAGGTCGAGGCAGGAGGATGTAAACCTTGAGACCAACCTGGATTGCTGAGCAGGGCTCCATGTCACAAACTAGTCAACGGCTACTGAAAACTGTCGGTGGGTAAAGGTGCTGGCTGCCCAGCCTGACAGCCTTGGGGACTCACGGTGGAGTGAGAGAGTCAACTCCTGCAAGTTGTCATCTCATCTCCAGCCTTGCAACATGGCACGTGCACCCTCACAGTCCCACCTCCCACAAATAAACGTAACTTAACATTAAGAGTAAAAATGGACATTGGAGTTGATTGGGCATAATGCCACTTACTGAAATACCTGAGGCATTTATTATATTCCGCTCTTTGTGCTGTGCATTCTTTTTCATTGTTTTGGTTCTTGTGCACACTAACTCAGGGGGCAAAAGGTGCACATTAGTCATCTTCAAATTAGACCAGGACACCCAACAAACACTCAGTAGATAAATATTAGAAATAAGTGAGAATATGAGTTAAGTCTATGGCTTACCATGCGGCTGAACCATGGTTAAGAACAACAGCTCAGCAATGATGTCAGTGGGAGGCAAAGGAAGAACTAAAAACCAAAGGAATAGCCTGCATTTCATATTATTTTTAGTTTCTCTTTGCAAAGTTGTGTCTTGTGTTCAGCCATCTGAACTTCCCCCAAAACTCTTGAGAAAATACATGCAGAGCAGATTAGAGCTAGGGGGTAAATCACAAAACAGAAGAGAGTGTCACTGAGTGTCACAGGTGAAGTCATTCTCGTCACTCCATGGTGTGTTGACATTCTCCTCCATCTCTGGGCCTTGCCTCACAACAATGTCAACAGCTGAACCTCTTCTTAGCTGGACTCCAGTTCTTAGAACCGTGGACACCGGACTTGGTGGGACTATTTGGTTTTGTGTTTGGGATTTTCTTTCAATATGACAGTGTGGGTTACTGGCACCAGGCAGGTTTTCCTCTCAGTTGGTGACTTGGCTCTTTGTGCCCGTGTGCTCACCACCTGCAACTAGAATCTATAAAACCCAGTGGGATGAGGTGCTGGGTTTTATAATTGTTACTGGTGCAATTCTTTTTTTCCTCTTACAAAAGTTTCCTTTTATAGCGTCCTCAGCCATGTATAAGGTAAACGACAGTGTCCAGGAAAACAGTTTCAAGGTTTCAGGTGCTATGGTGCTGTCAGGGTGAAGGGCGGAGCTTCTCCTTGATGGACATTGGGTAAAGGTCTCACTTCCAACCTGTGCTGGATAGTTTCATGTCAGCTTGACACAAGCTAAGTCATCTGATAGGAGGAATCTCAATTGAGGAGTAGCCACCATAAGATCCAAAGTTGAAGGCAAGTCTGTAGGACATTTTCATAATTAGTGATTGATGGATGAGGGCCCAGCCCTTTGTGGGTGGGGCCACTCCTGGGCTGGTGATTCTGGGCTCTATAAGAAAGCAGACTGAGTACACTGTAAGGAGGAAGCAAGTAAGTAACACTCCTTCAGAGACTCTGCATCAGTTTCTGCCTCCAGGCTCCTGCCCATGCTTGACTTCCTGCTCTGACTTCCTTTGTTGATCAACAGTGATGTGGAACTGTAAACCAAGTAAACCAGTTCCTACCCAAGTTGCTTTGGGCCACGGTACTTCATACCAACAATCATAACCCCATCTGACACACTCCCCTAGGAATTTACAGCCTCAAATTGGGAAAGAAAACCTTTCTATATGGCATGCCATGGCACAAATATCCAGTTCTCTTCAGTCTTGCATGGATTATCTCCAAACCCGTGCTACAAGATTCTGAGCCGTTTTCTCCCACAAGAGGCTGCAGCAGTGCATATGTGCAGGTGTTTCTCTCTCCGGAGCAGATACTGAATCGGTTATGCACATCCAAATGTCCTCTGTACTCACAAAAGAAAAATCTGCGAAGGAAGGAGATACAAAGAAGAGCTCTGGCTAGGAGGACACAGAAGATGTCTGGGACACCAAGAAGGTCTTGCAAGGAGCTCCATTTCAGCAAGGCCCACTGTGCTTCTGTGGTACGGAACTCTCAGGCTTTCTCTTGTTGGCAAGAGTGTTTGAGAATCAACTAGCAAACAAACGATTTCCAAAGATTCACTTTAGGGAATTTATCTTTTATCAATGACCTAAGAAAAAGTGCACCTCAGAGAAGCCCCCCCTTCTCTGACACTGAAGAATCTGCACATAAAGGAAGCATTCATAACTCTCTCGCCTGATGCCTTGCCCCACTGGAGCTACAGAGCTGCTGCGTTGTTATGGAAATACAGCAAGATGGGGGTCAGCATGCACTTTCTGTCTTTATTACCATTCTCTCTGCTATAGAAAGTCTGCAATGCAAGGCCACTATATTTGCTTTCATTTCATAAACTGTCATTATAGCGCCATTTTCATTCTGTCTGAAGGACTTGAAGGCCATGGGGAATGGGTTGCCACAGCAGCTTGTGAATATTCCAGATGTATTCTCTGCCTTGCTCTGATGACAGCAGCACTGGCTGTCGGTTTGCCTCATAGTTCCTGTGTGGGGATGAAGAGCAGCATTCCTTACACGTCAGGACACTGAACCTCCAACAGCCTATAGCTTGCTTTTGCGTAGGAAGTATGGAGTCTTCAGGACAATAGCCAGTTGTAATTTGGTTTCACTAGCCATACACACTTAAGAATACAAAATTTGACATGTTGTAATCCATGGAATAAGAAGAGGGAGCATATCTGTGCAGAGATGAAAGGCTGTATTATGAGTTACCATGCAAGTCTGTGGAGAGATAAAACATTAGCCTGATTCTCCCATTGTTATTAAATAATTCCTTTAGGTTTTGACATATTTTTTCCCCTTAAGGAAAACCTTCCTTGACAATAATTATTTATTGAGCCTCTTTCATACAAACCATGTAAAAACCCCTATGGAATCTTTAATAAGGAGCTTAGCATTTAATTCTGACACGTAGATCCTGACCTGTGCTGTCTCTGTGAGACCTTATCTATCTGAACCATCAGGAAGCCAAAGTAAAAAGTATCTACAAGCCTGAGTGAGAACTCTCACTCATCTGCTCGTGCTTGGATCTTAAATGAATTACTTAACTTTTTTTTTTAGACTTATTTTGGATCTGGAAGGTAGAAATAATGGTACATGCCTCCAAAGGTACCATGGAGAGAAAACTCCATGTGTGCCAACCTCATAGCCCGGGATGCAGCATGTGGCTGCAAAAGACGGAGACTGCATGAAGCAATGCTGTTAAGAAATGGAGGTCGGGGTTCTGGTTCTAAGAGGAACGATGCATGTCCCACCTTGTTCTGTCTACCAAGTGCAACGGTGAACCCAGACTCAACTCATGGAGTCACTACCTAAGGACTAGAAAGTAAACAATAGTAGACACACTGGAGAAGGAAAGGGGGATTACAAAAGCAATGACCAAAAAGGTTTCCAAAGCCTCAATTTAGTGAATTTACCTCCCTCCAGGCTCAGCCATTCTCCAGGGCTGTAATCTCACACAAGGTATGAATAGCCATTAACCTGTAGTTCAAAAATGTAATTAGAAAAGAAGATGCAGAATAGGAAAAGGGGAGTGAATTCCTTTGAGACTGGTTTTCTGGTGTTATAGATCTCCCAGCCCAGTCTCCTGGCATCCCCAGCCCCATCGCTGTAACCCAATGGGACACGTGTGGCAAATAGTCAGGAGCAGGCAGAGCTGGTGGTGAGTGCCAGAAGACACCTAAGACGTTGGGAAAGGAAATAACCCCTCTCTGGCTACAAAACAAGACAAAGAACATTTTTGCATGTTTCCTGCTATCTGACAGTTCTTCATAGGAACTGTGAAGTGGGACAGAGAAACTGAAACCTTAGCCTTCAAGCTTAATGAAAAATAAATGGAAATTTGGGGAACAGAGTACTGGGAAAGGTGATAGCAGGGACAGTTCAAAGAACATGAATGTAGGGGAGCATCCCCAAGCTGTGCTTGAATGCATCTGGTTTACAACAGCACCCTGGAGGCGTTCAGAGCTAACTATAGGACAAACGAATCTGGACGACTTTGCAGAAGCATTGAAAACAAGTTGACATGGAAACCACAGTCCATGAAATGTTGACGGTGACCCAAATGTAGCTGAGTTGATTGTTTTTCTATAAAAACAAACAAAGCACCAAAAAACAAAACAAAGCAAAACAAAACTGTTGTAGTAAAACAAGATCCAAAGTCATAAAACTTGGTAGCATGGTATTCAAAATGTCTGGGACACATTCCAAACTCTTATCCAAACACAGGATGAAAAGTCTCTCGTCAGCTTGAAAAGAAAGGACAACCAATAGACAATAAGAAAAGCCACGGTGATGTTGAAGTCCCCAAATGCGCTGGAAAGGCAGTATTACAATAACACTTCAAGCAGTAAGACAAAAGCCCTTGAAAGGGATGAAAGATGCAAAGTCTGAGTGAAGAAACCAGGCTTTCAGAAAACAAGGATCATTAGAAGCAAACACTATGATAAACAAGATGGAAATGTCACTTGGCGTGCTTGATGCAGTTGAGAGAGCAAACCTGAGATAGGTCAGTAAGGCTTCAGTTTGAACAGAGAGAAAGAGAGAGAGAGAGAGAGAGAGAGAGAGAGAGAGAGAGAGAGAGAGAGAGAACAACCAGCCAACCAACCAACCAGCCAAACAAACAAACAAACAAGCAAACAGAAAACAGAAAAACCCTAGGAACAAAGCTGAAGAAACCAGGACAGTACCTAGGCTGCAGTAGGGGTACATGCCACAGGAAAAATTCAAGCAAGAATGTATGAATTTTGTCTGAGTCTGTGAATGGGTTAGAGAAAGATAAATCATCACTTACAACCTTTTGGCTTGTTAGAATTTTTTAACTAAATTACTTAATCTACTACATGAGGTAGTGGCTTAGCAGTGGGAAGCTGACCCCTCATTTTCTAGAAAGGCAGCAGCAACCTCCTTGTGCTGACAGAGTTCACACTCTTGGTGGTAAATGTGAATTCACATAGCAGACGAGGAGCTTGGAGTTTAGGAAATTTGAAAAAGACACCAGCATTCATCATGGGCATGGAAAGACAAGACTGGGAGACAGGGACAGGAAGCAAGAAGCCTACCTAGCCAGAAGCTGGATTGTATACAGATGAGAAAAATGTCCAGAGCTCTTTTTTGCTTGCAAACTTCAGAAAGTCCATGCCCTCTGGCTCATGCACAGAATTCTCAGTGGTCAGGACTGTAATAGGGCACAGGCAATGTGGCTCCACCCTTCCTCTGTGTGACTTGTCTCGTTCCCCCACCACCACCATATCACCCCATTCCTATATGAGATTCAGAGCTAACAGCAACCACGTTTCTTCCTCCAGCTTAGAGCACTGGAAAAGAATGTACCATTCTCAGCTCCTCCAGAAAGAAGAGAACCATAAAACATATAATCATGTCTGTCTTCACAGGAAAACAAAGCTTACCGAGAAGTCAAGGTTGGGATGTTTTTCTTTCAGTAGGACTAGCGGGTAAAGACATTCACATTTGAACTGAGATTGGAAGACTCACTATTTGACAACTTGTCTGTTTGTTGCAGTAGCATTTGGTTAGGGAGAGCATGGTAGGCAAAACTCTGGAAAAAAGAGTTTCTAGGGTAGGTAGAAGTAGGAAGGAAGCCAGCCCATCCTGGTGTACTTCTACTAAAAACACCCTGGCCTGAGAGAGTTCTGTTCCCCAAGTTTGCTCTCCATAGACTCTTGCATTAGCTGGTTTCCCAATGATACAACAAAATACCTGGGATTAATTACCTATTTTTTTAAAACAAAATTCTTGCTCATAACTTGGCAAGTTCTAGCTCATAATCAAGTGACATCATTGATTTGGTACTCTAGTAAGAGTGGTACATGAAGACAAAAGCCAACCCAGACATGGTGATCTGCGCCTTTATTCCCAGCACTCAGGAGGAAGAAACAGGTAGATCTCTGTGAGTTTCAGGCCATCCTGGTCTACAGTGAGTGCCAAGTTAGCCAGAGCTGCATCACAGTAAGATCTTGTCTCAAAAAAAAAAAAAAAGCCAAGAAAGAAAGACACTCGGGTCTCAGAATTGCTTAAATAGCATATCCTTGTTGACCTTACCATTCTCCCACTAGTCTTCCTTCTCAAATGTTCCACCACTTCCTGGAAGCATCACCCTTGGGACTAAACCTTTACACAGCAACCTTTGGGAGCACTTGCCCCAACCATTGATATTATGAAAGCATTTTATTCTCGTGTTTATTTCAAACTATAATTCACACAAGAGTATAAACGGTCGAGTCTCCAAATGTGCATTTCTAGAGGGGAAATGCCACCAGTTCTGGAGGAAAGTATCAACATGGAGAAGGCTGATTCAGATGAATCAAACCGGCTTGAGTCTCTCCACTTCTTCTGCAACCTTGTTAGGAGACTATAACTGGCATGAGGACCAAACCAGGCCTGCGCTTCAGTGCAAGATTCTTAAGGAAAGCATTAATGTGGCCTACAGACCAACTAATATTATTGGCACTGTGGCATTCTTGAGGAAAGAGGGCAATTTTCCATTCTGTTTTGCATCCCAAAAGACCTAGCCCAGGCTTGCACAGCCAGTAGGCTCTCCGTTTCTTCTTCAGGGTGTGAGTGGACAAAAGGAGAAATTACTTTGGGCCGATATTCTGATGCAGATTCCGAGGGATGATTCATCTTATCATGATCAAATTTTTAACATCAATGAGTGGAGATAAAAGGCTGGCTCTCTGATCTCTGGAAATACTGTGTGTAGTTCTGGGCAAGCCTTTAAAAGACATAAAGACGCTGGGGAAGTGAGGAGGAGGACATGGAGAATGATCAAGGAGGTGGGGGGACAGGGATGCCATTCAAGGGGAGATCAAAATGGGACACTTTGTTCTAGAAATATAAAAGCTGAGAGGGAGAGATCATCAAAGTCGCTGAAATCCTAGAGGGGATGGACAGGGTGGGTCAGAGTCCTGTGCACACAAGGCCCCTTCGTGCACACATTACAGATAAAGTTGGGGGAGGGGTTCACTCCAAGGCATGGTTTCTCATCCATTCCTAGTTCACATTGAGAACCAGTTTTGAATGAGCCATTTCAAACTCTCTGAAAGGGTCAGTCACGTAAGCTATTGGGCATCTGGAATTCACTGAGAGCAAGATGATTATAAGCTGCTTCTAAAAGCAATTTACTAAAATGTTGAGGTTGTGTAGAAAATTTCATGAACAAGGCTAATCACTGAAGACAGACTGACAGCATCTTAAAATCACAGACTTTAGACGGTGTGCGTGTTCAAAGGGAAGAAATGGAGAGATGCCCTCGAAAACTCCTCCTGGCTGACCTGGAGACCCAAGCTCTCTAGCAAGCCTCCTGCTCACAGCAAGTTTGGTGACATGCCTCTGAATTGTATACCAGACTGAATTGGAGTGTTGGTTTCCTGACATTTGTTACGTGACCTTTATTGCAACCGATAGATTGTCTAAATCAAATTGGCTTAAGCATAGAAAGAAGTTTTGATTGAAGTCCATGCAATTGCAAAAACTAGACAGGCCTCAAACATATCATTTAATAGAAATCAGTTAACCGCTCCCCGAGCCATACTTGGCTTTCGTGTGTGTAGAGCATAGTGTGTATGGATAAATGCTTGTAGCCTAGCAAAGTCAACATGATTCTAGTGCTGAGGTCACAGTAACAGTTAGATTGTGTGTCCATCCATTCCTGTAATCAATTTGGATTTTAATCCCAATTAAAAAGCTGATTAACCAGATCTGAGTCACATCTTTATTCTTAAGACTGAGGAGTATGCCATCCTATGCCACTGGTCTCTAACTGTATGATTTAACTTCGTAGAAACCCAAAGAGCTGTTAGCAGATGAGAAACTGAAATTAATCTGTGAGATGTAATAGGGAAACACTTTGGCTGGTGACCATGTTCAGCATGTCCTTTGGAAAGTGCTTGGCCACATCTTTGCACCAACCCTGCACATCTCAGTGAGCCTTACTCAAAATGCCCTCCTCTAAGAACACACTCCTGAGGCCCCATCACTGATCCCTCCTTTCTCTGTACTCCAATGGCATTCACTATTGGCGGTCTATCTTCTCTCTTCCAAGTCCTCTATTGGACAGTCTTCCTGTAAGTTCAAAAGCAAAGTCAGCCAGAGGGATTATAGCACAGGGTGCATACCCAGCAAACATGCTTCCTTCTAACAAGAGTGGACTTTAATTCTGATGAGGTGTAGGCACACACATTCTCTGCAAGGGGAAGAGTTGTGTGCCAGAGGGACTGAGCCACAGGAACTGTATAGACTATGTCTTAACCTGGATCACATTGAAACAGAGAATGACACAGAGAGGTGTGGGCAGAAGGCTAATTGGAGAACACTCTTGGGGCGCATAACTATAGGAAAGCAAGGACTGGGGATTTTTTCTTTTTTTTTGAACAGAGGAAAATCTGGTTCATAGTGCATCAGCAGAAGACTCAGCCAGTCGTAATGGGAATTCTGGAGCTAGAGTTGCTTTAAACTTAACTGAGGTCGTTCTAAACCAAGGTAAAGTGCTTACATTATGCATCAGCCACTCATGACTGTAAACTAGCCCTTGGGCAGACTGGGAAGGCTCTCTACCCTAAGAGCAGCTTCCAGTGTGGGTTGCAACTATGAGCCAGGGTAGGTGACATGCTCAGCAGTTGGGGCCTGGGCCATCTGGCTTTGAGGAGGGGATGTGGACAAAGCAGGTTTCATCTGGCCTGAGACATGATCTGGTGACACTTGTTTTAATGTCCTATGAGACTATGTGGCATTCTTCATCTCTGTCCTGCTCAGGAAAAATCTTAGTGACAGATATAAGAAGACTGCGGGGTCCGTTGCTGAGATCACATCAAGAAAAAAATTAAGAAAATAAATTAAAAATATAAAGTTAGTAATTTTCCTTAAAAGAGTCATTTCTTTTTTGTCTTATTCCTGAACTTTTTTAATTAATTAATTAATTAATTAATTAATTTTTATTTACATTCCAAATGTTGCCCCCATCCCTCCTCACAGAGTTATCTTCCCCACTCCCCTCCTTTTCACCCCTTGGAGGGTGTTCTTATCAAGGTATCCCCCCAACTCTGGGACATCAAGTCTCTACAGGATTAGTCACATCCTTTACCACTAAGGCCAGACAAGGCAACCCTCTACTACATATGTGCCAGGGGGGGTCTCAGACCAGCCTGTGTATTTTTTTTTTTTGATTTCGTAGCTCAGGTTAGTTGATATTGTTAGTCTTCCAATGGGGTTGCCATCCCCTTCAGTTCCTTCAATCCTTTCCCTAACTCTCCCATGGGGTTCCCACCTCCAATCCAATGCTTGGCTCTGAATATCTGCATCTGTCTCAGTCAGCTGCTGGGTAGAGTCTCTTAGAAGACAGCCATGCTAGGTTCCTGTCTGCAAGTACAACATAGCATCAGGATTAGTGTCAGGGATTGGTGCCTGCCCATGGAATGGATTTATCCCAAGTTGGGCCAATCACTAGTCAACCATTCCTTCAGTCTCTGCTCCATTTGTCCCTGAATTTCTTTTAGACAAGAGCAATAGCAATTTTGTGTTGAAAATTTTGTAAGTGGGTTGGTATCCCCATCTCTCCACTGTTAGTCTTGTCTGACTACTGGAGGTGGTCTCTTCAGGGTCCATATCCCCACTGTTGGGCATTTCAGCTAAGGTCATCCACATTGAGTCCTGGGAGCCTGCCCCATACCAGATCTCTGGGACTTTCTAGAGATTCCTCCCACCCCACCTCCAATCCCAGAACAAGCATAAGCATATGTCATTCATTCTTCTGGGCCTCTGTCCTGTCTCTCCCCATACAAGATCTCGCATCCTTTCCCCTCTTCCTCCAGTCTTCCACCCAAGTTCCTCACTCCCTCTGCCTCCCATGATTATTTTGTTCTCCCTTCTAAGTGGAATTGAAGCATGCTCGCTTAGGCCTTCCTTCTTGTTTAACTTCTTAGGGTTCATGGGGTGTATCATGAATGTTCTGTACTTTTTGGCTAATATCTATTTATCAGTGAGGCTATACCATGCATGTCCTTTGGGATTACCTCACTCAAGATATTTTCTAGTTCCATCCATTTGCCTGAAAAATTAATGATGTCTTTATTTTTAATAGCTGAATAGTATTCCATTATGATAAAACACTTTTCTGTATCCATTCTTCAGTTGAGGGACATCTGGGTTACTTCCAGTCTCTGGCTATTACAAATAAGGCTTCTATGAACATAATGGAGCACATGTCCTTGTGATATGGTAGAGCATCTTTTGAGTATATACCCAGGCGTCAGGTAGAACTCTTTCCAATTCTCTGAGGAACTGCCAGATTAATTTCCATAGTGGTTGTACAAGTTTTCAATCCCACCAGCAATGGAGGAGTGTTCCCTTTGTACTGCATCCGTGCCAGCACCTGCTGTCACCTGAGTTTTTGATCTTAGCCATTCTGATTGGTGTAAGGTGGAATTTCAGTGTCATTTTAATTTGCATTTCCCTGAATACTAAGGATGTTGAACATTTCTTTAAGTGCTTCTCAGCCATTCAACATTCTTCTGTTGAGAATTCTCTTTAACTCTGTACGCCATTTTTAAATTGGGTTATTTGGTGTTTTGTGGTCTAACTTTTTGAGTTCTTTATTTTGGATATTAGCCCTCTATTAGATGTAGGGTTGATAAAGATACTTTCCCAATCTATAGGCTGCCATTTTGTCCTATTGACTGTGCCCTTTGCCTTACAGAAGCTTTTCAGTTTCAAGAGGGCCCATTTCTCAATTGTTTGTCTTAGAGGCTGAGTCATTGGTGTTCTGTTCAGGAAGTTTTTTCCTGTATTGATGCATTCAAGGCTATTTCTCACTTTCTCTTCTATTAGATTCAGTGTATGTGGTTTTATGTTGCGGTCCTTGATCCACTTGGACTTGAGCCTTCAAGGGTGATAAATATGGATCTATTAAAGAGTCATTTCTTAATAAGTAACTTCTTCTCTATGGACTTAAATTCTAGCCTTCCTAACATTCTTTTGCCCCTTGATCTGGGAGGCTATCACCATCAGAACAGTTTTGCAAACACTGAAAAGCTCTGATGTCAATAATAGCATGGTTAATGTTAGAGCCAGTGGCTATGCAGAGAGCCCAGGCTGCTGTCTGAGTGTCTGAGGCCCATTTGTGTGGGCTACTACTAAATGTTCAACAGAAGATTGGTGGGTAGGGCTTGTGGGTAACCTTTACCTCTCTCTCTCTCTCTCTCTCTCTCTCTCTCTCTCTCTCTCTCTCTCTCTCTCTCTCTCTCTCATACCAGTATGACCAATTTCAACTCACGACATGACATCCCTGAACACAGAGTTAGGAAAGTTTGCTCTCAGCTATCTCTAGAGTTCTGGCAAACCTAGGCTGGGATTAACTCCAAGACAGGTTTCACAGACAAATGGGACAAACTCCTGTGGCATGATTCTGAAGGTTGCCCAGATCTATAGCCGAGAAAGGCATCAGAAAAATAGCAACGATTTGCATTGGTGAAGAGTGGGTGGTATTTTGAGCATTCCCAGCACAAGCCACATCTATAGGTTTTACAGGGAGAGGTACATAAGCAGGTTAACTTCCAGAAAACTCATGTCTAAGCTAAGGTACTGCCCCAGGGTTTCAACGGAAGCTTTGGACCCTATAGGCTGCACCTCTGGTCCCATTGTTCTCTCTAAACCCTTAGTTCTCCCCAATTCCACACAGTTACCTCACACCCTGTCAGCATTTTCACAGTGATGTTCAGACTTGACTCCATTTTATTCTGTCATTTCATTTCCCTTGGATCTTTTAGATCTTCTGTGGCTCCACATCCTGCCTGCTATTCTTAGGACCAGGCAGTGACTTGTACCTTCATTTATTCATTTAAAAGCCCATTAAACAACATCAGGAGACATCAGCCCGAGGTGTACTTGAAGAGCAAATGTGTTCTGTGATGTCATCTTGAAAAGGTTTGGGTTTTATTTTTTTTTTCATGCAAACATCCCTCCACCCTTCCCATATTCCTTGTAGTATCCTCCAATAAGGAACCCCTCCAGCCCCATTCCCCAGTCCATACTGGACTCCCCTTCCTCAAGCCCTGGGAACAGACGAGATGTCTCTTTCCACATCTCTGTTCTGATACACCCCTCCTCACCTCACATGGTCAGCAACCGGCAGTCAAATTCTGAACCTAATAGACATTCTCCAAAAGCTTGCTGAATGTATCCAAGTACAGGGAAGAAAAGACTCGAGGGGCCCCTCATAATGAAGGGGCCTTGCCTTATGCTTGCTTGGCTTCTCAGAGAGGCTCTAGCTAGAAGGCACCCCTGCCCAGGTCATTTCCAAGGACAGGACTCTTCCTCCCAGATGCGGAACTCTCCTAGAAGTTCTAGAGGACAGCCCATTCCTACATTCTCCAAACCTGCCTTGTGATCAGTGGTAACTAGACAGGGGCAAGATTCTACTTCCTCAGATATGTTTGCATTTCTCACAGCCATTATTGTCCTAGTCCAGTCAGACATCTCCCAACTGTGGGTATTTCCAGAGTTATTCTGGAGAGCCAGGAGAATAGACAGGGTCCCCAGTGGACTTTCCCTCTCTTTTTCCTCCCTTCTTTTGCCTTTTGGGGGGGAGGGTTGCTGATGTTTTGGGTGTTTGAATTCTTGGTTCTTCTAGCATTTGTTTATAGTAGCAGCTTGCCATTTCAGACTCAGGCTATCCTGGGCACAAACACAGTTGAGCTGGGCATAGACGGCACACCAGGGGAACTTGGGACCAGCTAGAAGGACCTCAAGGAGGGCCTGAAAAGAGGCTACCTATACAGTTTCAAGTTTTTAGGGCATTTAGACTGCAGAGCTCTGGCCTGAGGCTAGATCCAGTCCTGGACACACTTTATAGGATTCTTTGGTGTCTCCCTTTCAGTTGAGTTTCCTGACAATGTTTAAACATCAAAAGTCTGCTCAAGGATTCTGTTTTGTCCTCTTCAGAAGTTCTCTGGCATTCTGCACATGACCTCATGGTAACAATGGTTAAAACAAAGGCTTCCTGCTTTAGCTGGGCCTCAGTTCCTCTCTCCTCACAGCGACCCTGCCAACTCTATGCACCCACAGCTAAGTGTTCTATAAGCTTGCCATCTTTGTCTTGCTTCTCAGTGCTTTTCCGTCTGAGGCCTTCCCCCTTCCCCTCACAGCCATACTTGGCCCTGTGTACCTCCAGAGACCTCTGCCTGCCTCTCTGCCCTGCTGTTGTCTAAGGTTCAGGCGGCCAAGCAGTGGGCTGGTCTTTCAGCTAGATCTCTGTCCCTGAGGACCTGTCCTCCCTCTAGACCAGAAAGCAGGGGTGTGAATGAATCCCATCTCCTGGTATTGGCTCCTTCTCCCCCTACAATGCCTCCTTTTTCCCAACTGCCTCTACCCGCAAGTAAACCCATCTTAGCACTGATCCTCTCTGATGTAAAAGGTGGCTCTCTTCCCACAGCTGCCCTTTACCCCCCCCCCACACACACACACACACCCACACACACACACACTGACAAGCTCCTCCTATAACCTCGGCTTTTCTCAAACCAAGTTCTAATTCCCAGCTTCAAATGACAGGCTACCAGGTAAGCATGGTTGGTGCTGCCTTAGCAGGCACCCAGGCCTTGTCATCTAGTTAGTTTATACTTTCTGAAAGTTGCACAGAGAGTGTGAGATCAGGATATGGGAACATAGACTTGGCATAAAAATCTGGCTCGTTTACTGAAAAGTGGTAGAACCGGAGATCATCACGCTAAGCAAAATAAGCCAGACAAGTCTGTTTTCTCTCATTAAAAAGATACAGAAGTAGTGGGAGACTATTGTAGACCAGGAAGGGGAACAGTGCGAGAGGAGGAGGGATGAGTATGGGTGATGGAGGGATAAAGAAGAGCAGGATGTCTTGTATCCGTGTATGAAATGTCACCACAAACCCTCTGCTTTATAGACATTAGCATTAATATATACTAATACATTTTTCAAGTATTTGATCAGAAATTTTAAAAAGTTCCTGCTTCACCTCCTAATCTCTCTGTGGACTGGGAATGCAAGGCTCTAAGACTAAGCCTCACCTTGGCCCTTTACAACGGCAGTCAACTCCAGCGAATGCTGCGCTGTATGTAACTGGACAGCTTGCCCTGAGGACTTCATTCTCCCTACCATATCCTGTATGGGGCAAGATGTTCCTTCTCTGGATCAAGGAAAACTATTCCCGCAGATATTTTAGACTTTGTAAGCTACATGGCTTCTACCCCAGCTGCCCACTTCTGTTTTTGAAACAGCCTAAGCCTTTAATACCACACAGATGAATAAGCAGTCTATGTGCCAGTTCAACTTTCTTGATTGGCACATGGTTTTCACCTATCACAAAAAAAGACATTCTTATTAAATATTAAAATATTCATACCAAGCCAGGCATGGTGGTGGCTTTCATCCTACCATTTGGGAGGCAAAGGCAAAGATCAATGGATCTCTAATAGTTCAAGGACAACCTGGACTACACAGTGAGTTCCAGAACAGCTACATAGTGAAACCCTGTCTTGAAAATACCAAAACCCCCAAACCCAAAACCCAACACCACACATGCACACACAAAATAATATCAACTATCTCTCAGAGGCAATTAATTGCCTCTATCTCTTCATCTCAGAATGGTCCCTTGTGAGATATAAAGGGCTACTTTTCTCTAATCTCCCATGGCATGTCAACTGGTGCTGTCATTATGCAGGTTCTATTTTGCCTAAATATGCTTTCTGAGATGTCATGGGTGAAGCTTCGCTGTCGCATGGAGAAGACACTCTCTCACAACAGATGCCCAGACCTCTGTGGCTTAATACATTTATCCCCCTCTTTCTGCAATGTTTCCTGAGCCTCAGATCTAAATGATATACAGATGAGCAACACTAAATTCAGCTATCTCTGGTTATACATACATACACATGGGTGGGTATGTGCTCGCATGACTCTGTGTATGTGTGTGTTTGTACGTGTGTACAATATAACTAAATAAGAAGTCAAGAATTTGAGAGGGAATGGAGGCCCACAGGAAGAGAGGTAAAAATGATGTAAATACAGTATTCACAAATGAAATTCTCAAAAAAAATTTTTTTTAAATAGATGAATTCCATCCTTAGTTTGTAAAATGCTACAAAATAGTTAATGCACCCAATTTCATGCATGGGCCTTAGTTTGCCAATTTCTGCCCTAGAATTAACTTAATTGTTCATTCTTTCCTCTCTTCCTTCCCTCCCCCTCTCTCTGTTTTATGATGACCTCATCAACTCCAGGTTGTTCTTAGGTTTTCCATTACTTTCAGGATTTGGACAAACACACAGGATATACAAATGCCACTGGAGAGAGAATGTCTTCAGCAAATTTCATCTTCCCTCTACACTAGAGGCAAGATACAGCATCGGCAAGCATCTTGAGAGCCAGGGGGAAGGTTGTAGAGCTTAAACCCACCTAATAGAACTGAAAAGATCCCACAGTCCTGATGCCAGAGTTCTGTAAATCTGCCTGGCCACACCCTGGAAGGCCTCTCGTACAGCTCTTAGTGTACAACTCTGCCTGCAGTGTGGACAAAGACTGCCATCCCATTTGTGCAGCTGGAAATCACTGCTGAGAAAGGTTAAATAACTTTCTCCCAGGCTCAGCACGCCAAGGACAGAAAGCAAGTTGGATCTGCAATTTTTTCCTCTCCTAGGGCTGAAGAGTTAGAAGTTCGTCCAAGAATGCAAGCAATTAAGTCAGGTTTCATTTGCTGAGTGTGGGGCAGAGTCTACTCTGCTGGGTAGCACTTCTATCCTCACGTCTCCTCCCTGGGGTTATGTTTTGGCATTTCTCTTGGCCTTCAGAACACAGCCTCACATACTCTTGTGCCACAGAATAGTCTCAAGCACTAATCGAACCATCAGTGGTATTGTGACGGACTGCCATGATGGAGACAGATGGTGTTTGCCTTCCCAGCTCTGGTCTTCATGATGAAACCCACCAGGTTCCTTTGGGAGGAATAACCCCCTTCTTGTGTAGCCTGTTAGTTCATGAAACTAACTCTGTGACTCAGTCCTAGCTAGTCATAACATTGCATAGCCCTAGGTCTGGAGATGTGCTCTAGAAGTGACTTTGGGGTAGGTAAATGGGCAAAATCCAGAAGTGGGAACCATTGGCAAAGAAAAATGTCTGTACTTTGGTTACTTAGCTAGGACAACATGAGGCTAGTATTTCCCAGAGACGCCTTGAGGAAAGGGTCTGCCTCTGAGCAAGGCAACCATAAGGAGAGCAAGGCTGACTGTGGAGAGAGAGGAGCCAAGCTCGGTGCATAGTGAGGGTCAGATCTTCATGTCTGAAACCAAATGGCATTCCTCATGCAGATGGAACAGGATTTAGGAGCTCTGTGCTCTCCTTTACTAACATGTTGCCCTCTCTCTACACCTTGCTCACACATCTTCTGTGCCCTGAAGTCCCCCCAAAACACTTCCAAATCCAGCTTAGACGGTAGGCCAGACAATTTCCCTGGAAGCATTCCCAAACTCTTTGTGACGCAGATCCCTCAAAACTTTCTTCCCCTTAGAGTCACCTCCCTGTGAGGAGGGCAATCTCATGAAGATGAACAGAGGCAATGAGCTCAGGCTCTTTGGGAAACAGAGCTAACAAATCCAACTGATGGACTATGCAAATATGACCCTATTTGAGGAAGCAGTAGTTTGGGGGCTTATTAGGATACATTTTTACCATCTGCCTTTGCCAATTTCTTCCACCAAGATTACTACAAAGTTGGATGCATGATACACATTTCCTCCCATGAGAATACTTCCATTCTGTTCTCATTAGGCTCCAACAATGCCATGAATTCTATTATCTTCTTAATATAAAAAATGCCTTTCTTTCATCGTGAGTTCTAGTTTGCTTTGATGTTGCTTGGTAAAATATTGACCAAAAACAACTTGGGGAAAGAGATTGACCAACGGAAAGTCAAGGCAGGAACCTGGAGGCAGGAATAGAAAACTGTTTATGGGCTTGCTCCAGTGGTTTGCTCAGCTTGCTTCCTTGTATAACCCAGGACCGTAATAGACAGGGCTCTATCACATCAAACACCAATCAAGAGACTGCCTCATAGACCAACTGGATGGAAGCAATCCCTACTTAAGTTGCATTATGTGCATCTAATGCATAATTGCCCCCTGGCTTTTTTGTGCATGTTCCTGTTAGCGGGGCTCTTAATCTTCATCCTCACAGGGCCTTAAGCATTAAGTAAAACAACAGATAGGAGTCTTGCTACAAGAATCCACATGACCAGACTCGACCCATTATCCTAGATAGAATCATGTTACATTTTTAAGAGTCTCTTAAAAATGAGAAAACAAACTTAAAGGAAGTCATGATCCTAAAATGTAAGTGCAAAGCCAACTTTCCCAAACACTGTGTACAATGGGGACAGATTGACTCAAAGGCAGTGGTAAGACAACTGTAGAGAGGACAGGAAGTCACAAGAGGTCCCTGGCAGAAGGTCTGGGATGGTGGTGAAGTGAGGCAGGAAAAACAATAGCACCTTTTCTTGCTTTCACACTGACCTGATCGCCGACTGAAGCTCTAGAAGTGTTATGAGAACCGTAGCACCAGTGGAGTTCAAATGCATTTTTAATATCTTCTAAATGCGTAATTTGGTTTTGCTAGAGAAGTGTTTCATCATTCCCTCCTGCCCCTTAATTAAGCTAATGACTTTATTTCCTTTCCCCTTTCTGATCAGCTCATAACACATTTCCCAGGTTGGCCTCCCTCCTCAAGCCTGTTGTTTTGGATCTGGTTATTAGCTGTCAAGCTCACATGTCTTTCCATGTGTTGGGATGTTACTGAATGAGCCTGATCTGCTCAGGAGGCTGTGGGGCTCGGGGACCCCAGCTGGCGCCATCCTCACGCTCTTACAAAGAACAAAATCCCTTACATGTGCATACCACCTAACAATTTACTAGCACATGCACACACATTATCTCAACTGATGCTCATGAGAAATTACAGAGGCAGACATTATTAACTCTACCATCTTGCCTCATAAGCCAGGAGTCTAAGAGTGGAGATATTGATGACTAACCTGGACCAAACAGCAGGATGTTATTAAAGCTGAGCTTTGTTACCCCTCTACCCACATTCTTTGTTCCTCTTTCTACACCTCTCAGCTCATCCCACACAAAAGATGGACTGAGCTCACTGTATTGTTCTGAGCACTGCATGCATGGACTCTAAGAAGTAAGTGTAGATCACTCAGGATGCTTCACAAGGATCAGAGAAGAGCCATGGTCTGGGCACAGCACTGTCACCTCCTAGCTCTCTGTGGGTCAGGGGCACTTCTGAAGGACTCCAGAGTTGCTAGCTCTATCATCAGTGTGTCCAGTGATGGCCCTGGGGGTCGGCATTTAGTCTGGAGAATGTCTTCACTAGGGTTGTATTAAAGCACCCAACCTGCTCAGGAGTCCCATCAGGTGGGATGCGTCAGGGATGACCAATGTTCCCCACCCTCCAAGGTCAACCGCTCACTGTAAGAGAACTGGAAAAAAGAGCTTAATTGTTTCCAGATAAACGAGGAAATTGCAAAGTGATTTTCAGGGCCAGGAGAGGCCAACTCCTGAGTCTCTTGCCCAGACTAAGTTAGCCAAATTTCTTCAAAAATGAAAAAGCAATAACTCTAACAGGACAAGTGACCTGTGTAAGGTCACACACCAAGACAGATAAGGCTATCTTGCAAGGAAATGTGATGTTAAGTGACTCCACACACCTGGATATGGAATATTATAGGGTAAAGTAGACAGTTCAAGTCTGCTCAGAACACTTCCATTACCAAAAATGTCCCTTATTATCAGGAAAGCCAATGGGATGGTGTCATCTCATGGAAGGGACAGAACTACTCTATGTGGGGCACTTGATGCTGGATCAAGTCAGGATCATTTTGCAAATCTTCAGAGACAAATCTACAGCACTCCCAGAATGTACTAGCCATAGAAACTCTTGGCAACAATCCTAGCATATCCTAGCCCAGGCATTGCCATCTTCCCCACCAGTTCCTATGCATGGTCTTTCCCTACAGATATTGCTGGGAACCCAAGCCTTCTGCTTAGCATTTCCTTGTAAGCAAAGTGAGAAGTGAAGAAAGAACAATTTGGGCTCAGTAACGGTCTGTATTCCCATGAACTAAAACTCAAACAGTGCTTCGATGAAGCCGTCCAAAAATGCCATCCAGGCCAGGAATCTGACCATGAAAGCTCTGTTCCATCTCCTTGAACAATAGAAAGGAAATTGAAACAGACATGGTAGCAAGATGCTCATGAGGCAGAAGAAAGCAGGCTCAGCCTCTGCGCTGAAGAAAGCAAAGGGGGCAAATGAAAGAAAAGCAATTCCTCCAGAGTCCTCAACAGTCTGACTGTCCCTGGGCAACGTTGACACGTCTGGTCACAGTGATGTGGAGACAGGACCACGGGTTTTGGCACAGAGCCATCAAGGGGGTCATAAATGTTGAGCTGCACAGGAAGATGAACGGGCCCCTTCACCAATAGATTGACCACTATGCCCAAGATAGTTACAGCTTTACCTCTTACCCATGGCAAATGGAACAGATGAAAGGAAAGTGCCTGGCCAAAAGGTGAAGACCCAGTCAGAGGTTGGGGGATGGGAATAAGGCTGAGTAACTGACAACCCTTCCCTTTGTTACCCTGTCCAAGAGACCAAGCCTGCTGGAGCAGCTGCTGGCTCCCCAGCATGCTGAGATGGGCAGAGATGACACAGTTGGCCCCTCTGGCACACTCCACTGTAAAGTCACCCAGGTGAGCTATGGCTTCAGATCTGCTGTGCTCAGGAGAACCTGCATGGTGCAGGATAATATTAGTACACTCTTATTGCCATGAGCTGGATGCCCTCTGGGAGCTTGGCCATAAACCTTTGATCTTCTGGGCTTTGGGAGCTTCAGAGCCCCACCTCTGTCCAGCTCCAGCTTGCCCACACACTTCTCGGGGCCAGCTCAGAAAGAAGAGGCTGGCCTGGGGCAGTCATCTGGCTCCTCTCTGCAGACAGCACCAGCTCCTGCAGCATTTTGAGAAGCTGAGAAGAGAGGACCATTGTATCACTATGAAGCTGTCCAATACCGGGGGGGGGGTGCTCCTAGAACCCCAGCTCCTGGATACCACGTTCCTCATTGCCACACCATACCTGTATGTAGTCTTATTTCTTCCCTTCAGATGAATTCAACATATTCAAGCTGAAATGCATTTAGCAAGGAAATACTTCAACAAACAAACAAAAAACCCAAAAACCAAAACAACAACAACAAAACCCCCAAAACAAAAAACAAAACAAAGCAACCCAAGAATCAAAAAATAAAACAAACACACCACCCATACATGTATCAATAACATTTGCTTTATCTTTGTAAGGAAAATGAACAGTACTTGCCAAATCTTAGCCAGATTTTGTTTGCTGCTTGTTCTGAGCTTGGAGTCGAGTTTTATGTGGAAATGTCAAGATGGACGAGCACCGAAATGACATTTTTCTCCTTGGCATTGCGAAAAGAACTGTCCAGACCATGAGATGGCACAGCTCTCTAAGCTGGCCCCGATCTCCAGTGAGCTACCATGGACTAAACTGGAACAGAACTTCTCTGTGCAGCCTTCCCAAACTGCTCCCAGGAGACTTCATTTCTTGTGACTCCTCCCTCCCCTGCCCCCCCCCCCCCACACACACACACAGCTCTCGAGGCCATCAGTATTCTGCATATGTTTATAGACATGCATTTTGTTCTTCATGAAACATGAAAACATGTTAGTCAACCTTTAATGTCCTTTAGAGACTGGGAATTTGTATCAAAATATCTAGTCAGAGCCTCATGGGTGGTAGGCAAAACAAACAAACAAACAAACAAACAAACATTGAACCTGGGTTGGCTCATTGTAAAGCTCCTCTCAAAATGGAAGCATGCAAAAAAAAAAAAAAATGGAAGCATGCAGGCTTGTGTCAGTGGTCCCCAGAGGGATAACTCATGTCAAGGTAGAACCTAGACCACGGAGAATAGCTTCCTGGCAGTGAGGGTATTCTGTAGAGCTGGGAGACCCATTGCGCTGCATAGGGGTTTGGGCTTGGAAATGACTACTTATAAGTGTACTCTAAGTCTCCAAGGCTTGACTTGGAAACTTCTGGACTTGAGGCTAATTAGCCAGTCCTCCTACTGTTAGGTAAAAGCCATCATAGCCGAGTTTGGCATATGGTGAACACATGTGTGCACGTATGTGCTGGGTAAGCAGTCACTACTTCCTTTCTTCCTTTCGCTCTGGTTTCCCTTCGGCCTGCAAACTTAACCCCTTAGTCACCAGAATTGGGATTCCGGGCTGGCTTTCTGACAAGCTTCCTTGCAATGACCCCAAGGGGTTAATTAAGTTTTATTGAACCTGGGTTCATTGCAGCTGGCTCTTTAAACACCTCTGCTTCTGAGGAAGCCAGAGTCCTCTGGGACAATATTTTCAGTGCTGTTTAGTTTGTCTGTAACTTATATTTTATTTTATTTGTTTTTCAAGATTCTCTAAGGGGAGGGTGGAGGAGGTTGCCCCCTTCCTGCCCACCTCCATATCTGTTGGTGACCCCATTAAATCAGGTGCTTAAATGGTATGCAGATGTTGCCAATTTTCATATAAAGGAATGCATATTCATTTACATAAATTTCAGTGAATTATGGCAGCTTGAGCTTGCAACTGCCTATGTATCTGTGTGCGTTACCCGAACCTGCCTGGCTCCCTCCAGTGTCAGGAGACACGGACAGGAAACCCTTCAGCCTCGTGCATGATGCGTTTGTCTCCTTGCTCTGTATTATTTAATTTTTGAGGCTTCCAATCCTTTCTCCATTATTTGTAATGGCTTAATACGATTAAAGGCTTCCTCTAATCACTGCTCAATGTGCTTCTGCTCTATTAAAGATTTATATGGAAGCTTTATGGAACACACCTTTTTAGAATTCAGAAGGATTTTGCAGGTTATTATTCATAACATCTGCCACTTACTGCAAAGAGCCTTAAAACATCCCTTTAATGTGTATTTAATGCTTCTGATACAATATAATATCAAATAAGACGTGCTTTATTATGGCAGCCGTGTTTGTGTAACCGCACTAAAGATCCACCACGGTTGTTAGCCCGAGGTGAGGCTTTATAACTGCCATAAAACCCTGCACAGAACTAAACTTGGCATTTAAGGATACACAGATTTTTTTTTCTCTTTTACTTGACTCAGTACATTGTGGAGAAAAGCAGTTTGGCAATTTAAAGAGCCACTGAACATAGTCTAGAAATAAAGCAGTGGTCCTTGGAGACAGATTAAGGTCAGCCACTGTTTAGAAACAACCCTCTCCAGCCTTCATAGATGGAGCTGAACTGTTACCTCTCAGGGATAGCAGGAGCGGCAGGGAGCAGCCAGTGCGTCCGGTGGCCTCTGACCATGTGAGATCCCCTTGTAGGGAAGCCTTGGTTATTTCCCTCAGTATTTTTTGTTAAACCAAAGAACATCCGCTAACAATTCATTTTCACATTTTAGTTGATAAAAGATATACACAGCCTATATGTCTTCAGTTGCAGAGGTGCGACACACACGTGTCAAGATTTTAAGAATAGCCGTGTTTGAGGGTTGTGGCTGATTTTGAGACATTGGCAGCAGGATCGGAAGCACTCAGACCTGGCCTTGGTTTCTTACCAGCAGTATGGCCTGAGCAAAGGACCAAAGGTCCTTCCAGGCCATTGGTGTGCCTGTGAAACAGGAATTAATGCCATAAAATTGCCATATTTCAAATGTTCATCAGAGACTCTAGCTTTCTTCAGGTGCCCTATGATCAGCATCCTGTAAGGTATGGATGCTACCAAAGAATTCTTGCAAAGAAGGCATCTGTCTGCCTCTGCTGATCAGATTTCAGCCTGTGGACACAGATGAACTAACCAAGCTCCTTAGCTTGCTGAGCAGACCCAATTCCAGATGCAGCAATGCTCGACCATCAACCCACACTGCCCACTGTCCATCAGACTCTCAGGTGTGAGGGCATCCTGCAGTTCCATTTCTGAGGACCACTGTTGGGAACGGAGTGAGGGAATCTAAGCCACTCCATGTTGCTGGGTCCTCAGTCCAAAAAAAGAGAAGATATGTTCCCCAAACGCAGTCATGAAGTTTGGCTGGTGGCTCCTTGTCTCTCACAGAACTGCCCCACTGTACTTGGTTCCAACAGAAGGGCACTGTCCTCAGGGTCCCAACAGTTCTATGCTTTCATGAAAAAAAACCTAACAGCTCTCGGAGTGACAGGCTCTGCTGTCCAGGAGCTCTTTTTCCAGTTCCCAGGCCTGCCATGTTCATTTTTGGTAGGCTACCCTGCCTAGAAGGAGGAGATCACCTCCACAGGCAGGATGCCCCCGAGGCTGTTGCTGATGCTGAGAGTACCTTCTGCTGCAGGCACTCCTGCACCCATAATTCTGAGGGTGGAACTCCCTAAATGCCCACTGGCCAAATCTGCTGAACACTTGACTTTCAAACAGCCCTCATTACAGGCCCACAGTCATCTACTTTCTGACGGGTTGGAGTAAATATGTAATCGGGGAGTTTTTAAGCCGTGTTCTGTAAAGTGCCGCCTGCGTGTGCTGTTTGGTTATTTTATGTGGTCATCAAAGTTGTTCTGGGACTGAGGGGATGGAGGATGGGCAGGCAATGCTGCAGGCTGCTGGCACCTATACTGCAGAGTGCATGGTGTCCGGCACCCAGCAGCTTCAGGGTCGAGATAATACCACCACACATGCTAGATTCATGGCCTTTCAGACCTCCAAGTATAAACTACACATACGAAGCTTTTAACACCTTCAGGAAATCCTTTGGTTACATTTACTTTATTAGTACTATTTTAATGAACACATCTGAGCATACAGTAAAGGGACTTCACAATGAATTTCTGTGTGAGGGGGTTCTATCATTAGCTTTTATTGTGCATAATTTAGAAAATATTTATACATCTATTTATGTTTCTTCCATGCACTTATCTATATTACTTCGAGGTAAGTCAAAGCAAATTGAAGATGCTATGTGTTTACCCTCAAACCTGCATGGATTTCATTAGCAGGAGTTCAGGAGTGGTTTGCATCTTCCTTGTTATGATGTAAAAATCTATACAGATTGGAATGGGTATGCATTACTCAGATAGCTAAGATGTGGAATCAGTCATTGGTGGATACAGAACGTGTAGGGTATATAGATATGGAGTATTATTCAGCCACAAAGAGGAAAAATATGCTAATATTTGCAACAAAACAGGAGGAGCTGGAGGACATCGAGTGTAAGCCATATGCAGACCAGCACCAAATGTTTCCCATGGAGAAACTAGAAGTCCATCCTAGTGCGGATGTGTGCTTGCTAGATGTGGAGAGGATCAGAAGGGGCTAAGGGAAGATGAATTTAGACAGTGATGCTCTATCATGTGTTGAAGTGTCATACCGAACCCCTTTTGTACAATTAAACGTGTTGATCACCACTACAACACAGCAAAATGCACAATTCCAGTACATTCTGCACTTTTAACAAAAGTGCATAGTAACCAAGCCTCCAAGATACGGGGAGAACACTGCCCATTAACCCCAGACAATTCTTCCCCTTTCCCCAGAGACATCTGCTCTTCTGTTTTCCACAACTTGGTTTGGTTGGCCTCCAGAAACTCCAGTACCTACATTTATGTAAGGCTCACTGCATTCAAATGATGGTTGCAGGCCATTCATGCTGCTGTGCTGTTAGTCTGTTCGGTTCACTACTGACTAGTGATACCCCTGCCAACTTGTTTATTCAGGCTCTTGCCCATGGCCAAGGATCTTGGCCCTTGCACATTAAGCTATGGTAAGCATCCCTGGACCAGACTTTTGGTAGACACACTCTTCTGTTTCCTTGGGATACCACTTGCAAGTGGACTCACGGGATGCGGTGAAGGTCATCTTACTAACTCAGAAAAATCACCTGATCTTTTCCATAAATTGTTAAGTTATTTTACTTCCCATCTACAGGATCTGAAGCCATAAGCTCTTTACAACATCCCCATGTTCAGGGTTGTCTTCTTTTCAGCTCCCAAGCTTCTTACTGGAGTGAAGTGGTGACTTCCCATGGTTTGGATTTTCATTTCCCTAATGGCTAACGATGCTGTCCATTCTTCATGTGTTTATCAGACGTTCATCTGTCTTCTTTTGTGAACTGTCTATTCAGATCTTTTGTTCACTTTTAATTGGGTTGTTTGTCTTTTTATTGTTGAGAAATGGCAATGATTTACATGCCCTGAAGAGCGGTGGCTTTCCCGAGCCATGTCTTGACAATATTTTCTTCTGATCAGTGACCCCCTCATTCATCTCTCCCACTTGCCCTTTCTTAAGTGGCGCTCATTCCAGTGGACTCGAATAATCTTTTTCCTCCTCTGACCTTATAAAATCTGTGCACGTGTCTCCAGAAGCTTTGTGACTTAGGTTGTTGCATTTATATCTGCACACGTCTTGAACTGATGCTTGGATAAGGGATGAAGAAGAGATTCTGAGTAATAAGGACACAGAGCTCTTTTAATACAAGTGATTGGGAGGGTGGTCTATTGGACTGCCTGTGTCTGCTGCCGAAGGCAACGGTTGCTATCTGTCCTGCTTCACTTATCTGTAAACCCTTGTCCCAACACCGCGCTCTCTTTCTTGGTGTAGCTTCAGAGTACACCTTGAGCTCTTCTACATTTGTTCTTCTCTTCCAGGATGTTTTTGGATACGTGAGGCATTTGCATTTCCATGTAGAGTTCTCTGACGTGTTTCTGAAGCCTGCCATTTCCCTGAACGTTGTTTACTTTCAGCAACGCTTTCTGGTTTCCAGTGTAGCGTTCTTGCATATATTCATGAAATTTACCCTTAAATGTTTTATATTTCTGATGCCATTTTAAGTGGAATTTCAAGTTTTTCTGTTTTGTAATTGTTTGCAGCTCTCAGCATCCTCGAGGTTGATTCTAGGCCCCGGCAGAGGCCAGACTCTGAGGTACACAAGTCTCTCAGATGATGGCGTGGTGTTTGTACATGACCCACACATCCTCCCGTGCACTTTAGCTGGCCTCTAGATCACTTGTGATGCCTGGTGCAACATAAATACTCTGTAAATGGCTTCCTGGTGTGTTATCTAGAACGTAATGGCAGAGAAACAGGCCTGCACCTGTTCAAGAGCTGAGTGAGTGCAGATGCGAAACCACATACAGAGGTGTGCTATGTGTAACTTACTATGTGTAAATACACATTTGAGGTTTGGACAATCACCTTGCAACCTTTCCAAAATCAATTATTAGTTTTAGCAGTGTTCTGATTTTCTATGTAAGTAATTATGTCAGTTATATGAAAATAATTAAGTTTATCACCTTCATTTCTAATGTCTATTTTATTTTTCCTGACTCATTGCAACATCTCCGACCTATTCTGAATGGCAGTAGGGAGCACAGACCTGGCTTAGAGGACCATATGCAGTATTATATTGTCTTATGTGATATTATTGAAGGTTTTTTTCTATTTTGCTCTTAATTTAAGCCAGAATAGCACCTTATTTCTTTACAAAAAAAATTAAACACATGACATTCATTAAGTAGTCTTTTCCTGATTTCCTCCTGACAAATAAGACTGTATGTAAAGCCAGGTTATATTTGAACCATTCTTGTTAAGCATAGATATAAACTGAAAATGTAACACTAGTGAGATTTGAAGAAATCAGTTGATAATATAGAACCTCTAAAACTCAAAGTACATGCACTCACTTATTTTTGAGTATTGTGCTTGAATGTTCCTCACCTATAAGAAACCCTTGGATTTTTCACAGCCTCACTGAGAGAGCAGTGACAGGCAAAACACTCTGAGAGGATTGGGACCCTGAAGCTCATAACTCTGTCCCTCACGATATCACCGTTGTCGCTCACGGCAAAGACCTGTGTCCTGCCGACAAACACCAAGTGCACTGTGCCTTTTCTGTGACCACCTCCTCTGAGCTGCGACCTAGGTCCAGTCATTTCCATCACGCAGCTGAAGGCTTGTGTCCATCACTGATGTCTTCCTTCTCCAACCACAAGTCTTTAGGCCAACACTGCCTGACTTCACTTCTATCTTTCAAAGCATAGAACCCACCGCTGGAGGATTTTTGAAGTTATCTTTTATAAGGATATTGTGCTTGCTGTCAGGTGAGAATTTCATCAGAAACGAAGCTGAAATTCTCAAGTGCTAACTTAGTATCCTCTGCAGAGATTGTGTTTCACTGGTTTTGTTTGTTTGAGTGATTCTGTTAGATCGGCTTTGCATTCCTAATTTAAAAACACTGTCTTCTGTCATCTAGAAATTTTGTTTTATAATTATTAAAAGCACCACTGTCTCATGAATGTTTGGGCATGAAAATAAAATGTTAACTTTTGGATACATATAAAGCACTATACAAATAGGCTAGAGTATTCATAAGCTTCCGTTAGGTTTACAATTCAAATCTTGCTTAATTCTTTTTCATCTCTGAAACACTATGTCTCTGGTTTTCCACACGGTGTTATCTCCTTTGCTGTCATGAGGATGGGTGACCCCGAATTAACTAAACTGATGTTTCTTTACTATGATCAGAATTGTCTTTCGGGCTAGAAGCTTTGATGCCACGCACACAAGCTCGCAATCCCAGGACGACTGCTGTCTGGTAGCAACAACTGTGATACATTGTGGCTCAGGGAATGTTAAATGTAAATAACACATTTCTCAAAGAACTGCTGAATACAATAAAAACCTTAATCTCCCCCTGCGTCGTTAGAGATATTTATAAGGGGATTTCATTTGCTTCGTGCTGCATTCTGGTCAGGTTTGAAGTTTATAGGAGAAAAATATTGTCAGTAAAAAGATTAATGAAACTTTTAAAGAAATTTAGTTAAGAGCCTTCAAGAAGAGTTTCTGAGTTTCAATACCTACACTTAACTTTAGGAAGTTTGTGAGTAGAGCAGTCATCTCATTCACCACCCTCTTTGAGCAGGTGAGGAGCTGAGTTCCTACTGGGTCCATTAGACGCTGAGTCGCCTAGGGGCTCAAGCCAGGGGTGTTGTAGTCACTTGCACATTTCAGATAAGCACCTAAAAGTATATGAAAAATATATTTAAAAATAATGTATCTGTTCTGAGAGGATAAGGCAGAGAGGAGCCATTAACTTGTCCCATGTCAAGTGGAAGAAGCATACTGACTGAGACGGGACTAGAACTAAGGATTCCTGGCTCTGTCATCATATATTCAATCATTGATCACATCCAACTAAGAGTTGAACTGTGTGTGTGTCTCTGTCTGTCTGTCTGTCTGTCTGTCTGTCTGTCTTTGGGTGTGTATCCCATGGATCTTGCCAAGGATGGCATCAAGTCAAAACCTCAATGCCATAGATAAGGGAGACAAAGCTGTCTTCCCTTTACTGTACCATCACTGTGAATGAGTCACAGCTGCAGTATGTAGCTATTAATCACTCCTGTTAGCCAGACTGCATCTCAACGGCACGTTGTGTGTTATTAAATCACACCCTCTGTCACTCCTGGGCTGCTGTTTTTAGCTGCATGCAAAGAATTACTGATCAAATCTCCCCCAGTTTTTTTGTCCCATACGCAGATCAAGCCCTGCTTGTCTGAGCAGCAGCCTGGTCTCTCAGATGAAGAGACCATTTCAGTCTCTGGCCTCCTAGGTTCACACAGGTCACCCTCTGCTCTCCCATCCTCTGAACAGATGTCTCCATGTTCTTCTGTCCCGCTCCTTTATTCTCCTCAAGGGTGGTAACGAATCTTCAAGTTTTGGTCATTCTTGTCCTGGCTTCCCACCAATCTTCCCTGATCTGGAAAACAGAGCCACAACCACCAAGATGGTGAGGCAAAGACCTAGAGAAATCTCTCACTTCAGCTTTCCCTCAAAGCTCATCCATCAATATTCAGTGTCTTCTACTGTACTTCCACAGAGATATCTGCTTTAAGTACATCATTATTTGTATATGCAAGCTATTCTTGATGAACACACAGGCCATGATCCCACTCCAGTTTTGGCTGCCATGAACATTCTAGCCTACATCTTTCAGCTGGATATACTCTTAGGAATGGAATCACAGGATTTGTTTGTAGTTCAAGAAGACAAATGGCAAAGTATTCAGGATAAAGATAGCACACAGCTAGGAAAGCCTATAGTGGTGACTACACACAAGCATGCATACAACATATAAGCATTGTTCTGGTCTAGATGAAAGAAATGGGGGGAAAACAGACTCTGATTCTTACAGAAACCACAGAGAAAAGCATCCCCTGCCATTAAAGAAACTCACATGTAGTGGTTGATGCGGCAGCCCTCCATGACCAGAAGGACTCTGAAATATCACACTTTCCTGCTTCAGTTCTTGAGCAGGGTGGCAGTAAATGGCACAGAGCCTTAAGATGTGCCCCTTTTCATGTGTAACAAACATACCATGCCTTTCTGAAGTCTTTTATCACCCAGTGGTGATCTACAGATTCTGAGGGCTTGAGTCTAACTATATATCAGGTCTTGTCTCATAAGCAATTCTGTTAAACTGGAAAACATACTTTATATTAAACCAATTTATTGGGAAGATGGAAGACACTCTTCAAGTGTTGGGCCCCAAGAAGGAGGCAGTCTGGAAAGGAGCAGCCACATTAGAGTGAGGAATGAGTGGGAGGTAGTAAGGTTTCTGTGGTTGGCAGGCACAGGACAGGACCACTAGGCCTAATTAAAGCACTTGCTGAGGATTAATGTTCTTCCAGAACATTAGCAAAATCTAGGAACTCAATTAGAACTTGCACACTATGTGAGGAAAATGAAATTAGTCTGGTGCCAAGTAAATCCTCCCAGAGGAATTCTAGTCAGCCCTCGGAGAGAGCAGAGCTACTGGACCCTGCAGGGGTGGCTATAGAGGGTGGAGAGACACACTTTGGGTGCTCACGGTTAGCTGGGCAAGGGAGGCCTGGTAACAGATCTCTGAATAGCCGAGGCACCAGGTTGAGGAGCCAGCGTGGTCCAGAGTGCCACACTGATTAAAGAGAGAATGGGAGGTGGGATGGGGGGAAGAGCTATGACATATGGAGTCAGCATCAAGTCAGAATTGACTAGGGATAAATGTTTGCAGGTTAGAGGGATTGCTGTGACTCTCTGTGTGAGGATAGGCCCTCGTATGTCTACATGGGGTCAGGCCAGCATGGCTAGAAATCCAGAAACACTTTAGATAAGGAAGAGTGCACTGAGCTTTGGATAGGTAACTAGCCCTTCATCCTACAGTCATGTGAAGCTGAGAGTGATGGGGTGGTTTGTGATGGAAGAAGGACTCTTCAGGATTTCAAAGAAATGGGGAGCACAGCAAATGGCGTTGTCTTACAGTGAAGGGTAGCCCTGAGCAGAGATGGCCAACTCCAGCAGTCCCAGAAGTAGATATTGAATAGAAGCTCAGGCATCCCACGCTTGCTGCGGTAAATGGGGATCTGCTCTAGCGCACCTTGGGAAAGGGCAGAGTGTGGGGTGGGACTGGAGCAAACCGCCCTGAATCCTGGGAGACGGTTGACCCTCAGTTCCACACACTGTCATCGGTCCAATATTCTGCTACAGCCCAGTCTCTCTGGTCAAGCTGAAGGCTGGGATGCCAGGACGCAGAGGCACACTGCCTAGCTATTTTGATTTATTGTTTTGTTTTGTTTTGTTTTGTTTTTCAGAAACATTGAGCACTCTAAACAAGTTCCAGGCAAAGGTAGATTAGATGGGTAGCTTGTGACCTCTGCCAAATACAAATCCACAGAATTCAGATATCCGCTCCCCAACATGTCCTGGGGAGAATGAGTTAGGAGAGCAGACAGGACTTCAGGCTTTCTTCTTCTTCTTCTTCTTTTTTTTCCTGCAGCAGCTGCTAACGTTGTTTTGGAGCTGTCTGGGGTGCAGTCGGGACAACATTGATCATCCCCACAGTGCTTTGTGTTTCTACGTCTCACTCATTTGTTATCTGCACGGCTGGGTTTTTGGCCGTCAATATTTTGGGTGAAGAGAGACATCTTCCTCTAATGACGCCTAATCATCCCTAATTTCCTCTGCAAGGATTGTGCACCATCAGGTATAATGAGCACATTTGCTTTAATGCTCCTGCTGCACAGAGTTCCTGGGAAATGGTTCGAAGGCACGTGCACAAGTCAACTGCGGGGAGCTTGGGAACAGCAGTGACATGGGAGTGACTGGGGGGTCAGCAGGTGCCCAGAGGACACTATAGCCAGGGTTGGGACATAAGCCAGCTGAGCCTGAGCCCTCCCTTCACACCCAAAGGTTCCACTTTCATTAATAATCTCAACTCCCTGATTTGCAATTAACCCAAAAGCTCCGTAATGATAATGAGATACGTGTGCAATTCAGTGCCAGAAGATGATAGATCGGCAGGGCTGGGATCTTTATTAATCTCTCTGCTTTGTCGTTCTGAGGGAGGTGAGAGACCTCTCGTCCCAGGCCCGCTGCAGAGGGGACTAAGAGGGAGGCTCCTAGGTATGCAGCCTGGAATGACTGCCAGCTGGGGTCCATTCCCCACAGCAATGCTGAGCAGGAGCCAAAGCCCATGGCCGGATGCCTCTGGGGTCTTGCTTTGTATGATCTGTGCCATGTTTTTAGAATAATGTGAAGATTGTATTAATAGACACAAAGCAGGTTTCTCATAAGCCTCTAGATTTCTGGTATTGTTAGAAAATATGGGAGTATCTGGCAGTCCTGGGCTCACATTCCCAGAGTATAAAGCAGGCTGAGGGCACGTGCTTCTTGTGTGTCCTGACCCTACCTGACCCACTCCACCTCCATTCTGTTCTGGACCTGTAGGGAGATGTGTGGGAGCACCATAAAAGAAGAGGCCTATTTCAACCTCCCCTGCCTATTCTAGGTCTGAAGCTGCTCCTCCCTGGATCACCAGTGGGACTCTTGCTTGGAAAACATGTGAAGGTGCCTTAAACTCCGCAAGTCCCAGCCCCTGTGCATGCCAACGTGGCAAACCTCCCTGACACCTATGCTGTGGTCCAGGTATGTGAGCTCAGCAGGAACAGGCAAAACCCCTGGACAAGACTGGGAGGACAGATGCTGACAGTCGTGGAACTCATAGAGACACAATAGCAGTGTCCATTGGCAGGTTGGTCAGTGGACTTCAGAAACCATAGACTATGATGGAGCACAGGAAGAAAAGACTCCATGATTGATTCCCACAGTCTGCTTTAGTCCAGGAAGAAGGCACTGGAAGCATACAGACCTTGTGTTTCTTATTCCAGATCACAAGGAAGGAGGTGTGGGACCCCTGGGCTCTGCTCTACCTCTGGGATCTCCTTGTCATGTGACTGGGAGAAAAGGCTGCAGCGAGAACACAGAATATGAAATACAGGTAAACAAGAATGCCTTGTGCCCCCTTTTGGGATATAATAAAACGATTTGTTTACCAGACATTCAAATTCACCGGGCATCCTGTATGCTTATAGCTAAACCTGGCAGCCCTGCCTGGGGAACATAAGTCCCTCTTCCTCTCTACACATCCTGTTCCTCATCTATAAAAAAAATGTCGGGCAAAAACAATAGTTGTCAAAAAAACTTTAGCTTCAGAACCTTCCTTCGGAATTAAAGCGCCAGCACACAGCAAATGTGGAGCAAATACAACTGAGGAGGCTGCAGCAGGAGACAGGCAAGGGTAGCGATGGCATTCTCAGAGCAGCCTCTGTGACACGTGCCCTGCAGCAGTCAGAACAACAATCACATGTGACCCTCACATGCCAGCATTGTGTGGATGTTCTCCCCAGCACTCGTAAGGACTTGAGAAGCAAGCATCACAAGGACTTCCACCCAGAACATGGGGGCCAAGAGGAAGCACGAAGAAGCTCAAGCCAACAGGAGTACCGAATTTGAACCTAGAGTTCGAGCCTACAGTTCAAGCCCGGTAGAATTCTAGAAATAATTAGATGGGAAGTCTACAACGCAAGGCACAAGCTTCTCAGTGCTAGGGGTGGACAAGCAGGCCTAGGGGATGATGCCATGCGAGGATGGAGCTGCCCTTTGGACAGGGTTTAGACACAGTCCTTTTCTACTCCAAGGTCCTGTAGATCTGTAGCCCCTGGGACTTTATTAATGAGACCTATTTCTTTATTCGCAAATATTTTTAAAACACAATACAAATAAAATGAAACCTTTCCCTAATGTTCAGTCCAAATACATTCCCCATGATGATTATTAATGACTGTTGACGACTGTCAACTCCCACCAGGCATCTTTATACTGCACCTTTTTGAACCTTTGTCACTATCCTAAATTGTTACTGTGCATGTATCAACCATGCATCGGGCTGGTGAGAAGGCTCAGATGGTAAAAGTATTTGTCACTAAGCCCAACATCCTGAGTTCAATCCCCAGGACTCACACAGTAGAAGGAGGGACTCACGTATGACAAGCTGTTCTCTGACCACCACACATGCACTGGAGCAAGAATACCAGCTCTCACACAGACACAAAATGCCTAAGTAAGTATAGAATGCACAAGAAACCATTAATTGAGGTTGAACTGCAATTGTGGCATCAGCTGGTTGACACCACAGCTACTTTCCTCTGAGAAGCCTCAACCTGGGTTTCTAAGTTACTACAAATTGCTAGGAGTTGCAAAAAAACACTTAAGAGGACCCAGGGGCTGGATCTGCCACAAGGAGTAGGAGGTCACATTCAAGGCTGAGTGATGGATGAGACACGAAAGAGAATTAGTCCAGAATGAAGACCTATCAGGATGCAGAGCTGATGGACTTCCTAAGAGACTCGAATAACTGATCATCAAAGGAAACAATACAGTGGCTTACATACTCACTGATGTATAACCCTGGACTCTGTTGCCACATCTATAAAATAGAGAGGCAACAGTAATTATTTTACAGGGATGTTGAAGGAATCAAGTGAGAATTGTAAAGTGTTCAGCTTGGGTCCTGCCATTGAGTAAGCCCTCAGTGGTGATGCTGATAGAATCATCCTCATCCTGACACTTCATCTCCTCCATGCTCTGGGCTTCCATCACGGGACAGAGGCTGCACTGCAGGAAGGAGGACCGCTGCAGACTTCTCTTTACCTCATGCTGCTTCTCTTCCAGATCTCACAGCTGGTCAAAGGCCAGGACAGTGTTGGGAAAGGCACTGTAGTCTGGTTCTGCTAAAGCCAACATCCCTCATGATGACACAGCGTGGGCCAGGAACCCAAGTCTGAAGTGCAGGCTGTGGTAGTCTCCAAAATATGCCTTTCTCTCCGTGGAAGATGCTTGTCCTCCATCATGACCCAGGAAGTCACCATCAGTTAGAAATAAACCGTTAGATCTTGGCTCTCCTAGAAATGGCTAACACCAGGAGCATCACCAGAAGGCTCTTGGCTGCTAAGCTCAGGCCTGCCCTATCCCCAAACCCCAGCCACAGTCCTGCTGTAACACTGACCCATCCCCTGGCTAGCACTCTAGGGCAGGACTGGGGGCAGGAAGCTCCTACAAGCTCACTATACTTCTAGCTTGCAGTGCACACTCACCCCAGCAACCTCCCTGGGTGACTGTAGCACTGGCCCCACCCACACCTGCTCCTGCTGCTCTGGCTTGCACTCTTAACTACCTGTAGTGCATTCTTTGCATGGTGGCAACCTATAGTGTTTACTAAAAGTTCTGGGGGGTTATCTCTGTGGTCTTACAACCCTCCTATGGCTTCTATGCATAGTGACACACCTCCATCTCCTCTCCCCTGCCCCAACTCCACCAGTACCACCACCACCTACTCCAGGTTTGGCATAACTTGAAGGATATTACTCTTGCCCAGCCTAGACCATTCTTGAACCATTTTGTAGTAGCTGACTCTTCCATGTTCCTCCCCAGAGAAAGTGTCCTGCTCAGCTTTCCTAACCCAGCCACTCACTTCTGCCTGCCTTGATCCCTTCAAACCCCTTCCCACCCATCTGTTGTCACTAGTTTACTTCCTGTCTTCCATACTAGAATGTAGGCCTCACAAGAAGAGAGCCCTTGTCTAAAGCAAACACATGCAAGAAAGTTTTCCCGAAGCAGAAACAGGTGAAATAATGTTTTGATAAAGCAGACATGTGAAAGGATGTCTGATGACATAATGTAAATATGACCTCACAGACAGCAGCAGATGAGCACTGAGCATTGGTTTGGTTTGCTCCACCTCCTTATTCTTTGCTAACGACATGCATGTATTGGTTCACCTTACTTGTGTTGTTGAGCTCAGCTTGTGATAACAACAGTGCCATTGAGAGAAACTTGCCCAAGAACTGCTCATGAGGTTCCTGCAGCAGCTTGCTGCTTCCGCACCCTCGCCTCAGGCTGGTTGGCGAGCCTTGTGATTTCTTTAGGATTGAACTACAGCTGCTGGTTCGTGTGTGGTGTCTGCCTGCCTAGAGGACTGATCTGCAGCTGCTGAGTCATATTTGGTGTTTGCTATGGAACTGAACTGCTCAGAAAGAAGATTGAGCTTTCCCCAAAGAACTATTGCTGAACAGATCCACTTCTCCTGTATCCTAATAACTTTTCCACTACCTCTGCTAGCTGGTGGGCTAGAGGACAGGTTGAAACCTTATTAAAAGTAAGTTACAAAAAAAATGTCTGCCTACATTTGTCTGCCTTTAGAAACTGCTATATCCCCTGGGAAAAGTGCCCATTCCCAATAAATGCCAGATGTGCAACCAGAACCAACTTTTAACCCCCCATCGCCTCTGCATACCCTCTCTCCAGCTTCTCAAGTTCCTCCATTTTCTTTTCTAAGTAAGGTCTTGAGGATATGCTTCTGTTTCTGAGTGATGCTCCTCAGATCCCATAGGGACACCTACTACCTTCCTACCAACCCATTTCCCTTCCTGGATCATGACTCCAGACACCATTAACCCAAGAGTGGGGTCATGTATCAGAAGCACAGGTGCAGAGGGGGAGCCAATCCTGCTCTGGGCCAAGGCAGGCCTGCTCAGAAGCCAGAACCCCTACAAAGACGTTGAAGCCTCTGTAGTCCATGAAGCAGAAGAGAGGCTGACCTCAAATGCTAGCTGCTGGTTCCCAGTGAGTCCTGACTTCACCCAAGCAAGGGGACTGTGTGTCACTTACATCTAGAGGCCTCCATGTGTCACACAGTTCAGCATATGAGATTCATTTTGTGCAGGCCTTTAAGCAGGAAGACACAGAACTGTATGTCATCAGATTCATCAACCTCAGTGAAGACACCAGCTTCATTATAGCTAGAGAGCACTCAGGGTTAGACAGCATGGGCTCAAACCCCAGACCTACCCATGAATAGCTGCATGTTCTTAGAGCTATTTAGCTTCTATACCTCAGGTTTGTCATATGTAAAATAAAACACATTAACTAAAAAAGAAAACACATTACTTCTTCAGGATCTCCACAAGGAGTAAGTGTAAACCGTGTGTGTGTGTGTGTGTGTGTGTGTGTGTGTGTATACAGTGATATTTGGCAACTGGTAAACCTACATGTGTAGAGGAAGCCATTCACTTCCTGGCTTCTGGGGATGAAGATCCCAAGAACGCCTTCCAGAGCATGACCCTGTGACCTTGATCCCCATGCCCCATCTCTTAAAGGTTCCACTGCCTCTCAACAAGTAGCAGGCTTGGAGTAAGCCCACAGCACATGGCTTCAGAGGGGTATTTGAGATCCCAACTCTAGCATTCCCTTCCCAATGTAGCTAGTTACTACTTTCTTCACTCTCCTCTCACAGGGCACTTCTGAACTCCTCAGCTACATTTCTGATTTACACCGGCTTAAGCTGAACTGTGTCCACACAGAACCTTAGTGTTGGAGGATCTGTAATTCAGACACAACTGTCTTTGAGGATAGGACCTTTGAAGAGACAAGTGGATCCAAACAAGGTTATTTCACGGTCTCCTTTGGCTGTGTCTTCGCACAGAGAGGAAATATGAATACTTAGAATGACATCAGGGATGGGCATCCACATGTAGGACACAGAGAGACGGCCATCTGATAGTCAAGGAACAAGGGCCCTCCAGATCAAACCTACTCCAACTTTGACCTAGATTTCTAGCCTTCCAGAACTTACAAAACAAGGTCCTGTTGCTTACTCTCTCCTCCTTTTAGCAACAGAACAAACTCATAAGTGACTCAAAAACTCTGATCTGTTCTTCATGTACTCCTCCCAATTTATAAATATACCATTGGGGTCAGCCCAATGCTGACAGTCCTCTTCCACCCCAGGACAGGGAGCGCTGTACTTGCTGTCTCCCATGGTTAAGAGAGTCTTAAGAATCACCTTATGTTGTTATTATCATTATTACAGCAGGTTATATAAAGCCATTTTCATACAAGTATATAATCTGACTTGAGCATATTGACCCACATCCTACTGCCCTCCCTCTTCTTGCTCCTTCCCATGAGGCCCCACTGTTCCCTTAGATAGTTTCATTTCTACTTTCATTTGTGTATCTATATAAAAGAGAACCCACCAGTGACAGAAAACATGATATTTTTTCTGAGAGTGACTTAATTCACTTAATATGATAATCACTGGTTGTATCCATTTTCAAACACATGACTTTGTTCTTCTGTTGTGCATAAAAATGAGTGGAGGTGACATCTGTCACTTCTAAGGGATAACACTGGGATACGATAGCATGGTCCTCTGGGCATGCTTCCCCTGCTGAGGCCAACATGGGCATACATTTTCTTGGAGGCATGACAGGATCAGTAATATCTGTGTATTTGAGTCAACATGAGGAGGACAGCTGTCCCTTTGAACCACTGGACTTGCAGTGGACTTTGAGTGCCCGTTGTAACATGTCACAGAGCTTTCTGGTTTGTCATTAAAACATAACTGGCCCATGTGCCTGGTGCATCGCTCATTAAGGTTTTTATTTTGTTTTGTTTTGTTGAGACAGGGCTTCTCTGTGCAGCCCTGGCTGTCCTGGAACTCACTCTGTAGACAAGGCTGTCTTCAAATTCAGGGACTTGCCTGCCTCTGTCTCCCAAGCTCCCAAGTGCTAGAATTAAAGGCATGGGCAACCACTGCTCAGTGGCTTTCTTTTCTTTTTAAAAATAATTCATTTAGTTTATTTTATGTGTATGGGTGTTTTGTCTGTATGCATGTCTGTGGAGTATGTGAATGCAGTGCCTGCTGAACCCCAAAGAAGGCATCAGATCCCCTGGGATTAGAGTTCCAGACTGTTGTAAGCTGCCACGTGGGTTCTGGGAATCAAACCAGAGTCCCATAAAAGAGCAACCAGTGTTCTTAACCACTGAACCATCTCTCCAGTTTGCCTTTACAGGTAGAATATATGTATTTTGCCAAAAAACTTCTTTTGCTCATGTGGAATAGCCCATGTGTTGTCTGCTAACTGGCACACTGCAGACTCCTCATACTGTAGAGTGAGTGATCCTGGTTCCACCATGCCCAAGACAGAATGTGGCTCCGGCTTGCTAAGGGTTTTTGAACCTAAACAAAAATGAGGCAGACTGGGACCTTCTCCCCCAAGTAATAAAGATTCCTCCCAGCCCAGGTCAGACCCAGCCCCTCCTCCCCTACAGACTGAGTAAATTGTCACCTTGCCTCACAACTGTCACTACAGCTCCTGGGCTTCACACCTCTCCTTTTGCTATCTCAAGATTAACAGTCTGGCAGGTTTCGCTGAAGCAGCGCTTAACTTGTGCCATGCTGAGTGAGGACAGTGTCCCTGAAAACAAGGCAGATGAGCCTCTCTAGAATGTGATTGCATAGGTGAGAGGCAGCTTAAAACTCCTATGGCTTGATGAATTGAGGAAGAAAGCCTGAAGCTTGAGGGCAGGCTGAAATTCTGCTGCCTTCCCAATCTGTTGTGGACAGATTCTATTCCCTGAGACACAGTGTCCATTTGGGACAAAGCAGATGTTCGTAGAGGACCCTGTTTGGACATTTCAATCAGATCCAAAAGTATACTATAATGACCACAGCCTTGGTCATTACAGCTCAGTTGGAAATCAGGGCTGACCAGAAGGACTCATGCATGTGTCTACTCCATTCATTTAAATCATCCTTAGGTAGGGCTGTAGAAACAACTCAGTCAAAAGAATTCTGTCATGCAAGAGTGACATTTGCCATGACCATGGGATGGATGGTAGTGGAAGAAATGTAGAGACATGTTATTTCCATGTAGACAGAGGTCTGTAAAACACAGACATCAGCTTTCCCCCTAAAGACCAAGTAACTGTTTGTAATGATAGTCAAGGAACATGTTGTCTGCCCGAAAGGCTCCAGAGTCTTGCTCAACACACACACATACACACACACACACACACACACACACACACACACACACACACAGAAGCACGCATGCACACATATGTGCACAAAGACACATATAGCAGTGGGGGAGAAAATTGGAGAATCAATTCCTTTGCAGCTGGGGAAACAAAAGCCACTGGAGGCCTGGAGGTGGAAGGGAGGGTTAGAGTGGGGATGAGGGTGGAAGCCCCACAGAGGAGCTGGAGGGGTGAGTCCTCCATACAGCTGAGACCTGACACCCCTTCTGTAGAAGGTACTGCTTGACTACATTTGCAGATGGCACTGAAATGCAGTGTCCAACTCATTGTCACTGACATGAGACCTGCACAATTTGGCTTATGGGGCTATATCACTTAATTTTATGTGTATTTACTTGCTTCTATAAGTCAATTGCCTTTTAGTCTTGTAAGATTCTGATGACCCTTAGCTTACCTGCGCCCCCCCCCTCCAAAGTGAACACCATGGAGCCAGAAATCGATGCAAAAGCAAGAGAAATTTATTGTTCCAGCATGTTGGGGTCATCATCCTGCATCTGAAGGAGATGGAGTGACCATGGGTGCCCTTCCAGCGAGTTTTTATACAGTTTCAGGAGCTGAATAGAGCATCAGCTACTAGGCACAATATGATTGGCAAAACAGTTCTCCCTTTAAACTGATTGGTCTTTAGGGAATGAGGTAGTATGGCTTAATTAGTCTTTTCCTTCCAGCCTACGTGCTCTCTGACCTGTCTCTTCCAGGAGGAGAGGGGTGCCTGGTGGAATTTTCTAATGGCTCTGAGCTGACCTCTCCAGTCTTAAATAGATTTATTTATTAATGTAAAGCTGGTAGAAGTCCTAGAGCTACCTCTCAAAATCATGGCCCTTCATTAAGAGCAGACTGTGTCTCCTCTAATGCTTATAACACCCTGCCAGGAGTTATGGCTTGGATACAAAATGTCTCTCATAGGCTTGTGTGGACTGGTTTTTGTATGGTTTGGTTTGTTTGGTTGGTTTGGTTTACTGTTGTTGTTGCTATTTTGTTTTGTTTGGTTCCTTTTGGTTTTAGTTTGAGACAGGCTTTTTGTGTATAGCCCTGGATGTCTTGAAACTCAATATATAGACCAGGCTGGCCTTGAAACTCAGAGATCCACCTGCCTCAACCTCCTGATCAGCAGGAATAAATGCATGGGTCACCGTGCCTGGCTATAGCTCATGTGCTTTGGGGAGGTGAATCTTAAGGTATTCTAACTCCATGCGGTGGATTAGTCCACTGAAAGAGTATTTGCAGTGAACAGGGGAAAGAAGACAGTAAGGTCTAGTTGGAGGAAGTAGGTTACTGGGGACATGTCCTGCTCTGTGTCTTGCTGGCCCCTTCCTATATATTCATCATCTGTCCCTCCCTCCTTCTTCCCTCCCTCCTGGCCATCCTGAAGCAAGTTGCTCTGCCCATCATGATGAACCCAACAAAGCTTCCCTCCACTTATGTCACATTGCTTTCATGACTTCCCAAAAGTAACCATCACACCAGGGATCAAATGTCTACTTCTTAGAGGAGAAAACAGAATCTTAGTAAGTTTAAGTCATTTCCCCCAAATTGCATGGTTTAAAATTGTGAGATTTGAGATTTCAACTCAGGTCTAGCTAAGCCCAGGCTTTGGGTCTTTTCTTTGCTGTCACTACAACCCCTCCAACCTGGCCTCTATGGTGCCAAAGAAGCCACAGAGATGCTAAACCGAAAAGACAAGGGAGGAGGAGAGCCAGATCAAATGTCCTGCTCTTGGACTTCATAGGCTGAAGAAGAGCTCATACCCAGGAAACATCCACACTTCAAGGGGCCAAGCTAAATGAAACACTTTGTTCAGAGACCTGGGAATGTTGGGCGGGGGGGGGGGGGGGGGGATTATTAGATTGCACGTATTAAGACACCACCAACATAATTGAAGATGTGATTGGAAGAAAACAGAATAATACCGACATCCAACATGATCTATAAGAGACTCCAGGTTGGTGACAAGTTAAATGTAAAAATGCAGAGCATTGATCACTAAGGTATCCCTCCATTCATTGTTCACAATGTATTAAATGAGGCAGAAGCAGGGTAGATGAAATGTGGTCAGGAAGATCCGTGCCAGGGAGAACGACCACAAAGTACATCTGTAATCATCTACACAGGCTTCCAGAAAGACCTGGTTGTTTCGACAGCAGACAGTCAACATTGATTGTTTCTCTCAGGGTGGGAAGAAGGAAATGAAGAAAGGAGAGGCAAGATATACAATAGATATACAAAAAGGCTCACTGTGACATGAGAGAGCGAATAGCATGCTGCAAAAAGACGCAAGCTATAAAACACCATCTTCACTATTACTGCAAATATTTGTAAATTAGGTAAGTGTGTGAAGGAGACCAATGTTACAATATAACAAAAGCAAATGAAAATGCAGATTTGATTAGATAAAACACCTGTGGGCAGTTGTTCTAAATAGTTGCTATTTAAATTTTTCGAAGCATGGTAACACAAAAATATCCTGCTGCAGAGCTTAAAAGTCATTGAAAGTGTATTTTTCTCAAGTTTCTGGCTATATCCAGGAACAAAACCTGATTACTTTGAGTACAAAGCTCCAGCAATGCTTTGTGGAGCACCGGAACAGGAGAGCAGGGCAGAGGGGGCTCTGATGTGAACCAGGCTCCCTGCAGCATCCTGCCTAAACTTCCAAATTCAGAGACAGGCCCTTCCTTGGTCAGCCATGATGTTGTCTGTTTGGCTTTCATGTTAGCCATTTCATTTTGAGTCAGAAGAGCATGGAGAACTGTTGACAGATACCCCTAGGAAGCAGAAGCCACGTGGGCCAGTTAGAAACACTGTTAACTGACTTTCTGATTGTGACTTCTGCACAGGCACCCTGGTGTGTGCTAATCAGATGAAGGCAGTCACAGACCTCCTTAGCCAGAGAGGAATGAGGTTGTTTTTTTCATCTTTTATTAAACACAGGAAATGCCTAGAAACCTTACCTCCAAGAAGCAAGGTTTAAGGAAGCAAACTGATATATGTTGCTAATTAAGCCATTAAAAACCTCATCTAGGTGTAAATAAGGGAGGCCCATTAAATTTTAATGTATAGTGTGGTGTGTAAGCTCTAGGCTAAGGACCCAGGCTCTGACCCCAGGAATGTGGTTAAAAATAGAACATGTACCAAAGCAGGGTCTTACTCTGACTGAAAAGGTGTGCTTCCAAAAGTCCAGGCGACATGTCCATAGGCCACTTCTGGTATGTGATGTAGATCATACACTGGGGTGCAAAGAACAAGTCAACTTGCTCCTGGCCACTTCAGATCCAAGGGAAAGGTGATGGTAAGACCCAGCTAAAGCCCAAATGGGCCCTGGACAATCATGGGAACAACCAAAAAGTCTATGAACATGAAGTTGTTGAAGCTGCTATAGAAACTAAGTTGTGGTCACTTGCTATCTCTTAGCTTTTAGATGCATTAATCTCCCTGGACTTCAAGTCACCACATTGATAAACCAACACCTGGAAAGAGTGAAACTTTCTTCACATGTGTTTTACTAAGGGTTCTACTGCCGTGAAGAAACACTATGACCATAGCAATGCTCATAATTTAACTGGGGCTGGCTTATAGTTTTAGAGGTTTAGTTCATTGTTGTCATGATGGGAAGCATGGCAGCCTGCAGGTAGACATGTTGCTGGAGGAGGAGCTGAGAGATCTACATCTGGATCTGCCGGTAGCAGAAAATGTCTGCTCTCGATCTGGCTTGAGCTTCTGAGACAAGGCCTACCACCCCCAGTGACACACCTCCTTCAACAAGACCACACCTCCCAATAGTGTCATTCCCTATGACCAAGCATTCAAAAACATAACTCTATGGGGGCCATTCCTATTAAATGACCACAACATGCTTAGATGCTTAAATAAGCCAATGTATGTGAAACCATGTCAGAGCACGGAACAAGATCAGAGCCTGTCTTAGTTGCCTTTCTGTTGCTGTAACAAAACACTCTGACCTAAAGCAACTCTAGGAAGGAAGGGTGTATTTGGCTTACATGTCCAGATCACAATCCATCACTGAGCAAACTCAAGCTGAAACCCAAACACAAGCTGAAGTCATGGAGGAATGCAGTTTACTGACTCATAGTCTGACTCACTTAGCTAGCTTTCTTACATAGCCCAGGTCCATCAGCTTGGTGCTATCAGGATGGTGCTACCCACAGTGGGCTAGACATTCTTACATCAATTAATAATCAAGACAGTCTCTCACAGGCACAGACATAGGTTTATCTGACTGAAAAAAATTCTTTAATTGAAATTCCTTATTCCTAGGCAACTCTAGATCCTGTTAAATTGACAGAAAAAAACTAACTCCACCCTTTGTCAACTCCACATACAGACATATCACAATTAAACTGTATCTTTCTCTTCTTGTTGGCCCCCAGAATCTCATGTTAATAGTGGAATATGAAATATGGTCCAACTTTTAAAAGCCTCACAGTCTTTGAAAGCACTCAGCTCTTTAAAAGTTGAAAGTCTCTTAACTGCAGGCTCCTGTGAAATCAAAAACAAGTTAGTTACATAATTGTTATTCTAAAAGGGAAGAATGGGGCATAGGAATAATGTGATCAAAGTCAAGCCAAAATCTAGCCGTGTAAATCCAAATCCTGTAGCTCAGAGTCTGATGTCTGGGACTCACTCTGGATCTGGGCTCCAGGGGACTTAGGCAGTCCCACTTTCCAGCCTGGCCATTGGGAGATTGTCTCTGAGGCTCATTCCAGTTCTACCCCACATTGGCCTGTCCTTGGCAGATAACCTTGGCAAATGTATGGTGTCAGAATCTCCATTATTCTGGAGTCTCCACTGCAACTGAAGCTGAAAAGCTGAATTCTCACCAATGACCTCTGTCTTAGTTTGGGTTTCATTGCTGTGAAGAGACACCATGACCAAAGCAACATTATAAAGGACAACGTTTAATTGGGGATGGCTTACAGTTTCAGAGGTTCAGTCCATTATCACCATGGCAGGAAGCATGACAGCATGCAGGAAGATATGGTGCTGGAGGAGACGAGAGTTCTACATCCTGATTCAAAGGTAACCAGGAAGAGGCTCCTCTTCACAGGCAGCTAGGAGTAGGGTGTCATTGCCCATACATACAATGATACATTTCCTCTACAAAGCCATAACTACTCCAACACAGCCACGCCTACTCCATCAAGGCCATACCTCCTAATGGTATCACTCCCTGGGCCAACCTTATTCAAACCACCACAGCCTCCTAAAATCTCCTCAGGTACTCTAATCCTGGAGCATGGTGGTGCCCACATGTAATTCCAGTACCAGGAAAGGTGGAGACAGGAAGAATCCTCTGGCTCTCTAGCTAGCCAGCCCAGCCTACTTAACAATTCCTGATCAGTGAAAGAGTCTGTCTCAAAAACTAAGGTAGAGAGTATTAGAGGAAGAACCTTTGGACTTCACATCAATGTATACACACATGTATCTTCATACATGAATGCACATATTTTATGTATATATTATATATATGTGTGTGTGTGTGTGAATGTGTGTATTAAAAAACATTATATGTTATATATATATATATATAGTCTCAAATAAGATTCCATCTCAAAAAACAAGATGGGTAGTATCAGATGAGGGACCTTTGGTCTTCATATAGATGAATACACATATGTATCTTCATGCATGAATGCACTAATTATATATATACATATATATGTATATATATGTATATATATAAGCATATAATTTATATATGAACATATATTTAAGCACATATAATAAACAAAATGATAAATTTACTGTTTATAAATAGGATAATGAGTATCTGGAAGTGAGTAGACAGACCTACTATTCCTTTTCCTCAGATTAACTTCACTGCACATGATCCTTTTGAAAAGTATCAGAAAAAGAAGGTGTGAGTCAGACCTCCTATTTCCTTCTGCATTGTCCAGCCAGGTGAGTCTCCCTACCTCTCCATCCATACTTCCCAACCCACCAGACCCAGCTCTGCATCCAGTGTCCTAGCCTAGTCTGAATCGCCTCTGTCTGTGCTGCAACCTAGATTTAGGCATCAACCTAGCCCCAGGTATCTCCCAGGACCCACCCTACCTGCCACCACCCATAGGTTCCTTCTACACTGTACCCAACATCCCCAGCCAACCAGATCTCCCACTTCCTTTCCTAGGGTCTAGCCAGGTGAGTCTTCCTGACTTCCTTATCCATACTCTCTCCTAACCAGCAGGCCTAGGCCAGGTCTCACTCCCTGTGTCATGACCAAGACTGGCCTCCCTTGTCTGCACCACTACCAATCTCTAGGCTTCTGTCATGAGCACCTTACCTATTCTCCAACCCACAGGTCCTTCCATGCCACAATCAACCTTTCTATACAGTCAGATCAACCCCCACACTCCAAGTTTTAACCAAGAGGTCCATCCTGTCCACCAGCCCTTTGTCTACCTGTCTTCATTACACCTGAGCCATTTCTAACCTCTAGGCCCAACCTGTCAGCACATCTTCTCTCCTGCTCCAACATGCTTTGTCCACACCAGACTTAGAGAAAGCAAAGGAAGTCCACATACCTAGATCTCATCACAAAATCAGCAAAAATCAAAGATCAAGTATTTTTTTTTCTTTCAAACTTACCAGCCCAGTATAAATGCTGGTCAATGAGATTTACCTAAATGAACCCCAGAACACATAATTTAAAAGAATAATCATAAACATCATCAAGGAATTCAATGAAATGAGGGGGGAGGGGGAGAAGGAGAGGGAGGAGGGAGAAAACATAGCACTAAATAGATAAGACAAGAAAAGAAACTCCCCACAGCATATCATTGTTAAAACACTAAGTAAACATGTCAAAGAATGTGTATTGAAAGCTACAAGGGGGTGGGTGGGAGAGAGAGAGAGAGAGAGAGAGAGAGAGAGAGAGAGAGAGAGAGAGGGAAGAGAGAGGGAGAGAGAGAGAGAGAAAGAGAACAAACCACAAGTTGCATATAAAGAAAAACCCATCAGAACAACAACTGATTTCTTGATGGAAACTTTAAAAGCCAGAGGAGACTGCAACAATGTATTTCAGGTCCTTAAAAAACTATAAAGCCCAACTAGAATAATATACCCAGCAAAACTGTCACCCATAATTGAACAAGAAAGTAAAAAGTCCATGATACAAATGGCCTTAAACGTTTTTTTATATCCAGCAAAGCAAATGTTCATAGCAGCCTTATTTATAATAGCAAGAAGCTGGAAAGAACCCTGATGTCCCTCAAGAGAGGAATGGATACAGAAAATGTGGTACATTTACACAATGGAGTACTACTCTGCTATTAAAAACAATGAATTTATGAAATTCTTACACAAATGGATGGATCTGGAGGATATCATCCTGAGCTAGGTAACCCAATCACAAAAGAACACACATGATATGCACTCACTGATAAGTGGATATTAGCCCAGAAGCTCAGAATACCCAAGATTCAATTTGCAAAACACATGAAACTCAGGAAGAAGGAAGAACAAAAGTGTGGATACTTTGATCCTTCTTAGAAGACGGAACAAAATACCCATGGAAAGAGTTACAGAGACAGTTTGGAGCAGAAGCTGAAGGAATGACTATCCAGAAACTGCCCCACCTGAGGATCCATCCCATAAACAACCACCAAACACAGACACTAAGACAGATGCCAACAAGAGCTTGCTGACAAGAGCCTGCTATAGCTGACTCCTGAGAGGCTCTGCCAGTGCCTGACTAATACAGAAGGAGATGCTCACAGTCATCCATTAGATGGAGCACAGGGTCCCCAATGAAGGAACTAGAGAAAGTATCTAAGGAGCTGAAGGGGTTTACAGCCCCCAGGAGGAACAACAATATGAAACAACCAGTAGCCCCAGAGCTCCCTGGGACTAAACAACCAACCAATCAAAGAAAACACACGAAGGGACTTGTGTGTCTAGCTGCATAAGTAGCAGAGAATGGCCTAGTCGATCATCAATGGGAAGAGAGGCTCTTGGTTTTGTGAAGGTTCTATGCCCCAATATAGGGGAATGCCTGGACCAGGAAGCGGGAGTAGGTGGGTTAGGGAGCAGGGTGAGGGTAGAGAGGATAGGGGATTTTCAGAGGGGAAACTAGGAAAGAGAATAACATTTGAAATGTAAATAAAGAAAATATTTAATAAAAATATAAGAAGTTTAAAAAAAGAAAATATAGGAAGCAATATTTTGGGCTAAAGATGGAATCAGCATACAGGAAGCTATGAAATAACTTCAAAGCCATAATTGTTAAAACAGAAAGCACCACTAAGAACACAAACAACACAATGATTGTAAATAACACAGATTTCAATAACTTTAAGTATCATGGCCTCAATTTATTGTTTTAAGTTTTCATTGATTCTTTGTGAATTTCACATCATGCACCCTAATCCCACTCATCTGCCCATCTCTCCATATCCACAACTTCCCCCAAAAGAAAACAAACTAACAAGCAAATACAAAACCAAAAATCGCACCATGGAAGCTGTGGTGTGTCACAGCATGTCACACAGTATACCTTTTTACCCAAACAGATAACAATCATTGAAGTGAGTCATTGATCTGGTTCGAGGACTCTGTCTTCTGCTACACCATCAACCCTGTATCCTCACCAGACTCCTCTCAGATGTCCTGTTTTTGCCCTGTGTCATGGAGATCCTACAGCTTTGATTTTGCGGTTTCAATACACCAATCAAAAGACACAGGCTAACTGAATAGATCAAGAAAGAAAAATCTATTTATTATCTTCAAGAAACACAGCTTTAAACATTAGGCACCACCTTAGAGTAAAAGGAGGAACAAAAGTATCCCACCCAAATGGAAAATGAACCAGGAAACAAACAGACACTGCTATTGCAATTCTGACAAAATAGAGCTAAACCAACTAAAATTGAACTAGAACTAACCTTTAGTTGCACAAAACTCTGGGCACCTAATTTCAGAAAAAAAAAGTAGTATTCAATTTAAAGACATCAATTTATTAATCATAAATGATTTTACTACCTTACTTTCTTCAATAGATAAGTCATCTGGACAAAAAAATAAACAGAGGAACATCATAATTAATTGATTTCCTATACCAAATGGACTTAACAGCTAGCTACAGAATATTCCACCTAAACACCAAAGAATACACATTCTACTAAGCAGCATACAAAAGCATTTTTTTAAAGTAGACTATATTCTGGGACACCAACCAAATCTTTACAAATTCAAAAGGATCGAAATCACTCCTTATATCCAATCCGACCTCAATGCAATAAAACTTAAAATTGACGGGAAACAAATCTTTTGTAAATATGCAAACTGATGGGGATTAAACAACTCATTACTAAATGATGAATGGGTCAAAGAAGAAACCATGAAACAAATTTTAAAAAAATTCCTAGAACTAAATGAGAATGAGAACACAACACAGGCAAACATTAGGGAGTGTTGAAAGCAGCTCTCCAAGGTAGATTTATAGTGCTCAGTGCCTATGATTTAAAAAAATTTAGAAAGAGCACTAATAAATTATTTCATGGTGCAACTCAAAAATTAGGGCAAATAAGAACAAGCAAAATACAAACTCAGTCCACAGAAAGAAATAATAAAACTCTGAAGAGCCTGTGAAGCTGCAAAGTCTAAAAGAAGTAGAAGAGTATCTAGATTCAGCCAAACCAACCAACTTAACGAAGAAGTCAACAACCTAAGCAGATCTTTAGCAAAGGAGGTGATTGAAATGTTTAAAAGAAAAAAGTCTCCCAACTAAAAGAAACAAAGCAAAAGTCTAAGACCAGAGAGTTTCACAGAATTCTACCAGATGTTCAGAGATCTATACACAATCCTTCTTGAACAATTTAAAAGAAGTACCTCCAAAGTCAGTGTCTCTCTAATACCAAAACCAGAGAAAGACGCAGCAAAAAAGAAAGCAACAGGCAAGTATTCCTATGAATACAGACTCAAAAATTCCCGGACTTACAACTATGATACAGATGCACAACAAAAAGGTTATCCATCATGACCAAGTTGACTTTATCCCTGAAATAATGCAGGGATGGCTCAAAATAGACAAGCTAAATAGTAGTAGTAGTAGTAGTAGTAGTAGTAGTAGTAGTAGTAGTAGTAGTAGTAATAAATAGACTTAAAGTCAAAAATCACATGACCATCTCAATAGGCACAATCAACCTTTGTAAAAATCCAGCATGTCTTCAAAATAAAAGATCTAGAGAATGTAAGTGTCTTAGTTAGGGTTTACTACTGCTGTGAACAGACATCATGACCAAGGCAACTCTTATAAATGATAACATTTAATTAGAGCTAGCTTACAGGTTCAGAGGTTCAGTCCATTATCAGCAAGGTGGGAACATGGCAGCCTCTAGGCAGGCATGGTGCAGGAGGAGCTGAGATTTCTACATCTTCATATGAAGGCTGCTAGTGGAAAACTCAATTCCAGGCAACTAGGATGAGGGTCTTTAAAGCCTGTGCCCACAGTGAAACATCTACTCCAACAAGGCCACACCTCCAAATAGTGCCAATCCCTGGGCCAAGCATATTCAAACCAGGACAGTAGGACTAGAAGGAACATACTTCATCATAATAAAAACCATATGTGAGAAACTCACTGCCAGTATAATCCTAAATGGAGAAGAGCCTGAAGCTGTGTCACTGAGGTCAGGTATGAAGCAGGGCTGGCCACCATCCCCACTCCTTTTCACAGTTGTGCCTGAAGCATTAGCTGGTGCAATAACACAAAGAAGGAAATCAGAAGGACACAAGTAGGAGAAGTCCAACCTACTTGCAAATGACATGAAATTACACATTACAAATCCCCAAAAATTATACCAGAAAACCACTAGGAGTGATGAACAAATTCAGCAATGTGGCAGAACACAGAATCAACTTATGCAAATCAGTAGGTTTTCTGTACACAAACAGCAAACATACAGAGACAAGATCATGGATATATTCCCATTCACGATCCCCTCAGAGAGAATAAAATACCTGGGAATAAACCTAACCCAGGGAGTGAAGGACCTCTACAATGAAAACTTTAAACTCTGATGAAAGATAAGACACTAGAAAATGGAAAGTCACCCCATGCTGCTGAATTGATAAAATTAATGTGAAAATAACCATTTTACCAAGAGCTATTCACAGATTCAGTGCAACCCCAATCAAAATCCCTCCTTTGTTCTTCACAGAAATAGAAAAAATATCCTAAAATTCATATGGAACCACAAAGGACCTTAGAATGCCAAAACAATCAAGAAGAAAAATGCTGTAGAGATTACTAGTCCAGATCTTAATATATGTTATTGAACCATAGTAAAATATAAAATAAATATGGAACTGGTACAATAACAGTCACATAAACCAATGGGACAAAACTGAAGACCCAAACATGGGTAAATGTAACTTTAGCCATTTCATATTGGACAAAGATGCCAAGAGCATAAGCTGGAGAAAAGAAAGCATTATCTATAAGTAGTCCTGGAAAAACTGGATGCTTGCATGCAGAAAAATAAAATTTTTATTATATATATATATAATATAATATGTTATGTCATAAAATTTATATGTCAAAATGTATATGTCAAAAAATTTAAATATATATACATATATATATACATATATATATGTTATGTCATAAAATTTATATGTCAAAATTTATATGTCAAAAAATTTAAATATATATATATACATATATATATACATATATATATATGTCACTTTGCACAAAAAAAATAACTCCAAATGGATCAAAAGTATAAATGTGGAACCTGAAACACTCAGGCTGCTAGAAGACAACGTAGGCAGGAAGTGCCCTTCATGACATAGGTAGGAAAAGACTTTCTGAATAGGACCCCATTTGTCCAAGAATTTAGACCCACAATTGTCCATGAGACTTCATAACATGAAAAAGCTTCTGCACAGCTGAAAAGCAGTCAACAAGGTGAAGAGGAAGTCTACAGAATGAAAGAAATACATACCAGCTATACATATAACAGAGGATCCATAGCAAGAATATAAGGCTGGGCAGTGGTGACACAGCCTTTAATCACTCGGGAGACAGAAGCAGGTGGATTTCTGTGAGTTTGAAGCCATCCTGTTCTACAGGGTGCGTTCCAGGGTATTTCTGCATAAAGAAATCCTGTCTCAAATATACAAACATACATACATACATACATACATACATACATACATACATACATACATACACAGAATAAAGACAAATGACTCATTCAAAAACATTTGGCCCTTGAAAAGAAAGTTCTTAAAAGAAGAATAAAATGACTAAAAAATGGCCTCAACCATACACAAAGAACTAAAGGCAACTAAGGAGCGCTGGGAGTAGAGGAGGTGGTGTTCTCTTGGGAAGAACATACAAACTGGTTGTTCAGTGTCAAATGGTCAGCCCTGAAAACCTTCATACAAAAATATTTTATGGGCTGAGCATGTTGTATTTAGGAATATATATGTATAAAGATATACAAATATGCATGTGATAAGAATTAATTTAAGAAGGGGCCACGAATTTGAAGGAGAGCATATAGTGAGGAGGGATATATGGGAGAATTTGTAGGGAGGAATAGAAAGGGAGAAATGTTATAATCCTATTAATCTCAAAAATAAAAGTATTGAGGGGGTGGCAAGATTCTTATCCAACAAGGGGCAGGTGATAAAAGGGAGCAAGTTGGTGTTTGGGGGTTTAGCTACAAATGTGGGAAACTTGGAGTTGGCTGATAATACCCAGAGAATAGTGGAGAAATAACACCAGAAGCTGGTGGTACAAGGATCCAGGAAAGGGACTTACCCATTTATCAAATGAACCATTCGTTCAGCAAATGCATGTGGGATGCTTTCCATGTGCCGTGCACTGTGCTGAGATGCAGAAGTGGACAGAATAAGGTTGTTGAGAGCTTGGAGTCTTGCTGGAGGAGCAAGGAACAGTTAAAAGCAGCAATTCTATGTATGACACAGAATGGTGAAGGACAGGCCATGTCATTCGGTTAAGCAAGTCCCTAAAGAAATTACATACTTCTAAATCCTAAAGGATATGTAAGGATCAGCCAGGTTACAATATGCAGAAAAGACGGTTCTGGGGGGCAGGGGGGGGAGGGATGTGTATGCAAAGTTGTAACAAGCAGGAGTTACAAATGTCCAGGTTATAGAGCTGAGAGTGGGGTGTTGAGCTGGGGGCAGATTTTGGAGATTATCCTACATGCCATGGGAAACTATCAAAGTCCTTCAAGAGTGTGACATTCGGTTTTAAGTGGAGAAGGGACCAACACATTGTGTCATCCACCCATTCGTGTGCCCTATAAAAACATTTGGGAAATCTGGGTTTTGCTCATCACTAGAGCCTACCACAGTGGCATTCCTATATCAGACCCTGCAAGAATAAAAAGAGAACAGAACAAATGAGAAAAGGGCTAAGTGAATGGCGGGAGCATTGGTGAATGGGTGAACTCAACCTGGCATCAGATATATTAGGTATACTTCATAGCCTTAGCCCTGGGGCTGTGGCTCTCAAGGCCTCCCAGGGTGGCCAGGCAGGGCAGGCCTGGCCACAGCAATATTGGAGATGCCTTTTCGAGATGTTGATGTTGCCTATTTTGTGCTTGGAAGCCCTGTTTATTCTTCTGATCACTGAGGACAGCAATGAGCAGCTGCTGTGCAAGATGATTGCTGTGGTCATTGGCCTCAGAATCTATGATATTGAACAATTCCATCATTTCTAGCTGCTAAGTTATTTTAGACAAGTGGCTCGTGATAGGAATGTGGAGGAGAACAAGGATGTGGGTGAAACACAGGATGACGCTCCTGCTCCTCACTCTCCCTGAGCCAAAGAACATCAAAGCTGGTAAGCCCCTCAGTGTGATTTCCATATCCGGGATCAAGGGCTCTCCAGGGCAAGATGTTGCTTGTTATTTGTACATTCTCCCACAAATCCCAACAGCGTTGCCAGTTTATCTACTGCTGTATGTGCAAGACTCTGCCAGCCTCCAGCACTGGGGAGCCGTGGAGCGTATGAAGCAAATGATGAAGCCAGTAGAACTGGAGAAGAGTGAGAAAATAGATAAGTGAGAACCCATAGTCAACCTCCTCACACGGAGCCTCTTCTTAAAGTAGATGGGATTCAGTTGGTGTCCCAGTTAGCATCAGTTGTCAACTTGATACAGATTAGGGTCACGTGAAAGAGTCTCAGTTAAGTAATTGCCTTGTCTGCGAGGAAGCGTCTTATCATTACTTAATAGGAGAGGAACCAGCCCACTGTGGGTGGTACCATCCCTAGGCAGATGGTCTTGGGTTGTATAAGAAAGCTAGCTAAGGGAAGCAGGGAAGAAGGATAATATAGGGCAAAAGGAGGGGAGGGGTAGACAGTGCTAAGAATGTTTCAAAAAGTCATAGGGCAACATATTATTTCATAAACATATACATTATATATATGATATGTATGCGTATACATGTATGTGCATATAAAGCATATGAAGTGATGATGCTCCCCCACCAAGAGCCATAAACTAACAAAAATCCTAGTGCTTAGCATGGGAAACCTCACATCAAATTTTTGGTCAGAGGAATACAAAGAGTTCACCCGAGAAATATGAACTATCACAAGTGTTCTTGGTTGCCTCCCCGAACTGGAAGGCCAGGCCTTGTTAGTAAAAACACAACACAGTTCAAGACACAAGACTTGGAGGAAACTACCTGGAACTGGCTTGGAAGCCTCCTCCCTAAGAACTTGTTCTCATGGTATCAGAAAGCTGCTGTGTAAGCTTCCAAAGAGTAGAGCCATCGGGAGTCCTACCGAAGTGTAAAGCCTATAAACTATAACCATGCTTGCACTTGCAAAATATGCACAATGGTATAATAGCGGTGTTTTTGGGATAACAGATAACAGACAGCTATCGAATTGGACTTAAGTCCCATTCAGTGGGAGAGAATTCATGCCTAGTACAGTAAAACTATACCAAATATCCATAGATGGAGCACTCATAGACCCAAGAGGAGAACCTCGAAGAAGATTCTTTTTGCAACAGATGGCGAATATTTCAGTTTCACAACTGGAGGAAATGAAGAGAGTAAGGGACTGTGGGCTGCTCAACCCATACTAATGCATCTGAACTAAACCTCTAAAGGCCAGGAGAACTCATGGAAGCTCAGGTGGAAAGGCTAGAAGAACCAGAAGCCCACAACGTCTATTGCTAAATAGGTTCCCCAAGGCATAACGAGGAAAATGCACCTGTGACATCTTGAAGATTTGGTAGCCTGAGAAAGCCTGGCATAATGACATCAGTTGACGTGCCAGCATAGACAGTGGAAATTTCATGTGGTTCTGCCCCTAGATGAAGACCCTCAGGTGGCCCAGGCCTGCTGGGAGAGAGAAAATTCGTTTTCTTTAGTGATGAGCTCCCACCTGGGTTATCTCATTCCAAATGGCCAGTCCTAGACAGATGTACATACAAACACATCAAATAAACTCAGTAGGGTATGTGTTTGTGTGTGTGTGTGTTATTTTTACATGTATATATGTATACATGTATATATGTTGCATGTTGTATACATACACATAACAATAACAATTTTAAAAGAGACCATGCATTTAGGTGGGATGGGAAGAGTTGGAGAGAAGGGGAGAGGGTGTGGTATAGACACAGTGCATATGTATAAAGTTCTCAAAAAGTTATTTTAAAAATTAAAAGTAAGAAGAAATCGAGCTAAGCTTGAGCCTGGAAGTGAGTCAGACTGCAAGCAAAGCCCCTCCATGGCTCCTGCCTCCGGGCTCCTACCCTGAGTCCCTGCCCTGACGTCACTCAGAGATGAAGTATGACCTGGAAGTAAAAGCCAAATAAACTCTGTTGTCTGCCAAGTTGCTTTTGGTCATACCTTTTTAATGCAGCACAGAATGAAAC